>NC_058097.1:37213750-37857500 GCF_020171115.1 Neogale vison | reverse complement strand
CTGATTTTTGTAGATTCCTTAATGAAACAAAATCAGTTTGCCACTTGAACTCCCTACATAAAAGCCTAATAATCAAACTCAATCCACACACACAGCTTCTTAACAATATTTAACCTCTAAAGTATAACTGGTTAGCCAAGGATCACCAAATATTTGAAGAGTCTTCACAATTAATGTCAATGAGGAAGGAAGGAAAAGGAGAGGAGGAAAAAATATAAAAAGCACTTTGGAGGAAAGAAAGGCAATGCATGAAGAAAACTTTAAAAGAAAAACTCCAATTAAATTCCTAAAAGAAGGGTATTGTACTCATGAAACAAGAACAGTATGCTATACCAAAGGGAAATTAAAAAAATAACAACAAAACAAAAACAGAACTCCTGGAAATTAAAATGTACAGAAACTTTTTAAAAATCCATGATTCCAAAGATAAAAAGAAATAACTTCAACTTATAAGACAAAGAGATGAATAATAAGAGAAGGAAATTATTAAAGCAATAATATTAAATTTTTCCAAAACTGCAGGACATACATCTCCACACTGGAAAAAACCCACCAAACAAATTTTAAAAGATACACAACAAAGTACAGCACTGTGGCATTTCAGATCATGGGGAATAAAGACAGAAACCTAGAGCTTCTAAAAACAAAAACACAACAAGTTACATACAGAGAAACAAGAATGGCATCAGTTTTTGCAAAAGCAATACACCAGTCAGAAAGTAACAGGATAGTATCTTCAAATATCTGGAGGAAAATTGTTTAAAACAGAATTATCACAGTCTGGTTACAGAAAGAATATAAAAAATATTTTCAGACATGCAAATTTTTTAAAAATGTATCTCCTGCACACCTTCCTAGAAAGTTACTAAAGGCTGTATACACCAACAAAATGAGTAAGACCAGAAAGATGATGCCATGGTAACCAAGGAACAGGGAATATATAGGAGACAAAATGTGGTATAATGGCAAAAGAAAATACCAAGAAGACAGCTTTTTTTCATCCTTTTTTTTTTCAAGATGGAAGGTAGTCCAAATCAAAGCAAGACTGAAGATCTCTAGTAGAGAGGTCTCTAATAATAAAATCAAAGTGTTTGAGAGAACTAATGATAGGCACATGTCATTACACAACAAGTAAAAAGCAGTTAACTTCAAATGAAAAGATATACAAGAATGGAAATGGAATTATATGCAAGCATGAACACTGATTTAACAAAAATTAAAATAATATTAAAAAGATTTGGGGAGCAAGGACAGAATGAAGGGCATGTAAATGATCTAAATGCGAGTCTTTAACTATAGACAGGGAGCTAACAAATACTACATAAAAGTGAAAAAGGGGCCAAGAAAATAGAATATGCAAATAACTTGGAAAATACGGATAAAAAGAACAAAAGATTAGCCAAAAGAATAAAAGTAATTACCACTGGGGATGGGAAATGGGAGTCGAGCAAGATGCTACTACTTTTTCTTTATGTTTTAAAAAGACGTACAATGTTTTAAAGCTACATACATTTTTTAAAAAGATTTACTTAGAGAAGGGGACAGAGAGAGACAGACAGACAGACTGTGGGTGGGGAGAGGCAGAGAGAGAATCTTCAAGCAGACTCCCCAGTGAGCACAAAGCCTGACGGAGCCCGACATGGGGCTCAATCTCATGACCCCATGAGGATCATGACCTAAGCCAAAACCAAGAACTGGGCACTTAACCAACTGAGCCATGCAAAGCCCCGAGCTATATACATTTCTTATATAGATAAAACCCAAACCATAAGTATATATATTTATATATAAATTTTATACAGTATTATACAGATAAAACCAAATCATAAGTTAAAAAACCAAAATCATAAATCATAACAAAATAACAATGCACTTAAAATATGTATGCCCCACTGAAGATAACTCAGAAACACATGTATTGCCTCATAAAATAAATCACAAAATACCTGATGGCCATATCATATTTCCTACCACACATATTTGACAAATACTTCTAATCTTCTAATCTCTCCCCCTTCTGAATAAACTTGATTTCCTCTGAATATTTAAATATTTAACTTCTCTAACTCAAATATTCTCCATCTATCTTGCCCTCTTTCTCTTTTTCATTGACACTTTCCAAAGCTACATTTTCTGTGCTTTTAATGCCATTACATCCAGGATATTTTATCATTTCTTTCTCCTGAACCACTAATCACTCAGTACCATCACTACAAGCATGCTCAAAAATGTCACATGTTCAAAGGAAAATAAAATCTTCCCTTAAAACAATAATAATGAGTAAAATTATAGACTAATAAGCTCTAAGCCCTTACCTCCCCACCCTCCCAACCAAAAAACATCCAAGAACAACCAAAAACTAAAATACCTACAGGAGTTCTGGAAAACAAAGATATACAGCAATCAAGCAAACACCCAACCAGGAAACTGTCACAATCAAAAGAGCAGTAAATTTCAAGGCATTTTTACTTGGCTTTCCCCATTCCTTCCCCAGTGGGAAGCAGTTTTGGTCTGGGGAATGTGGCAGCCAATCCCAATTCCTTTCCCTGAACCATAGAGAACAGACTGGACCTTATCGGCAATATTCTAATCTGTCTAGGGGCTGACTAAAGAACTGGTATGTGTCTCACCTAAAGCAAACCTCAGTAGGGGAGATTAGCTGGCACTGATCATGAAAGCTGCAGAGAGACTTGAGACCTGCAAACACTGGGCATAAGAGATTGGGGCAGAGTCACACACCATACAATCTGAGATTGCAAAGAGAAGGAGAAGGGAGAATCTTTGTAAATTAAAACATTCAAAAGCAGCTATGTATATAGGATATTAAGAAAATTCCCACACATGCCCAAGAAACATTACATGTCCAAAAAACACATTGAAGACCATAACCTTTCACTTTGGGTTGAAAAGAGAGCTCAGAGAATATCTACCTTATTCCAAAATCTTCATCAACCTGCAAAGACCAGGAAAGATTGCTGTTTTCATAAATACCCATCAAAAATTAAAAATTTCGGGCGCCTGGGTGGCTCAGTGGGTTAAGCCGCTGCCTTCGGCTCAGGTCATGATCTGAGTCCTGGGATTGAGTCCCGCGTCGGGCTCTCTGCTCGGCGGGGAGCCTGCTTCCCTCTCTCTCTCTGCCTGCCTCTCTGCCTACTTGTGATTTCTCTCTGTCAAATAAATAAATAAAATCTTTAAAAAAAAAAAATTAAAAATTTCACCAAAAATCAAAAGGCATACAATAAACAAGAAAACACAGCCCACTCAAAAGAACAAAATAAATCTCCAGACTGTCCCTAAACAAACAAAGCATCAGATGGACTAAACAAAGACTTTAACACAACTGCCTTCAATATGTTCAAGGAGCTAAAGGGAAACAGAAAAAGAACGAAAGGAAATAAAGAAAATAATGCACGAATGTGCCTATCAAATGAGAATATCAAAATGAAAATATCAAGAAAGAGAAATTATAAAAAGGAATCAAACTGAAATTCTAGAATGAAAAATTTAATAACTGAATCGAAAAATCCATCACAGGGATTCAACAGTATACTTGAGCAAGCAAACAAAAACAATCAGTGAACCTGATTTGAAATTAGCAAGTCTAAGGAACAGAAAGAAATTGGAATTTCTATCAAGTCTAAGGAACAGAAAGAGAAGAGAATGACGAAAATGGAATTAAGCCTATGGGACATATGGAATATTAGCAAACAGACCAATATACACATTAAGGGAGTCTCAAAAGGAAGAAAGTGGCAAAGAAATTATCAGAAGAAATAACAGCCAAAAAGTTCTAGAATTTGACAAAAAACATGACCCTACAAATCCAAAAAGCTCAACTAAGTATAAGGAGAGTAAACCCACATACCCACATCAAGATACATAATCACACTTTCGAAAAACAAAGAGAGAATCTTGAAAGCAGCAAGAGAAAAGCAGTTTATCACATATAAGGAATCCTCAATGAGAATATAAGCAGATTTCTCAGCAGAAACCTGAAAAGCTGGAAGGCAGTGGGTTGAAACATTGAAAGAACTGAGAGGAAAAAAAATTGTCCACTGAGAATCCTATAACCAGCAACTATAGTTCCTTCAAAAATGAGATAGAAATGAAGATATTTCCAGATAAATAAAAGCTGAAGGAGATCCTTATCATTATATCTGCCCTACAAGAAATGCCAAGGAGAATTCTTCAGACTGAAATGAACAGCCACTAGACGGTAACTCGCAGCCATGTAAAGGTAAAATAATTTCCACTAAAGGTAAACATGGGTGAAAATAAAAACCAGTATTACTGTCATTATGGGTTGCAACTCTACTTTTTATTTACTACAGGATATAAAGAGAAATGCATAAAAAATCATTACAAATCTATGTTAATAGGTATATAACGTATAAAGATGTAATTTGTGACATCAATAATTTAAAGAGAACTGTACAAAAACAGAGTTTTTACACGTGACTGAAGTTAAGTTGGAATCAATTCAAAACACATTATTATAACCTTAGGATGTTATATGTAATATCCATGGTAACCACAAACCAAGAAAAAATCAATACAGGAAGTGAGAAGGGAATCAGAATGTTTTACTACAAAAAAAAAAAAAAATCAACTAAACACAAAGGAAGGCAGTAATGAAGGAACTGAGACCAAAAGTTCTAAGACACAGAGAAAACAAATTTTAAAAATGGCAAAAGTAAATCCTGCCCTATAAATAGTTATAGTAAACCTTACAGAAGGCATGGATTGGCAGAATGAATTTTTAAAAATTTTAAACAAAACGAAACAAAAAAACTAGGTTCCAACTTTATGTGGTCAATAAGAGACTCACTTTAAATCTTGCAACATAAAAACAGATTGAAAGTGAAAAGATGGAAAAGATATTCCATGCAAATAGTAACCAAAAGAGAACTGGAGGGAGTATCTAATGAGACAAAATAGGACATTAAGTCAAAAAAGTTATACAAGACAAAGGATACTTTATATCGATAAAAATTTCAATCTATCAAGAAAATGTAACACAGAGGCGCCTGGGTGGCGCAGTGGGTTAAGCCGCTACCTTCGGCTCAGGTTATGATCTCGGGATCTTGGGATCGAGTCCCGCATCGGGCTCTCTGCTCAGCAGGGAGCCTGCTTCTATCTCTCTCTCTCTCTGCCTGCCTCTCTGTCTACTTGTGATCTGTCAAATAAATAAATAAATAAATCTTTAAAAAAAAAAAAGAAAAAGAAAAAATATAACACACACCTAACAACATATACACACCTAACATATCACCAAATACATGAAGCAAAAATTGACAGAATCTGAATGAAAAATAGACAGTCCTCCAATAAAAACTTGAGATGTCAATACTCTACCTACAACAAAGGATTGAATATCCAGAAATAAGAGCAATAATAGAAGATTTGAACAAAACTACAGACCAACTGAACCTAACATATATGTGCAGAACACTCTATCCAAGAGAATACCTGGCAGCCATACAAAACATTTTCCAATCACAATGAAGTAAAACTAGAAAACTAAAAATCAGTAACAGAAGGAAAAGTGAAAAATTCACAAATACATGGAACTCTAACATAACACTGAATTAATGATGGGTTAAAGAAGAAATCACAGAAGAAAAATGAAAATTCTTGAGACTAATGAAAATGGAAAATACAATACAACAAAACATACAGGATGCAGGGAAAACACTAAGAAAGCAATTTATACCAGTAAACACCTACATTAAAAAAGATCTCAAACCGTAACTGTATGCTTTAAAAGGAACTTGAAAAAGAGCAAACTAAACTCAAAGCTAGCAGATAGAAGAACTAAGATTAGAGTGGAAATAAACAGAGAATATAAAAACAATAGGAAAAAAAAAACCCTGGAAGTTGGTTTTTTGAAAAGAGCCACAAAATTGGCAAGTTTTTACCTAGACTGACAGAGAGAGAGAGAGAGAGAGAGGACTCAAATTACTAAAACCAGAAACAAATGTGGAAACAATTCTATTTATTTTATAGAAATAAACAGTATTCTAAGAGAATACTATGAAAAACTGAATGCCAATCAACTGGATGACCAAGATGGACAAATTCTTAGAAACAAATGCACTATTAAAATAATACAAAGAAGAAACAGAAAAACTGAATAGACCTGCAACAAGTAAGGATACTGAATCAGTAATCAAAAAACTTCCCAACAATGAAAAGCCCAGAAATAGATGGCTTCATGGATGAAATCTACCAAACATCCAAGAAAAAACTGACATCAATTCTCAAACTCTTTCAAAATAATTAAAGAGGAAGGAACACATTCCGTGAGGCCAACCAAAGACGCTAAAAGAAAACTTTAGGCTAATATCCCTTATGAGTATACATGCAAAAATCCTCATCAAAATGTTAGCAAATGGGGGGCCAAGGAAATGTAAGGAAGGTGGTCCAAATGTATAAACATCCAGTTTTAAGATAAATAAACTAGGAATGTAATGTATAGTAGATTACTACAGTTATCACTGCTGTATGATATAAATGAAAGTTCTAAGATAGTAAATTCTAAGAGGTGCCATTACAAGTAATGAGAAAATATTTTTTTTCTTTTTTTGTCCATTTCTTTTTACTGTATGTATATGAGGTGACATATGTTAACTAAAACTTACTATGGTAATCATTTCACAACATAAATAAGTAAAACCTTCACACTGTACACATGAAACTCAACTGATGCAGAGAAAGCCTTTGACAAAATCCAACACTATTTCAATATACAAAACACTCAATGAACTAGAAATAGAGGGTAGCTTCCTAAATATGATAAAGGCCACATATAAAAAAACCAAATTGCCATCATACCCAATGGTGAAAGACTGAAAGCTATTCCCCCTAAGATCAGGAACAAGATGAAGATGCTGACTATCCTATCTATTCAACATAGTTATAGAAAGTATAGCAACTGGTCACAAATCAGGTCTCAACTGGTACTGAAAGACTGTGATCATTACCTACATATTTTCAGACCACAATGCTTTGAAACCAAAACTTAATCACAAGAGGAAAATTGGAAAGAACTCAAATACATGGAAGCTAAAAAGCATCCTATTAAAGAATGAATGGGTCAACCAGGATATTAAGGATTAAAAAAAATTCATGGAAGCAAATGAAAATGAAAACACAACTGTTCAAAATCTTAGGGATGCAGCAACGGTGGTCCTCCTAAGAGGAAAGTATATAGCAATACAAGCCTTTATCAAGAAAAAAGAAAGGTCTCAAATACACAACCTAACCCTACACCAAAAGGAGCTGAAGAAAGAACAGCAAATAAAGCCTAAACCCAGAAGGAAAAGAGAAATTATCAAGATCAGAGAAAAAAAATCAATGAAATAGAAACCAAAAGAATACTAGAACAGATCAACAAAACCAGGAGGTGGTTCTTTAAAAGAATCAGAAAGATTGATAAACCCCCAGCCAGACTTATCAAAAAGAAAAGAGAAAGGACCCAAATTAATAAAATCATGTCTGAAAAAGGAGAGATCATAACCAACACAGAAGAAATAAAAACAATTATAAGAACATATTATAAACAACCATACGCCAACAAATTAGGCAATCTGGAATGGATGCATTCCTAGAGACTATAACCTACCAAAACTGAACCAGGAAGAAATAGAAAACCTGAACAGACCCATAACCAGCAAGAAACATGAAGAAAAAATCAAAAATGTCCCAACACACAAGAGCCCAGGACTGGATGGCTTTCCAGGGGAATTCCACCAAACATTTAAAGAAGAATTAACATCTATTCTTCTGAAACTGTTCCAAAAAATAAAAATGGAAGAAAAATTTCCAAACTCTTTTATGAGGCCAGGATTATCTTGATCCCCAAACCAGAAAAAAAAACCATTAAAAAAAGGAGAATTACAGAACAATATCCCTGATAAACATGCATGCAAAAATTCTCATCAAAATACTAACCAATAGGATCCAACAGTACATTAAAAGGATTATTCACCACAACAAAGTGGAATTTATTCCTGGGCTGCAAGGTTGGTTCAACATCTGCAAATCAATCAACAGAATACACTACATTAATAAAAGAAAGGACAAGAACCATATGATACTCTCAGTAGATGCAGAAAAAGCATTTGACAAAGTACAGCATCCTTTCCTGATCAAAACTCTTCACAATGTAGGGATAGTACCTCAATATCATAAGAACCATCTATGAAAAACCCACAGCAAGTATCATTCTCAATGGGGAAAAACTGAGAGCTTTTCCCCCTAGGTTGGGAACATGACAGGGATGTCCACTATCACCACTGGTGTTCAACATAGTACTAGAAATCCTAGCCTCAGCAACAGACAAGAAGAAGGAATAAAAAGCATCTGCATCAGCAAAGAAGTCAAACTCTCACTCTTTGCATGATACTTTATGTGAAAAACCCAAGACTCCATCCCAAAACTGCTAAAACTCATAAAGGAATTCAGTACATTACTGTGGAAGGATATAAAATCAATGCACAGAAATCAGTTACATTTCTATACACAAACAATGAGACAGATAAAAGAGAAATTAAAGAGTCAATCCAATTTACAATTGCACCCAAAACCATAAGATGCCTAAGGAATAAATCTAACCGAAGAGGCAAAGGATCTGTACTCAGAAAACTATGGTACACTCATGAAAGACATAAAGAAATGGAAAAACATTCCATGCTCATGGATTCAAAGAACAAATATTGCTAAAATGTCTATGCTACCTAGAGCAATCTACATATTCAATGCAATCTCTATCAAAATACCATAAACTTTTTTCACAGAAATGCAACAAACAATCCTAAAATTTGTATAGAACCAGAGAATACCCCAAATAGCCAGGGGAATGTTGAAGAAAGAAACCAAAGCTGGTGGCTTCACAATTCCAAACTTCAAGTTCTATTACAAAGCTGTAACAATCAAGACAGTATAGTACTGGCACAAAAACAGACATATAGATCAATGGAACAGAATAGAGGACTCAGAAATGGACCCTCAACTCTACAGTCAACTAATCTTCAACAAAGCAGGAAAGAATATCCAATGTAAAAAAGACAGTCTCTTCAACAAATGGTGTTGGGAAAATTGGACAGCCACATGCAGAAGAATTAAAAATGAACCATATTCTTACACCATACACAAAAAAAGACTCAAAATGGACGAAAGACCTAAATGTAAGACAGGAATCCATCAAAATCCTTGTAACACAAGGAGTAACCTCTTTGATCTCAGCTGCAGCAACTTCTCCTAGAAACATTGCCAAAGCCAAGGGAAACAAGGGAAAAATGAACTATTGAGACTTCATCAAGATACAAAGCTATTGCACAGCAAAGGAAACAGTCAATAAAACCAAAAGACAACAGACAGAATGGAAGAGGATATTAGCAAATGACATATCAGATAAAGAGCTAGTACCCAAAATCTATAAAGAATTTATCAAACTCAACACCCAAAGAATAAATAATCCAATGAAGAAGTGGGCAGAAGATATGAACAGACATTTCTCTAAAGGAGACATTCAAATGCCCAGGAAACAAATGAAAAAGTGCTCCACATGACCCGGCACCAGGGAAATACAAATCAAAACCATGACGAGAAAGCACCTCAGATAAATCAGAATAGCTGAAATTAACAAATCCTGGTGTGGATGCAGAGTAAGGGGGAACCCCTCCTACACTGCTGGTGGCAATGCAAGCTGGTGCGTGCACGTGCACACACACAGACACAGACACAGACACAGGAGTATTATGCAGCCATGAAAAAGTGAAATGTTCACATTTGCAACGACGTGGATGGAACTAGAGGGTATTATGCTAAGTGAAAAAAGTCAATCAGAGAAAGACAACTGTCATATGATGTAACTGATATGTGGAATTTAAGAAACAAGGCATATGATCTTAGAGGAAGGTGAAAAAATGAAACAAGACAAAACCAGGGAGGGAGACAAACCATAGAGACTCTTAATCATAGGAAACAAACTGAGGGTTCCTGGGGGCGGGGGGGAGTGGTGAAAAGATGGGATGGCTGGATGGTGGTGGACACTGGGGATGGTATGTGCAATGGTGAGCGTTATGAATTGTTTAAGACTGATAAATCAGAGACCTATACCCCTGATACAAAGAATGTATTATATGTTAATAATATAAATATGTAAATTAGAAAAAAAAAAGAGTCCATGGGGTCGAGGGGTAGTTAAAACGAGAGCAATTAGGCAAGGAAAAAAAATAAAAAGCATCCAAATTGGAAGGGAAGAAGTAAAATTATCTCTACTGGCAGATGATATGATCTTATATGTAGAAAACCTGAAATATTACACACATAGACACTCAGCTTAAAAAAATAAATTCAGCAAAGTTGCAGGATATAAAATAAGCACTCAAAAATAAGTCGCATTTCTATATACCAGCAGTAAATAATCTGAAAAGAAAATTAAGAAAATAATTTCCATTCACAATACCATTAGTAGTAAGTTTAGCCTGGAAGACACAATACTTACTGTGTTGCTGAAATAATTTCAAGACTAAGTAAACAGAAAGAGATTTTGTGTTCATGGATTAGAGGGCATAATATCGTTAAGATATCATTTTACCCAAAGCAACCTACAAATTCAAACAATCCCTATCAAAATCCTAACATTTTTGCTGAAATAGAAGAAATCCATCCAAAAATTCATATGTAATCTTGAGAGACCCTGAATAGCTGAACAATCTTGGAAAAGATCAAAAGTTGGAAATCTCACACTACGTGATTTTAAAACTTTCTGTAAAGGTAATCAAAATGCTTTAATACTGTCACTAAGACAAACATACAGATCTTAAAACAAGGTAGAGAATCCAGAAATAAATATTCCCATACATACCCACACAATTTTCAATAACAGTGTCAAACCAATCAACGCAGGTAAACACTGGATAGCCACGTGCAAAAGAATGAAGTTGGACCCTTACTTTACACAATATACAAAAAAATTAACTCAAAATGTATGAAAGACCTAAAGGAAAGCTGAAACTGAAATTCTTAGAAGAAAACATAGGGGAAAAGCTTCATGACATTGGAGTTGGCAATTTCTTAGACATACACTAAAAGTACAAGCAACAAAAGAAAAAAAAAAAACTGTACTTCCTCAAAATTTAAATCTTTAGTGCATCAAAGAACATTATCAATATAGTGAAAAGAAATCCACAAAATGGAGAAAATATTTGCAAATCATAAATAAGGGACTAATATCCAGAATACATAAGAATTCATACAACTCAACGACAAAGACAATCCAATTTACAAATGGGCAAAGGATCTGAACTGACCTCTCTCCAAAAATGTTTCTACAAACAGCCAATAAGCACATGAAAAATGCTTAACAAACATCCTGAAGTCCTTAAAGAACTGGAATTCAAAACCTTTAGGATGGTTATTGCCAAAGAAACAGTAAATTACACTGTATCCAAATAACATTCTGCAGCCATTAAAAGAAGACAGAAAGAAGCAGCAAAAAAAAAAAAAAAAGTGTGCTACCATTTGAGTGGTTGTATATATAATGAGTTTAGAATGCCTAAGTATACAATATGTGAACACACAAAATGGTAAGATACTGATAATAATGCCTCCAAATTGGCCAAGTGGATGGTAAAAGACAGAAAAAGGGATATATATTTTTCAATAAAATCCTTTAAATTTTGTATCATGTCCAAATACAATCTTTTCAAAAAAATTAAGTAACTTTCCATTCTTCCCCATATCTTCCCTAGCCCTAAGCAACCACTAATATGCTTTCTATTTCATATACTTACCTATTTTAAATATTTCATACAAGTGGAATCATATACAGTCTTTTGTAGCTGGCTTTTTTCATTTATCATAATTTCTTTTTCTTGATGAACATTCACATTTATCCATTCACTAGATGATAGACATTTGGGTTGTTTACATTTTTTGGCTATTATAAATTATACTAATATTCACATACAAGCTTCTGTGCAGATGTATGTTTTTATTTTCCCTTGGGTATAATAGTATCTAGGTGTGGAACATGGCTAGATGGTAACTCAATGTTTAACTTCATGGAAAATTCCAAACTGTTTTCCAAAGTGGCTATACCAATTTACATTCCCCAGCAACATATGAGCCTTGCAATTTTCCACAACCTGACCAATACAAGTTATTGTCTATTTTATTATAGGAGGGATAAAATGTTATCTCATCGGGGCACCTGGGTGGCTCAGTGGGTTAAGGCCTCTGCCTTCGGCTCAGGTCATGATCCTAGAGTCCTGGGATCAAGCCCCACATCGGGCTCTCTGCTCAGCAGGGAGCCTGCTTCCTCCTCTCTCTCTCTGCCTGCCTCTCTGCCTACTTGTGATCTCTGTCTGTCAAATAAATAAATAAAATATTTTTTTAAAAAAATGTTATCTCTTCGTGATTTTGATTACCAATTCATTTATGACAATAGTGCAAAGGCAACTGAATGGAGAAAGGACTTCCAACAAATGATTTGAGAAAAACTCCATCTATACCTAAAAAGACTGAACACCCTGAACTAAACCTCACACCTTATACAAAAATTAACTTAAAATGGATCACAGATCCAAGTGCAAAATGTTCAACAATAAACATTTTACAGAAGAAAACACAGGAGAAAATCTTCACGCACTGAGGGTAGGCAAAGCATATGACACCAAACAAATGATCCATAAAACAAAAAAGTAATAAACTGGACTCCAAAATTAAAAATGTTTGTTCTGGAAATACAACATTGAGAGAATAAAAAAATAAGCAGCATACTGGGAAAGATACTTGCAAATCACACACTTAATGAAAAACTTATATCCAGAATAAATTAATTCTCAAAACTCAAGAGTAAGAAAAAATACAACCAAATTTTTAAAAATGGGCAAAAGACTTCAACAGATCAAAGAGGACAGATACACACAGATGGCAGGAAAGTTCATGAATCAATGCTGAACATCATTAGCCACAAGGAAAATGCAAATTGAAACTGCCACACATTTACTGAAATGGCTTAAATTTTTAAAACTAAAATGCTAGTAAGGATACAAAACTACTAGGATTCTCACACCCGGCTGGGATTGGGAGAATGTGAAACAACAGTGTTTTTGGAAAATAGCTCAAAAATTTCTTAAAAACTGAAAACGCACACACCATATGACCGAGCAATCCCACTTGCAGGTATTTACCAACAGTGATGAAAATTTATAGTAACACAAAAACATAAAGGTTTATAGCAGCTCTGTTCGTAACTTCAGAAAATGAAAGCAAACCAAATGTCCTCCAATGGATAAGTAGAAAAACTGGGGTATATGCATATAATGGAACTATACTCAGCAGTAAAAACAAATGACCTTTTGATATACAGAACAACTTAGATGAGGCATTATAGTGAATGAAAGAAGTCAGTCTCAAAAGGTTATGTGGTATAGGACTCCATTTATATGACATTCTGGAAAAGGTGAAATTAATAGTGATAGAGACAGTTTAGTGATTGTCAAGCCTTACAGGCAGAGGTAAGGTGTGACCACATTCTATGTGAGAGGGAGTTTCTGGTGTAATCCTGTGCCCTGACTAGTGTATCCTATATCCTACTGTATATTCTGACACTGGCAATGGTTAAACAAATCTTTACTTGTGTTGTAACTCATGGAACAGTTACCAAATAAAGTCAATTTCACTCTGATAACCTTAAAAATTTTTTTTTAAACTTTAAAAAGCTGGTCATATTCATGTTAAGTGGCAAAAATACAAGATGTGAGCACAAAGAATAGGGCACTCTTAAAAAAAAAAAATCAGCTTCCTCAGAGACACCTCCTCTGGGAATCATTTTGAATCATTTTGTACTTGTGTTAAATCCATTTTGCCCTTCATTTTGACTACTTTTTAAACATGCAATAACCTCCCTTCCATCTTTCCCAATTACCCTGTCAATAGTGAGATAGGAGTATGCCTTTAACTTGTTATATTTTTTGCTCCATAAGAGAAATAATTTTCTTAATAAATGTTAAATATAACAATATACCTAAACATTACTTTAGTTATTAAAATCAGTATAAAACTGTGTGACTAAAACAACTTTTTAGAATTTATAATAGGTTCTCAAACATAATTCATAGGTACATATTTCTAAAAATTATTTTAAATAAACACTGATCCCAAAGTCATCATGTTTGGTTCTTTCCAAAAATCATTTTTAACAATGGAAAGTGATCTACCAAAAAATACTTCTCTATTCAAGAGCTCTATTTCTATTCTATTAAAAGTATTCTCCCAGGGTGCCTGGGTGGTTCAGCTGGTTGAATGACCGACTCTTGATTTCAGTTCAGGTCATGATGCCGGGGTTGTATGATCAAGCCTTGTTTTGGAATCCATGCTCAGTGGGAAATCTGCTTGAGATTCTTTTTCCCTCTCTACCTTTGTCCCTCCCCTTCTCGCACCTGAACGCATGTGTGCATGCTCTCTAAAACAAATACATCTTTAAAAAAAAAAAAAAAGGTATTTTCCTGTTACTATATTATGTCATAACTGATTCTAAAGATTTCTTTGCTGAAATATCCATATGAAAATCAGAGTGAATAAACTTTAACAGACAATGGACTGATTTCATATCAGCAGAGCTACCCCAGTAAATAAGAAAGCTTTCCCGATTAAGAAAGGCCTTTAAGAAAGAATTATGCTCATTCTTTTTCCTCTAACGTACATGACTTATTTTAGTGTAGTAATGCCAAAAGAATTATCATTGCTAGAAATTATATACAGGCCTAACAATAAGATTCTGATTAGTGTCACAAATGATCAAATATGTTATCAATTATAAACTTATAGGAGCTGATTTGCAATTAGAGTGTCCAAATATAGATCCCACAATTTCACTGAGTAAATGAGTTCTCTAAC
The DNA here is from genome assembly GCF_020171115.1 of Neogale vison. Taxonomy (NCBI): domain Eukaryota; kingdom Metazoa; phylum Chordata; class Mammalia; order Carnivora; family Mustelidae; genus Neogale; species Neogale vison. Next base: position 37,842,590 of record NC_058097.1, on the reverse strand, counting down.
TAGTACCCACTCACATGTATAAGTGAAATAATTTCAGCTGTAGAAACTCAGCTGTTTTTTTATCTTTATGACCTCATTTATACAGAAGAATCCTCAAAAATTTATTTTTAAATGCACATTTAACTACAAGATTAAAAAACAGGTAGGGATGATATTATACTACTAATTCAAGTATTTTATTATAGAAGTAAGAACACAGGTATTAAATAAACCTAATTTTAAAATGTAAGCTAGAACTGACACCAAGCCCATCCAACTAAAAATGTGTACGTGGATATGTATCTACACCAACAAATAATATCATAGATAAACGAACTTAAAGAACTACCTCAATCAAATGGGCACTCTTTTGGGTAGCATCTCTACACACCTGGCCTTCTCTCCATGATGAAAATACAACTTCTTCTAAACCAAAAAGCATGTTTAAAAACGGTTTCCTCTTTTATAAATAGGTATTACTCTTAGTTCAATAAATAAAAAGTAAATTCCTTCTATGTACTAAAAGTATTAAAAGCAAAAATAAGCCTATCAAAGCACCTAAACAAACCAGTTATAAAATATAAAATGAGCCCAAGTCTGATGTCTGCCCAACTTCTATCTATAAAACCACATGTTAAGGACTTTTACACTCTGTCATTTCTGAAAACATGCTAATGTGGATGATATTTCCAACCCAGATGTTCCATTCTCCAGCTTACATTCTCAAATGTTGGTTCTATCAAACTACCTACAATTCAACCAAACCACAAATAGTCTGGACTAATATTATCATGGATGGTACTTTTAGTAACAGCTTGGCACTTTTTAAACTAATACATCCAGCAATGATACATCATTTATAATTGGTACATACGTTCTTTCCGATGCTCGACTAAGCCCACAGCCTGCTTTGCTGAGCACTTTGCAAACCAATTGTCCCCAAGTAAAACAGTGACTTCATTAGTATGGACAAGCTTTCCTGGCATGAAGGCAAAGGGACCAAATGGTACCTATTATTGAAGGAAGGAAGAGAGGGAGGGAGGGAAGGAACGAATAAGGAAGAAGACAAAAAATTAAAAACACTAAAAAATACATTTTAAGAAACAGCATTAAAAGTTGTATTGAGGCCTTTTTATCAACTAGGAAAAAATGTCAACTTCATAGAAATTACACATTAAAGTTTCACTAAGAAAACCTATAGAAAATTGTTTCATGTTAATAAATCAATGTTAAAACAGGAAAAGAAGAATCAGCATATTTACATATAGCTTTCAGAGAAATTAGCACTGTCTCTGAATGTTGATACTTCATGTTCATTCATAAATCTAAATGAAAGCAAACTAGCAATGAAATATTAAGTTAATAAAGAATATCTCTGATTAAAAAACCTGAAAATTATTTCCAATAAAATAGCCATTTTTAACAAAGTTGGAATTAACAAATAAATAGCTTTAATGAGTCTACAAATTTTACAAAATATCTGGGTTAGTATAATAAAGAACAATACATTTATAAAACATTTGAGCTACTGTAATTAAGAACAAAGTCTTATGAAAGAAAATACTTAAGCAGTGAGAATCTAATCCAGGGCTCACGAAGAGATCACTATGTCGATATGAAGATCATTCAGACAAAAATTAGCAGTACCTTTTTATATAAAATCAATGTTCTTGGGTCTAATTCTGTAAATTATACATTATGATCTATTCCTGCTCTGGCTAACAGGAAACGACTAAGTGCCATATTTCTGTCTTAATTACAGTTTTCTAACACAGTAAATTTGCATACCAAATTTGTTAAATTTTGTGCTAACATTTATGCCATTTGTGTCTCTATAATGTGATAACTTAATATAAATCTGAAAAAAAAGAAGCAAATACCAACTATTACAACAATTAGTGGATTATTATAAAGTAAATCAAAACAAACTTTCCTTGTGATGGTAGTTTTCAGATACTGTCTATTAGCTTGGCAATTTGTGAATCAATATATATAAAGCAAAGAACCATCACTTTCCACAGTTAATATGTAAACAACATACTACTTTAAAAGCAACACACCACACATACCATGATGTTATATGACAACTTATCAGGCAAGGTACTGAGTCTTTCTTGCAGGGCATTATAGTCATTATCTACCTTCTTCCTGTTGACAAAAAAATAGCAAATACTAAATGAATACACAAATTAACAATTCCTTGAGTAGACTACGTATCAAAAGACAAACTAATCAAAAACCCAATTTTAGCAATTTAAATATTAAAGTATTTTTTAATTTTAAAATCCTGTGTTTACCAAGTTTGGCAGTAGCATTATTCAACCATACACTTTTCAAAAAATTTAAGACTTTCAAGGACTTTGGTTTTAGAATTAGAACACACATCTTGAGAACTAGTGTTTTATAATGTACAAGATCATCTGAACTAAATGAAATTTGGAAATTAAAGGAGATACTGAGGGAGGGCCGGATGTTTAGAGGGAAACAGGAACTTAAGATGAAAGAAGACTAGATTTAATAAAGCTTGTGGGTGAATAAACACTGGCTGCACAGCAGAAATCATGAAAACAAAATTTGAACACAAAATTGGATGAGACAGTTCAGTCCTTAGAAAAGTTAAAGCTGAAAAATGTGGAATAACTCCACAGTTATTCATATTAATGTGATTACAGTGAGAGAGAACCAACGAGGAGCTAGAAGAAATGAGGTAGAGGTAATACAAAAAAGCATTTCGATTTGGCTTTGGAGCCTGTTTCATGCTGTATCAAGACAGAGCCACCTAATAAATTAATTTCAAATAACCAAAAGGTATTCTGTAGGAGCAGGGATGGTCATATGTTTCCACACTATGCACTCAGTTCTTACACCTGCTGGAAATGAATAGTCCTTCATGCAGATGCTTATTTTCAAATCTTCTCTGAAAATTAGGTTTCGTAAGCATTTCTTGCTAGGGAGTAAACTGCAGGCTAAACCAGTGCACTGGAATTTTTTTAAAGCAAAAGGGTGTTGCCAGTTTAAAAAAAGTAACAAAAACAAAACTCACCAATTCAGCAAGTAATTTAAAAAAACATGTAGATATTGCCAAACTGAAATTAGAATAAACTGCAACATAAGATAATCGTTCTCCAGATAACAAAAATGGCTGTGCTATAAACGTCATGGAATAGGTTCAGTTTACTCCTTAGCACCCCTAAAGCAAGAGCAGCATAATTAATAAAAATTATCTCATTTACTCTTAAGAATATCAAGGAATTTCACAAATATACTGTTATTTATCCTAAAAATATTCCTGCAGTAAATGTCACTTATCAACTTTTTCCTCATTCAAAAAAGAAAGCAGAAGGAAAATGGAAAAACCACTCATTTAAGAGAAATCAGACGTCCTCCATCATAAAAGATGCAAGCAGTGAACTTAACCTAGGTCTTCTGGCCTGTGTTCTTTGAAGCAAGACTTTTTATTTCCTAAGTGTTCAAGGACTTTTGTAAAAGGTCCCCTCAAAATCCTTTTTGATAAACATAAAGTCTCTTTATTCTATTTACTTAAGGGAGAAATATCATCTTTCTGGATACATTTTTATGAGAATAAACTGGTAAAAAACTTCATGCACAGAGCTGCACAGCAGAAAGAGCAAGGCTTTCAAGTCAGACCAGAAGGTGAATCCCAGTCCCACCACTTAACATAAACAAATTAACCCCCACCTTAGTGTCTTCAGTGGTAAAACTGGAATAATGCCTATCTCACAGGTTCAAGAGAAAGAAAAAGATTTTAGCAATGTACATCTACACTGAGTAACTGATACCCGTTTCCATAGACTATCAAAAAACACCATTCTAAAATTTTCAAGAAAGACTACTAACCACTAAGTTAAGATTCCATTATGTTAAATGCATTCAATTTGATAAAAAGAGCACAACTTATTGAAGGACAGTATAGCTAAATGTTACATTTAGGGGGCTTTTGGAGATAGGGTTGGTTATGTGCAATAAATGGGATACTGTCCATAAGAACCGATTTGCTGCAATGCCTGCACACAGTAACACTCATTATTAAATCTACAGAACACTAACAGTTTGTATGTTTTAGATAAGTAATTCAGAAAATGCCCAAGGACTATACATCAGCTTAGATACCTAAATGTTCCTGTGATTATTATAAAGCTAGTAGGGGGCGCCTGGGTGGCTCAACTGGTTAAGCGAATGCCTTCTGCTCAGTTCATGATCCTGGAATCCCAGGATCAAGTCCCACATCGGGCTCCCTGCTCAGCAGGGAGTCTGCTTCTCCGGCTGACCTTTCTTCTCTCATGCTCTCTCTCTCTCAAATAAATAAAATCTTAAAAAAAAAAAAAAACTAGTATTAAAGTTAGCATTCAGTATGTCTTATTTTGGTAACTACACCTGGAAAAAGGAGACTTCCCTAACAAAACACCTCTTTTGTAAACAAACAAACAAACAAAAAGAATAGGAGATTCAACCAGAGGTAATACAAGAGATCAATGTCAGTATTCCAAATCAAGTATGATCAGTTTTAAACTTATCACTAATTCTCTCTAGAACAAAAATGTGGACATACTGGAGAATGATTTAAGATCAGGCTGCTATTTCTAAATTCTGAGTTTTCGAAAAGTATAGAAACGAAGGAAAGAAAGGAGAAAGAAAGATAGGGACGCCTGGGTGCTCAGTTAGTTGGGCGGCTGCCTTCGGCTCAGGTCATGATCCCAGCGTCCTGGGATCAAGTCCCACATCGGGCTCCTTGCTCGGCGGGGAGCCTGCTCCTCCCTCTGCCTCTGCCTCTGCCTCCCACTTTGTCTGCCTGTGCTCGCACGCTCCCTCTAACAAATAAATAAATAAAATCTTAAAAAAAAAAAAGAAGAAGAAAGATAATTTAAAGTGCAGCCCATTCAGAAGTCCTTTGTGAAGGGAGGGAAGCATGAGACAAGCAGTGTCTCTAGGAGAAATTACAGCTTGAGAAACTCTCTCCCCAAAGGTTTCACTAGTGGAAATATGCAGGATCAAACACCTTGGTCAAAGAATTTGTCTATTTGTCTTGTAACAGTCCCTCTAATATTCAGGGATTAAATAAATAATCCTGTCAAAGATCACAAAGACTATGCAGCAGAAAATACAAATATGATTCTAAGAACTACTGTATTACAGAAGGTAAGTAGGGGATCTTTATTCGCACTGAAGTTTTAAGAGTTGTTTCTTCTGTTGTACTACTCAGAAACATAATTTTTAGACACTTTGGTCATATTAAAATATGTAGTCAAAAGAGGCAACTGCTTATTTTTTTTTAATGGAAAATAAAACCCAGATAGATAGGATAAACCACTCCAGTCTATTTACTTATAACATATAGAATTCCTTGTCTGGAGGTCTTGATCGTCCTTGATCTTTAGAGATTAAGTTCAGGCATCAACTCTTAATTTTAAAAAGCTATTAATAAACAAGATTTAATTTGCAACAGGTATCTTCATGCAATGTTCCTTATAGAAAATGAGAACTAAAGCACTGCTGTAAGTCATATACAAGAGACTTTCACAATCTTCTTTTGAATCTTGCTAATCACACGCTATATGCCTTCTGAGAAGCACCTTTTGTATTAAAAAGCAGCAGCAAAGAAGGACATAAACTTAGCACACTACAAATTAGCCTTAACCTTAAGGATGAAGATCAGGATAGAGCCCATGGAAAACACCTTATTTTCATATAGCTGTTAAAAGTATGAGAGCAAGTAAAATAATGTGTTTGCTTAAGTATCTACAGGTGAAGTATACTGATGTCCACGACTTACTTTGAAATGCATCAGGGAAAAATGAATTAATGATTGAGATAAAGACAGATATATGGTCAAGGTTTACCTGTACAATTCTTTCAACTTTTCTGAATGTTTGAAGATTTTCATGATAGAATATTAAAAAGGAGATGGGGGAATATGAAAGCAAGACTGTATTTTTAATCCTTATCTTATTTGCAACTGACAATCTCTGTAAAGAAGAAAAGTTCTATATCTCTTGTTTGAGGCAAGAACAAAGTCTCCAATTTTCACCTTTAAATAATAAAAAAGGGAAATAAAATTTAAATCACTGATGGAAATAAGATTTTGCTAACTTTTCAACTTAAAGTAGAAAGTTGGAATAGGCAAAAATGTTGACATTAGACCTGTGGGTTTGTTTTTGTTTTTTTTATTTCTTATCATTCTCTCTCCCTTTACCTCATGTCTTAAACAAAAAAGCAGGAAACACCAAGTGGTGATCAAAAAGGGAAAAAGAAATGGGCTTTACATTCAAATTACTATCTGGGCTAATCTGGGGAAGAGTTATTTAAGTTTTTAAGAAATTATAAAATCCAATGATTTTGGAATATAAGTAACTGTATAATCTTATTTACAAATGATTCTTAATCCATTATACCCTCTCTAGAAGTTCCTGTTAAGAATTCAAGGAAACCTTTGTTTCAATTCAATTCACCATTTATTGAGCTTCTTCTCTGCAACCAAACCTTATGCCATATGCTGCAGGGATCATCACTCAAATATAGCATGCCTTTTTTATTTCTTTGCATTGCTTCTTTGTTAAAGATCCACTAGCTTAATGGAAGCCTGGGCTTTTACCTCTGACATTAAGAAAATAGAGGAATATTAAATTCAGGCATGGATTACATATAGGTAAAGAGAAAAGTATTCTCATTACTAAAGAAAGGAATGATGATCGTTTTCAAAATCCCCTTAAAAAGTCTAAATAAATAATTAAGGTTCTATTTTTTTAAAGATTTTATTTATTTATTTGACAGACAGAGATCACAAGTAGGCAGAGAGAGAGGAGAAAGCAGGCTCCCCACCGAGAAGAGAGCCCAATGCGGGGCTTGATTCCAGGACCCTGGGATCATGACCTGAGCTGAAGGCAGAGGCTTTAACCCACTGAGCCACCCAAGCGCCCCAAATAAGGTTATATTTAACAATAAAAAATGTTCTTGAAAGAAAGATCATATTGTTGAAGGAACTGAAATTTGGCAAGAAGGGGAACACATTAAAAATTAAAATATATGTGTATTAAATTAGTATTATTCTTTTTTTAAACGGTCATGGCAAAATACTATTAAGTGAAATTGATGACAAATTCAGGCAACATGGTGGCATATTCCTTTTTCTGAACTCTATACCTAGGAAATTTGTGTCATCAGAAAATGTTGATGAAATAGTCCATGTTATTTTTATGAGTCCATCAAAAAATTGTACTGGAAATAGACACAAAGACGAACTTAAGTATAAATACTTGCAATTATTCTAAAGTTAATGAAAGAAAATTGTCAAAGAGAGATCAATGCAGCTAACATTCTAATAGGTTTCCTCAATTTAACTCAACAATGAGAAAACAGTCACAACCGATTTATATACAGCAAAGCTGGGGCAGATAAACTGTTTCTAGTGCTCTCTGCTGACACACATGTACATGGGACTTCAGACTTGTCAGTGGTCACGGGTACCTGTTTCTTCACTCATTAGTGTTCTGTTACTCTAAGAATAAAATGAGATGAGAATTCGAAGTAAGAAAGTTTAAAAATCATATAAAAACACATCACTCTAAGTGTGGAAGAAATGTCCCAAGGTACCTCATAGTTCAGTCAGCTTCAGGGAAGAGTCTATGGGTCATTTTAATTTTCTTTACTCTCTGAGTTCTCTACAACTGTCACTAATTTTTGTGACAAATCAGAAAGGAGGGGCCTTTCAGAAAAGATGAGTTTTGCTATGATAAGTTTATAACCGACAAGCTTTGAATGTTTGTGCCATTTCTATTTAATTCTAATTTATAAGTGTAGTTTTAACTTTCTAAACTTTATTTCCAAAATATATTTTAGAAAATAGAAAACTTTTTTGTATTGTTTTCTTAGAGCAGTGATTCATATCACTGATATGAATGACTAACCTTTATGGTCACTGATACCCATGAGAAACTGAATAAAAACACTAGATGCTTTCCTGAGAAGAAGTCCCAGTATCTGGCCTATAATTTCAACAGAAGCCACTCAGATCCCTCAAGCAATCCTGGTTTTAAAACCATCAAATATGTAAAATTCTCAAAATTATCTTCAACTCTGTTGATTTAAATAAAAAATAGGCAAACCATCACCAGTTCAGTCATGAGTTGAATATAAATTAGTAAAAATGTTAAATCGTATGCATGCCTCAGTTTTTTTACTGCCTACATTTTCCCTAGTCATACACTGATACCCACTGCCTTTAGTATATTAGAATTTAGACTTTTGTATCTCAAAACAAGAACAAGCACCCTGAATTATCACTAAGTGGTCTGCCTCTCAGTCAAGCACTGTTGTTGCAATACTGACACCTTCACCCTTATATGTACTCTTTCGAGTATTGTACACAGCTCTTATTTTTATAAAAAATTAAATTAAAATGAATAGAAAATTTAAAAACTCAAAGTGCAAGGAGGTGTAGTTTTCAAACCTACTACGGTCAAAATAGAGATGAAAAGTCATTATGTATGCCAAGTCAAATTGAGGTGTAGCATCAATCAGATACTCACTAGATTTAAGCTGATTGTGGGAAACTGTGAACCAAACAATGTATATGTATACCGCAAATACATAATCAAGACTATGTTCTAAAGGAGGAAATGTACTTACAAATTTTTTTATAAAACCTCCAATTTTATTTTAAAAATTCCCCTATTAAAAAATTCCCCTATAATGCATTATTTTGCATTTCATTTTCAGAAAAGCATTAAGTATTAAACTTAAGTATTAATTAAGTATTAATACTAGTATTAAACTAGTATTAAGCATGATACAAAGGCTAGGGGACTACTAGAAGCAACAAATTCTAAAAACAACTTAAAAATCATTAACCTTTTTCTCTGAAAAACAATCTGAGGGGTTTGAAGTGGCGGGGGGGTGGGAGGTTGGGGTACCAGGTGGTGGGTAGTATAGAGGGTACGGCTTACATGGAGCACTGGGTGTGGTGAAAAAATAATGAATACTGTTTTTCTGAAAATAAATAAATTGGAAAAAAAATCATTAACCTTTTTTAAAAAGAAAGAAAGCATTTACAATTTGACCTTGGTGACATAAATACACATAAAGAATTAAAAAGCTGAAGGGAATAAAACAAAATATTTTAAAAAGAGGAAAAACTACCTTCTCTTTAGAATTACAAATAAGTTTGTCTTTATTCTTTTCTTATTTCAACGTTTCTAAATAATGTATTTATCTTATATTAAGGATAAAAAATTAAAAACCTAATTCATATTTTGTTTTTAAAAATACCATCCTTAGAACATTCAACTAGAATCCTTTTCTTTTGCTACTTAATTTGCTTTGAAATATCACATGTAAAAACTGCAAAACTTACTTAACCTTCCAAACCCATGTACTAAAATACCATACTCTTTAAAAAGAAAAAAAGAAAACTATGCAGGAACTAAAAAATAACAAAGAAGGCGATTTATATATATGATTCCTTCCTCTTGCCCTTGTCCCTAAGGACACCTTCGTAACTACAGAGATTCCAACCATAAAAGCATGTAAAATCTTCAGGTTTGGAAATTGTCCTCTGCTCTACTGGGGGTGACGGTGAGAGTCACGAAGACACATAAAATGAGAAAGCCCGAACAGAAGGCCCTATACAAAACAAGTGACTAAAAACTTTGTGGTCAGTAAAATGGGAGTCTGAAAAACATGGTTTCCAAATTTACTCAACACGAAAACATGAAGTCATCACTATTAACATTTTTTTAAGTTTTAAAGGTATGCAAATCAATATTTCAGATTATGCACAATAAAATAAAACAAATTTTACTGTATATGCAGGCAAGTCAGGAAAGCCCTGTTTCAGGTAATTTATGAGAAATATACCACAAACTACAGCACTACTCTAATGAAATAGCCTGGTGATTTTGTGGGGCAAAGAATCCCTCAAAACATCAGATAGAGACAGATATACGTATCCATCCATCCACACTGATTCACTTGAAAGAAGAATTCCAAACAAACATCTTCATCTGTGTTTTTTAACTATTTAGGTATGCTTACTTGGTTATTTCCCTCTATATACTTTGACTATAACCTATACTAGAAACTAGTTACTCTTTTTCTCTACACAGTATTTTTTGTTATTTTCCTTTCAAAAGTGAAAATGCCAGGTATCTGCTTTAGAATCCCTCTCTCAAAATTCTCGTTGTGATGAGCACAGTGTTGTATGTAAGTGCTGAATCACTATAACTTGTACACCTGAAAAGAATACTATACTGTATGCTAACTAACTGGAGTTTAAATAAAAATTTAAAAAATAAATTCACAAGCTCAAGTGTTTCAGCATTTGTATGCCCAAATTTAAAGCTATTCTTTCCAAAATTAAATATTTGAATAATATAAAATGCCTTTTTATTTTCACTTACTTCTGCTTCACGTCATTTTATAGGTATCTTTACTACTTAAAACTCTTTTAAGATGATTTGAAGGAAGCAAGACAGTAAAGTTTTTATAACTCATGTGCATACAGTTTATGATTACAAGTAATGCCTAAGAGACATATGACATGTATGTGCCAGGCATCACATGCTATCTTTCATTAAATTCTCACAAATCAACACAAGTAATGGAGCTTTTTTCTTGTGGGACATAAACAGAAGCACCTATGATGCATTAAAAATGATCATAAATTCTTCATCACTCCTCCTACCAACTGGAGTCTATTTCCCACTCTGCCCTACACAATGTAGCCTTGCAGCTACCATTTTTGCTGCCCTGAGATCAAGTAAAGTGAGACAGGGAGAAAAGCACATAGACAGAGGCCCAGCTAACAACCCACTAGGCACCAGACTTGTGGGTAAGGTCATTTTGGACAACCCAGCTGACCCAGCCACCAAAAGGCTGCAACCACACAATGAGCCCAAAGAGAGGAGCAGAACAAGAACACAGGTAAGTCAAGACCAATATGCACATCCACAGAATCAAACGCACACAAAAACATGGCTGCTGTTTTAAGCCATGAAATTCTAGAGTAATTTTATTAAGAAACAATAAATAATGGATATAACAGCTCAAGAAGGATAAATTTCGAGTCATAAAACAATTGTCTTAGTAAGGTCACCATTATTTATTTAAAAAAAAATCAGTACCAAATCTTATTTGGTAACTCTAAAAATTAGACATTTGACACACAATGAAATTTATGGAAATAAAATAAAGAAGAAGAGTTAGCTAATAATTGAGAATAATCTCCAAGGATGAATTAAATGAACAGCATACAATCTGATTTCATTTTTGTCAAAAAAAGGGTGGGAGCACAATTTATAAAGACATGTGGATGAATACACATGTACACACACATATATATACACACATACACACATACAACATATCCTTAGGCAAACAATTTCTTTTTTTTTTTTTTTTAAAGATTTTATGTATTTATTTGACAGAGAGAGATCACAAGTAGGCAGAGAGAGAGAGAGAGAGGAAGCAGGCTCCCTGCTGAGCAGAGAGCCCGATGCGGGACTCGATCCCAGGACCCTGAGATCATGACCTGAGCCGAAGGCAGCGGCTTAACCCACTGAGCCACCCAGGCGCCTTAGGCAAACAATTTCTGAAAACATTTATAAGAAATTGGCCAAAAAACCACTGTTTACAAAGATAAATGAGAACTGAGGGATAAGGGTAGGAGAAAAACTATACCTCATTTATCCCCTTCAGAACTTCCTAAATTTTGAACTATATAAATATACTGCCAAATTTAAAATTTTTTAGTGTAAATTTTTAGAAGTTTTATGTCTTAAAGACACAAACTGAAATATTTCCAGATGGACATTTTCAGGTTCATTTCAAAAGTGCTGTAGGTGGGGAAGAGGGTAGGAGAGGCTGTTGAAATGCAACAGTTGCACAGTGCAAGTTGATAATTACTGAGGCTGAGTGATGGGTACATGTGGATTCACAATAGAGTCACCTTTTGTTTGAAATTCTTCATAATAACAAGTTATCTAAAAACATTAATGTAAAGCTTTAACAATACTGCTTAGAAAGCCATCTCTCCATCATGATAAAATAAGATGATGGCATGAATACAAAATATTCAGGAATATTTACAAAGCTTTGGTAGGTTTTTCTTGTTTTCTTTATTCATCTGATAATTAAAATTTTCAAAAGAGATTTCAGAGCTACTATTAATATTTATTGAGTGTCAGCCTGGGTGTTCTATAGACATTATCTCACTCGATCTTCAAGTTAAGTATTATCATTGTCACTTTACAAGGAGAAAACTGAGAATCTCAGGAATTCACCCAAGGTTATAGTTAGTAAATGACAGGATTCAATTGTAGATGTGTGACTCTGAATCCCATGCTCTTTAGGGAAGAATTAAAAAGATAAAAAATTACAGGTAATCTATAAACAGAATAATCAGGCCCTGGTGGATTAAACAGTAGGAAGTACATCCATATTTTAATAAGAAAATAGTATGTGGATTTTATAATACCTTATTTCCTGAGTTAAGTAAAAAGGATTTTAAGGAAAAAAAAAGTTGTTTTTAAATTTTTTTTAATCTTCACTAAATTGAAAACCACTATTAGCTCTAAGTGTTATACAAATTCTCAACTATTGGGCTCAAACCTTTCCTTATTATCTGTTATTAACTATACAAATACTGTAAATGTTTCTAGTTTACCAAAGCTCTGGAATTTGAATTAATTTTCTGGAAGAGTTTTTTTGGGCAGATCCTGTTTGCCCCAGGCCATTTTTACTCCTACTTTTCCACAAATATTTTTAGTTCTGCCCTACATTAAAAAAAAAAAAAATCATTTTGGAAGCCTACAATATTCATTACTTGTCCCTTAAATAAAAGAATGCTTTAAAACTGCTCAAACAAGTATAAACATCATCACTACTATTAAGAAAGCATTTTTAAAAAATCATCTGTGTTGCTCTCCCTTATATATATTGATATGTATGCCATGAAGAAGGGAGCTTAGCTATATGAATTGTACTTTAGACTAGGCTAAAACCAAGGCCTAAAGAAAACTGAAAAGCAACATGCTTTTAAAAGCAGTGTGTAAGAAAGACAGCCTTAAGAAGCGTTAACAGCTTCCGTTCTTGCTTCCTAGCTCTCTGTAAATAGCACAAAATTATTGTGATTTCCCTGTTTAGTGTCCGACTATGAATTCCTCCATGGCAGGGCCGTTCAATTCCAAACAGCAACATAACACTGGCATATGGTAGGAACTCAATCACTATTTGTGGAATTAATAGAATAAAAACATCACGAGAATTCCACAATGCTCCCAAATAGCTATCTATTTCCTGGCTTTCAGAGGAATGGAGATACTTTGGTTTCAGTTTTTTAATATAATAAATCGGTGAGTTCACTGGCCATTGAGATTCTAGCAATATCAGATCCTCATTAAAAACAAACAGAAAAGTCTGTTTCCTCAGCCTTATTAGAAATGATTCAGAGGAAAAGGCAAATTTCAACTGGAAAAATTATTTTAATTTTTTGAAGTAGAAATAAGATATGTATTACTTTAAGACACTTGTAGGTAAATACCTAAGCTTCTATAGTTTGGAAAGCTTTGGAAAATTGCAAACTGAGATTGAGAGTCAACATGAGCCTGCTCTGAAATAAATGTCACATTTCCATTTGTCAGTGGTTACCAGACTTGGACATTGCTACAGTATCTGCAAATTAAAATGTTATATATAATTACATATATATGGTCTTCATCTACTCAAACATTTATTAAGTACCTATAATATGCCAAACACAGTAGGAGGTGCTGTAGCTAAAAAAAAAAAAAAAAAAAAAAAAGGAAAACATGCCCCTTGGCCTTAAAGAATTTTCATTCTAACAGGGTAAGAATCTTGCAAAACAAACCAGAAGCAAGTTATTCACACATCTGCTTCAATTAGTATCTGTTCTTAGTGAATCCAACCTTTTACTGATTTCCTGAATTCCTTACCAAATCAAAAGAGAGAAGTCCACGTGAATAAAACTTCCTTATTATTTGTAAAATGGATCACTTTGGCCAAATTAGCACAAGGTGGAGGGTTGAGGGGGAATGGTAATTCTATGGCCAAGTACTTGCATTTCAAGTTTTAACCTGGACTGAATGTATAATGAAAAGAGTGAATGTCCATCATGGAAATGTTGACAGACTTACACTACCAGTAGATGCAACTACAACACTGCATTTATTGAAAATTAATGAAGTCCCTGAATTTTTATTTATAAAGTGAATATTATTAGTTTTAGATTATTTTCTGCAAGCCAACAGTCAGAATTTAATAAGATGATGTGTACAGATTGAACCGATTTTCACTCTTATCCACTGCTTGCAGCCTATGTGCATTTAAACCAAAAAACATTTGATATACACTAACTATAAATTATTTCCTTGGAGATCTCTCAGGCATGAAGAAAAAGCCTCTTAAATAAATTTAAAATATTATATGCTTGATGGTGTATAACCAAAGGTTTAATCTCACCACTAAAGGGGCAGTTACCATGATTTTGCAATAACCCTGCAGACAATAATCAAGACAGCTCCTGTTGTTCTCTCAGTAAAATCTTCGTAAACACAGCATGGATATATTGTAATTTGATATCTGTAAGATCAACAGCTATACCTCATGACAACTCATAATGTAAGATTTTATTCACCATTACATTGAGTGTTTTCCTCAGAAGACTTAGGGAAGTGTGTTATTTACCAAGCATTGTCCTATTTAACTAAAGATTAGCACATTAAAATAGATATGCTTTCTTTCTCTCTATACTCTAAGAAAAAGAGCAGTCCATAAAGAAAGCTCTGGGAAGTAGGCAATTAATTAGATTTTTTCAAACTTCAGGGAAATGTGGATATTTCCATCATTATTTTAAAACAACTGATTCCAATTATTATTCTAGCACAAATATAAGAATATTCCCCAAATAGAGCTCTCTCTGATTAGCCAGGTTCAAAAATGTCTCCACCTCATAATGATATTAATATTATTCTAATTTGAAAAAAAGAAAAGAAAAGAAAAAAGAAGGCAATTAGAATAAACACAAATGGTGACACAATTTCAGGAAATCAGGGAACACGTAATTCAGTCAACAGTGAAGGACAATATAAATTAGTATCAAAGCATTCAAAATGGAGATTACTAGAAGAATTCAATTACGGGTTACAAAAAAATAATACACACTTTATTTAAATACAAAGGGATGACCCCATCAGTATTTCAGAAATAATATAAAACCATCATTCACTCACCAATGCTGGATTTTCTCTTGGCAGTTAGTGACCACCTGTCATGGAAACAGATAACTACTCATGAAAAAACGGGCTATACACAAAGCTACAAAATCAGTGTATCAGAAAACTAGAACAGTGGCTTTACAGATTTAATAGCATCTCAGTATACATTTTTATTTGTCAAATGCACAGAGATGTGACTGTTAGTTTTTAAGCAGCACACTTTATCATAACCCCCTAATGCAGGCTGATAACTGCAGAACAAATTACAGCCTTCCGATTCATACTTTGCTACAAAACCCGCTTCATAACTATTAGGTGACATATGATATAAGATAACTAGTATTTTGTACAATCTACAGACCTGCTTTCAATGTTACATATTTTGTAGAATACGCAAATGTTATAAATAACAAAAAACCAATGCAACATTCACGTTTCATCACTAAAAAAAAAAAAAATACAGTAGTAAAAATATTTTATTTTGTCAGTATATCTCCAAATGTTTTCACCTGTAATTTTTATTCTGATGCATTAAAAATGAGTTCAGTGATATTTTTCTACTAACATTTTCAAGAAGAAATACTTGGGATAAAGAGATGCTCTGAACAGCCCATTTGTTCCCTTAGTGAATTATGATAAAATTTTAAGCACTTAATAGCCAGTTTTAAACTATGTTTATATTACTAAAATAATAAAATTAAGGGCAAAACTTATTTGTTTTCCTTAAAGATATTTCAGCAGAACCTAAAAATGCCGGGGGGGGGCGGGAACAACACTAACCAATGAAGAAAAGAAACCCTTGAATGGTAATTTAAAAAACAACACTGTTTTCAGAGATTACTAATTGCTTTTAAATTGTCCATTAATAAAAATTTTAAACAATAATCTCAAATACTGTAACACCATTTTAGAGACAGAGAAACTAAGGGATACAAGCCAAAATGCTCAATACAAGGCTATGTGAGAAAGACAGCAGCATTATCTGGTTTGAAACACACTGCTTCAGTTCACCACTCTAAACACCAATATTGTCTCTTGTCTCTCTTGCTCAATGTTTCACCCAAAAATCACAAGACTTTTTTCTGGGGTGGGGGGAGTGGGGTCCTGTCACTAAATTCCTATTATAACATTTAATTCCTGAAATAAATGTCCTCCTTTGGTACATTTTAAATACTTAGGCAGCAATCCTGTACCAAAATACATGCTGTAATCAGATACCCAACCATACTACACATTAACACAGCATAAAAAGTCCGTTTTAGAATGAAGATCTCTCAGTAAGTATCAATCACATAGCAACACTTAATAACAGTGGTAATATATAATAGAGTACTGACTTTACATCTGGAAGAACCAGGCTAAAACTACATCAATCCATTTCACTGTTTCTGATTTGGCAGTAATTACAAAATAGACAAACAGAATTAAATGTAAATTGAAAAAGAAAAAAATCTTCATGAAATCCTTTTCATAAAGTTCCTCTTTAACAACCCCATTAAAAGATGAGACCCAAAAAACAGTCAGGATGCTTTCCAATCCCAATGCATGTGTTTCCAAGCATGAAGTGAGCCAAAAGCACAAAAAGAAAAGCCCTGCAAACCATAAGAGCAGAATGTTCATTAACCTCTACATGATAATCCTTTCGTAGCTGCATATTAACTAGTTACATATTCATAATCATTTACATTATTTAAAGGACCTTCGATGAAATTTTCTAAGCAATATCCATTAGTGACAGTGTTAAAGGTTACAGAAGATAGTCTACTTAATGTTTCCAGGAAGGCTTTTTAATTAGTAAATATGTAAATTTGGCACATATGCTTTTTATGTTTAAAAAACAAGTCTCTAGAAGAATGGCATGTGTTCTGGCCATCACCCCCCATGGTCTAGTCTCCACTTTGTTTTAGCTATCTTTCCCCCATTCCACCATCTCCCTCACCCCCTTTCTTTCCTAAAATAGTCTCCCAAGAACAAACATTCAAGGATAAAACAACAAAAATCCATTTCATAATTTATAACAGAAATTTTAACCACCAAAATATTGCCTTACACTAAAGTCTTATTATTAGTTACATACAGATATTAGAACAGAGTTGTCCAGTTAGGCAAAATCAAAGGTCAGGCTCCATATTTTAAGAGTCAGAAATAAAGGAAAATGTGAGAGAGGCAGGTATAATACCTATAACAGCCTTCTGATGAGGCTACAGTTATCTTTGTTTACATGAGTTATATAACCCACTTACTTCCAAAAACCTTTAAATCCAAGCAGTTGTACTGATACTTTGAGAAATCATTCTAGTTTTCCTCTGTTTTAAAGCAAATTATTCAAAAGAAAATATTGGTAAATTTCTAGAACTGGGATGCCAAGGGAAATTTTAGAAAAAAGAAAAATCTGATGATTCTAACTGAACTGAATGGGTTAAAAAAATCTAATTTTTCTATTAAGTTAAATAAGTCCAAATAACCTTACTTATTCTGAAAATTGACTCAGATTAATTAATTAATTAGATTAATTCAAGTATTAAATAAATAAAATGAACCTGGTTCTATAAGAAACCCTTGAAGGAACAAAGCAAAACAACAGAAAAACATTTCATTACTTTGTTGTCCTTCACAGAAGCTTTTTAATAAGATGGCTATGGAGCAACAATAATAGTTTTTTAAGTTAAACCCGTCAAAACATGCAACTGTTACTCCTGAAGAAAAAATCTCATTGAATCATTTTTAAAAAATTGATTAGTAGGCTTCAACAATTAAAATAACTGACCTAGTAAATTCTTTAATATGATATAATAGCATTTAGAGCCAGGAATTCATAAATAAAATATGTGCTTACACAATAGTACAGCATTAAAGTCCACAGTAAAGAAAAAGGTCTATGAGCTGATTTACCACTTTTTAAGATACATTTTATCATTAAGAGTCTTCACCAACAGCCCAGTAGTAATAAAGTCCATGGTGTGCTTTGTAGTTCAAAAGCACCCTTACCCTAAAAAGTAGTACCAATGGTATATGCCAAGACTTCATAGGATGAAAATCAGTAAAAGCAGGTTTTTGACCTCTCCAAAACCTGTGTTCAAAATTTAAGTATCTTATCGAATATTATGCAACTGCCCAGGAACTGGTAAGAGAAATAATCAGTTTTAGAACGGAGTCTAGCTAACGGGGACTATCTAATCTCAAAACCTGTATTCACTGGATTGGACTACCTCCAACCATCATGCATCTTACTGGGTGACAGAAGCAAAACAGCTATTTACATCTTTGGTCTTTCTTTTTTAAAACACTGACTGCTGCTGCTACTTCTCCACTTCATCCACAAACCCACTCGTACACAAAGAAGACCTTACCAATGTTAGTAAAAGCAAATAAGCTTAAATTCACCAACTGGCTAATAAAAACCCTCATTTCTTCCAACAGCTCCTGGCCTTTTTAGGTCAAGTGACTAAGTATAAACAGATTTCCCAAGCCCCATTTCTTTGTGTGCACTGGGAGGTGGGGGTGTGGGGGGAACGACACGCTAGCCCTCTAATTACTACCACATCTCGTTATACTTTTGAAGTACTTATGACTGAGTTCGGTGCCCAGGATGACAGTGGTAGACAACAAAACCAACAACCTCTTTTTCTTTATGTCAGTGTCTAGCTAACATACATACAAATTCTGTTGCAAAAGGTTAAAGTAATATTTGATAAATTTAAAAGCCAATAAACTATATGAGGAATAATAATTCCTTTGCTGTTTTTCCTCAGAAGAAACTTTCTAAAAATTATTTTGTAAGGAATGAATGATTTAACATGTATTAAAATCTTCATTACTTATTTCCATTTGTGCTATTTATTTTGGTAAGAGACCACAAGGGGGCATCAACCCATGAGTTTTCTCTGTTAAGTAACAGTGCCACATTAAAATCAGACTGGAACAGAAAAGAAAGCCTAGAAGGGTAACTTTGCTAAGTCTCAAATGATACTT
The DNA here is from genome assembly GCF_020171115.1 of Neogale vison. Taxonomy (NCBI): domain Eukaryota; kingdom Metazoa; phylum Chordata; class Mammalia; order Carnivora; family Mustelidae; genus Neogale; species Neogale vison. The sequence continues at coordinate 37,823,394 of NC_058097.1, read as the reverse complement.
CTCTCAAAAATGTTCCATTTCATTTCTAAACCCCCCCAACTGTATTTCAATTTCAAATTCTTCCTCTACGGATTCATATACAGAATGATAATCTGAGGACTGTATTAATCAGAGCTGTCTAAATTTATACAGTTTGCTTCTCTTATTAGACTGTCTTCTGACAGATTGTACAATTTGGGGATTTAAAGCTACTGAATTAAAAAAAAAAAAAAAGTATCCGTGATGGCTAAAACCAAAGGATAGTACACATGCACTATTATCTGACAATTACTTAAAAGGTTGAAAATAATTTTTTTCAAAAATATATCGTCAGTTAATTACACAGACATCTGAAAGTCATTGACAAAGTATACAAAAAGCATACTTCAACAAATTTAGTAAGATATTAAAGGTGCCTGGGTGGCTCAGCGGGTTAGGGTTAAGCCTCTGCCTCTGAGCTCAACTCATGATCTCTGGGTCTTGGGATCTAGCCCCCATCAATCTCCCTGCTCAGCGGGGAGTCTGCTTCTCTCTCTCTCTCTCTCCCCCCCTCCCTCCCCACCATGTCTCATTCTCTCAAATGAATAAATAAAATACTTTTCAAAAATTTGTGAAATATTACAAGTCTTCTTGATAAGACTCTGCAAAGAAGGAATTGACTACAGGTTCTTAAAAAGGAAAGTGCAACAAATAATAATAAACTGCAATGAACTGAGTATTTCTACATAAAAATTTTAAATAAATGTACTTTCTAAAATATGTTAAAAATCAAAAATACCAAAGCTACCAAAAATTTAATTCCAACTATATAGAACCATTTTTTAGAACATTCAAATGTCCTTATTCAAAAACATAGTTAGGATGGAATCAAAATAATCATCTTCTTACTTTTACATTTAGCCCAATTTTCACCTACACAAGCTTCTAACACACTACTCACATTCAAACCCAGTCTCTTTATACACAAATATTAGATTACGTCTAACATACTTTGGTATTGTACATTCCATTCCTTCATAGTTCTACCTACAAATTAGGGCTCTTTCTTTTCCTTTCAGTTATTACTCACAATACTAAGTATAAAGATACTGGGTAAAGGTAATAGTTGGTAAAGATAAAGGTTTGTCACAATGGAAATATCAAACACTGGTAACATCTACATCCAGCCAATATGCCTAAAAATGAAGACTTTGATGTGTGGAGGGTTCTGTTTTTAAGGGTATTTGAATTAGGAATCCAGGAAACTCTAACCGTACTGACTGAAAGCCCAGTGAGTTATGGGACATGTCTACTTTATTCACCAATGTATTCGCCTGCCATACTGACAGTAAGCATGCATCTAGTCCTTTTAAAGAAGTACAGGTCTACCATCACCTAGCCAAAAACTTCAACAGATACGTTTCTCAGTTTAAAAATTTTCATAACTTAACAAAGTAATACAGTCCATGTAACATACATTATAAACACCAAACCCCAGTGAAACACCACTCTGTATCAAACACAGTAACACTGGCAATAAAATATATGAATATTCAAAGTAAATGGAATAAGTGCCTCACTCAAATCAGTTCCAATCAGTTTGTCAACAAATGAGTATGCCACACACTTAGGAATAACTTTGTTTTCAGTGCTTTTTAGCCTTCTGAATTGCAGATTGGGGACGATAACCTGCATTTATTTCTGAAGTTGAAATAATGCTTGAATCACAGCTTGCATGCCCACTGTTTTACCAGAGATACCAGTTTGTCTCCTCTTATATTTACAAACACTGATCCACTCTGAATAATTTTGAATATTGCCCATTGACTGCTATCATCTGAAGATTCATAATCTGAGATTTAATTTATATTATCATTTCTACCATCATTTGTTTCTAGTTGAGCTTCACTATTAAGTCAAGAAAAATCTCCAAATTAAAGCCCAGAGATTTGAAAACAAAAAATTAAAAATACAGAAAAGACCAAGAAGAGATATGTAAAACACTGTATAATTGAAAACTCAGAAAGAGAAAGAAGAGCATATGTGACAGAAGCAATATTTGAACCTACCATGACAGGATTTTCCAAAATGAGGAGGAGGGTATCAGCCAACAGATTCTAGAAACTCTAACAACCTCAAGCAAGAGAAAAAAAAAAATTATATCAAGGAAAAACAAACTTCCACAAATGAAACCCTCCAAAAAAAGAAAATTTTATAAGCATCAAGAAAGAGCAAGGAGGATATACACTGACTTCAAAGTAGCAACTAGAAGAGCTAGAGTGAACTTCAACAAAAAAACAAAAGAAAACAGAAAATAAGATAAAATCTTACAGTGCTGAAAAAAATAACTGAAAACTGGTAATTATGTACAGCAAACAAATCCTTCAACATGAAGGAAAAATAAAAACATTTTCACACAGAAAAAGAATTCTTCACCAGCAAATTTTCACTAAAAGAAATACTACATATATATGATGTGATGGAGGTGCTAGCTAAAATGCCAAGATGATAATCATTTTGCAATATATAAGCATATCAAATCAACATATTGTACACCTTAAATTTATATACTGGTGTATGTCAATTGCATCTCAATAAAACTGAGAAAAAAATGCTACAGTGCTATTCAGATTAACATTAATGAAAAAGAACTAAGAACAACTATACAGGTAAAATGAAAAGTAAAGGTAAATCAGTACTGATCACATCAAACAAGTATATAAAGTACTGTGGTATTTAAAACAAGGAATTAAAATGCATGAAAGCAATAACACAAGAGGTAGGATGAATAAATGAATTCATGTTGTGCTCTCTAGAAGAAAATTAACCTAATAAAAAAGATGGTATAAGGATACAGTATACTTAATGCTAACATATGTGTGTATATATATATCTACATATACCCACACATATTTCTACAGTAAAAAAAAGTATCACCAGCTCACAAAGGGGAGAAAATACAACATATCTGATTAAATCAAAGGAAGGCCAAAAAAAGAGAAAAAAGAACATAAAAGTAGATCAAAGAGACCCACAATGAGTTACCACTTCACACCTATTAGAATGGCTCAGAAGGAGGGAGGGATGAGGAAGGGAGAGAAGGAACTGAGAGAAAAGAAAAAGGAAGGGAAGGGAAGAAGGGAGAGGGGAGGAAGAAAGTAACAAGTGTTGGAAGGATACAGAAAAACAGAAACTCTTGGTGGGAATGTAAGATGGTGCAGCCACTATGGGAAACAGTAAGGTGGTTCCTCAAAAACTAAACACAGGATTACCATATGATCCAGCAATTCCGCTTCTGGTTATATACATAAAAGGGTTGAAAGCAAAGTATCAAACGTGTTTGTACACTCAGTCCATAGTAGCATTATTCACAATAAACAAAAAGGTAAAAGCAATTCATGTTATTCATGAATGAATAATAAAATGCAGTGTATATATACAATGGAATATCATTCAGACTTTAAAAATTAAATTCAGAAATATGCTACAATATGGACAAACCTTTACTTATGCCGAATAAAACAGTCACAAAAGGACAAATACTATAAGATTCCATTTATGTGAGACACCTACAGTGTCAAATTTATAGAGACAGAATATAAAACAGTAGTTGCCAGCATATGGGGGAAAGGTGTAATGGGAGTTATTTCTTAATGCACAGTTTCAGTTTTATAGCATATAAAGTTCCAGAGATAGATGATGGTGATACTTAGTATCACTGAAATGTATGCTTAAAATTGATTTAAATGATTTTATATTATAGTTTACTACAAATTCAAAAAGGAAAAATTAAAAGTCAGGTAGAAAAACAATTGATACCTAAGATAATGATTACAGAAAAAATTAAAACTCACAATGCATGTATTACCAAAAAAGGCAAAAATCGATGACTTTTTCATCTCTAGGAGCTTTCATGTCAAGAAACTAGAAAAAAAATCATAGCCAAAAGGAAATTTTTAAAAGGAAGAATAAGATAAAAACAGAAATCAATGATGTAGGGAGCAAATTTACTAAAGAAAAATAAAAAATTGTTCCTTTAAAAAGACTGATAAAACTGATAAACCCATAGAAAGACAAATCAAGGAGAAAAACAAATGCACACAAATTGCAAATTAAAGTAATTAAAAACAGCACATTACTAACAAATCTGTAGATATTAAAAAGGGAGTGTTACAAATAACTCAAGTCCAATAAAATTTGAAAACTCAGATAGAAAGAAAAATTCCCTGAAAATCGCATTTCCAAAACTGACACAATTAGAAATAGAAAATGTGAACAGTCTTCTTATAAACAAAGAAATTGAGACCTATTTTAAAATATTAACAGAAGGAAAACAGTAGGCCCAGACAACTTGACTAATGAATTATTTCAAACACTTAATTAAAAACAATACCAATAGTATACAAGTTCCTTTATAAAATACACAAAAATGAGTTATTTTATGAGGCCAGCATGACCATGAAACCAAAACCAAACATGAACATTACAAGAAAACAAACAAAAAGCACTACAGACCAATATCCCTTTCAAAACACAGAAACAAAACACCTTAGCAAAATAATACAAAATTTAACCTCACATTATAGGAAAAGATAAACACATCATAACAAAGGGGTTTACCGGAATGCAATGGTGTTTCAATATTTTTTAAAAATCAAAATAACTCACCACATTAACATCTCAACACAGAAAAAGCATGTGATAAAATTCAACATCTACTCATGGTAAAGGGAGCAAACTAGAAACAGGAGAACAATTCCTTATTTTCACAGACTATCTACAAAAAGCCTAGAGCAAACATTATAATTATAATGATAAAATATTTGAAGCTGTTCACCTGATATGCTGAACTAGATAAGGAAGCCTACTATCACTACTTTTATTCAACACTTTATTAAAGGTCATACATCATTCAATAAGGCAAAAAATAAAATAAAAGCCTTAAGAAGTAAAGAGAATAAAACTGCTATTATGCAGACAACATGCCTGTACATATCTATACACATACTATCTGAATATACATTTAACAGTCAATATATAAAAATCAAGTATATGACCGTATACCAGCAAAAACAAACAGCAAATTACAAAATGCAACTAAAAGTAACAAACATCAAGGGATAAATGTAAAACACATGCAAGATTTATATGCTAAAAGCCAAGGCCAAAAGAAGTTAGAAAAGAACTAAATAAACTGAAAGATATACCATGTTCATGGATTAGAAAATTTAGTGCAAAAATGTCAACAATCCCCCAATTAATCTTTAGACTCAGTGCACTCCAAGCAAAACCCCAGCAGGTTACTTCTTAAGTACTGAAAAGTTGATTCTCAAATATTCATTAAAAAGCAAAGGCTCAAGAAAAGTAAGGGAAATCAAGAAGGTGAACAAAGTTAAGAGGAATTTACTACCACATACAAAGACATAGCAAAAAAATGTGGAATTCATGCCAGTAGAGGCAAATATACAATGAAACAGAAGAGAAACAGAATTACATATACATGGTTCACATAATTTATGAAAAAGACATACTCCATAAGAAATTGGAACCATGCATTAGAAGTAAGGGTTACAAACTGAGAATTAGTACAATATTCAAACAGAAATAAAATTTCAATTGGCTGCTAAAAGGAAACTTACTCATGTTTGAAAAGTAACATCATCTAGAGTCTCTACCATGTTTCACTACAATGTCTGGTATCCAATCAAAAATTACAAGACAGCCCATGAAAACAGGATCAGCTGATGAAAACCAAGAGTAAAAATAAAAAAACAAAAACAGATCCTCATTTGATTTACATATTGCAGTTAAAAGATACTTTATGATAAACATATTCACAAAAATAGAGCAAAGATTAGAGACATCAATTCTAGAGGCCAAGAATCCACTTAAATAATACGAAAACAAATTCTGTAAATAAAAAAGACAGGGCACCTGGGTGGCTCAGTGGGTTAAGCCGCTGCCTTCGGCTCAGGTCATGATCTCAGAGTCCTGGGATCGAGTCCCGCATCGGGCTCTCTGCTCAGCAGGGAGCCTGCTTCCCTCTCTCTCTCTCTCTGCCTGCCTCTCTGCCTACTTGAGATTTCTGTCAAATAAATAAATAAAATCTTTAAAAAAAAAAAAAAGAAAAGAAAAAAGACAATAACTGAGATTATACATTTAGTAGATGGGTTTACCAGGTTAGAGATACATAAAAACAGAGGGTTAGTAAATAGGAACACAGTTCAATTGAAGGTATCTAAATTGGCATTCAGGGACGCCTGGGTGGCTCAGTTGGTTAAGCAGCTGCCTTCGGCTCAGGTCATGATCCCAGCGTCCTGGGATCGAGTCCCACATCGGGCTCCTTGCTCAGCAGGGAGCCTGCTTCTCCCTCTGCCTCTGCCTGCCATTCTGTTTGCCTGTGCTCGCTCTCTCCCCCTCTCTCTCTCTGATAAATAAATTTAAAAATCTTTAAAAATAAAAAAAAATTTTTTAAATTTTAAATTGGCATTCAGAGCAAAGAAGGACAGAACCAAAGAGAAAATCTGAAAGCAGATAAAGGGGAAAATATGTACAAATTCTTCAGAAAAGAAAACAATATAACTGACAGAAGACTAACAGAAATGAAGAAAGTCAAAAGACAATGGAATGGCATCTTAAAAGTGTTGGGGAAAGGGTGAACCTACCAACTTAGAATTAAATAAATATGGAACAGAATGTTTAAAACCATAATAATCCTAATGTTTCAGGAGTTAAAAACATATGTAGAGGTAAAATATAGGATAATAACACAAATGAGACAGGGTTGGTCAATAAAATTAAACTATCAAAAATTATTCAAATTATTTCTTAAGTGGCAAAATTTCAAAAGGTCAATGAACAATCTTCTACCAATTTAAAGTAGTCTGTACAATGTTACATATTGTAATCTTTAAGGTAATAACTGAAAGGAAAATAAGACACATATAACTATAAAGCTAAAAGAGTTTAAAAGAGTATAAAATTTAAAAAAGAGTATAAAATATATCTTAACACAGAAAAAAATTCAAGGAATAAGAACAAGTATGACAGACAAGTAGGAAAGACATGGTAAGATGGGTAGAATAAGTAATGGATGAGAAAATTTAAAGACCTAATAGAGAAATAACATGTTCACAGATTAGAACTTCAAAAATAAAAGCACAATGAGGCAACATAAGGTGGCTAACAAAAAGACTGAAACTATCTAACACAGCAACATTTAACTGAAAAATGTGACATTATTTTTCAAATAAGAGCCTAATTAACATAAGCTAGTGGTCCCTTAATATAGAAGTTATGTATCACACAGAAAGAACTGACAAGATTTAGTAAATTAGTAGTATTAAAGAGACGGATCAGGGTAAGCTAAAAAGATTCTGGTTTGAACAGTGCTGCCCAGAATTGGGATGAGGATGTACAACACATAGATTGGGACAAAGGTGACCCACTCAATTTTAATAAATGAGACTGAACTGTTTATGGGACATCCAACAGAAGCTGCCCAAAAAGCAAGAGGTATGGGCAAGAACAGAGGGCATACAGGAGTACATGAGAGAGTACAGGCAGAATAACCAGTGAGGATGGCAAAAAATGGAAAGTACAGGGATTGCTAATATTTAAGAATCAGATGAAGAAACTGGAGACCTAAATAGTAATAGAAAAAGAGGCAGAAGACCCCCCCCAAAAAAAAGTGAAATCACAAGTTTCTACTAGGGTACACAGTTTCAGTAGTTTACAGGGAACAATGAAAGTTTCAAATGAAGCACAGAGGTCAAGTAAGGCCAGAATTAAGAAAAGGTTCACTGAGTCTGGCAAACTAGAGTAATTTCAGTGAAAAGATGGAGGCTAGCTTACAGTAAGCTTGAGAAGTACATGAAAAACAAAAAATTAAAAAGAGAAGATTATCACACTGTATTACGTTTTGTTAACACAATTCCCTATAAATTTTTAAGTCCCTTGAGGGCAGAAAAAAATACCCTATTTATCACAGTATCCAGCAGTGTCTAGAATGAAACTCAGTCTTTTCTTTTTGTTCCTTGCAAAAAGCACTCATTTGCAATTACTTTAATATCACTCGATTCATAAAGAAATCAGGGGCACCTGGGTGGCTCAGTCAGTTAAACATCTAACTCTTGATTATGGCTCAGGTCATGATCTCAGGTCGTGGGATGGAGCCCCACATCAGGCTCCACACTTGAGCCGCTTAAGATTCTCTCTCTCCCTCTCCCTCTGCCCCTCCCCCTGCCCTGCTTGTGCATGCATGTGCTCTCTCTAAAAGATTTAAAAATAAAATTTAAAAATCAAAGAAATCAAAGTTTTAGGAACAATGATCAAATCCATAAATTAAACGGGATTTTTTTTTTTTTTTTGCTATATTGTATTGGAATTTCTTTAGAATACAGTGTTTTTTTTTTAAAACGTACTTAGGGTATTCTGCCCCCCAAAAAATATGTCATTACCTTAAGGTACAGTAAATAAGTGAGGAGTAGCCAGAAATTAAGCTAAAAAGATGAGTCAGACAATACAAGAGCCTCCAATCACATTTTACTGACCCTGGATTTTATGCTAAGTTACACGGGAACTTAGAATGACAAAAGTGACACCATTCTATTTATGTTGTTTAAAAAAAAAAAAAAAAAAAGACAGCTCCCAAAAATAGGTAGAAGCAGAGTAAGAGTGAAACCACTGAGACCAGAAAGGAATAACTGCCTCCAGGTAAGAAATACCTTGAAAATAGCTATGGATAACAGAGGAAATAGGAAATTCAAGGAACCAAACACACTGTTCTCTAGGTTTTGGGTTGTGTGGTTTTTTTTTAAGATTTTATTTATTTATTTGACAGACAGAGATCACAAGTAGGCAGAGAAGCAGACAGAGAGAAAGGGGGAGAAGCAGGCTCCCCACTGAGCAGAGAGCCCCATGCAGGTTTCAATCCCAGGACCCTGAGCTCATGACCTGAGGTGAAGATAGAGGCTTTAACCCACTGAACCACCCAGGCGTCCCTGTTCTCTAGGTTTTGACCATCTTATTCTTCTAGTCCTCTTACCTCTTTTTACTTAATATCTTAAAATTAAATTGACTAATATTCTTTAAGAAAATAAGTATAGTTCATAAGCAACAACAGTTTACCTTTCAAATCAATGATCACACCTCTAGGACTTCACATGAAATCACCTCATAAATGAGAAAAAATTTAACAGAGTAACCTTATTTGCATTATCAAGAGACTGAAAACCACCAAATGCCCATCAAAAAGATACCAGTTGAAAAAAAAAAAAAATACCACACAATAGAGTACTATGCAACCATAAAATATGATGAGGAAGAGCTCTATGAACCAGAGTAATTCCTAGGTATAAATTTAATGAGAAAAACAAGGGGCAAAATGTAACATGCTACCTCGTGTGTAAGAAGTTGGGAGGAAAGATAAGAGTATATTTTTAAATAAGAAACATAGAGAGGTGACGCCTGGGTGGCTCAGTTGGTTAAGCCGCTGCCTTTACTATGGAAGAAGGGAGATTCAAATACAGATGGCAGAAAATTAAAGAAGAACCCTGTGGTAATGATCTGAATGGAAAGTTTCAGGATCCACCAAATAATTTTGTTTTCAACTTTCTTTTCTGAGTAGTTCTAATTATTTGCAAAGACTGCCATTTCATGACTTCTTAAAGGTCTTCCAAAAAATGGAGAAAATTTACTTATTAAAAGACTAAAACTCATTTCATCTTACAAATATTATATGGGTACAGTGAACTTTTTTGTAAGTCTAAGGTACATTATGGGATCCTAGTGACTGTATTTTTCCTATGTCTTGCTATTTCATCAACCTATTGTACTTCATGATTACTAATTTTTCCTAACTATGCTTTACGAAAAGAATTATACAGTAAAATGGGGGGGGAAAAAATCACAGAATCACCTAGAAGGATACTGCAATCAACAGTGAGAATTCATTCTTGTTTTCTCATTGTACTGTCCAAAGTACTATACCATATTTCAAAAGAAGTATGAAGACCAAGAGACACTATCTTTGTAGTCTGTTTTTAGCTTTAAACAGTTGACAATTCAGAAATTTTCATTTTCTGTCCATAATGGCAAGGAGAAAAAAAGTTAGAGAAGACATTTCACAATTATTAAACAAATTAGAATACGAATTTTAAAAACAGCAGCTCTCTTGACCAGTGCTGTCCAACAGAATTTTCTTTCATGATGAAAAGCTTCAAAATCAGCACTCTCCAATGCAACAATGTACGGCTATTAAATATCTGAAATGTGGTCAATTCAACTAAGAAATTTAATTTTTTAATTTTATTTAATTTTAATTATTCTGAATTTTAAACTTAGTGATCACATGTGATTAGTAGCTACTATATTTGCACTAGACAAAGGTAAAAAATGATAATATAAATATAAATTAAATCTCAGATTATGAATCTTCAGATGACAAAATCCTAAATTTCCTCAAACTCAACAACTAATGGGCAATATACAAAATTAACTCAAAATTAACTCACTATACAAAAGTAACTCAAATTACTCAATGATGTAAATATAAGAGATAAAACCACAGAACTCTTAGACGAAAGCAGGTATAAATCTTCATGACCCTAGATTTGGCAATTTTGTTCTTAGATATGACACTAAAGTATGAGCAACCAAAGAAAAAAATAGATAAACTGGACTTCATCAAAATTAAAAACTTGTGTACAAAGGACATTATCAAGAAAGTGAGATGATAACCTATAGAATAGGAGAAAATATTTGCAAATCACACAGCTGATAAGGGTTTAATACCTAGAATAAAGAACTGTAGCACAACCCAAAAAAACCCAACATGAAAATGGAGGAAGGATTTGAACAGACATTTCTCCAAAACGACATATGAATGGCTAATAAACATATGGAAAGATACTTAATATCCTTAGTTATTAAAGAAATGCAAATCAAAACCACAATGAGATAGTGCCACACCTATTACAATAGCTATAATCAAAAACAATGAAAAGGGGGCACCTGGGTGGCTCAGTGGGTTAAGACTCTGCCTTTGGCTCAGGTCATGATCTCAGGGTCCTGGGATCAAGCCCCTTATCACGCTCTCTGCTCAGCAGGGAGCCTGCTTCCCCTCCTCTCTCTCTGCCTGCCTCTCTGCCCACTTGTGATCTCTGTCAAATAAAAAAAATTTTTAAATTAAAAAAATAATATGTTCTTATTATTTTTTTAATTTAAAAAAGTTTTTTATTTGACAGAGATCACTGCTTAGCGAAATAAGTCAAGCGGAGAAAGACAATTATCATATGATCTCCCTGATATGAGGAAGTGGTAATGCAACATGGGGGCTTAAGTGGGTAGGAGAAGAATCCATGAAACAAGATGGGATAGGGAGGGAGACAAACCATAAGTGACTCTTAATCTCACGAAACAAACTGTGGGTTGCTGGGGGGTGGGGGGTTGGGAGAAGGGGGGTAGGGTTATGGACATTGGGGAGGGTATGTGCTTTTGGGTAAACTGGAAGGGGAGGTGAACCATGAGAGACTATGGACTCTGAAAAACAATCTGAGGGGTTTGAAGTGGCGGGGGGGGTGGGAGGTTGGGGTACCAGGTGGTAGGTATAATAGAGGGCACGGCTTGCATGGAGCACTGGGTGTGGTGAAAAAATAATGAATACTGTTTTTCTGAAAATAAATAAATTGGAAAAAAAATGGCACCATGAAAAAAAATTAATTAATTAATTAATTAATTAAAAAAATAAAAACAATGAAATGTAAGTGTGGCAAAGATGTGGAAAAAAAACAGGAAAACTCATGCACTACTGATGTAAAATTGTGCAAATGCTGTGGAAAATAGTTGGCCATTCCTCAAAAGGTTAAACACAGAATTACCGTATGACCCAGCAATTCCACCCCCAGGTACACACAAGGACTCAGATACTTGTATACCAATGTTCATAGCAACATCACTCATGAGCAAAAAAGCGGAAACAATCTATGTCTTCATCAAGAGATGAGCAAATAAACAAACATGGTATTACCTAGAATGGAATATTATTATCATAAACAGAAATGAGGCTGTAATATATACAACATGGAGAAACCCTGAAAACATTATGCTACATGAAATAAGCCAGTCACAAAAGGACAAAGATCATATGATTCCACTTACATGAAATATCTAGAATTGATAAATTCATATAGACAAAAAGTAGGTTAGAGGTAAGCAGGGGCTCAAGAGAGGAGAATGAGAGATACTGCTTAATGGTTACAGACTTTCTGTTTGGGGTATTGAAAAAGCTTTAAAACAGTGGTGATGGCTGCAAAACAGTAAATGTATTTAATGCCACGGAAATGTACACTTAAAATGGTTAACATGGCAAATTTTACTTTGTATGTATTTTATCACAATAAATAAGATTGCTGAAATAAAAGATCTCTAAATTCTATTTCTTTTTTCACTACTACAGGTTTTTAAGTACGCTTCTTGAGGTCAGAGACTCAAGAGAATGGGAGAGGGAAGAGAGGTAATAGCACTGGAAATGAATTTTGAAAGCAAAGATTATGTAATGGTTTATCCTTGTATCTCCCTAAATCCTAGAACAAACCATATAAACTGGGAAGAGAACTACACATACTTGAATATAGTGGATGTTGAATAAAAGATGACTGACTTGAGGAGGAAAAAAAAAAATCAATGAATGAACAATGATACACTTCTAAGAACACAAAGGAAAGAGAGTATTCCCATACAATTAGTCATTCAACAAGAACTTCATCAAGTAATAGCATGCAGCAAGAACCTGGATTATCCCATTTTTCTAAAAGGACATGTGGCAGTGTTCTTAAATCTCACATGATCTTTGTATACCAAAATTTACTTAATACAAAGAGGATAGCAATGTTTAAATTCTTATTAAAATAGCTAATAAGATGACCACTACCCCTTATTCTTACTTCTGTAAATTATGTGTAATTACTTCAAAAAATAAAAAGTAAAAAGGATCCCTTGGACTTAGGACCTGAAAAACATGATATACTGAAAGATAATATATTTCCACTATCCACTGAAAGGCCTTGATGAAATTAAGTAGCAGTGAGCAATACTGGAGCCCAGATCTTGATCTCTAACAATTTCTCATTAAAAAGAAACAGGGCTCTTTGAAGAAATAGTCAATTTCAGGACTCAAGCAAGAATACTACAAGGTAAGCCTGGGATACCTTGTGTCCAAATATCTTGTGCCCAAAACCAGAGTAATCATCAAGGAATTATGCAACATGCCAAAAGGATGCAAGAGCTAGCTTCAAGGGGCTCCCAAAGGCCAAACTGTAACAATTTAAGCATCAAAAGGAATAATGACAAATCATCACACACTAAAATGTTTAAAAAAAAAAAGTTTATAGTAATATTAAAAGAGAGGTTAGAGGCTCTTTATAGAAAATTGCCAGCTATCAACATAGATGGTTAGAAAATCACTAATAGGCAAACATTAATATAATAACTAATTCAGGCAAGGAATACCCATGGCAAAGGGTTGTTGGGAAACAGGGTATGTAGAGTCTTCAGGCATTATTAGCATTTAAAGCACTTAATCCTACACAGGGGAAAAGGGTACTTTTATGGTGGAAAGATCTGGCAGATGCCCCCCTAAACAAGTAATTAGCAACACCAATCATGAAATAAAGTAACATGTATCTCCTGCTGTGAGGAAGTGAGAAGTTATCATCATCTATGTAGTATTCTTGTCATAAATCTTTAACTATTTTTTCATGATTTTATTCAATATACATTTCCAAATTGTGGGCCATTCTATAACAAAACTTTTGTCAACTCTTCAAAAATACCAAATTCATAAAGATGAAAGGTGGCAAGGGGGTTATTATAGATGGAAGGAGCCTAAGGGAAAGACAGCCAAATGCGATCTTGGATGGAAAGAGAGCTATAAAAAACATTTTTAGAAAAACTGAGGACATCTGAGTATATTAAATAATAACATTATGTGCCAATGTTCATTTCTTGGGTGTGAAAAAAAGATATTATGTTTATGTAGAAATATGACCTTGTCCTAAAAGAATATGAGCTTAAGTATTAGAGACATGATAATGTCTGCGATATACTTTCAAATAGTTCAACAAGAAAAAAAGAAAAAAGAATAGACATATAAAGAAAACTCAAATGGTACAAAATATTATTGATACTCTGAACTATTCCTTAAATTTTTCTGTTCTTTTACAATTTTTCAAAATAAACCTAACAGCTTAAATAAGAAAAACTGTCCCCCACGGAAACAAACACTGCCCTAGGGGAGACTAAAAAAGATTGAGACTCACATCAATCTGGAGATGAAGGAAAGAATGATACAAACTATAAGATTTTTAAGCCCATACTAAAAACATTAGATGACAAAATCAAGCACCTATGGCTGAAGCATAGACTTTGCACCTCCTCTTCCCTTTCCCCACCAGTGTTTTGGAACTATTCTTGCCTTGTACTCTAATCTGGAGAGGCCTAATATAATGAAAATGGGTTTGTTTGTTTGTTTGTTTGTTTCTTGAAATACTGTAGCATAATGTTTATTAAGAAATTCCAAAAGACTAAAATCAAACTTGTTTTTTCTAACAGCACATGACTGGCATGACAGTTAAGTGCTAATAACAGTAACAAAAACAAGTTTTTTTAAAAAATAAAATATAATTCACAAGTAATCAGTTCTAAAAACTCATTTACTTAAAAAATATACCTTTGGCTATAAACAAACTTATAACCCTGCCTTTCTTAGAAGTGGGGGAAAAAAAGCAGGGAGAGAGAGAACCTCAACATTAGAAAGATCAAACACAGTCTTCAATAAGTTACCTATAAAACTCAATTTAGAAATAGCATTCTTGGGCGTCTGGATGGCTCAGTCGGTTAAGCGACTGCCTTCAAGTCAGGTCATGATCCCGGAGTCCTGGGATCAAGTCCCACAACGGGCTCCCAACTCCACGGGGAGTCTGCTTCTCCTTCTCACCTTCTCCTCGCTCATGCTCTCTCTCACTGTCTCTCTCTCAAATAAATAAATAAAATCTAAAAAAAAAAAAAAAAGAAAGAAAGAAAAGAAAGAAAAAAGAAAAGAAATAGCATTCTCTAGGGGTGGCTGCATGGCTCAGTATGTTAAGCATCTGACTCTTGATTTCCACTTAGGTCATGATTTCAGGTCATGGGACTGAGCCCTGCCAGCTCTGTGCTCAGCATGGAGTCTGCTTGAAATTCTCCCTCCTCCCCCTCCCTCTCTTTATTAAAAGAAAGAAAGAAAGAAAGAAGAAAAAGCATTTCCTAAAATTCAAAACCCATTCAGAAAAACTCTTAGCTAACTCGGAATATAGGGAAATTTCCTTAACCTGATAAAAAGTAAATACTAAAAATATCCACAGTAAACATCACATTGACTGAAATTTTGAAGGTTTACTTACCCCTAACACCTACCACCATCATCACCATTTTTATTCAACCTTACACTAGAAATTCTAGCCAGTGCAAAAAGCAAGAAAAATAAGAAGCATAACAACTGGAAGGATAAAATAAGGCAATCCTGAGGAATCACAACAGCACTTAAACTACCAGGTATCAAGATGACTTATAAAGGTATAATAATTAGTGTAGGTTTGCAAGAAAAGACAAACAGGCCCTTGGAACAGAGTGAAGAAATGGACCCGCACATATAGTTACCTTCTTTATGACAAAAACAATGATGCAACGGAAAAAGGACAATCTTTCCAATAAATAGTGATGGGGCAACTAGGAATGGTAAAAATGAAACCTGACCTCAATCCCCCATTATACACAAAATCAATTTCAGGTAGACTGTAAATCTAAACATGAAATGCAAAACATTAAAGCTAGAAGAGAAGAGCATATCTTTAGAATATTAGGTAGGAAAGATTTCCTAAAACAAGACCAAACACACACACACACACACACACACACACCAATCATAAAGGATGGTTAAAATGCAGAATTTCTTCTCTTCATCAAAAGACAGCATTACAGACTGTTAGTCAAGCCACAGACTACAGTAGAAATTTACAAAGCATTCCTTAAAAAGTACTCATATCAAAAGTACATAAAAAACTGGTATGCGCCAATTAGAATATGGTGAACATCCCAACTGAAAATGGAAAAGAGATGAGCAAGTTATTTCACCAG
The DNA here is from genome assembly GCF_020171115.1 of Neogale vison. Lineage (NCBI taxonomy): Eukaryota > Metazoa > Chordata > Mammalia > Carnivora > Mustelidae > Neogale > Neogale vison. Next base: position 37,807,266 of record NC_058097.1, on the reverse strand, counting down.
AAACAACAAAACAAAACAAAACAAAACAAAAGGCCAATAACTATTTGAAAAGGTGACCAACCCTATTAGTCAATATTAAAATGTCTAGCATTTAGACTATCGAAGGTCTCTGAGAATGCGCAACAGCTGGAGCCTTCACCCCTGCTGACAAGGACTGTAAGTTGGTATAACCACTTTGGAAAACAAGCATCATAGGTAGAACTGAAGACAAAAACCCCACTATAAGTTCAGGGCAAAAAGTACTAACCACCCAAATTGTTCACCTGAAAAACTGAGTCAAGGAAGATTCTAGTATCAGCCTAGTGCACACAGAATTTTCATGATATATGATACAACTTGTTGATCTCATTATCCCTTTCTACACACCTGAGAAATGGATGCTTATAATTTAAGATTAGTATGATTCTCAAAACACATTCCAATGGCTTCTCATCTCATAAAAATAAAAACCAAAATCCTTACAATGGCCTGGCACAGCTCTCACCATGATTCATTCTGAGCTGGCTGCCCTGACTAGAAAGCTCTTTTCAAAAATACACTCCTTTACCAAAACTTTCTTTTCTATCTAGCTTTACCTATCACAAACCACATGACATTTTAAACGCGCCTATTCCATGCCTTTACCACCAGAATAAATTTCCATAAAAGCAAGGACTTTGTTTTGTTCATTACTGTGTCCTCAGCAGAGGAATGTAGTAGACATGTGCCTGCATGTGGCAGATATAAGCCTGACATGCAGTAGTGCTCAGTATTGGTTGAAAAGTTACATGCTTGGATTCTGGGTTTAGAGAGAACAGCTGTTGTATTGGGGACAAGGCTGACAGTTTCTTAAACTATGTGCAGTTCAGTTTATCAGAAGAAATATGAAAACGCTCCATTAAGTTAAATTAGTTGTTCTACTTTATAAAAAAAATTTGAAATATTTAGTGTGAATCCAGGTTCTATATCAGGAAAGCAAAGATTATTCCAAATTCCAGTGGACAAGTATAAGACCACTCAGCAGTAATCATAATAATATTTTACTCATGAATTCTCCAAAGTTACTATCATCCTACAAATAAACCTATGAAAACAATACTATACACCACTTTTTTCATATTACAATAAAATGTCAATAATTCTGCTAACAAAGGTAATAGTACCTGGAAATATAAATTGCAAATATCCTAGAAATATTACCCTGGCCAAGAAACCAAAATTTCAACATAATGTAACTCGAAGATAGAATTAAATTTAACAAGATCCAAGCATGAGGAAACTTCCCTAGAACAGCCCACTACAGTCCTAGATCATAACTTATATGGCACACAGGTCAGTCTAAAGAGGCTCCAAAGTAGCTCACATTTTTTCACCAAATATTTTAGTGTCATTGGTAAAACCGCATTTAGTTAAAAGGGGGTAAAAAAAATGAGCCAAGTTCTTGTCCCTGTAATCTCCTGACAAGAATTAAGAGCAAATAAAACCTCCAAGGAATAAAGAAAAAAGAAAATCAACTAGGAATGGATGTTTGAATAAATTATACCTATCAATCTGGAATAACCAAGAAAATAAACCACACTAACTGGTGTTCCAACTAGCCAAGAGCCATTTTTCAGGCCCAGAATGTACTTAGCATTTAAAGATACAACATTCCAGTTTTCATTACAATTAATTTAAATAAGTTTTATCAACAGCCTTTATTGAAAGAGCTAAAATCCCACCCAATTTCATTCACTTTTAGCTAAAATAAGAAATGAAATTGTGTGCTTTAAGAACATGTAATGGTGTTTACCTATATAAACTGTGAATACTTACATATAAATGTAACTGTAACCACCCTACACATACTGCTCTACAGTTTCAAATGCCTGCATAAAAGCTCCTCATACTGTCATGTTCTAATCAATATCCTAATGTTGGATTTTTAATTTTTCATTGTTGGATTTTTAATTTTTCATTATTATAAACAAAGCTGCAGGGAACCTTTCTGTACATGTCGTTTTGTTACATCAAAAAGGAACAAAAAGACGCTTTAACTAAAAAAAAAAAAAAAAAAGTTTTTGAAAATGTTTCAGCTTTGATGCTATATATGAAAAAAATGTTAAAATATTTGATCCTGTCCATTTAGTACAGATGTCATTTGTCAGGGCGGTGGCTCATTTACGCCCCTCCTTTTGTCTTTTTTTCCCTCAGTAATTTTTTGTCTTATTAATCAGTGCTCCAAACATAAACAAGGGAAAAACAGAGGAACCAACTTGTCATACTTCTTAGCTGAATTTGAAAAAAAATGAAACAAAAACAAACAAACAAAAAAAACCTAGTGATGAGCCAACTTTTAAACCACAGTACCTGGCAGCCTTTCTCACACAAGGCTCCCAGTGAAAAATAATGCCCTAAATCTAAAGTATCCATTATATGTAATGAATTAATTTCTCTCCTCTGCATCTAAAGCCTACTAGCTACGTGTACACATACACCCACACACACACACACACGGTCATTCATATCATTCATACACTATCTTCAGGTGTTAATTCTCTCTCACACTGGAAAAACCACTGGAAAAACGGAAGTCCTAAAGCACATTTAACTGGATTTATATTAAAAAAAACACTAAGTGTCACACAAATACAAAGCTACAATGACATTTTTCCTTTCTTCATTCTAAGAATGTCCCAACACTTCTTTTATTACTGTACTATGGCTAGGTTGGTTTTAAAGCCTAAATAAAATCCCTCACAAAAATTTTTAATTGAGTATTTACTAGGTAAAGTTTTCCTATGCTAAACGATAATTAAAGTATAGCTATCTAACCAATATATTTTGTGGCATTATGGGTCTCCTGTTCACAGAAACAGATCCTTTAAAATACAGTGTAGTCTATTTAGGGAAGGGCTTTATCATCAACTGGGAATGATTTACATACCCATGACACAATGCACTTGCTTACTTTATGTGCCAAAACATTAACACAACACAGAAAAGTAACTTGGTAACACAGTCAATGTCTACTGAAAATAGTTATATAACTGAAAAGGCCGTCTTCAAATGTAACTGAATACTATATCAGAAAGCTGTTCAGAGCACCCCAAAATGTATCCTTTGTATTTCAGCCACACTAACATCGGAATAAAACTAAGGATGTCTCTTTGACCAACAGAAGAAAACATATCAAGTTAGCATTATGCACATTATACTATGAGACAGACAAGAGTAATCTCTCTATAGAATACACTACAGGCAATGGGAACACCACCTTCTAAGACTCTATTTCACACTTCCTGAAAGAACAAAAAATGTAAATAGTTTTGACAAAAAAAATGAATAAATTCTTCTCAGGAAGAGCGGTCTTTTTTCTCTTCCAAAAAAGAAAAATGATAATAATAAGATCCAGTAACGTCTACTAATTTAAATACACAACACTTGTTGGATTAAAAAAAAAAAGAAAAGCCAAGTTTAAAACCCAGCAGTTGTACAAGGCACTGGGGTGGGGGTGGGGGGGAATGGCTGTCAGAAAAGGAAATACAATGTATAAAATAATTTAGAACTAGAACAAATTAGGAAAGATTCCCACAGTCATCCTGACAGGTAGCTTCCAAGCAAGCCAGGATTTTTCAGGTTGTATCAAAAGTCCCTCATCTAGTGGAACTGAGTATATTTATATAGGTATGTAAATAGTTATTTTTATACAAGAATGTTCAACAGAAAAAGTTAGGGATTCCCACTGTTAAACTTTTGAAACAACTTCCTAAGGCTTTTAACCAAGATACTCCCAAAACGGCCTAGGACCTTTTTAAGTAAATTAATGCTGCTTGTCAAAAGAATTTCCAACTTTCAGCAAATCACCTGAACCTGAAATGCTACAGAATCCAAAGGGCGGGGGGGGGAGATCTCAAATTAAACATTAACACTGTATGTCTTAAATTGGGCAAACTTTTTCATATACAATCCCATTAGGAAATGCAAAACTTTCTTCTCTCTACACTGGCAGCTTAAAACTCACATATGATACGACTGGAGTTAAAATGTAATAAAACAGCGTCCTATTTTGACGAAAACTAAACAACAAAGCTGGAATTGCACACGAAGGGTATCCTTACAAACCTAATAAAACTTCTAAAAGCGATCAGATAAAGAGTAACAGAGTATACATTTTAGCAACAGTTTTTTTTTTTAAGCTGATAAGGTGAGCACTTCCATTAACCGCCTCCCCCACCCCACAAAATTCCCACGCACTGCTGCATTCCTAACGTCTAAAACCTCACTTAGATAGGCCAGTTAAACAGATTGTCACTTCCCCATCCCTTCCCTCCCCTCGCAGGTCAAAGGGCTCCAGACAAAAGACAACAAAAGCACGTGACAAAAGTTTCTCCCAACAGTTTCTCTCTCCAGGCCCAAAGGCTGTGCTCCCCCGTGGCACGGGGTCAGGCTCGAGCTGCGCCCCACGCCAGAGGGCTGCGGCCCACAGACCGCAGGCAGGAGGGGCCCGCCGGGGCGGGCGAGAGGGAGGGGGATCGGACCCCCAGGAGGGTCCCAGCCCCGGGAAAGGGGGCGCGGGCGCCTCCCGAGACCACCGGCGGAAGCGCGGGGCCCGGAGCGCGGCCTGTTACCTTTTCCTGCTCCTCCCGGAGCCGCGCCACCTCCGGGGCACGCAGCGGCGCCGCGGCCGAGGCTGAGGCTGAGGCTGAGGCCGAGGCCGAGGCCGAGGCCTGGGGCCCGGGGTCGGACGGGGCCTCCATGGCGGGGCCGCCGGGGCCTCAGCGGGGCGAACGAGTCCTAAACAAATGTTTATGGAGGCGGCGTGGCCGGCGGCTGCCCAGAGCCCGCGTGCTCGCCCTCATGCACTGCGCGCCGGGCGCTGAGGAGGCCGCGCCCGCCTTCTCCGCTACCGCGGCTGCCGCTGCTCGCGTCCGGGCTGCCCGCGGCCGCATCTCACACACGCATGCCGCCCGCCGCCGCCGCCGCCGCCGCCGCTGCCGCCGCGGGCTGAAAGCAGCAGGCGACCGGTGAGAGCTGGAGGCGCCTGTCCGGTGGCCCGGCCGAGACAGGCGTCCTTTGCCGGCCGCGCCTCCTCCGCGCCTCCCCCGTAAGCTCCGCCTCTCGCCCCGCCCCGCGCGGCACGTCGGGAAGCGCGTGCGTAGCCTCCTCCCTTGGCCCCGCCCGGGGCGAATCACGTGATGAGGGAGCGTAGTGGCTGGAGTAAGCTTAGCCCGGGCTGCGCCGCGTTGCAGCCCTCTGGAAGCTTTCATTCTAGCGGCATTAAAGTTCAGAGAGTACTGGAGATGAGCACTGTCTTATTCTTGTGCCCTTTCATCCTCCATGCTCCAGTCGCTTAGCGCTGCGTCTGGAGGTAGGGGCTCAGTTTATGCACCAAAGCAGTTTCGTTAGGACATTTAATTTTAGCAAAGTCAACTCTTCCCTGTGCCTGTTTAATGAATTAAAATATGCAATAGTATTTTGCCGTGTATTAATTACTGTGCTTGTATTAATATAGTGCTATGTTTGGACTATTTAAGAGATTTTTCAAGGATAACTCTGCCCATTCTTTTTCTCTTATTTCAAAACTATGCCCCTTTTCTCCTAGGGCCTTTGTACACAGTAGGCACCCAATTAATGCTTACTAGCTGGAACCGGCCTTGGCCTAACAACCACCTCTGCTCCAATTCCTAAAAGGAATGGAGAGACCCTGTTCCTTTGACATTGTACAGATGGGAATGGGCTTGGAGTTACCTGCAGTTTACACCTTCCTGTGCCTGCTTGCTCTATTTCTCTTTCCTCCTGGCCTGCTCCCCAGTCCAGATAGAGACGCTTTTCCCATTTGCTTCAAAGGAAGAGAGAAGGAAAACTTGGACAAATGGTCAGTGTTAATTCCTCTTTTCCTCACTGCACATCCAACCTCAACGCCTTTGAAAGAGCCAGAATCTGACTGCTCATATCACCTCCTCCAGCTCCACCATCATGTCTCTGTCCTCAGCCACCACTGTAGAGTTTTCTCTGGCCTCCTCGTTTCCACTCTTGTCCCCTGAAATGGACATGGTCGGCTGCCCACGCGATCTCCCCTCCTTCAGATGTTCAGCCCCAGACCACATGACTCCTATTCCTGTGGGAAGCTGACCCACCCCTAGCTCCAGTCTAAAGACAATGCATTTTCCCAATAAGTGGCTGATTCAGGAATGGGCATGGGACACTTCAAACACAGAGGTTTTCTGGAGGCTTCGGAAAAAGTTCTCCCTCATTCTTTGGAAGTGTTTCCATTTAGAAAAAAAAAAAAAAAATTACCCATCCCTTGGTGGGGAAGTACAAAGCATATAACCGTGAGTATTTCAGGTCTAGTAAGACAGCCTGGACACCTCCCAGAGTCAGAATGAAGTTGAGTCTGTGGTCAGCAGAGCCAAGAGACAGAAGTTGAGTTCTCCTATGTCACAGCACTTAACTCAGGGCTGAATCTGCCAATTCTGAAATCTGCATTACTTTGGACTTCTGGTTAAAGAGACCAGTAAATTTCCTGACTGATTGAGACCAGTAAATTTCCTGACTGATTAAGGCACTTTGCATCAGGTTTTCTATCACTAGCAGCCAAAGTCTCTGATTCATGCGCCCCCAATCTGTTCTCAGCTCAGCAGCCTGAGGGAGCTTTTAAAAATAACCAGATCATGTCATTCTCCCTGTTTGAGCCCTCCATGACTTCCCCTGCAACCAGAATAAAATCCAGACGTCCTACTAGAATTCTGGACTGCTTGACCCACCTCCCCCACTTCCTTGCCAGCCCCCTGCCCACTCATACCCACCACCGTTAGTTTCCCCCTTTTCCTGATTCCAAGTCTTGGCACTGGCTGAGCTTTCTGCCCGCTGTACTCCAGATCTTTGCATGTCTACTCCTTTGTATTACATAGGCCTCAATTCAAATCAAGAGGCTTTTCTGACATCTTGTCCATAGAAGCCCCTCCCCTCTCCTCCAAGCATCCCCCAGCACCTCACTTTTTAAATTTTCATAGCACTTACCACTTTTTAGGATTCTCACTTGTATCTGATCTGCTTCCATACTGGTCACTTTCTCTTCACACTAGAACACACCATCTCCATGAGAGCAGAGAGTTGGTAGACATTCTGTGAAATTTGCTGCTTCCTTCTACTAGGTCCTAGAACCCAGAAGCAACAGCAGAAGAACTTGAACTATAAACCCAGACAGACCCAAGTTGTGATCCCAGCTCTGCCACTTGTGTGCTGATAAGTGTTAGGCAATACACTTAACCTCCTTCTAAACTTCATTAATTTGCACAACAAGTCTTAGAGTGATACCTGCTTCAGGGCTGGCTTGAAGAATAATGGTGATCACAATTATAAAACTTCCTGCACCCACCTAAAACCCTTCACATTATATTCACTCATCCAGGTGAATATCAGCCACCCTAAAATACCTTCAATAAAAGAAAATGAAATTTCTGCAAATATTGTTGACCCTCTTCCATGTACCAGGCCCTCCACTGGGCATGGGGAAATGAGGTAAGCAAGGACCCAGAACAGTCCATGGATCTTGGAGTGAGTGGAGGGCTGCAGACATTGAATGAGGTTCTTACAATTCTGTGGGAAGTTTGTCCCTAACCCGTAGGTCAAAAGATCATCTTCTCCAAGAAGCTCCCCTAGTACTTCATCTGCTTATCCTTAGAGTTGACGCTGATCACTTTAATCCTTGTAGTAGGTGGAGATTTTTGTACATTTCAGCCTCCCCTCCATGGAGAGGATGAAATCTTCCTTAAATCTGAAAAATACATAGCAACAAGCATGGCAGTTGCTGCAGTTTGCTGCCATCTCTCAGCTGCCAGTGACAGAAATTCAACTTAAAGTGACTTATGAAAAAAAAAAAAAAAAGTGGGATTCGGGAAGACATCTGGCAAAATGGTGGAGTAGAAGGCCCAGGGAACAGTTCCTTCATCAAAACAACATCTAGTTTCTATAACTCAAAACAGGAAACAGTTCAGAGTCAACTATTTGGCAACTCTGGAACCTGAAGAGATTAAAAAAAAAAAAAAAAAAAAAAAAAACGGAGAGTGCATAATGAAGGAAGAGGTCACTAACTGTTGGTAAGAGGATAGTGGTGGGGAGGGGGGTGTGAGAGCCAGCTGCCATGCCCCGTTCCACAGCCCCCACCCCACCATGCAGCTGTGGGATTGGCAGCCAGAATTCCCGGAATGGTCAGGTGATGCCAGGATGAGCAGTAAGATCCTTGTTATGTGTGTTATGGGGTTATGCATTTCAGTCAGTCTACCAACTCCCTGAGAGACTGGTGGAGACAGCACCAAGGCTAGTCTGGGTTTTAGCCTTCTGGAATTGTAGCAGTCTCCCCTATCAGCATCTATGGGAAGATTTAAAGGGAAAGAACACTTTTTTTTTTTTTTTAAGGAAATCTTTGTCAAATCACTGAATGGCTGCAGAGCTAACAGATCAGAAACTTCAGTGACCATACATACCAAGGTATACACTTTGAAAAAAAAAAATTGGAAAATCACTAAACAAATGGTGGCAAACTCCAGCAAGCAAAACTCAGCAATCCCTAGAGCAGGAAAATTGGGTTTCCAGAATTACTGCATAATAATACTCAAAATGCCCAGTCCTCAACAAACATCATAAGGCATACCATAAAATAAGGATGTAAAGCCAATTCACAGAAGAAACAATAATTATAAACCATCCCTAAGAAAGCTCAAACCTTAGAAATATTAGTCAAAGACATTAAATCAACTGTCTTAAATATACTTAATAAGCTGAAGGAAATCATAGACAAAGAACTAAAGGAAACCCGAAGAAAGGAACAAAATAGAAACACTAGAGCTGAAAAATACAATAAATAAAAAATAAAATAATGAAATCACTAAAGGAGCCAAAAAGCAGATTTGAGCAGGCAGAAGAAATCATCAACAAACTTATCCAGTCAGGTACAGAAAGAAAAAAGTGAAGAGATAGGAAGAGAGCCTATGAGCCCAAGAGATACTACTAATCATACCAACATTTGTACAACAGGAGTTCCAGGAGAAGAAAGAGGGAAGGTCACCAAAAATTTTTGAAAAAATAATAGCAGAAAACTTACCCAATTTGATGACAGACTGAATACACACATCCAAGAGGACTAAGCAACTCCAAGCGGGATAAACTCTAAGAGATGTGTATAACTGAGATACATTATAGTCAGATTGTCAAAACACAAAACAAAAAGACAATCTTAAATACAACAAGTAACAAGCAACTTGTCCATATACAAGGAATCCTCTATAAGAATAACAGCCAATTTCTAATCAGCAATCAAGGAGGCCAAAGGGCATATTCAGTTCTGAAAGGGAAAAACAAACTCTCCACAACAAATTCTATATTAGACAAACTCTCTTTCAAGAATGAAGGAGAATTGGGGCGCCTGGGTGGTTCAATGGGTTAAGCCTCTGCCTTCAGCTCAGGTTATGATCTCAGTGTCCTAGGATCAAGCCCCACATGGGGCTCTCTGCCCAGTGGGGATCCTGCTTCTCCCTCTCTCTCTGCCTGCCTCTCTGCCTACTTGTAATTTCTCTCTCTGTCAAATAAATAAATAAAATCTTTTAAAAATAAAAGAATATAAGAGAATTAAAACATTTCCAGGTAAATAAGAACCAAAGGAGTTCATTACTAGTAGACCTGCTTCACAAGATTTGCTAACGGGAGTCTGCTGAAATAAAAGAACACTAGACAATAATAACTCAGTCATATGAGAAATAGAGAACACTAGTAAAAGTAGTAGCTACATAGGTAAATATAAAAACCAGTATTATTGTAGGTTTGGTTTGTAATGCTTTTTACACCTAGAAGTTAAAAGATAAGTGCATAGAACAATCATTATAAATCTATGTTAATTGGGCACACTGTGTATAGAAATGTGATCTGGGACAATAACAATATAAAGGGAGAAGGGCAAAAACTGTAGAGGACCCCAATGTATACCATTGAAACTAAGTTGGTTTTATTCAAACCAAGGTGTTACTAGTTTAAGATGTTAATTGTAGTTCACAAGGCAAGTACTATGACAATAACTAAAAATATATACAGACAAGGAAAGAAGGGAATCAAAATGATATACTACAAAATAATAAATACAAAAATGTAGGAAGCGAGAAACAAAAAACCTAAAAGGTACACAAAAACAAATTGCTACTTGGCAGAATTAAGAATTAAGTCACTCCTTATCAATAATTTCTTTAAATGTAAATGGAGAGGTTCCTGAGTAACGCAGTCACTTAAGCATCCAACTCTTTGTTTCAGCTCAGGTTGGGCTCTCAGGGTCATGAGAATTGTTATGCTCTGAATGTTTCTCCAAAACTCTTACATTGAAGACCTAACCCTCAATGTACTGAATTTGGAGACAGATCTTTTATGAAAGTGATTAATTTTAAGTAAGATCATAAGAATGGGGCCTGATCCAATAGTATTAGTATCCTTACAAGTTGTGCACCAGAAAGCTCATTCTTGCCACATACATGCTGAGGAAAGGGCATGTGAGGACACAGTGAAAAACGGTCATCTCTAAGTTTGGAAAGATCTGTCACTAGAAACTGAACTTACTTGATCAGGAACTTCTAGCTTCCCAAACTATGAGAAAACAAATTCCTGTTGTAAAGCACCCAATCTATAGTATTATTATTATTATTATTATTATTATTTTATGTTAGTCACCATACAGTATGTCATTAATAGTTGGTTTGGTGTTCCAAGATTCATCATTTATGTGTAACACCCAGTGCTCCAGGCAACATGTGCCCTTCTTAATATCCATCACCGGGCCAACCCATCTTCCCATCCCCACTCCCCTCTAAAACCCTCAGTTTGTTTCTCAGAATCCACAGTCTCTCATCATTCTTCTCTCCCTCTGATTTCCCCCCCCTTTGTTTTTCCTTTCCTTCTCCCAATGTCCTCTGTGTTACCCCTTATGCTCCACAAGTAAGTGAAACCATTTGATAATTGACTTTCTCTGCTTGACTTATTTTATTCAGCATAATCTCCTCCAGTCCATCCATATTGATGTAAAAGATGAGTATTTGTCTTTCCAATTCTACCAAACATTCAAAGAAGAAATAATATCTATTCTCCTGAAGTTCTTTAAAAAAATAGAAACAGAAGAAAAACTTCCAGACTCTTTCTAGGAGGCCAGCATGACCTTGATCCCCAAACCAGGCAAAGACCCCATCAAAAAGGAGAATTTCAGACCAATATCCCTGATGAATATAGATGCCAACATTCTCAACAAGATCCTAGCTAATAAGATCCAACACTATATTAAAAAGACTATCCACCATGACCATGCAGGATTTATCTCTGGGAATCAAGGGTAGTTCAACATTCGCAAATCAACCAATATGATAGAATAAATTAGTAAGAGAAGAAAGAACCATATGGTCCTCTCAATCGATGCAGAAAAAACATTTGACAAAATATAGCATCATTTCCTGATTAAAACCCTTCAGAGTATAGGATTAGAGGGAACATTCCTCAACTTCATAAAATCCGTCTATGAAAAACCCACAGCAAATATCATTTTCAATGCAGAAAAGCTGAAAGCCTTTCCCTTAAGATCAGGAAAACAACAAGGATGCCCGCTCTCACCACTACTGTTCAGCATAGTACTAGAAGTCCCAGCAACAACAAAAAGAAATAAAAGGTATTCAAATTGGCAAAGAAGAAGTTAAACTCTCTCTTGCAGATGACATGATACTTTATGTGGAAAATCCAAAAGACTCCACCCCCAAATTACTAAAATTCATACAGCAATTCAGTAATGTGACAGGATACAAAACCAATTAACAGAAATTCATTGCTTTCCTATACACTCACAATGAAATTCTAGAAAGGGCAATTAGAGAATCAATTCCATTTACCATAGCACCAAAAACCTCAAGATTCCTTGGGATAAACCTAACCAAAGAGGTAAAGGATCTATACTCTAGGAACTACAGAACACTCATGAAAGAAATTGAAGAAGACAAAAAAGATGGAAAAACAGTCCATGCTCATGGATCAAAATACCATAAGCATTTTTCAAAGTGCTGGAACAAACAATCCTAAAATTTGTAGGGAACCAGAAAAGTCCCTGAATTGCCAAGGAAATGTTGAAAAAGAAAAATAAAGCCAGGGACATCACATTGTCTGATTTCAAGCTCTATTACAAAGCTGTGACCATCAAGAAAGCATGGTACTGGCACAAAAACAGACACATAGACCAATGGAACAGAGACAGAGTAGAAAGCCCAGATATGGACCCTCAACTCTATGGTCAAATAATCTTCAACAAAGCAGGAAAAAAATGTCCAATGGAAAAAAGACAGTCTCTTTAATAAATGGTGCTGGGAAAATTGGACACCTACATATAGAAGAATGAAACTCAACCATTCTCTTATACCATATACAATCTGTGGTATTTTGTAATAGTAACCAAAGAAGATTAATAAAATAATGCTCCTCAAAGCAATCTATCGATTCAAAGCAATCCCTATCAAATCCCAATGATATGTTTTGCAGAAGTAGAAAAACCCATCCTAAATTTCACACGGATTGGCCAGGGACCCTCAATAGCCAAAATAAATCTTGAGAAAGATCAAAGTTTAAAAAAACCCCACACTTGCTGATTTCAAAACTTACTGCAAATCTACAGTAATCAAAACACTGTTATTAGCATAAGGATAAACATATAGACCGATGGAATTGAATAAAGAGCCCAGAAACAAACCCTCCCATACATGGTAAATTGATTTTTGACAGGAGTTCCGAAATCATTCAGTGGGGGAAAGAACTGTCACTTCAACAAATGGCACTAGAGAAACTGGATATCCACATGCAAAAGAATGACATTGTACTCTTACCTTACACCATATACAAAAATTAACTCAAAATGAATAAAATGTAAACATAAGACCTAAAACTTTAAAACTTTTAGAAGAAATCATAGGGGAAAATCTTCACGATTTTGGAATTGGCATTCTCTTAAACAAGACACCAAAAGCACAGACACAAAATATATAGGTATATTTGACTCCATCAAAATTAAAAACTTTTTTATGCATCAAATGACATTATCAAGAGAATGAAAAGATAAATGGAAGGAGATATTTGTAAATCATATCTTATAAGGGTTTAATATCAAGAATATCTACCCATACCTATATTTATCTCTATATATCTCTCTATATAAATTTATATGTCTCCTACAACTCAACAAGAGAAATCAATTCAAAATTTGCCTAAGGACTTGAAGAGACATTTCTCAAAAAAAGATGTACAGGGCGCCTGGGTGGCTCAGTGGGTTAAGCCGCTGCCTTCGGCTCAGGTCATGATCTCAGGGTCCTGGGATCGAGGCCCGCATCGGGCTCTCTGCTCAGCAGGGAGCCTGCTTCCTCCTCTCTCTCTGCCTGCCTCTCAGCCTGCTTGTGATCTCTCTCTCTGTCAAATAAATAAATAAAATCTTTAAAAAAATAAAAGATGTACAAACGGCCAAGAAACACATGAAAAGACACTCAATTACTATAACCATTAGGGAAATGTACATCTAAACCACAATGAGCTACCAATTCAAGGTCACTAGGATGAATTCTGTGAAGGAGAAGGAGGAGGAGGATGAAGGAAAGAAGAAAGGAAGGAAAGAGGAAATAAGTGTTTGCAAGGATGTAGAGAAATTGGAACACTCTTTCATTGCTGTTGGGAATATAAAATGTTATAGCTGCTATAGAAAAGTTAGGCAATTTCTCAAAAAAATAAATGTAGTGTTACTGTATGAACCAATAATTTCACTCCTGGACGTATACCCCAAAGAAGTGAAAACAGATACTCAAATACATCTATGTTCATAGCATTACTCACAGCAGCCAAAAGGCGAAAAAAAAAAAAAAAATCAAGTTTCCATCCATAGATAAATGGTTAAACAAAATGTGGTGTATATATTTATACTGTGTATATACATATGCATATGAACATTATTTAGCCATTATAAAGAGGAATTAAGTTCTGATACATGCTGCAACATTGATGAATCTTGAAAACATGAAATAATGTCAAATGAATGTGAAATTCATCCGTAAGTGAACTAACCCAGATGCAAAAGTACAAATATAGTATTATTCCACTTATATGAAATATCTAAAGCAGGTAAATTCATGGAGACAGAAAGTAGATGAGAGATTACCAAGGCCTGCAGGTAAGGAAAATGGGGGTCATTGCTCAGTGGTTACAGAGTTTCTGTTTGGAGTAATAAAAAAATTCTGGAACCAGTGGTGACACAGCATTGGTTAAATGTTGTTATGCAACATTGCGAACGCAGTCAAAGTCACTCAACTGTATACTTAAAGATGACTAAAATCATGTATTTTATATTTTCCCACTGAAACAAAGAAAAGAAGAAAGAGAGAAAAGCTGAAAGAAAGAAAGAAAAAAAGAAAGAAGGAAGGAAGAAAGACAAACAGACAAGGGGTGCGTCTGTGTGGCTCAATCCCTTAAGTGTCTGCCTTTGGCTCAGGTCATGATCCTAGAGTTCCAGGATGGAACCCTAAGGGCTCCCTACTTAGCAGGGAGTCTAGTTCTCCCTCTGCCCATCCCCCACTTGTCCTCTCTCTTTGCTCTCTGTCTCTCTCTAATAAATAAATAAATCTTTAGAAAAAACAAAAAGACAAAGGAACAAACAATGGGCTTTCTTGCCTCCTGTAACTGAAAAGTTCAGTGATAGTTGTAGATAAGGCTAGACCCAGGAGCCCAATATACAGCATCATGGATATGTCTTTCTGCTCCTCCTTGGACTTTCATCTGCATTGGCTTTATTCTGAAGCAATTTCCTTAAACATGGAGGCTCCCAACATTCTAAGTCATCAATGTACGTACTGAGCAATCTTTGCGAAGAACGTACCTTTTTCTTCCTAAATAGGCTGGCTTCACTGTCCACAGCTGGACAGTGAGGGGATGGTCAAGTTCATTCCAAACATAACAACTATGGCTATAAGAAGGTGTCTTCCCAAAGACAATCTGAAGACATGGGAGAGGATGTTATCAGGCAAAGCCTCAATTACCCACCACAAGCTTTAGGACTTCAACAAGGGCTGCTGGCCCCCAGGAGCCTGGATATTCCTTCCTTTTCAAAATTTTTATTTTTTAACCTACTCTTTTCCCTGGTGTAGAAGTTAGCCAACCATAAAATGGTAAGTAATACCAGAAGAAGAAAGATGAGAGTCCTAAATGATCCACTTAGTGGATGATCAAAAGCCTGTGTCAATTAGGATTTATTAAGTTGCAAATGTGTTACAAACTGCCTTAATTTAAAAGACAATTTATTGGCTCTTAATACTGTAAAGTTCAGGAGTGGGTCAGCTTTCAGGTGTGGCTTGATTAAGTGGCTTCAACAACAACAGCTGGGCTTGCTTTCTCTTCTCTGAGCCCTGCCTTCTGCTGCATCTACATCATTCTCAGCTGTCTGGGAGCTCCAAGCTCCCAGCCTGTAGGGTACAGGGGGTAACTCTGCCTGCTCTCAGTGAGAAAGAGAAGCTTCAGTCTCCTGGTTTTCCCAGCAAAAGTCCCAGAGCATCCCACTGACTCTGAACCGGGTCACATGCCCTGTTCTGAGCCAATAAGGTGTCTGAAGGACATCGAAAGTTGAACTAGCTCCCAAGGCCATGTACCCCCAAAGCTCAAGCCCTGGTTCCAAAGGAAAGGGAGGGATCCTGGGTGACAGAAAAATCAAGCAAATGTCTGGGATACCTCATGTGCTCATAGGAGCTTGGTAAGGATGGTTAGTTGGGGCATTTAGTTAGCAAATTGGGACTTTAGGCTTCATGGTGGTATATCTCCCTCTCCTGCCCACCTCAGGCCCTGAGGTTTCTCTGAGTCTTTCCAACTCAGAATGGTATCAGCATGAGGATGGAGAGAAGCCAGGGCAGGGCGGGGGAGATCTGTGGTCCAATCCAATTCTATCCTTTACCAGTATGGGATGGGGTAGAATGAACCTGTTGGTCAAGGTCTCTGCATTACTCACAACCACAGCTCCTTCTCCAAGAACCTGCTTCTGTCATACCTGTCAAGGGATCCCCGACCCTTGTTAAACCGGGTCCTCTGAGAAGCAAATGCCAAAGCAAGACCAAGATGCGCAAGATTTATAAGGGAAACACCTGTGAGGGCAAATGGGGAGGGAACCGGAAGAGGCCGTAAGGACATTGGCCCACGGTGTAGGCCTTGACGTCAAAGGAAGGAAAAAGGCTTCCTTCTTAATTTTTCTACCCAAAACAGAAATTTGGGCAGAAGCACTCAAAAGTGCAGTGCAGTTCTAAGGACAGCTCAGCAAGGCTGTTTTGAGGAGTCCTCAAGCCAATGAGGGCCATCAAAGGAATCCGATGCATCCCAGAAACAGGCCTAACTCAGGATCCCCACCAGGCCCAGTGATAATTGGGAGGCACAGCCTTCACAAAGGCCTTCAAACACGCTGGCATCTCTGGCATTGCAAGGTCCACAGTCAGAGACCTGAAGGCTGCACTCCACTGCTCAGTTACTCTGCTTGGATGTCTGTGTCAGACAGGAACCCTGAAACCTGAGGCCAGAGGCTGTACACTCAGGGCTGCAGCGGACAGACCCTTCCTTAAATGAGCAAGGGCGGAGGGGGGAGGGTTGCTGGAGGAGGTGGCAGACTAGAGTTCTGCTCCTCTCAGGGACCTACTGCTACTTAGCCCAGCGTGATCCCATTCTCCAGGAGAAGCCAGATCTCTGAACTTCTTTGCAAACTCACCCAATTTTTAAAAATATCGGCAACGAATTCAACTTTAAGAAATAAAACTGTATGCTAGCCAAAAGCACAGGTTGTGTGGGGTTTGTGAGAGGTGGGTCCGTGTTGAGGGTAGTCTGGGGCTCTGGAACCAGAGGTGCTGAGACAGACCTGCAGAGAGTGGAGAGTGATACAAAGTCAGGGGAGGCTGTAGGGATGCTGGGCTATGAGGCTCAAAAGCAGCGCCCCCAAGAGGACCAGCTGGTGTTGACTCAGCCCAGGACCAATCTTGGGAGAGGAGGTGACCCCTCGCCACAGCCATCTGAGAAGTCCCTCGTTCCTTTCAATCAAATCTCCTTTTCTTCTTGAGCACACTTAAAGTGAGTCCCTCATCCTGACGACTATTCACACTGCCTGAATTCAAAGATACTCTACAGGAGTATACTGTTCCGTAAAGCTACAGTAATGCCAACAATGGGGAGATGGCAAAGGCATAGGCACACAGATCAGTGGGGTAGACAGAGAGTCCAGAAAGAGTTTCATACAAATATAGTCAACTGAGTTTTTACAAAGGTGCAAAGGCAATTCAATGGAGAAAGGATAGGTGTTTTTTTCCCCCCAATTAATGATGCTAGAACAGCTGGGTGTCTATTTGCAAAAAAGAAACAAAACTATACCCACCTCGTATTTGACACAAAATTAACTCAAAAAATTAAATCATAGACTTATATCCAAAATATACAACTATAACATTTCTAAGAGGAAAACATACCCCAAAATCCATGTGATCATGATTTGGGCAATGCAAACATTGATGAATTGTGCTTTATCAAAATTAAAAACATTTGTTCTACAAAATACACTACTGAGAGAATGAGGGGGAAAAAAACAAGCGATAGACTAGGAGAAAAATATTTTTAAACCATGTATGTGATAAAGGACTTGTATCTAGAAGATATCGAGCATTCCTAAAGTTCAGCAATAGGAAAACACACAATCCAGTTTAAAAATGGGCCAAAGATCTGAATGGACATTTCACCAAAGATACACAGATAACAAAGAAGTATATAAAAAGATGCTCGACACCATTTGTCCTTGGGGAAATGCAAGTTAAAATATCAAGGAGACACTACCGCACACCTATTAGAATGGCTACAATCCAAGCAAGAGACAATACCAGTTGCTGGCCAGGATATGGAGCAACAGGAAGTCTCTTTTATTGCTGATGGGGACACAAAATGGCGCAGCCACTATGGAAAACAGTTTGGCCCTTTTGTACAAAGTGAAACACAGACTTACCATACAACTCAGCAATCATGCTGCCAGGCATGGCCCAGCAGATCTGAACATTTATGTCGACATAAAAACGTGGATGCAAATGTTTATTGCAGCAAAACAAGGACACAGAGCCAATACGTGTGGGTTTATTTAACACTATATTGTGCAAACCAGGAACAGCCCTGTTTTGGATTTATTACTTATTACTTGGGGCCTCACCATCCCCCAACACGGGGAGTGACCTGAGGATTTCCGAGGTATAGCCTACCCTTCTGTTGAGGGACTCAGGAATCTATAGACGTCCCCAGGAGAAGCCTGAATATCATCTTGACCTGGCTTCACACTTAGGGTTGCCAGATTTCACAAATAAAAATATAGAACACTCAGTAAAATTTGAATTTCAGGTAACAATACATAATTTTCTACTACATCCATGCACTATTTGGAACCTACGTACTAAAAATAAATTCTTTGTTTATCTAAAATTCAGCTTTAACTGGGCCTCCTGTATTTGATCTGGCAATCCCTTTCACACTCCCACCTGTGGGAGCCTCCCGGCTCTCCCTCCACATCCATTTACCTACATCACTTTTAAAATAAACACCCTGGGGACGCCTGGGTGGCTCAGTTGGTTGGACGACTGCCTTTGGCTCCGGCCATGATCGCGGAGTCTCGGAATCGAATCCCGCATGGGGCTCCTACCTCCATGGGGAGTCTGCTTCTCTCTCTGCCCTTCTCCTCGCTCATTCTCTCTCTCAAATAAATAAATAAAATCTTTTTTAAAAATTAAAAAAAATAAAATAAAATAAACACCTTGGGCATCGGAGACTGAAGCACTGATTTCAAATCCCTGCCGCCTAACAGCATCGGCTTTCCATGTGCCAGGAACAGACGATGCAAACCTTTCGCCCAAGGACGAAAGGAAGCTGGGGACGGGGAAATGAGAGAAATGGGAGGGCATCTTCAGTTAGGCCTTCGGTTGGATTCTCAACTTCAGCTGAACACTGAAATACTCGAAACATTAATGCTTGGATCTGAGGAGTTTTTAAGCCCCCCTTCAGCCACAGCCATGTCATCCCAAGTCCCTGAGGCCAGCCCATGGGAAAGAGGTGGATGATTAGACTCCCTCTCTTGGTGGGACAAATGTCAAAGAACTTGTCGTTGTATGTGAAAACCCCCAACGGTGCCATTTGAAAAAAAAGATGTCTCTGGGATTTATTCCCTATTCTACACTCTACCAGCCCCACTCCACCAGCCCTTTACCATCACTGTTCATCTAGAAAAGGCTGGTGGCCTTTCCAGCAGCGAATCCCTGCCTCCCAGTGCCCACCCCATCTATCCCACCCCTGCAACTGGAGCTTCGAGCTCACAACCATTCACGGCAACCCAAACATCCTAGGCCTCCAGCAGGGGCAGAACAACTCTTACCCACAAGCCCATGCTCCCCTGAGCCATCCATTCCTGAGCTCCCAAATTACGGGCATGTCTCCCCTTTGCAAGGGACAGCCCCGCCCTTCCCTCTTGCTCCCTCCTTCAGGACTTAATTTGGACCCTCCTCAAAAGAAATCTTTTCTGAGCACCCAAAGGTGGGTCAAACACAGCACCCCATGTTTCCCTTTACTACACATAGGCCCTTTCACAGATTTTCTCTTAACTTGGTATTGAAGAGTAACATTCATGCAGAAAAACGCACAAATCTTGTGCATATTTTGATGAATTTTCAGGAAGTCAGCATACCTACATAACCAACTTTTGGATCAAGAAATCAGAACATTTCTAGAACCCCAGAAGGTGAATTTCCTCCCTCCCGCCGTGGGAACAGGGGGGGACTAGGCCCTCCCTCTCCCAGCCCTAGGACAGCCTGGAAATGGGACCTTGACCTGCTCCTTCTAAACAGACTCTGTCCTGGGCCTGTGAGTAGTGACCTTGACCTTGTACTTATGTGAGCCAGGCTGGGGCCCTATTCTTCAACCTTCAGCATGCTGGCAACATCTGCCTGCCCTTAGTCTCTTGTCCCTACAGACCTCCCCAACTGATTCCTATTGTTCGGAGAGACAAGAGAGCACCTGTAGTTCTTAAAGCTACCAGGCCCCCTTGAAGGAAGAAATGTTTTGGTTAATAATTTTCCATGCATGTAAGTCTTTTGTTTTCCACTTAGAGTATAGGTTCCAGTGGGCAAGGAGGCTTTCTTCCCTTTACCTTGAGTCCAGCACTTGGCACATAGCAGGGTTTCAAGTGGCGCTAGGCGTGACTTAATGACAAGAGGGGGCTCTGGTGTTAGAGGGAGGAAGGTCCTGAAGAAACCCTCACTTTTCTATGCTCTGTTCACAGCAGCCACACCATCCCCATTGGACCAGCTTCCGCTCCCAACGAGGGGATGCATAAGCAAATAGATAGGCCAGCTTCAGGGGCATGAGGCTTAAGAGGTCCCACGGACATCAGAGGGGCCCCAGGCTTAACGTACACTCCACTGTCACCCTTCCCAAATTCTTAATTTTCAAACAAGGGATCCTGAATTTCATTTTTCCCTGGGTCCCACCAATTCTATAGCCAGCTCTGAGGAACGTACCATCTGAGGTAACGTGACACTGGACGAGAGAAGCCAGACCCAGGGGTACATCTTGTGTGGGTCGATCTTGTGGAGTTTAAAAGGAGGTGACGCCCATCTAAAGGGTTAGAAGTCAGGATAGTGTTACCGGGGCTAAGTGGGATGGGGGAACTGAACAGAAGGAGTGAGTCCCCCTGGCTCACACAGGCATGGTTGGGTCCCCAGTCCAACACCACCCACCTCTTGCCCCTACAGTGTCTGAGTCCTTAGCTCCCAGTTCCAGGACAAGGTCGGATTAGTGGAACTGCTCAGGAAACCAAGCCCTGGCTGTCCCAGAACTGGGAGAGGGAGGCACTGGCCCCTCTGGTTCCCACAGTGGCATGGAGGTAATTCACCAGAAGGAAATCAATGTCATTAGGATCAGGGAGTAGAAGCTGAGTGGCTAAAGTGGGGCAAATATGGCCCGCAACGCACCCCTTTCCCTACAAAGCCGGTACTCGGAATAAGAGCGAGGAGCTCCCGGCCTTGCATGAAACTTTGCCTCTGCCTGTGGAGAAAGGAGCGGAGCCGTGACAGAAGATGGGTGCAAACACCCCACTGTTTGGAGAAGGACTCACGTGGTCCTCCTGCCGAGGAGAAGCTGTAAGGCAGGTACGCTTCAGCTCACCAACGCACAGGCTGAAACCACCTCAGGGGCATGGCATCCCAGGGAGAAGGACCACATTAACATCCAGGGCTGATCTTCGAGGAGCCCAGAGAAGAACTGGACGGTCGCCCAGAAAAAACCTCCTGTGATGCAAGAGGGCTCTAGAATCCGGCAGACGTGGGGATTCCAGTTCTCTGTCTCTCCTGTTACCCGGCCTCACCTAACATTCCCAGGACACCCCACTGCCCGAGACTCTCATCCTGCCCCAGCCTTAGACCCCACCAGTAGGACTGTCTGCCAAGAAGCAGGTGGTGAGGGACCATGGAGGTTGTGGAAGACAGCTGCCTCTTATTCCTGGGACTGAGCCAAAAGGGCTCCTTTTTTTTTTTTTATTTAAGATTTTATGTATTTATTTGACAGAGAGAAGTCACAAGTAGATGGAGAGGCAGGCAGAGAGAGAGAGGGAAGCAGGCTCCCTGCCGAGCAGAGAGCCCGATGCGGGACTCGATCCCAGGACCCTGAGATCATGACCTGAGCCGAAGGCAGCGGCTTAACCCACTGAGCCACCCAGGCGCCCCCAAAAGGGCTCCTTTTAGCCTCACTGTTCCCACTCACCCCCGCTGGGCAAACTAATGCTGGCTCAGCCACGGGGCACGTTTGTGAAAGTATGGACATGCTCGATTCCCTTATGGAAGCATTTCCTGTCCTAGGTCTGGGTGGAGCATGGCCACTGAAGTGGGGGCGGGGGGGGGGGAGGCAGCCAGGTCCTTCAAATCCAAGAATCAGTTAGCTCGTGCTGCGTGCCAAGACACCCGAAGCTCAATGGCTTGAAAGAACAGTAATTTTAATTTCTTATTCGTCAGGAGTTCGTGGGTGAGCAGGAGCCCTCCTATGGGTCGTGCCTGGCTGGAGCGCCTTAGGTGGGTCAGCTCGGCTCAGGTGGCTCCTGTCTCTCACTTCCCCCTGGGACCAGCGACAGCAGCCGTGCACAAGAGAGCAAGCAGACAGGCAGGACCCCTAGAGGCTTGGGCTCAGAATGGGCGCACTGTGATTTCAGCCTAATTCTTTTGGCTAATACAGATCTTGTGACTCACCCAGAGGCAGCAGGAGCGGGCACTGCAGTTATGGGGCAGAAAACGTGGTAGAGGAATGGGGTGGTGAATGCGGTCTCCCCGCTGAGTGATCGGAGCCCGAGGGGAGACTAGGAAGAAAGCTTGATCTAAAGTGGGTTGCACAGGCTGGCCCTGGCCATGCACAGAGGAACAGTCCCAGGCAGGAAGCAGAGACCAGGGAGGAAAGAGGCCACCAAGCTGGCTGGCCAAAAGTGGCCTGAAGCAAGCAAGGAGTGAGCATGGACCCAAATACCTTCTCATGCCGGGGTCGCGCTCCCTGACTTACAGAGGAGATGACGGAGGTCAGGCCTATTCCAAAAACCCAGAGCAGTCTTAGATGTATCTGTCTTTACTTAAAACCATGTTTCCTGAACTTTATTCACATTCCAGTGGGATCGGTATTTTTTTTTTCTGCCATATCCATTTGCCACCTGTACTAATATTTACTTGATATTTTTTCAATCTAACTCAGCTCATATTTTTAATGCAAAGATTTAATTTAGCAAAAATGTCCATGAAATCATGAGCTCATGTGCTAGTTATGTATATTTCTATCTAATGCCACAGTAAAGTAAGCATAGAACCTCTAGGATACAAAATGTATTACATTGTTGAAGAAAGAGAAGTCGTGGTAGAGTACAGAGAGCGGGAATCCATTTCTAGAAATCAAAACCAGCCCAAACGGAATAAGATCTCTATCTGTCTGAGGTGACGTTCAGAAAAGTCAGCCCCATGAGAGACGCACGATTCAGGAAAGCGGACACTGGACGTGGGGTCAGGGGAGTGAAGGTGGGGCGGCCACACAGCGTCGTATTCTCTCTCCTAAGCAGGATGGCAGGTACGCAGTTCTTCACACCCTTCACATCTAGGAGAAGGGGCGGTTTCAGATGTTCAGTATTTAGAAAGAAGGAGCCAAACATTATTGCCGCAAGAGTGGTTATTAAGCAAAAAGCAGAACAAAACAGGGACAAAACCTGCCTTTCTATAGCACACACAAAATCCTCTATCTCGCTGCACTTGGGAAGGCTCAGTCTGAAGGGCAAGACCCACCTGTGCAGACCCTCACCCAGGTGCAGAGTGTCTCGTGGGAAACTGCTGAGTTTTCTGCATGGAGACTTCCAGTGCTGAGCCCCGTGAAGCGTGGGAAGGAGGCACATGCGGGGCTGTCCGGGAACGACGGGGGACAGGCAGTCACATCTCCTGCACAGCATCGAGCTATCAGGGGAGAAGGTGTGAGCAGCTTGGGGAAGCACACGGGTTTCCAGAGGAGGCTGTTTGTTTCCCGGATCTGTGTCTCCCTTCTCTAACAGGAATTGAGGTCCCTGGGTTTCAAGCAGGTGTCGCAATTCCACGGGAACTCGCCTGTGGTTGCTAGCATGCTGAATCCTCGGGCTGGACATATTTCTTTCCAGGGCCCTGCTCCCCTTACGTGGGTCTCTCCTGGGCAGCACCGCACTTAGTAGAGCTGCCTTTGGGGACTTGTCACACAAACCCCAGGCCCTTTGTGAATGAGGATTGTTGCATCTTCTGCCAGGTCTGGGTAGCTCTTCTTAGAAACCCATCCCTCAGGGGACAGTGAGGCCAAGAATAAGCCAGGACCACAGATGCTAGTGTTTTGATGGCCTTCAGTTCTGATGGGGTCCTGACTTCACAATGGGGGCACTTGTAACTCCCAGAGTAGTGGAAAAGGGAGCTGGCCCAAAGGGTCCTTTCTTTTCTAGAGTAATGAAGCTATCCATGTATGCCTGGATTGGGGGTATGTCTGTGTGTGCTTGTGTCTATGTTTTATCTGAACTGTTGTGTCCAAAGTGATTTAGGCTCTTTCAAGGCACAGAGGGCATACACCAATACTGAAATTGACCAAAGAAGGAAAGAATGAGTGGGAAGCCCATATGACCTTCAACTCCACGGGAGCCAGTCTCCTACTCTTAAGACTAGAGCATAAGTGAAGCCCTGGAATCAGACAGACCTGGCATCTACCCCTTCCTAGCTGTGGGACCCTGCAAACGCTACCAGACCTCTCCTGAGCCTGACTTTCCTCATACGGAAAATGGCTTGATACCAACCACACTCATCCGCCAGAGTGATTGTGAGGAGTCAGTGAGATGATGCATGGGAAGAGCTTTGAGTACTGCTCGGCACAGCAGAATTGTGATGATGCAGTGGTGGGTGGCGATGAAGATGTTGATGACGATGAACATTGTTTCCAGTCCTCTGCCTCCTTCATCTCTGTGTTTCCGTAGAGAAGCATTCTCAAATATATCAGTCTGAGCCCCTTTACGTGGTTAAAAATTATCGAGGATACCAAAGACCTTTTGTTTACATTGGTTTATCCATTGGTATTAACTATAAATTGAAACAGAGAATTTATATATATATATAATATGTTTATTAATTCACTCAAGCATAATAATAAACCCACAATATGTTAGCATACCAAAGATATTTTTATAAAAATATTACTTTTTAAATGTATTGTTTCCCTTTTGCAAGTTTCTGTTATGCCTGGCCTAAAAGAAGACAACTGGATTCTTATATCTATTTCTGCGTTCAATCTCCTTCCATCTGCTGTTTCTGTTAAAGAATATGAAGAAAATCTAGACTCACCCAGATAAATAATTGCAAAAGGGAGAAGTATTTTAATAGCCTGTTCAGATCATTGTCGATAGTCTTTGATACTGTACGAAAACTCTTAATTTCTTTTTTTTAAAAAATATTTTATTTACTTATTTGACAGAGAGAGAGATCACAAGTAGGCAGAGAGGCAGGCAGAGAGAGGGGGGAAGTAGGCTCCCTGCAGAGCAGAGAGCCCAATGTGGGGCTCGATCCCAGGACCCTGAGATCATGACCTGAACCGAAGGCAGAGGCTCAACCCACTGAGCCATCCAAGCGCCCCAAAACTCTTAATTTCTTAAACGAATTTCTTTAAGGAAACTTACCATATGGAATTTGGAAACTCACTGATAAACTTTTTCTTGGAACTCCTTTGCTTTACCTTGTGCTGTGGATTTCAAGTGGATTTATTTTCAGTTAGTGTATAGTTAATGTCTTGCTTTTTTATCCAATCTGACAATCTTTATCTTTCAGTAAATGTGTTTGGATCATTTGTATTTAATGTAATTATTAATGTGATTAGGTTTAAGCCCACCATCTACTTATTTTCTCCTCTTTCCTTTGGTCTTAGTTCTTGTTTTTTTTTCTCTCTCTTTTTTTCTGCCAACCTTAAGCTTGAGTATTTTTTATTCCACTTTTCTTTATTATTGGGTTATCTATTATACTTCTTCTAAAAATTTCATTTGGGGGCACCTGTGTGGCTCAGTTGTTAAACGTCTGCCTTCAGCTCTGGTCATGATCTCGGGTCCTGGGATCGAACCCTGCATCGGGCTTTCTGCTTGGCGGGAAGACTACTTCTCCCTCTCCTGCTTCCCTCTCTTGCTGTCTCTCTCTCTGTCAAATAAATAAGAGCTTTAAAAAATAAGAAATAGAAAAATAATAAAAATTTCATTGCCTGGGTAATGCCTGGGTGGCTCAGTCAGTTATGTGTCTGCCTTCAGCTCAGGTCGTGATCCCAGGGTCCAGGGATTGGGTCATGGGATGGAGTCCCGTGTCCAGGTCCCTGCTCAGCAGGGAGCCTGCTTCTCCCTCTGCCTGCTCTGCCTGCCACTCCCTCTGCTTGTTCTCTCTCTATCTCCCTGACAAATAAATAAATAACATATTTAAAAGATAAAAATAAAATTTAAAAAATTTCATTTAATGTTTTCTTTAATGCTTACATACGCATCTTTATTTACTTTAAAAAAAAAAGATTTTAGGGGCCCCTGGGTGGCTCAGTAGGTTAAAGCCTCTGCCTTTGGCTCAGATCATGATCCCAGGGTCCTGGGATAGAGCCGTGCATCGGGCTCTCTGCTCCACAGGGAGCCTGCTTCTTCCTTTCTCTCTGCCTGCCTCTCGGCCTACTTGTGATCTCTGTCAAATAAATAAAAAATAAAATATTAAAAAAAAGATTTTATTCATTTCTGAGAGAGAGAGCAGGGGGAGTAACAGAGGGGGAGGTAGAGGGAGGGGAGAAGAGGGAGGAGGGGAGAGAGAAAATCCCAAGTGGACCCTGGGCTGAGCAGTGAAGCCTGATGCACGGCTTGATCTCAGGACTCTAAGATTGTGACCTGAGCTAAAACCAAGAGTCGGACACTTAAGCGACTGAACCATCCAAGCACCCCTACCTACCCTAATTACCAACAGTCCTCCCCTTAAATATTATATCATTTTACTTATAATGTAAGAACCTTACAACAATGTTCCCTCTCACATTTTGTACTATTATTATACATTTTGCTTTCCCATATGCTCTAAACTTTTAATAAACTGGTACTACTTTTACTGAAGATGGTTAATTATTTTCTAAGTGACTACAAGTAAGAAAAAATGTCTTCTACATTTATCTTCATTTTAATCTTTCCCAGTGATGTTTATTGCTTAGTGTAGATGGGAGATTCTGTTTGGTTCTGAGCCTCTGAGGTTCCTTCTGACACTAAAAGTGTGGTATCTTTCCACACCAACTTCTCTGTCACCAACTAGATGAATAACAATTGAATTTAATTCTGATGCTAATTCCTTAAGTCAACAAAGACCCCACAGGTTAAGGCTCAGTTTCCACTTCATAGGCCAGCTGCAAAAGCAGTACTGAGCCTACCCACACTCTACCAACTACAAATTTGGGGGTTCCCATGAACCCCAGATTCTATAATTTCCTAGAACGGGTCACGTAACTCAAGAAAATATGTACATTTGCCGATTTATTGTAAAGAATGCAACTCAAGAAGATCCAAAGGAAGGGCTACATAGGATGGGAGATGATGGGGGGAGGGTATGAAGATTTCGTGCCCTCTTTGGTGCCGTCCCAGCATCCTGATGCATTCAGCACCCAGGAAGCTCTCCAAATCTCACTGCGCAGGTGTTCTGTAGAGCTCAACCTCCAAACCCCCCTCCCCTGTTGGAGGTCTGTGGATGGGGCGGGAAATTCCAGCCCTCTAACCACTCAGCCTTTCTGGGACCAGCTCCATCCTGAGAATTCCCACAATGAAGACATCTCATTAACATAAACTCAGATGTGATCATAAGAGGTTCAATATAAATTTAAAAAAAAAGAAAGGGTTTGGGGACGTCTGTGCCAGGTACTGAGGATAAAGACCAAATTTTTTTTTAATTTTTTAAGACTTTATTTATTTGAGAGAGAGCGAGAGAGCACAAGCAGGCAGAGCAGCAGGCAGAGGGAGAGGGAGAAGCAGGCTCTCTGCTGAGCAGGGAGCCCCACACGAGGCTCTATCCCAGGACCCTGAGATCATGACCTGAGCTGAAGGCAGACGCTTAACCGACTGAGCCACCCCAGACCAAATATATTTTTTATTACACCATGATGCTATATTCCTTTTGTCTAGAGAATTTTCTTTCACAAGTCTTCTGATGAAGGTCAGTGGGTAACAAATTCCCTCAGCTTTTGTTTGTCTGAAAAAGCCTTTCTATTAGAATAAAATAAAAATACTGAAAGATTTGTGATGAGTAGCAAAAGGCTGATTCTGTTGACAGTTTTGTATCTTGATGGTGGGTCATTTTTCTCTGGTAGTTTTTTTTTTAATATTTTATTTATTTGAGAGAGCAAGAGAGAGTGTGAGCAGTAGAACTTGAGACAGAGCATGAACAGGTGGAGGGGCAGAGGGAGAGGGAGAAGCAGGATCTCCACAGAGCAGGGAGCTCCGCGTGGGGCTCTATCCCGGGACTCTGGGACCATGACCTGAGCCAAAGGCAGATGCCTAACTGACTGAGCCATGCAGGCGTCTCTCTTCTGGCATTTTTATGCCTCATAATTTTTTAAATAGATGCTGGACACCTTGTACAAGATAGGAGAGGCTGAAGAATGAGCAAGAAGATGGGTACCCCTCTTCTGCTCGGCCATTATGTGGACAGTTGAGGCAGTCAGGTCAGAAGTCAATCTGGGTTTGGGTTTCCTTGTTAAGGTGTGTGTTCAGGTTCAGGTTCTGATTCCTGAGCATGGACTTGTGCTTAGGGCCGGGGTGGGTTTCTCGGAATCCTGGCCTCATGCTCCGTCTTTGGCCTTCCCCATGTCCCCACACATCAGAAGGGCTCCCTGCACTCTGATCCTTCACTGCTATGACTTGTGATTTGAAACTTCCTGCATTCTCCAGTCTCCGAAGGAGAGCTTTCTCAGTGATCCTTCCCCACTCCCCCGTGGCAGCTTAGAATTTTTGTTCCACAGGGAAGTCAGGAAGAAGGATCTGGAAGGTGTTTTATGCCTTTTCTGTAAGAGTAGCCAATGCTCTCCTCCAGGCCTGTTGGACACCAAGGACAGCATTCTTTGGAATGCTCAGAGCATTTGCTCTGCTCTAGACCTCATAATGACCTCCTGAAGGTCTGTAGATACTTCCCGTGGGCCTCCAGAGCCCAAGGTTCTACATTCCCACAGAGTCCACACTCGGGCTCTAGCAATTTGCTAACAGTGATAGCTGAATAGTTTTTCCCTCTTGCGTGATACATGGAGCTTCAGGTGAGTTAATGTTCATGTCCCAGCTCTGGCAGTTCTTTACTTTCCATCGATTTCAGGCTACTCTGTCGTCCTGCGACCTCAGCTCTCTGACTGATCGAGAATGTTCTTGTCTGTAGTTCACCGGACTTTTTCTTGTGTTAGGTTTGGAGCGATGCTATTTCTCACTTTTCTATATTCCAGGTAGAAGCAGAACTCCGTAATATCCATCTTGCCCTTTGAGTTGTTTTTATAACATCATGCACCGGTGATTGGGAAACTATGGGTTCATTCACTTACTCAGACCTTCCAAATTTGATGTGATTATATGATATCAAAAATCAAAAAATTTTAAAAGATTTTATTTATTTATTTGACAGAGAGAGAGGGAGAGCACAAGCAGGGGGAGCAGCAGGCTGAGCGAGAGGGAGAAGCAGGCACCACGCTGAGCAGGGAGCCCATCGAGGGGGCTCGATTCCAAGACCCTGATATTATGACCTGAGCCAAAGGCAGGTGCTTAACCAACTGAGC
Organism: Neogale vison; assembly: GCF_020171115.1. Classification (NCBI taxonomy): domain Eukaryota; kingdom Metazoa; phylum Chordata; class Mammalia; order Carnivora; family Mustelidae; genus Neogale; species Neogale vison. The sequence goes on along the minus strand of NC_058097.1, from coordinate 37,777,896 downwards.
CTCCAGAAGGTGTCCTAGAAGTCAAATTTTTTAATATTATCACTGATCTCACCAGAAAAGCCTTTAAGTATTTAGAAGCTGTCAAGCTTATGGTGGTGTCGTTTTCCCAAAATTCCAATATTTAACTTGAAATCTTGACTTTTATTCTCAGTCACACATACTGCAAGTTTTTTTTCTTCGATCTGACAGGCTTATTTTATTCACTTCTGAGAAAATGTCTGCCAAACGCCCCAGTCTGAATAACCATAGCTTTTTACATGTCAAGCTTTCCACGAGAAGGAAGCAGCCAGTGCAGCTCACGATGTAAACGTTTGCAGAGTGCCTTAGCTGGAGACCGTCATCGTCATCCTGGCGTGGGCAGATCAGGTCTGTAGTGTACTCTGTGTCTGTCACATAAAATCTTCAAAAGGTGAATCCTCGATGACTGAAATTTACCAACAATGTTCACTGCTTCCCTGGAGACTTTCTTAAGTAAAAGTGGATTATAGTTGTTGTCGTTATGAGCTGGGGGCATGAGGAGCACAGTGATCGCCTGTACTTTGGGTATTGAGGGTTGGTGAGTGCCCAAGCGTCCACAGCTTTATGCACTTGGCTTTTGCCCTCATCTGCACAAAGATCAAAAGACCGTAAAAGGCAAAAACAATCTCAGTATTACCATAAATCGTAAAATAGTTTTTTACCTTGTAGACCCCTTGACAATACCTCCGGGAACCCTCATGGATCTACGGGTCACACACTGAGAACCATTTCAGTCGAGCGTGGCCCCGTGTCTGGCACGGAGTAGGCATTCAACAGATAGCTGCTGAATAGAGAGGTGAACTAGTAAGAATTTTTTATTTATTCTATTTTTCAAAATAAAACATGTCTTTCAAAATAAAACTATCTTTTTATGGAGAAAGAGGCTATTTATTTAAGGAACAATGGAACATTGACCCAGAATGCCAGCCCCAGTTGAATGCAGGTCTGGTGAAAGCAAGACCTATGTGTCCGGAAGTTTTTCCCCAGATCCTTTTCTTGTGGCAGTATCTCACGACTCCTCCACCAGGCTCCCTGCAGCTGGGGCACACCCAGGTCTGGCTCATTACCCTAACTCCTGCCCTACAAGGGTCAGAAAACAGTGAACCCGGAAACAGATCAGCCAAGCCAGGGGTTTCCATCTCAGGCTGATCATCAGAATCACCTGGGGAAGGTTTTTTCTTTCCTTATGGAACATTTCAGACCAGTAAAGCAGAACAGCATAACGAACTCCACATTCCCCTCACCCAGCTTCAACCATCAGCTCATGGCTGATTTGTTTCATCCATGCCCTCACTTACTGCCTCCCCACCTAGTTCTTTTGAAACAAACCCCCTACGTTACATCATTCCACCAGCAAATAGTTCAGCATGTATCTCTGAAAGGGAAAGACTTTGTAAAAACATAACAAGGGGGCCCCTGGGTGGCTCAGTTGTTGAGCATCTGCCTTCGACTCAGGTCATGATCCCAGGATCCTGGGATTGAGCCCTGCATTGGGCTCCCCGCTTGGCAAGGCAGCCTCACTTCCCCCCGCCGCTTGTGTTCCCTCTCTCGCTGTGTGTGTCTCTCTAAATATAAAATAAGTAAATAAAATCTTTTGAAAAATAAAAAATAAGGGTGTCTGGGTGGCTCAATGGGTTAAAGCCTCTGCCCTCAGCTCAGGTCGTGATCCCAGGGTCCTGGGATCGAGCCCCTCATTGGACTCTCCGCTCAGAAGGGAGCCTGCTTCCTACTTGGTGTCTCTCTATCTACTTGTGATCTCTGTCAAATAAATAAATAAAACCTTAAAAAAAATAACCAGAATATCATTACCTCTAAGGAAACATAGTTCTAATCCCTTTTAATAACAATAACATTTATTTAAAAATATAAATTTACATATTTATAAATATTATTAACTATAAATTATTATTCTTTTATATTTATTGTTATAAATAATAATATTTAATAATAATAATAATTCCTTTTAAAAATTGTGGCGAGAACATTGAATACAAGCTCTGCCCCCCAACAGATTATTCAGTGCACAATACAGTACTGCTAAGCAGAGGCACAGTGTTACATACCGCCCCCTAGAACATAATCGGCTTGCTCAATTGAAACTTTATACCTGTTAAAGAGCACCTTCCCATTTCCTCTTCTCTCCAGCCCCTGCAACACTCCCCCTTGACTTCCTGCTTCTACATGAGTTTTTTTTTTTTTTTTTTTTTAGATTTTATTTATTTATTTGTCAGAGAGAGACAGAGAGAGCACGCACTGCATGCAGGGGGATGGGCAGAGGGCGAAGCAGACTCCCGGTTGAGGAAGGAGCCTGACACAGGACTGGATCCCAGAACATCATGACCTGAGCTGAAGGCAGGTGCTTAACCAGCTGAGCCACCCAGGCGCCTCCCCCCCACCACCCCCCGCCCCACGCTGCTGTGTGTTTGGCTGTTCGGATCTCTCATATACGTGGGATCAGGCGGTATTTGTCTTTCTGTGCCAGATTTACTTCTCTCAGTACAATGCCCTGCAGGTCCATCCAGTTGTTTCAAACGGTGGGACTTCCTTCTTTTTTAAAAGCTGACTATTTGGCTGTATGAATACACCACAGTTTCTTTATTTCTTTATCATTAGATGGACACTTAGGTTATTTATGGATCTTGGCTATCGGGAAACGTGCTGCAATGAACATGGGCATTATCTCCGTTCTCTCTGAGATCAGATCTCGAATTCAATTCTTTTACAATTTTTGCGGAAGCTTCATACTGTTTTCTATAGCAGCTGTACCATTTACATTTCCACCAACAGTGCACAAGGGTTCCTATTATTCCACATCTTCACTGACACTTGTTATCCTTCATTTCTTGTTTTGGGGGTTTTTTTTGAGAGAGAGAGAGAGAGTGCAAATTGGGGCAGACGGGCAGAGTGGGAGAGCAGAGAATCTTAGGCAGGTTCCGCGCCAGCATGGAGCCCCACGTGGGGCACCATCTCTTGACCCTGAGATCACGACCTGATCCGAAATCGAGAGTTGGACGCTTAGCTGACTGAGCCCCGCAGGTGCCCCTGTATTTTGATAACAGACATCCTAACAGTCGGGAAGCGACACTTCATTGTAGTTTGGATTTGCATTTCCGTGATGATTCGTGATGTTGAGTGTTTTTTCATACATCTGTTGGACGTTAGTAATGTCCTAATATCATCCAATATCCAATCAAGATTTAAATATTATGAAATTTTTAAAAAATCTGCTGGGCCCTCCTTCACACCTGGTAGGCCATGATTTCTGTATTTCAGTGAGCTCCCGGTGGTTTTTCCACAGTCCAGAACAGGTAATTGTGCTGTGTGCAGCAGCTCCAACCGGACTCATCTCCAGTGAGAGAGAAGTAAACTCCAGTGAGAGAGGCTAACGTGTCCTTGGACCACAATTCCTTAGTGCTGGCCCCAGCCCCCACCCTCAGAGGTATCAGCATTTGGTGAATACCTTTCCATACTAGTTTCTGTACTTTGAGCATCTTTCCTGAAGTTATGCACCAAATTTGTCTCCCTGGAGTTTCCAAGCTTTTTTTTTTTTTTTTTTTTTTTTCTGTTCCTTAATTGTCTTGCTGAAATTTAAAGATGGCTCTTGCGGCTTCTCAGGTTTTTCTTCTCTAGCCTGGTTTCCCCTCGTTCCCTGGCGTTGACAAGTTTATGGTCCTGTCATGACTCAGGCTTGGCTCTCTGGGTTCTGGAATCTTGCACATGGTGGGATTTCTCCCCAAGACACCCAATTCCCCAGTCCGTGACCATGTAAAGAGGAAGAGGTACAAGTAGAAACGGGATGAAGCAAAATGGCCATGAAGGGAGAAGGGACTACCATACTTTCCCACCTACTCATGGACATGTTTATTGTTTCCATAATTTAAAAAAAAGAGGAAGGTGAAGCAAGATACCACTACATAGCATTAAGATGGCCAGAATCTGAGAGCCGGACAGCACCAAATGCTGGCAAGGATGTGGAGCAACAGGAGTTCACCTTCCTTGCTGGTGGGAATGCAAATGGTAGAGCCATTCCAGAGGACGATTTGGCCATTTCTTGCAAAACTAAAGATATCCTTGCCATGCAATCCAGCAATCATGCCCCTTGGTATTTGCCCAAAGGATCTGAAAACGTAATTGAAAACAAAACCCACACGCAGATGTTGATAACAGCTGTATTCATAATGAACAAAATTTGGAAGTAACCAAGATGTCTTTCAGGAGGTAAATGGATAAATAAACTGTGATACATCCAGATGATGGAACTAAGAAGGGGTGAGCTATGAAACCATGCGAAAACATGGGAGCAACTTAAGGGCCTGTTCCTGAGCAAAAGAAGCCAATCTGAAAAAGCCACATACCGTATGATCCCAACTATATGGTGTTCTGGAAAAGGTGAAACTACAGAGATGGTAAAAAGACCAGTGAGTTCCAGGGGTTTGGGGAGTGGGGGAGAGATGAACAGGGGATCACAGAGGATTTTGAGGGCAGTGGAGCTGTTTCATATGACACTGCTACAAGGGATAAGTGTCATTATACATTCGTCTAAACCTAGAGAATGTGCAACACCAAGAGCAAACCCTAAAAAAAAAAAATAAGACGTCGGTGTTTATATGTCATCGATTTGGTGTTCATATGTTCATCGATTGTAACAAATGTACTACTCAGTGGGGAACATTAATGATAGGGGGGATGCTGTGTGTGTGGGAGGGAGGCTCGGAGCAGGTGGGAAATCTCTGTACCTTCCCATTTAGCTGTGGGCCTAAAACTGCTCTAAAAATTGTCAGTTAAAAAAAATTTTTTTAAAGTGTCAGGGAAAGCATCCGTGGAGGTCGTGATCCTGCCCTGGCCCTGTGCTCTGGCCTAGCATGGGAAACACAGGGCCCACAAAGGGCTCTCTGTCCTTCACCTGTTTGAAAAAGCAAACCAGGAGCCTTCAGGTTCAGCCGGCCCTAGGCTGCTGCTTGTAACCAGGCTTAGAGAGAAAGCCCAACTTCACTGAGTCATACACCCTCGGTGGCCTTCCCAGGGTGCTCCCAATGGGGTCAGATCATCCTGGGGTGACAGCTTCGTGCCAGGCAGGGTTGCAAAATGATCCACTGTCAAAAGCTGTAATCGATGCCTCAGTCTTCCTCCTGAGAAGCTTATTATTAATTTTTCATTACTTGATAATCATCATCCCAAGAATTTTTTTTCCCTACCTCAGGTATAGAAACATGGGAACACTGGACTGTGTTTCTAGAGAAAGCAAAATTAAGCTGATGAATTATCCTTCCTTGCACAGATCTATAAGTGGTGCCCTCATATTTTTCTAATTTGTCTTTCTCGCTCTTGTCTCACTCTGTCCTGAACGATGCAAGCAGCCAAGTGGTACCCTGGCTCATTATTTACATGCAAACCAGGACTCCAGGGTCATAGCCCTCTATTCTCGGGAGGAAATGGGGTCAGTGTTCTCCTCTGCCAGCTGCATATATTACAGACCTGGGGGCCCTGCCGGCCCTCAGGACTTCCTGGTCTATCCTCCCCATGAGTGCGCCCTGGGCATTGTAGCCGCATATACTATATATCATCATAATATAAAACAACCTCAGGGACTGAAGAATTACTTTCCCTAACTTCCCTCTGATGCTTCCTGACTGTGCTGGCCCCTGGAGCCCAGCACAGGCAAACCCAACCTCATACAATCTGGCAGGATCAGACACAGGGAGAGGCAAGGCAAAAATAAGCCCATTTTTCAGATGGCAAGACCAAGCCTCTAAAATCGGAATGACCAGTCATCTGGAGGGGTGAACCACCTCCCTAGCCATGTTTAGAGTCTTGCTTCTCTTTTCTAAATTTACAAGTGGTGTAACAGCTCCTTATAGGAGCTGTCATTTGTAAATATCTTCTACCATTCAGTAGGTTGTCTTTGCATTTTGTGGGTTGTTTCCTTCACTGTGCAAAAAGCTTTTTATTCTGGTGTAGTCCCAATGTTTATTTTTGCTTTTATTCCCCTTGCCTCAGAAGACATGTCTAGAAAAATGTTGCTACGGCCAATATCAGAGACATTATGGCCTATGCTCTCCTCTAAGATTTTTATGGTTTCAGGTCTCACGTTTAGGTCTTTAATCCATTTTGAGTTTATTTTTTGTGTATGATGGAAGAAAGTTGTCCAGTTTCATTCTTTTACATGTAGCTGTCCAGTTTCCCAATACCATCTGTTGAAGACTTTTTCCCATCACAAATCCTTGCCTTCTTTGTCTAAGAGAAATTGAATATACAACTGTGGGTTTATAGCTGGGCTCTCTGTTCTGTTCCATTGATGTATGTGTCTTTTTGTGCCAATACCATGTTGTTCTGATTGCTACAGCTTTATAGTATCTTGAGATCTGGGGTCGTGACATCTCCAGGTCTATTCTTTCTCAAGATTACTTTGGCTATTCAGGGTCTTTGGGGGGTTCCACACACATTTTAGGATTATTTGTTCTAGTTCTGTGACAAATGTTGGCATTTTGATAGGGATTGTGTTAAACACATAGATTGCTTTGGGTGATACGGACATTTTAGCTCCACATCATTCATCATCAGGGAAATGCAAATCAAAACCACAGTGAGATGTCACTTCACACCTCTCAGAATAGCTGAAATCAAACCCATAAGAAACAAGTGTTGGCGAGGACATGGAGAAAAAGGAAACCTCCTGCACTGTTGGTGGGAATGTAAACTTGTACAGCCCCTCTAGAAAACAGTAGAGGATTTGTTCAAAAAATTAAAAATAGGGGCACCCGGGTGGCTCACTCTGTTAAACATCTTCCTTTGGCTCAGGTCATGATCTCAGGGTCCTGGGATTCAGCCCCACGTTGGGGGAGTCTGCTTCTCCCTCTGCCTCTCTCCCTGCTCATGCGTTCCCTCATTCTCTCACTCTCTCTCTCAAATAAATAAACAAAAAAAAAATTAAAGATAGAATTATTATGTGGTCCAAATTCCCCCACTGGGTACTTACACAAAGAAAATGAAAACGTTAATTTAAAAAGATCTATGCATTCTTATATTTATTACAGCATTATTTACCATAGCCAAGATATGGAAGCAGCCCAAGTGTCCATCAGTAGAGGAATGGATAAAGAAGATGTGGTGTATGGGGCACCTGGGTGGTTCAGTGGGTTAAATCTCTGCCTTCGGCTCAGGTCATGATCTCAGGGTTGTGGGATGGAGCCCCGCATCGGGCTCTCTGCTCAGTGAGGAGCCTGCTTCCCCCTCACCTCTCTGCCTGCCTCTTTGTCTACTTGTGATCTCTGTCTGTCAAACAAATAAATAAAATCTTTTTTTTAAAAAGATGCAGTGTATATATACAATGGGATATTACTCAGCCATAAAAAATGAAATCTTGCCATTTGCAACAACATGGGTGGAGCTAGAGAATATTATTTTAAGTGAAAGAAGTCAGTCTGAGAATGACAAAAACCGTATGATTTCATTCATATGTGGGATTTAAGAAATGAGACACACAAAGGAAAAAGAGACAAACAAGCAAACAAACAAAAAACCCCGACTGTTAACTACAGAGAACAAATGGACAGTTACCAGAGGGGAGGGGAGTGGAAGGAGGGATGAAATAGGTGATGGAGATTAAGAGTGCACTGACTGTGATAATCACTGAGTAATGTATGGAATTGTTGATTCACTATATTGTTCACCTGAAGCTAATATCACACCGTATGTTAATTATACTGGAATTTTATTTATTTATTTATTTAGATCTTATTTTTTTTAAAGATTTTATTTACTTATTTGACAGAGAGAGATCACAAGTAAGCAGAGAGGAAGGCAGAGAGAGGGGAAGGGAAGCAGGCCCCCTGCTGAGCAGAGAGCCCGATGCGGGACTCTATCCCAGGACCCTGAGACCATGACCTGAGCCGAAGGCAGCAGCTTAACCCACTGAGCCACCTATACTTTTAAAATTCCTATACTGGAATTTTAAAAGAAATTTTTAAAAATTCCAAATGTTATAGGAGATACATTTTATGGTGCTCTTTCATTACAGTTTTCTTCTTTTTCCAAGTAAAATCATCTTTATTTTTTTCAAGGTACAAGATAATACATGATCACAAGAGAAAAATCAGAAAATACAGAAAGAAGTTAAGGAAAAGATACTTATCCTTTCTATGTAGGTCATTCGATATCCCTTTATGTCATTCATTCATTCATTTTAAAATGGTGTTTTGAGCTACTGATATGTTCCCAGTTCTATGTAGGTGCTACATGTAAGTCATCAAAATACGGCTTCCACTCCAGAAGAGATCGACCTAGAAGAGATAAAGAGTGAAATAAGCAATTATACTCAAAGATTTTTCTATATATACAGATATCCACATACACAGATATACTCTTTACAAAAATGGGATCACATCATAAATGCTATTAACCTTAGTTTTGGCCTCATACATCAGAAAAAAGATTTTCATGAAATAGGTACACTTCAGAACGACGAAAACAAACTCTAAGACTAAAGCTAGCAGGAACTGTGCAAAGCCTATGTGAAGAAAACCAAATAATTTTCACAAATTATCATTAAAATAAGGATTTCTAAAAATCAAGGTGTAAATCATGTGTAATGACCCAAAGCTGTCAAACCATGATTCTCTCCAAATGAATCTATATATTTGATGCAATCCCAACAAAATCAACAGAGATATTGTTACAAATCTGTTAATATTATTAAGTTCATCTGGAAGTGTAAATGTCAAGAAAAAAAATGATCTGAAGAACAATTGGAAGTATTTTGCCTGGAAATACCAAAATATGGCTTAAAAAATCAGCAATCAAACAATATTGTATTAACAGGGGCGCCCGGGTGCCTCAGTGGGTTAAAGCTGCTGCCTTCGGCTCAGGTCATGATCCCAGCGTCCCAGGATCGAGCCCCACGTTGGGCTTCCTGCTCAGCAGGGAGCCTGCTTCCTCCTCTCTCTCTGCCTGCCTCTCTGCCTACTTGTGATCTCTGCCTGTCAAATAAATAAAATCTTTAAAAAAATATATTGTATTAACAGAAGACTATGAGAGATCAGTGGAATTGGATGAAAATTCTAGAAACAACTCATAAATTTAGTCTTAACTTGACATTCCAAATTAAAGAGGAAGTAGTAATGGAGTATTTGATAAAAACAATTGGAATAATTACCTGTACTTTGGAAATGGAACCTTGTATGTAACTCAATATAATAACCCCAAACTAATGTCTTTATGACTTAAAGATGTAAAACAATAAAAAGTATTATAAAAATAACAGAAGTAAATATGATACAATTTTTAAAGTACTTTTTGGCTGGGAAAGTCATTCCTAGGGAAATCTAGTAGATATAAAGAAAAAAATCTGAGCAGATTTAACTGCTTTAAACTTCTCACCAGCAAAAGATACTATAAAATTTTTTTAAAACCCTCAAATTAATGTTTCTGTAATATTTTTAACAGATAAAAGGGTAATATGAAGAATATATAAGAATATCTTTGGGGTAGCTGGGTGGCTCAGTCAGGGAAGTGTCTGTCTTTGGCTCAGGTGACCCCAAGGTCCTGGGATCGAGCCCCACTTTCAGCTCCCGGACTAACAGGGGAGTCTGCTTCTCTCTCCCTCAGCCCATCCCCCTGCTCATGCTCTCTTTCTCTCAAATAAATAAATGATATTAAAAAAAAGAATATCTTACAATTCAGGAAAAGATGAAGTATTTATTATAGAAGTGAACAAAGAACATGAAGGGACAATTCAGAGAAGAAATGTAAGCAGCCAATGCATACATGGAAACTATTAAGCCTTTGCAATGTTCAGGGAAATGCAAATTAAATAGATATTATATTCCATTTATTAAGGCTATGAAAATTAAGGATTTTAACCTTTAATGTTGGAAACTATGAGGAAACACAGATGCTTATAAACTGCTGGAAGGAATGTGAATCAGCATAGCTTTGATGAGCATAATTCAAGAATATTATTTAAAATGTTTCAATGTGGGGCACCTGAATGGCTCAGTTGGTTAAGTGTCTTACTCTTGACTTAGGCTCAGGTCATGATCTCAGGGTCATGAGAACCAGCTGCAAGTCAGGCTCACGCTGAGCATGGAGACTGCTTAAGATTCTCTCCCTCTTGGGGCACCTGGGTGGCTCAGTGGGTTAAGCCTCTGCCTTCAGCTCAGGTCATGATCTCAGGGTCCTGGGATCGAGCCCTGAGTCAGGCTCTCTGCTCAGCGGAGAGCCTGCTTCTCCCTCTCTCTCTGCCTGCCTCTCTGCCTACTTGTGATCTCTCTCTGTCAAATAAATAAATAAAATCTTTAAAAAAAAAAAAAAGGTTCTCTCCCTCTCCTTCTGCCCCTCTGCTATCCCCAACTTGAGCACATGTTCTCTCTCCCTAAAAAAATAAATAAACTAAATTAAAGTTCAAGTGTGCAAAACCTGTGACTCTACAGTTCCTCTACAGATAAGTCTTACAGAAGTGCTTTCTAATGATGAGCCAAGCTTTGTTTGGAGTAGTTCACTTTGTTGAATGCCCATCTGTAGGGAACTGGTTCCATCAGTAGGGAACTGGTTAAACAAAGTGCGATACCTGTAAACTGTATCAGCCAGCCATAGCTGCTTGACAAACCACCTCCAGAATTCAGTTACTGGAAACAGTCATCACCTATTCTCACTCCTGTATCTGCAGACTGGCTGGCAATTGGCTGACCTTAGCTGGGTTCCGTTGGTTTGCTTTGCATGAAGCTCCATGGCCACTGAGCCTAGAAGAGCCTGGGCTCTTCTCTGTCGGTTGGGTTCACGTCTGCTCCATAAGAACTTCTTTTGGTTCTTTGGAAAGGTCAGCAAAATTGATAAATATTTAACAGACTGATCAAGATAAAAAGAGAAGTAGACGAACAGCTTTGAAAATAACAACTTGCCAAAATTAACACAAAGCTGTAACAAAATCTGAATAGTCCTAACCATCTATTAATGAAATGGAATTGGTAGTTAAAAACCTTCCAACAGAGAAAACTCAAGGCCCAGATGGTTCACTGGTGACTGCTACTACACTTGAAAGGAAGAAATAGCACCAATCTTACACAAACCCTTTTGCAAAATAGAGGAGGTTAACACTTCCCAACTAATCTTCTAAAATCAGCAAAATCTAATAAAGACATTTAATTTAAATTTAAATATCAATCACTGTAATTCTCCATGGTAACAGAATAAAGCAGAAAAAACTAATGATAATTTCAATAAATGTAGAAAGAGCATTTGGCAAAATTTATTATTTATACATGATTAAAAAAAAAAAAACAAAAACCTTTCAGCATTCTTGCCCTCTATGCCCCAGTTACCTGGATGATTGCAGGAGCCAGTTCTAACATTCTCCATTCACCTTGCTAGCAACTCCCCGCTAGAAACTCTCCCTTGTTTCCCTGCAGAGCCACCACAACCCTCCACCCAACCTGTATGCCCCTGGCAGGTGCCTCTCCGAAGTGTCTACTACCAGGCCACCCTGGCAGCAGCCCCCATCCAGTGCCTCTCCAAAGCAACCCCTACCCTGGGGAAAGAACCCACAGTGTACCCATAATTCCTGCAGCCACAGCTCTTAGCCAGCTACCCATGGAGCAAGCTCTTCCCTTTGGTGCCCTCACAGCTGTGGCATTGGCTCATTGCAGACATCCAGGAAGAGTGCCAGCTCCACCCACTACCATGCCCACGTGGCTGCAGTTCTCTCAAAGCTCAGAAGACTCTAAGACTTTGGTGAAAGAAATTGACGATGACATAAACAAATGGAAAGTTATACCATGCTCATGGAGTGGAAGAATTAATATTGTTCAAAGGTCTACACTAATCAAAACAATCTACAGATTTCTACTTTTAAATTTTATTTATTTATTTCCGAGACCAAGAGCATGAACAGGGAGAGGGAGAGGAAGAAGCAGATCAGGGCTTGATCCCAGGACCTTGAGATCACAACCTGAGCCAGAGTCAGAAGCCCAACTGACCAAGCCAACTAGGCACCCCAAAACAATCTACACATTTAGTACAATCCATATCAAAATACCAACAGCATTTTTCACAGAACTAAAACAAATAATCCTAAAATGTCTATGGTACTACAAAAGACCCTGAATAGCCAAAGCAATCCTGAGAAAAAAGAACAAAGCTGGAGGTATCACAAACTCAGATTTCAAACTATACTATAATGCTGTGGTAATCAAAACAGTATGGCACTGACACAAAAACAGATACATAGATCAATAGAACACAATAGAGAACCCAGAAATAAACCCATGTTTAGATGGTCAATTAATCTGTGACAAAGGAGCAAGAATATACAATGGAGAAAAGACCGTCTCTTCAACAAATGATTTTGGGAAAACTGGACATCTATGTGCAAGAGAATGAAACTGGACCACTTTCTTACACCACACACACACCCACGCACCACCCCCAACACACCCCTCAAAACGGATTAAAGACTTAAATATAAGACCTGAAACCATAAAAATCCTAGAAGACAGCAGAAGCAATAATGTTTCTGACATCAGCTCTAGAAACTTCTTTCTAGATACGTCTCCTGAGGCAAAGAAGACAAAACAAAATAAACTATTGAGACTGTACCAAAATAAAAAGCTTTTGCACAGCAAAGGAAACCATCAACAAAATGAAGAGAAAAACCTACTGAATGACAGAAGATATTTGCAAATGATATATCTGATAAATGGTTAATATCCAAAATATATAAGGAACTTACACAACTCAGAAAATATATAAAGAACTCACCCTTGTTTGTTTAAACATGTGAAACAGGAATCCATCAAAATCCTTGAGGACAGGGGCGGCTGGGTGGCTCAGTGGTTTCAGCCTCTGCCTTCAGCTCAGGTCATGATCTCAGGGTCCTGGGATGGAGACCCATATCAGGCTCTCTGCTCAGCAGGGAGCCTTTTCCCCCCACTCTCTCTGCCTGCCTCTCTGTCTGCTTAAGATTCTCTCCCTCTTGGGGCACCTGGGTGGCCCTGGGTGTGATCTCTCTCTCTCTGTCAAATAAATAAATAAAAATTAAAAAAAAATCCTTGGAGGAGGACCCAGGCAGCAACCTCTTTGACCTCAGGAGCAGAAACTTCTTCCTGGAAACATTGCCCAAGGCAAGGGAAGCAAGGGCAAAAATGAACTATTGGGACTTCATCAAGATCAAAAGCTTTTGCATAGCTAAGGAAACAGTCAACAAAACCAAAAGACAACTGACAGAATGGGAGAAGATATTTGTGAATGACATATCAGATAAAGGGCTAGTTTCCAAAAGCTATATAGAATTAATCAAACTCAACACCCAAAGAACAAATAATCCAATCAAGAAATGGGTAGAAGACATGAACATGCAATTGACCAACAGACACATGAAAAAGTGCTCAACATACTTGACATCAGGGAAATAACAAATCAAAACCACAGTGAGATACTACCTCATACCAGTCAGAATGGCTGGTATTGAAAAGACAAGAGAAAATATATATTGGTGAGGATGTGAAGAAAAGAGAACCCTTGTGCTCTGTTGGGAGGAATGTAGAAAACAATATGGAGTTTCCTCAAAACGTTAAACATAGAAATACCATATGATCCAATAATTCCACCACTGGGCACTTACCTTAAGTAAAGGAAAACACTAATCCAGAAAGTTATGTGCACCCTATCTTTCTATGTTTATTACAGCATTTTTATAAGATATGAAAATATTCCAAATGCCCATCACTAGATGAATGAATAAAGAAGATGTGATATGTACATACAGTGGAATATTACTCAGCCATAAAAATGAGATCTTGCCATTTGGGACAATATGGATGGTCCCAGAGGTTATCATGTTAAGTGAAATAAATCAAAGACAAGTATCATATGATTTCACTTAAATGTGTTATATGTGGAATCTAAAAAACAAAACAAGTAAACAAGCAAACCCCCCCCCCACACAGAAACAGACACTTAAATACAGAAAACAAATCGGTGATTGTTCAAGGGTAAGTGGATGGGCAAAACAGGTGAAGGGGAAACTTCCACTTATAAAAGATACAAACTTCCACTTATAAAATACATAAGCCACAGAAGTGAAAAGTACAGCATAGGGAATATAGTCAGTAATATAACATTGTATGGTGGCAGGTGGTGACTCCAGTTCTTTTTTTTTTTTTTTTTAAAGATTTTATTTATCTGACAGGCAGAGATCACAAGTAGGCAGAGAGGCAGGCAGAGAGGCAGGCAGAGAGAGAGGAAGAAGCAGGCTCCCCGCTGAGCAGAGAGCCCGATGCGGGGCTCGATCCCAGGACCCCGGGATCATGACCCGAGCCAAAGGCAGCAGCTTCAACCCACTGAGCCACCCAGGCGCCCCGTGACTCCAGTTCTTAAGGTGAGCCCTGAGTGATGCATAGCATTGTCATATCACTATGTTGTGTACCTGAAACTAATATAAGTGTATGTTAACTGTACTTCAATAATAAAAAAAATTAATTAAAAAAAAAAGCTTCCAGCAAACTAGGAATACCAGGGAACTTTTTTAAAGCTCCCTATAGAAAATCTACATTTAAAATCACCCAGGGACACGTGGGTGGTTCAGTCGGTTAAACATCTGCCTTTGTCTAGGGTCATGATCCCCGGGTCCAGGCATCGAGCCCCATGTTAGGCTCCCTGCTCAGTGGGGAGTCTGCTTCTCTCTCTCCCTCTGCCCCTAACCCCACTTGTGCTCTCTCACTCTCTCTTTCTCTCAAATAAATAAATAAAAACCTTTTAAAAAATAAAACAAAATAAAAATAAAATCATTCTTGATGGTGAAACAAATAGTGAACACTTTCCCCCAAGACTGGGCAAGAATGATTTCTTCTGCCACTTTTATTCAACTACACTGGCAGTTCCTGCCATTGCAGTAAGATAATAAATAAATAAATAAATAAAAAGTAAAATAAAATACAAATAAAATTAAAATAAAAATGAAATAAAATACGTAAAAGGAGGAATAAAACAATTTGTATATGAATTTATATGATTGTTTACATAAAAAATTCTAAGTAATCTACAAAACAACTGCTCAGACCAAGAAGAGAAGCTAGCAAGGTCAAAGGATAGAGGAATAATATATAAAAACCAACTATATTTTGAGAACGAATAATTAGAAAATGAAAAATTTTAAATCTCACATAAAATGGTGTTGTTAAACATAAAATACCTTGGCATAAATAGAACAAAGGACAGCAAGTCTTCTGCAATAAAGACTACAGAACATTGATTAAATCGAGCCATATACCATTTCTGAATTGGAAGTCTGAATACAAACTTGAAATGTCAGTTGTCCCCAAACTTATCTACAGATTCAAAGCTATGCTAGTAAAAATTCCAACAGGATTTTTTTAATAGAAATTGACAAGGTAATTGTGAAACACATGTGGAACTATAAATGACCTATAATAGCTAATGCAATTTTTTAAAAGATTTTATTTATTTGCCAGAGAGAAAGAGAAAGAGAGAGAGCAAGCATAAGAAGCAGGAAGGGCAGGCAAAGGGAGAAGTAGGCTCCCTGCTGAGCAAGGAGCCCAGTGTGGATTTCCATCTCAGGATCCTGGGATCAGGACCAGAGCCAAAGGCAGATGCTTAACTGACTGACCCACTCAGGCATCCTGAAAACAACTTTTTTAAGGTAAACAAAATTAGAGTATTTGCACATGATTTCAAATCATACTCTAATCTGCAGTAATCACACAAGGAGGTGTTGGCAAAAGAATAAACAATGAAACAGGATATAGAGTCCAGCAATAGACCCACACATATATTTTCAACTGCTTTTTTTTTTTTTTAAGATTTTATTTATTTATTTGACAGAGACAGATTACAAGTAGGCAGAGAGGCAGGCAGAGAGAGAGGAGGAAGCAGGCTCCCTGCTGAGCAGAGAGCCTGATGTGGGACTCGACCCCAGGACCCTGAGATCATGACCTGAGCTGAAGGCAGTGGCTTAACCCACTGAGCCACCCAGGCACCCTCAACTGCTTTTTGACAAAGATGGCAAAGCAAATCAGTAAGAACAAAGGAAGTTCAACAAATGTATCTACTGGGCATCCATTAGAGAAAAAGAACATCAACCTTACACCATACATAAAATTAACTTGAAATGGATCATGCACCTAAATGTAAAGTTACAAATGCTAAAAATCTACATGAAAACATAGGCAAAAAATCCTTGTAACTTTAGTGCGATCAAAGATTACTTAGAATACAAAAAACATAAATGTTAAAGAAAAAATGATAAAAAAATTTATCATAATTAAAAAGTTTAGCTCTTGGAAAGTTAGAGTTTATATAATGAAAGGTTGAGTCATAGACTGTAATAAAATGTTCTTAAAACATATATCTCCCAAACCACTTAATCCCAGAACACAGAAAGTACACTTAGAAACAGACATAAGGAGATAAAGAACCTGATTTTTAAAAATGGACAAAATATTCAAATAGTTTATAAAAGAATATATACAAATAACCAATAATCACATGAAAAGGTTCTTAACACCACATGTCATCAGGAAAATGCAGGTTAAAACTACATATTTAGAATGGCTAAAATAAAAAAGACTGACAATTCCAAGTGCTAGCAAGGGTATGGAACAAATAGAATTTTCACATACAAACTGACATATTTATTTTTTGTAAAGTTAAATACACACCTACCTTGCAATACATTCCACCATGGTATTTAACTCAAGATAAGTTAAAACACATATCCTGTGGTATACAGAATGGCCTACTCAATGTTCATACTCAACATACTTGAGATGTTCATACCCAAATCCCTTGGAATCTATGAGTATGCCAAGAGGGGTTTTGCAAATGTAATTAAGGGAGATCATTCTGTATCATACAGGCCAAGAATAAGCAAATGAGCTCCTCAAAGCAGAGAATTTTCTCCAGCTGGAGAAGAGAAGTCAGAGAGATTCTGACTATAAGAAAGATTTGATGTGCCTTTGATGCTTTGAGATGGAGGTGGCCATGAGTAAGAACCAGAGAGCAGTCTCTAAGCCCAAAGACTGGCCTGGGCTGGGAGCTTTCCTTAGTCCTACAGCTGAAAGGAAACAGATGAACTTGGACTTTCCCCCAAGAGCTTCCAGATGAGAGCCAAAGATGTCCAACACCTTGATTTCAACCTTATAAAACCCTAGTGAGTTGCTAGGGTGAGCATTGCTCCTGGTGAGCAATGCTGTATATCCAGACTTCCGGCATACAGAATTGTGGGGTGATAAATGACTATTGTTTTAAGCACGGCAGTTGTGGTAATTTGTTCCAGCAGCGATAGAAAACTGATGTACACCCACAAAGACTCATACACGAATGTTCATTGTTTATTGTAATAGTCAAACCCTGGAAGCAACCTAAATGATACAACAACTGGTGAACAAAATGTGGTTTATCTGGACAATGGAAAAGTACTTGGTCATAAACATGAACAAACCACGTGGATAAATAACAAGATAATTGTGCCAAGCAGAAGATGCCAGACACATAGAATGCATCCAGCATAATTCCACTTATGGAAAAATCTAGAAAATTCAAGTTAATCTCCGGTGACAGAAAATAGATCAGTGGTTGCTGGGGCTGGGGCAGAGAGAGGGGGACTGCAGGGGTCTGTGAGGAAACTTCTGGAGGTGGTGGAAATACTCTGTAAGTCAATCGTGGTGCTGTTTCCAGAGGTGCCAACATCCACCAACTTCATCAAAGTGTCTGCTTTCAGTGGATGCAGCATATATATATATATATATATATTTGGTATGGAGATTATACCTCAATTAAGTAGATTAAAAATGAAATTCAAAGGCATTAAGGGGTGTCTTCTAGGAGTTTTTAAAAGAAAGGCATAACAATCCTGACCAAACAACTTTCCCTTTGTTTGATTGGGATTACATTAAATTTGAAAACTAATCCAAAGGAAATGACCATAAATTCAATAGCAAGTTTTTCTTTTTAGGAACATACTAGGTCTATTTTTTTGTGTTCTGGGACAGTAGGCAGCATGGTTATGGTCTGGTTCTTAATGATTTAACTGAGTTCATCCACAAAATAATCTGGGCTGGATGCCAGGGAGAAGGGGTAGATCGTGGCTAGGACGAGCAGGTGTAATTTCACTGTTTTTTTTTTTTTTCTTTTTCAAAGATTTTATTAAAGATATTTACAAAGCAATATCCAGACTCCATATCCAGCTGCCAAGGAGACCCTATTATGCTGTGAGTACAGGTTGCAACATCGCAGGTGGCTCTGGCTTCCCCCACTTCTGTTCCAACATGGGGGTGGTGGGCAGTGTCTCATCTTTGGGTTCCACAATGCTCATGTGCTCAGGCAGGGGCTTCTTGAGGCCAGTCTTGGCACTTGGGTCCCAGGGAAGCACGATCTTCGCTTTGATGCCCAGCACACCCTGTTTGAGTAGCACATGGCCCACAGTATTGTCAACGGGTCCCCACTGTGAATCATCAGGCTATCCTCACACTTCCTGGATTTAGCCCTCTGGCTTTGGAATTTCCCAGACATCAGGACATTACAACCCTTGGCCCTACTCTCCATGATGCACCGAACTCACCGGAGCAGGCCCTCTGCACAGCAAGGCCTTCTAGGAAGGATCTTGTGACACGAAGACTGAGCCTGGGCGATAGTCCCCAGACCTCTCGTGGCCACCTTTTCAGCATAAAGCTCTCCCCACCATCAGGGAAACCAAACTCCTTCTGAACCACAGCAGTCAGTTTCCAGATCCGCTAGCCCTTCTCACCAAGAGCATTCTGTGTACCGGTGGCCAAGATAATGATCTCTGTCCTGGCTGGTGTAACTCAGACCTCAAGTCTGGAGTAGCCATCTTCAGCCAGCTCCCCATTGGCCACAAACTTCCTCTTCCTGGAACTCTGCGCTGCCATCTTGCTGCTGTGCAGCACCCCAAGGAAAGGAATGCTTTCACGGGTAATAACAAGGGTAGAGTTTGGATTCGGTTATTCCCAGTCACGGTGATCACACTCTCCCGAACAGTCTCCAGGTTAGTCATCTCCAGTCAGTGTCAGCACATTTTCAGCCAGACATTTACAAACACAGACCTCCTAGCGAACACTGTAAAGGGTCACCCCGCATCTCCTCAGCTCACGGCTAAGCTCAGTGACAGTAACTGTGGCTCCTTCCCACACAGGTGAGAGCTTCCAGCCATGGTGTTTACTCTTCACTGCTTGCTAGACTTAAGGCTTTTTCAGTGCCTTCCAATGCCTTTCCAATGTCCAACATTGGCTTAGCCAATGTTCAGGAGAGCCCAGAAGTTGTGGGAAGTTGACATCCCAAGGGCAACTCCCAACCAAAAGAAGACAAGTGTCCCAGTGGAAATTTTCCTAGCTTCCCCCTCCCTCAATGGGACAATCGGAACACATTCCACGTGATGCCTCATGTACCCTCTGTGGGAGTGAGCCAGACCATCCCTAGTGTACCCCTGTCTCCCTCCCCAAGGCTTTCCACCCGCTTCCCCAAACCACCTCCCCAACCAACAACCTGCATCCAAGTCCTTGCCCACGAGTCTGCTGTATCCTATGGTATGATTTCACTGTGTCTATTATAAGACATAGACAAAACACACATTTTACAAGGAGAAGATAGAGATAAACAATATTTAAAATAACTTATTTATTAACAACATAATCTTTTTGCTCTCATCCACATATTAATTATGATATTCTTTGTGAGTGGCAATGTGATTAAATGTGCTTCATTATTTTTGAAAGTCTTGATTAACACTTTGTGAGGCAACAGTTCAGAAGCCTGGTTCTTGATCCTCGGTTTAATGACTAAAAAAACACTTCAGACAGATATGTGGATCCAAGTGGGGAACAGGCATCACTAAGTCACCGGCTCACTTTCCACTCCATCTACCAACTATGCAAAGGTTTTCTGTTAAAATCCAGCCAGCAGACGCCGGTCTTCACTAATGTGGGTCAGTGTTCTCGCTCACTGATGGGGAAGACTTGCAGTTTTGTGTTTTCAATGAATAGGAACAAAACCCATGGAAATAATGCATTTTGGAAGATATAAGTCTGCTTAGACAAGCGTGGATATTTGCCAAAACTCATCATATTGTACCCTTGAAACCAATGCCTTTGAAGGTGATTTGATACTGCTTTTTGGGTAACTCAAAATTTAGGTAACTTGATGGGGACTTGATGGCTGACAAATTGCTTCATGGCGTTCCCAGGGAAATTTTCCAAGGAAATTCAGGCAGTCACTTAGATGGTTCTCTCCTGTCTTGAGTGGAGCAGACTTTTTCTGCTTTTTGGGCCCGGGAGGCCTTGCAAAGCAGAGATAAGACGGGGCTTTTGGGGAACCTAAGGCAAAAATAAATCACCTGTCACATGCACTTCCCACAGCAGGTACTGCCTTTTGGTGATGTCAGCTGACCTGACCCTGGGCCCTGCCTCCCCTTCACAGGCCTGCCAAGGACCCCGAGTAGGAGAGATCAGTTGCCCGGGCTGCATGGAGGACAGATGGAAGCCTGCCATAGGCAACAGGAGGCCCTGCAGTGCAAGTTCTCTCCAGCCCCACAAAATGGAGCTCTGAAGGTGGCCCTTGTGCTCCTCCTCCACCCCTACCTTCTCCCCAGCCTCCTCCGGGAGATGGCTCACTGTTCTCTGCCACCCCAGTTTATGGAGAAGCTCCGCTTGAATTGAAATGGCACTCTGGATTCACATCTTTTGGACAAAAATGAAAGCATTACCCCAGGCCTGATTGCTGAAAGAGCATGTCTGCATGGTCTAAAACTCATGAATGAGCCATTACTTGGTCCTTTCTCAGACAAGGACATGGAGGCTAAGTTGCTTACCCGAAACCCCCAATGGCTGTTGTTGCCTCCAGTAAGGACCCGATCTTGGGAGGGAGGCCAGCAACGTGATGACAGGGGGGATGAAAAATCGCCTGAAAAGGCACATGGGGCATCTAACAATTGGGGAGATTTGCCTTAAATCAACCATGACCTACTATTCACACCCATGAGAAAAGAAAAAAAAAATCAAGTCATTATACCAAGTGTCAGAGAAGATCTGGGGAAACTCACCCGCATGATGGTGGAATGAGAATTTGGCAATGAAGAGCAAAGCTGAAGGGGCTACTGCTTCCACACGTGCCCGAGGAGACGTGTAGAAGGACACTCAAGACACCTGGAATTCATGCCGTGCCTGTCATTGGGCAATGAATACATCACATCATGTCATCTGCTACTTTTTTTATTTCAAAAAAAAAAAAAAAAAGTCCAAGGAGGAAATGGCAAAAATGTTAACTAGTGTTTATCATTTTGTAGGATTATCTGATTTTTTTAAAAAATATTCAAAATTATATGCAGTACTTTATGTAATTTCAGCTTAGCCTGGTGCAACAAGGTACCAATGGCCCATAAATGTGGGCCACATGCAGACCCAAAACTAAATGTCAATTAGAGCCTGGTTTGGGAACCTCTGGAAGGGTCTCAGAGCCTCCAGGATGTCCTCAGAGTCCGGAATTGTCCACCAACCAACTCTTCCTATGGTACTGGGAGGCTGAAGGAACAGGCCATCTCCCCACGTGCCTGTGGGGGCTTGTGGTCTGGTGGGGACCCAGGTCACAGCCCTGGGTCAAGGGCATCTCCCCCTCCCTGGAGATTAGAAGTGTATGGTGTGAACAGCACTCCCATGTCCTTATCATGGCCCTGCTGCTGATTCTCCTGCTCATCTCTGGCGGAGGTATGTCAGTCTAGCCCTTAGTTTCTGCTGCTGCCCCATCCAAATGTGGATGTAGCTTCTGCACCAAGATTTCCCCTTCCCACTCCAATGCATGGAAAGCCGAGGTCATGAGAGATCCTGGGGCATCTGGGTGGCTCAGTGGGTTAGGTGTCTGACTCTTGATCTCATCAGCTCAGGTCTTGACCTCAGAGTTCAAGCCCTGTGTTGGTCTTCACGCTGGTTGTGGAGCCTATTAAAAAAAAAAAAAAGAATGGGGAGAGATCCAGCAGAGCTAGGAAGAACCAGGGCGGGCTTCATGGAGGAAGTGGCAATGGAGGTGGGACTTCCGGGAGGAAATGACAAAAAACTGGAGGCTTCCAGAGGCTGGGGGAGGTGCTTGAGGGCAAGCAAATTGAAGAACAGCTGGATCAGGGGAACTAAAGTCACAGGTATAGGAACTACCCCCAGGAGGGCCATGGTGCCAGGCAAGAGGGCAATTCTTGCCCGAAGGAGCTTGCATTTTCAGGAGGCATGGAAACTTGCTGGAAATCTATCCACCTGCACACATTTGCAACTCCTCATTGAGCCACATGCCGGGCCTTGCACCCCACCATGACGCTCAGTGTGTCCACATCCTGACCACCTCCGGCAGGGTGACCATGGACTCCAACCGCCATCTGTCACAGGTGACAAAGGGGCAGCGGGGGGTGAAGACGCAGCTCTGCCAGTGCTTCGAGGGCCAGAGGCAGATTTCTGTCCAGCTTCCTGTCGCACAAGCCTGCAGAAGCGGCGAGGCTGTGTCCTGCTACTGACACCACCACCACCCCCCGCCCCCGTCTCCACATTGTCTCTCAGAGTCTAGACTGTATCTCTTCTGTTTCTCTCCTATTAGCCATGACCCTATGGGTTGCGAGTGACAGAAAACACAACTCAGACTGGCTAAGGGGGAAAAAAAAGAGAGAAAGAGAAAGAGGGGAGATTTATCGGCTCAGGTAAATAAAAGCTCAGGGCACAGCTGGATTCAGACTCCAGCAATGTCGTAAGGACTTTCTCCTCTGTGAACACATCTCTGTCCATGCTGCGGCCTCAACCTCTGCTCCCAGGACACCCCAGCAGAAAAGGGGTGTCTTTCCTTGCACTTCCAGAGAAGCCCCCAAGATTACCCTCCGCTCACATTCCCACCTACGAGCCGATCACAGGGACGAAGGGATGGAGTATTGCTGCCAGGCCTGGGTCACCTGCCCCACTGTGAGTCCCGGAAGTAGAGCAGCCCCCAAGCCTCAGAGGCTGAAAGTGGGGGTGGGTGCTCTTTGAAGGAAAACAGAGGTGCCTTTATCTGAAGTGGGAGCATACATGATGTACAGGAAAAAGCAACATGAGTTACATAATTTCTGCCCCATTTCTATGCTCCCCAAGTTTAGAGAGGAAGGTCTTGCATGGGGCCTGGGATGTACTCATTCTTGGTAAGTGTTTGTAGGATAGATGGATGGGTAGATGGATGGAGGGGGCGGGGGTTAGGGTTCTGGGACTCCACTTGGGACATTTGGCCAGAGCTGGGCCCTGTGCCCTAGGACCACTCTCGCCCCAGAGCTGAGACTCCAGCATGAGAGGCAGGAGGACAGTGTTCTAGAAAGAGGATAGGAGAGGGGAAAGCAGAGGTCTGGATGGGATTCTAGGATAGGACAAGGGCCAGTAAGGTGACGTGTGAGGCTTGCCAGCCTCCTTTATGAAGGGAAGTCCGGGGAGCCAGCCCGTGGTGAAACTGTCACACAGGCATGCGTGGATGCTGGTCTGGGACCATGCAGCCTTGCTTGAAATAACACAGGATCGGGGGAGGTCTCTGCAGGGGGGATTCCCACATCCCATGCTGCCTACCTGCTTTGGCCCAGCTCCTAGGCCTGGAATCTTCCACCAAGATCCCTCACAGGCCAAGACCAGAACTGCCCTGGGCCTTTGAGCATCCTTTCCTGAAACCTCACCTATGGGAGGAGGAGGACACCCACCAGCAGTAGCTTCCCTGCCTCATCCTGCCTGGCTTTGCCCTGGGGATGGTGGTGAGGAGGGAGGGTCCTGCCTGGCCCCAAACGGCTGTGTCTACCTCTCCATCAGCTTCCCCAAGGCCTCAAGACTCCAGACCTACCCTTCCAGCAGGCCCTGAAAAAGTCAGAAAACAAAAGAATGAAAAAAGTCTCTGGATGCAAGAGTGAAATCCTGGGTCATGAATATGGTAAGTCATCTTATTAGAATTTGCTGATTGATTGATTATAGACTCGCTAATCCCCTGGATTCAAATGTACCTGAAGAATTGGTGAAAACTTGTGAATTCCAGTCAAATATTGTAGGACACTGACTAACTTGTTTTCTTTAAAGTGACTTATCCGATAATTTTGGGCTTTAAATTCCACATGAATATTTCATAAATATCCCATACATTTAATATTTTAACAATTTTACATCATATCTACAGTACTTTAGTACCTGACTTGTATATTTATGTGACTATTGTTAGAAGTGACTAATTGGGTTTGATTAGCTCCATCATTAATATTCTGTCCATAATTTAACATGCTTCAATAAAATACCCTAAAGCAGTGTAATGATTAGATTTCAGGAATATGTGTTTTGCAATTAAGTCCCTCTTGATTTTGATATGCAGATGAAGAAATGGTGGTCTCATTTAAAAAAAAAAACTGCCCTTATTAACTCAGCAGTATACTCTGAAGATTAGGTAAGAAATCCAAGATTTTCTCTTTGTATATGCTAGTTAAAATGTATTTCAATCAAGCCTATGTGGGCAAATCAGATTTGATTAGTTTAAGTTCACAGTCATTCTATCTAAATGAATAATGTGTCACCTAACATTGCAAAAATTTGATTAATAGTTTATCAGTTAATTAAAAACGGGGTTTAATTTTTCTTTTTTAGGAAAATGCAAGGTAGATATTCCTTGTGTTCATCATAAATGCAAATTATTTCAGCTTGAATCTATTGTTCCTTTTTTGCTTCTTAACCAACTGGCAAGAAAAATAAAGCTCTTGGAAAGATCTCTGGGAGAGAGGAGTCACGAAACTTTCTTCGCTTCCACCGGTGGCTGTCGCTTTTGTCCCAGCTGTGAAGTTTGTTCTGGATGGAGCTGGTTCCCCGGCCTTCGCTTCTCCCAAGCACTTCAGCTCCAGGTCTTCCAGACCCCAACCCCTGCAGCCTATGGCCACAAGACTTTTCCAAATGACAACTTTTTTCACCCTGTTTGATTTAATTTGTCCGTGGGGCAGGAGCCAGGAAACCAAAGGAGCCATTTCCCCCAGGAGCCAGAGATCTGACACCAGGTTGAAGGAAACCACCTGCTCTCTGCTGTCCTCTTTGGGGCATGATATCCACATCCAGTGATCAGAACCTTAGGGCGCCTCCTTTGCCCCAGGTGGATTCATCATTGAGAGGTTGCTGGGCAGACTGAGCAAAGGGGGGGCTTTTCCAAACACTCTGGTGGGCGGTGGGGAGGAGGCTTCCCCCCAGTCCAGCGTGGGGGAATGAGCCGGGGCCGCTGCAGGGACCCTCACCCCTGGGACCTGGGACACACATACAGCAGTTCTCAGATTCCCCTGAAGGGCAAGGGAGCTGGGCTGTTGATCCACAACTCCTCTTGTCATCTGCAGAAGGCTAGTGCCTGAGACGCATGCAGGCCCCCTCGGCCACAGCCCGTCTCCAAGCGGAGCGCTGGGCACCTGCTCCACGGCACTGTGGAACGTGACTATCATGTTCTGGAGTTTCGGAACCTCCACGCCATTCCAAAAGATGTCTGGGCATTCAGTTCCCTGAGAGCAAGCAGATGGAGAGACTCTGGAACCCCAGGCTGCTCCTGCTGGCATCACGCTCCCTGTCCCTCTGGGTACATGACAATGAAAAGATGCGTACCTTGTTGCAAGAAAGGAAGGGAGAGAACGCCTGAGCAGGCACTCGGTCCACAGCGGTACTTGGTGAAAGCAGGCTGGCTTCGGAGCGAAGTCTTGCTCCATCCAACCCACAGCCTTCACTGTGCAAAGAATCTCCGGGTCCTGACGCCCGTCTTCCCAGGCTAGCATTTCTCTCGTGGCTGCACTGGAGAGCGGCCTCTCTCGACCTTAGTCCTCTGCTCAGACTGGCTCCAGGAGCAGCCCCCAGCCTGGACTGAAGTTCTGTAGTGGGTCAGATCTGCAACGGAGCCACACCTGGGCCTGACTGGTTTAGCATGTGCCGCTGTCCCGGAGTGGGGAAAGGAGCAGGTGTCCGCATTTTAAAGGCCGCCCCCTCCCCAGGTGACAGTCATGCACAGCCAGGGTTGAAAGACACAGGAGCTAGGTGGGGGCTCTGGGAGGAAGGTGAGAACCAGATTCTCCCCGTCCTGCCAGCCAAGTACATTCTGGAGGAGCCCTGAGACACCGGTAGGGCGGGTCACACAGAGGGAGAACTGCCCAGGTCCTGTGGGGTCAAGGAGAGAGCCAGGCGGCGAGGGAAGTTGGAGCTTCCTGTCCTATTCTGAAGGCCGTGTGTCGACTCTACTGGTACAGCTGAGCTCCTGCCACTCAGTCCCAGGAAGCGTGGGGACACACCAAGTACTGAGACTTTTCAGAGTCATTAAAGCTACAGGTCATTTTAAAACATCCTGCATGGGCTCTTGGACCACCCTGGGATCGTTGGGGAGCAAGCATGTGTCCCAAGGAGGCGGGTCCCGCAACAAGGCCCTGGCTGGCCCCGTGTGGCTGTCCTGGCTGGCTCCCCATGGCCCCTGGGCGCACGCCTATGTGGGGGCAGCCCGCCTGCTTCCCCCCTGTGGCCGCCCAGCATGCTAGCATGCTCCAAAGAACTCCCTTCATCTCTGCCTCCGCCTAGGCTGGGAGCCAGGCTGTTTCTGTTCTTCCTACCTCCCCCCAGAAATGCCTCCAGGCAGGCGCTGTTATGGGCAGGCTAGGGCAAAAGGAGGGCGGGCCATTTTCCCCAGGCCACTCGTTCCTGATGAACACTGAGTGCAGACTGTTGTCACTGTGTCCACGGAGGGTTTCCAGGGAGTCTCCGTTGTGTCTGTTGAAAGCCATTAACTTGCTTTATGTAAATGTATTCAGTTTACCTTAACTTATGTAACCTTGCCGTGGCATTTTGTTATGACTTAATATACTGGAGGCTTCCACAAGGGGAAGTAAGCTCGGGCTTCTCCTAACCCTTGGGAGGCCCAGTCTTGAGGGCAGGGGCTGTTGCTAGAGAAGCGTCTGGGTTGAAATAGGACCCCGCTAGGAGGAGGCTGTCCTGGTGGAGTTCGGGGCCCTGGGTGTCAGTCAGTACCTCTGCATATGAACTCGTCTCGTCCTAACCCAAACCCGATGATGTCATATGATCCGTCCCCACTTTATAGATGAGGACACCGGGACAGGACAACTTACGGAGATCCACTGAGGTCACCCGGCTGGCAGTGGGCAGGGCAATATTCAAGCACAGACAGCTGGTACGGGAGGCCATGTGCTTATTCGGGCTTCTCCCCACCTCCCAAGTCAGAGCCGCAACCTCTGTTTCCCCAGTCCTCTGTGGAGATTTTCACCCCTGGCCAGCAAGGGCACAAATACCATTCCCAGGTTCCTGATGGGCAAGCCAGGATGAAGAGACTCCCCAGCATCCCGCCTGGGCTGTCCGTCTAGAGCCTGTCCTGGCTCCCTGTCTAGGGTTCCTGTCTCCCAGCCTCGGGCTGTGTGTCCTCTGCTCACGGCCCGTGTGGACACTGATGCTTCATTTTCCAGCATGTGGCAAAGGCCCATTCGTATTCAAGGGCCAGACCCCCCCTGCTGCTGGGAAGAGGAGAGGAGACAAATTGTCAGGGATGTGTGTGTGTGTGTGTGTGTTTGAAGAAAGCTCTCTAAAACTCACCAGGAACAAACACCAATGATGCCATCTCTCCTGCAAGTTCAGGAAGGGCCCTGAGCATTTTGAAAGTCAGGATTTCGTGTGCAGGGCGTGGGGCATGTGAGTGTCTGTGTGTAGCTGTGTTTTTCAGAGCAAGTTTTCTTGTATGAAAACAATATCAAGAAACCCCATATGTCAGTGTCTAGACACTTAGAATTTAGGCTATTTCTGCTTCCACGGGAACTATCTGGAAAGATGGCAGACTGAGCCAGCTTATCTCTGGGGAATGGGACTGGACCGACATCAGAGGGGCCAGATTTAAAGTGAGAATCTCAGCCCTCCGCCCCCGGGGCCCTGGCTGTCAGGGCTGCCCAGCTCCGCAAGTGGCAGAGACTGGTTCCCCATGGGCAGCCTCGCTAAGGAAGCCTTTCTCGGGCATCATGGATGCTGATCGTTGGTCCCTCATGAGCAGGAGTGGGAGCTGTGCCGGTGGCTGCAAACCTCCCATCTACTGGATGGTCCGCAAGCGGAGGAGGCAGGGGGCCTCTGCAGTCTCCAGGCTTCCTCAGAGCCAGGCCGAGGGTAGCTGCTCACAGGAGGGGCCCAGGGCGTCCCCTGTGGGAGCATCTGAGGGTGGGTCCTGCAGCTGGGGCTCCAGCCGTGGGGCTCGCTGCCTCTCCTGGTGGGGAGTAAAGGCCCCCTCCTTGCCGAGGGTGGTGGCAGATAGTTTGGGGGAAGTTAGAAGATAGTTCAGTAATTCCACAACCCCAACTGAATTCCTGTGAGTCACTCCCATGTCGTCCATTCATCGAATGCCTTGTGGGCACCAAGAAGGCACAAGGCCCAGTGCTGAGCCCTCAGCAGTGAGGAGGGAGGAAGAAGAGCAACCGGGGGTACCAGGTTCTGCCTCTCAAGACATATGACCAGACAGGGAGGCAGAGAAAGCAGCGGCTCCCTGTTGTACTAGGGGCAGGAGCTGCGGATGCCGTGGAGGGCATGGGGTGGCCACGGGGAGATGGCCTCACAGGGGCAGAGGAGGCCGCCTCAGGGGCCCAAGTGTCCATAGGCTCCTCCTCCCCCCAGGGGTTTCCTCAGGTGCAGGAAGTGGATGAAGTCAAGGGACTCGTCCACACCGCTCACCACTAAGTGGTAAAGTTGGATTCAAACCTAATGGTCTACACCTCTCCTCTAGCTAGAACCAGCCTCATGTCGAGGGTCCCTGGGGCCAGCCGTGAGGCGTGACTAGTGCAGGGACGGACGGCTGAGGTGGCCCCTGCCCTCCTTGGTTGGGTAGAGGCTTGCTCCATTGGGCTGCCCTGCCCACCCCCACTCACCACAGGCCTGTACGTGGGCACTGCACACGGGACACTTGGACATTATGTAGATGCTTTCTAAATACTCACAAGCCAAGTCCTGTGGGTGACGGGCATGGTTAGTCACCTGCCACGCAGACCAGCCCTGAACCAAACGACACGGGACGGGCGGGGGGCATCGCAGCCGGTGTCTGTCCCGGGGAGCTGACTTTCTACTCAGGGAGACGGGACCCAGGAGCAAAGTAGCAGGTGAACACGAGCCAGCGGCGGACAGGACTCCCCCTTCTCTCGTTTCTACATTTCCCTTCAGTCCCCTGTGTTGCAGCCACAAGAGTTTGCCCAGGGAGCATTTCCACCCAGCAGGTTTCCTGTCTTCTTCTCAGAGCCCTGGGCTCTGAGTCGGGCCACACTGGGGCACTCCACATGCTCTGCCTCCTGCCGTGGTTCTCTGGAGGCCGAGGTCCGCCTCCCACCCCTCACCGCTCCACGCCCTGGATGCCCGGCCTTCCGTTCTGCTGCCCTCCAGCACCAGGCCTGGGCCCTGGCCCCCTCGTGCCCGCCCACTCGGTCACTCCATGGATGTTTCTCGAGGGCCCACGGTGTGCCAATCCCCGACTTAGGTGCCGACACACATTAGGAGAAAAACAATAAAAGTTTCCATCTTCTGAGACCTGAACGATTACTGGAGTGGCAGTAGTGAGTGCAGTAAACAGGACAACCACTTAACAATGATAAAGGGTGATCTCTGCTGTCTAGTAAAGGAGCAGGGCACCCCACGAGAGAATACCAGGGAACCAACGGCCCACGGGAAGTGGGATGTCACGTGCCTACCCGGTGTGGACAAGCTGTTGTCACCTAACAACATCTCACGTCCCCCCTAAGCCAGCCTGGTGAACGGTGCTCAGGCTGTGCCCACCCGGTGTCTTACAGACGCTCACAGTGACTATGGTGGAAGGTCATAAAGGAAAGGGGCGACTGCAGCTCACACCCTGGGTTCTGAGAGCACGGGGGTGGGGGGTAGGGGTGGGGGTGGGGTGGGGGGCGGCAGGGGTTAGGACAGTGGGGGGTGGGGCGGCAGGGGATAGGACAGTCAACCCCCACCTCAGACCCGGCAGGAAGTGGAGGCTCAGCCCACTGAGGCTGCTAGCTGGCTGTGCCATTTGGGGACGACCTCCGGGGGGCGGGGAGGGCGGTAAAACAGGAAATCAGGGCGTTACCAATGCTCCTGAGCTGCAGCCCTGAGCCTGTGCCCTGGTGCCCGCTGCCTCCTCTGGCAACGGACCCACCAACCAGCTCCCTGAGCCATAGGCAGTGGCTGGGCCCAGCGAGAGGGAGGCGAGGTGGGGGGCCCTCATCCCGACTTAGCATGCCTGTTTGCTAAGTCCAGCAGCCCTGCACCCAGGGCTCGTAGGCACACCAGATCCCAAATTCTCCTGAGAGGCCCAGCTGTCCAGCTCCTGCCCCTTCCCCTCCTTTTTCCTCTTCCTCCTCTTCTCCTCCTCCTTCTTCTCCTTCTCTTTCTCCTTCTTCTTTTTTTCCTTCTTCTCCCTCTCCCTCTTCTTCTTCTTTTTAAGTAACCTCTACCCCCAGCGTAAGACTCCAACAAAGACCCGAGATCAGAGTCGCATGCTCTCCCGACTTAGCCAGCCAGGCATCCCCGTTTGGCTTCTCTCTGAAGACAATTTCTTCCTAAAGTCAAAATGGCTCTGGCCCCAGGCTGAGCTTCAGCCCAAGAGTATCTCAGGAAGCAGTTCCCGGTGAGCCCCGAGACAAGTTCTGACGGTCCAGGCTTGGCTCCCCGCTGGGGCACAGACTGGGTCCATCCAGACGACCTGGGCTTCCCGTGAAGGGTGGGTCCCCCAAAGAAAAGCAGACACCTCAGTCCCAACAGGTCAGGAAGGAGGTCGTAGAAGGGGTGACCTTGGGATGGTCCCCCAAACCGGGGAGTTCTTGTGACGAGTAACCGCTTGGCCGTTTTCTGCCCTGTGCTTTCTCTCTCCTGCAGGTGTCTCTTTCTTAATTACACCCAGAGAGCACAGGAAAGTGGATGCCAGCGATATTTATTTTCTGCTCTGAACCCAGCACTGGTAACTCACCAGGGGCATCTTTCTTAATGAGGGAAGAAAAATGTCAGAACAGCGATCAGCCGCGATGCACCCAACGGACTTAAAAAATAAGCAAAAATAACATGAAAATTCATTTTGCATTAGCCAGCTGTCTATATCATCCCCAGATTGGGAGAGTAGAATATTCTTTGTGCCATGGTGAGATCCGTTAGTAGGGGTGCCCTCACAAGGGGACATGCCTCGAAGAGGCGATATTCATTCTGGAAGTTATTTTATCCCATTTAAATCCAGAGACACGGCTGGCCATCTGGGCCCACATCCGTTCCTCCCCTGGCTGTCTGAGGTCCCCCATCCTCCGCTACTCTCTGTGTAACATCCTCAGCCTCCTCCTGGGAGGTCCCACCTTTCATTTGAGGTTTATGGACAAGTTGCTGTCACCTAACAACTGCCAGTGATCTCACATCACCCCTAAGCCAGCCTGGTGACAGGGAATGTCAATCCTATTTAACAGAGAAGAAAGCTGAGGCTTCGAGGAGTTTATCCACTATGCCCACGGCCTCCCTTTCTGTATCTGTCAAGAGTAGACACTAAATCCTTCCCTGCCGTGTACACAGCTGGGGTCTCACCCAGAGCCCAAGCACCGGGGCTCTGGGTCCCTTATGCCAAATGACCAGCCTCCCCTGACCCATGCTCCTAGAGCACAGACACCCCGCTGCATGTGTGCAGGCCGGGTGCCCAGGAGGGGCTCTCACTGGGGGCTTTGTGGCAGCTTTGTGGCAGCTAGAGGTTCGGCAACTCCTCCTCACTCGGTCCAAGCCAGCATGGCACGCAGGACAAGAAGAAGAAGACGAGGAAGTCCTTGCAGTGATACATGGGAGTAGTCCTGATCAGCCTCATTTAGAGCAGTTTAGAGAAGGAAGAGACGAATCCTCTGACGCCAGTGTCCAGGGTACAGAGGCTCTCCCTGCCCTGGCGGTGGCCAGTGATAGGGGGGTGAGCTGCTGGGCCCACTACAACCCCATCAATCAGGAAAGGGGCATGGTGTCCACAGCCCCCTCCTGCCTCAGGGCACAGGCAGTGGAGGAGATATCGCTCAGGGGAACCAAAGAGAAGGGGAGTTAGGAAGAGATGCAGATGGTGAGGTCACGAGAGCCATAATGACTGGGTCAAGGAGAGCCAGGAGGACTCTCAGGAGGTGGAGAGGTCCCAAGAAAGGGACAGGGGGCTAAACATCTCATCCTCTGCACCCTCCCTCCCCTGCTCTGTGTACCTCCCCCTGCAGCACCCCTACTGGACACATCGACATGCTGCTCTGCCTTCTGGGTGGGTTTGAGTTTGGGGAGCCCTAGCACGAGACTGGGGAGTGCTTGGGTGGCCATTCTTCAGGCTTCCCCCTGTCCCCAGATCACTACTGTGGTCAGATGCCCCACCCCCACAGCCATCTTGGCTTCCAGACTCAGGTAGCTTCTCCCCTCTGGGCCCTGTAACCTGGGGGGATGAGGAGGAGAGCCCCACTGCTGCTAGGCACGGTCCCTCCTTCCTGGGACCCCTTTGAAAATAAGTCCCTTTATTAAGCTCTCCCCAGTGGCCTGAACCAGCATGCCACCTGCTTCTGGCCTGGTCCTGGCTGCTACA
The DNA here is from genome assembly GCF_020171115.1 of Neogale vison. Lineage (NCBI taxonomy): Eukaryota > Metazoa > Chordata > Mammalia > Carnivora > Mustelidae > Neogale > Neogale vison. The sequence goes on along the minus strand of NC_058097.1, from coordinate 37,745,298 downwards.
GGGACATCCTGGGCTTCTAATGTTTCGGAAGAAAAGGACCTGTATGTGGAGCAGAAAGGACCTTGCACTTACTTCCCTCAGGGGTCAAAAGCCAGGCTGGGTGCGGCATCCTTACATGTGGATCACAGCCTCCTTGGGAAGGCAGCGGCCAGAGCAGACATCCAGGAAGGACCTCACCTTCTGCACACACTGGTTGTCTCGTGAGTGTGCCTCTGGGCTGTCGCAGCTGCCCCCAGAGGACAGCCCTCAAGATAAACAAAACAGCGCCCGCTGACCGTGCATGCCAGTGTCCGGACTCCAGGGCCTATTTTTAGAATGTAGGACAACTTTCTCCCAGAATAGACTAGACGCGCTAATCCAGGAGGGAGGCCTGGGAGAGATGAAGACATCGAGTCTCGATATGAATTAGCCGTGAGTATATTATTTGAAGAAATGTTGAACAGCTAGGCAAATATTTGATACCTTTGAATAGGAGCAGGCGCTTTCCCAGGCCGAGTGGCGGCGGCTGGAGACGTGCCCCTCCCTGTGGCGTACCTGGCTGTCACGTCCGGTTCTGTAGGCCCCTTCTGGCTGCTTGCTGAGAAGTAATTAAAGCTGCAGCCTACTGGAATGTGTGTAAGAACCGGCGTATACATACGCACCAAACCCAAGTCTTAGGGACAGTTCCCCGTGTGTGAATGGCTCCAAACAGCCTTTTCTTTTTTTCAAGGAAAGTTTATTTTCCTCAGTTACTCCACCGTATTGTTAAAGGGGTGAGGCAGCTGCTTCAGTGAGGCCTTTGTGAAAGGGGGTCAGAGATCATGACCCCTGATTTGGACCCCCACGTCTGTGATCTGGAAGTGAGCGAAGAAAAGTCCCCCAGATCCCCTTAGCTCAGGAAATAGGCCCTGTCCTCAAGGCTCTGGACAGCTGGGACGGTCTTTTCTTTTTGGCGGAGAATTAACCTCTGGGAGCTTAGAAGTAGAGGCCCCAGAGACCTCTGAGGCCAGGTACACCTGTCCGCAGAGAGGCGGAGCCATCCTTATACCCCTTACCTTATTTGGGAGTGGGAGATCGGCATTGGCATCCCCAGTTTACAGACGGAGAAACCGAAAATCCGTGACATGGCCAACTTTGCGCCCTGGTGAGAGGCAGAGAGAGATTGGGGGTAGGGGGAGAAGAGGGAGTCTGAGAAGCTGAGAATCAGTTTGGGATTTTATCAGAGTAACAGCTAGGATTTACCCTGGGCAAGGGTTTTACAAGCATCTGTCCAGGCTCCTTGCAAGGCACACACTTGGCTCAGCCCCCTTTACGCAGGACAGAAGGATCCAGACACTGAAGAGCCCTGCTGCCCGATACCCAGCTGGGATGCCAGCCATGGGCACCAAAGCTCCGGCGCCAACCATTCGACCACACTGCCTCCGTCCGGACACCGTTTCGCTGGGGAAAACTGGAGCAGCACTGAGGGCGGAGGCGGGAGGCCTCCTGGCTGCGGGGCGCGGAGGTGCGAGGCGCCGGGGACACTGGCAGATCCGCGAACCCCGGCCCCTCGCCCCTGGCCCCGCCGCCCCGCGCTGCGCACGGCTGCCCCGGCGCCGCCACCAGATGGCAGCAGACGCTTTGTGATCGCGCCGCCGGAGGGAGCGCACGCAGGGGCCCGGACGCAGGCCGGGGGATCCCACCTGCGACGCGACCCGGGAGCAGGGCCCTCTCCGCCGGGGGCCTCTGCCCTCGGTGGCAGGTAACGGGCTGCTGAGTGGTTGGCCCCGAACCCCGTGCCCAGTCCTCGGGACGCCCCCTCGGGCGGCTGTTCCAGGCAGAGGCTGTTCCAGGGGCGGGAGCGCTGATCCGCTTGGAGGAGGCCGGGGACGCTCGACTACTCCAGCAATCAGGCATCGAGGGCAGCGGGCGCCGGGGACCCCCAGGGCTGAAGGAAGAGAGCGAGCCCTTGGGCCAAGGGGTTCACAAGCTGGCCGCTCTGTCCTGAGCGGAAGTGGGAGGGGGTTGTCACCTCTCCAAACCTCGAGGAAACTGACAGCTCCAGGCTCTGATGGCAGAGCGGGAGCCTGCGCGGGTCTCCCGGCTGCAAGGCTCACGCCAGACCCCACTTCCGAGGGCGTCCATCACACCCGAAGGCGCCCAGAGCCTGGTTGGAATGCTATACATGACGCACTTGGCAAGGAGTGGGTGCAAGGCCTCATAAGCAAGTCAAGGGCGCTTTCTGAGCTGGAGCAAGGTGGGGTGCAGTAGCCAGGGGGCTGTCGACAGAGGGACGGGAGGGCTGGGCTCCTCACTCAGAGCTGTTGGAGAGAGCCTCAAGTCTGCCACCAAGAGCAATGCACATTTGGCGCCTAATGGGCTGTAGGGTCTGCTAGGCCAAGGCCATAATGACCAGGGAGCCAGAATCCTCTTCCCCAGGGAAGGGGCTGCAAGTCGGGGTTCCCAGGGCCATCACTTCCTGCGCACTCTTCAGACAGAAAAGACCCTGGGAGAGATCAGCACCAGGGACTTGAGGAGAGGTGGGAGGGGGGCCATAGTGAAAGCCAGGAGGCCGACTCCCGCTGAAGCCTTTAAGGAGCTAGAAATAAAGTGTGTGATCAGTGTAAAAGCCACTATTAAGAATGACCTCCCTGGGCCACCCTATAAAAAGCCCACCTGGCCAGTCACACTTGTGCCCAGCCCTCACTGTCCTCTGCTGCCGGCACCCCCCCGCCACCCACCCCGGGCCTGCAGCCAGGATGTCCGGCTAGGGGAATGTCCCGCAGGTGCCAGGGCTGGGCCAGCCAGCCAGCAGCTGCCCTGTGGCCCCCGAGTGTCTCAGCTCAGGCCCTTCCGCAGGGCGGCAGGTTGGGATGGGGGCAGAATGAACAGTTTCGAAGACCTGCTGACTAGACGACTCTGGGTCAGTCCCTGAGACAGTGATTAGGCACCTACTGTGTGCACATTGCTGAGCCACACATTTCTTTGGTAGTTCTTAAAAAACAAAGACAAAATATAATGAAGTAAAACAAAAACAGTGAAGGGAAATAAGAGAAAAAGTACTTCTGAGTGATGTGGAGGGCAGCCTCAAGCCGCATTCCTGGCTCTCCCATCTACTTCTCTGCAAGTCCCTGCATTTCTCCAGGCTTCTCTGGATCAGCCACTCAATGGGAAAATGATTTCTCACAGAGAGGACTGCCGTGCACTTTAAAAGGAAGTGTGGGAGAGGGTGTGGGATTGGGAAGGGGTTGTGGACTGTCCCAGAGCATCACTGGCTTCTCTTCTCTTCTCCCTTTACTTGTGTTTTATTGGACCTAATGCACTGTTTGGTTTTTTGTGTTTTTGAGGTGGGGGAGGGGCAGAGGGAAAGGAAGAGAGAGAATCTTAAGCAGGCTCCGTTACATGGGGCTTCAGGTCACAACGCTGAGATCACGACCTGAAATCAAGAGCTACGCCCTGAACCCACTGAGTCCCCTGGGCGCCCCCAATTCATTATTTTTATTCTTTCTAAGGACGTTAGCGTGATGCTGGTCCAGCCCGCTCCACCCCACCCCCACCCCCGCCACCCCGTTCACTACCGTAGTCCTGTACATTCTGTGTGCATTTGGGATGCAGGCTCTTGACCTGCTGGATCTTTCAGACAACCCGGTGTACCCCCTGAGGAGAACACTGATCAACTCTATTTCCCAACCCTGCGCGACCTGAGGTTAAACAAAAGCCTCCTGTAGATGGGAGAAAAAAGCCCGATTCAATCGAAAAATGGGCAAAGGTAGGACACAGTTCACAGAAAAGGAGCTGCAGCTCTTGAAAGACTCAACATTTCTAAGCGTCGGTAGATTCGGATGAGAACAGCACCCGCTAGGGGGACAAAAATTCAAAAGAACAATAGCATTTGGAGCAGGTGAGGTTGGAGGGAAATAGACAACTAGGGAGGTCGCTGTTGGTGGGAGGGTGAATTGCTATATATTTTTGAATAGTTCACTATTTATTACAATGTATAAATGTCTGGAGCAGGAGGTTTTTTTTTTTTTTTTTTTAGGTTATCGCGTGCTTGGCGTGCTTGCTTTCTTTCCACTTACTATTCCCTCCCTCTCCCGTTTCCCTCTGTTCTTCCTCCTCCACCACTATCCGAGGCAGGCACGTCACCATTCTCCCCTTATTAGCTCAGGAGAGAAGTTGGTGGTTGGGGGGAAGCCTACAAGTGTTTTTACATCTTTGGGTTTTTAAAACTAAGCCCTTACGTAAATAGGGAAGGCACGGGGCCCAGAGAGCATATTGGAGAAATATTAGGAGGGCAAGAAGAGATTTAAGGAGATGGAAGCTTCCCTCCAGCCCTCCACCCTGCCTTTCAGAAAAGATTGCCCTTGGACTCGGGTCCAATGGGGGGCCTGCAGGGGACAGAGAAAAAGGCAGAGGATGTGACAAAAGCCAAGCCCTGAGAAAGCAAAAAATACTGCCAGGTGTCTGTGCCTTTCTGTGGGAGGCAGGCCCTCTCCTGAGATGCTGGGCTCTGTTGGTAAGGTGGCAATAGGCCCTCGGGACTGCCGACTGCCGTAGCCCAGCCAGAGAACTGCCTGGGCTTCACAGCTAATCCCAGTACCCCATCCCTTTCCTCACCCTCCCCTTCCCCAACACAGAGCCAGGAGAGAGAACCACCTGGGCATTTTGGGGGACTCAAACTTAGACTCACACCCAGAAGAAGGGGAACCCCAAATTAACTAAGCTTTCTTATCTACATGACATTGAAATAAAGTTTTAGTAGAAAGATCTTTTTCTTTCTTGTGCATCCAAGGGTCTCAGACCCAGTGCAGATGTCTTCTTAACCCAGTAACCCTCCTCTCCAGACTCTGCTGAAACTATCAGCATATAATGATATCTGGGCAAATATGTTTCCTGAATCATTTTGTGTAAGGTGACAGAATTGGAAATAATTCAAATGTCCATCAGTATGGGAAAATGAATTATAGTGCTATCAAGAATTAACTTTATATGAAAATGCTAATTTTTTAAAATTTAAATGAAATTTTCATAGGTTCTCAGATTCCAGATAAATAGATAAAAAACCAATGGTTTTCTCAATACCCACAATAAATGATTATGAATAGAAATAGAGGGGAGGGGAAATAAAAGTACAATGTTCACAAAATCCAGAAAACAATATGGAATAAATTTAACAAGAAAAGTTCAATATTTATAAGCAGACAGCTTTTAGATCTTATTAAAAGGTTAAAAGCATTATTTGCACAATATATCATGTTTTTAGATAAGAAGATTTACTATAATAAAGTTATATTTCAAAGTAATTGGAATTACATTTGTCTCTTCTGTGTTTTATGTATACCACTTGTTTCATTTTCTTCTCTTATTGCATTAGCTTGTATCCAAAACAATGTGGAGTAAAGTAATAGTCTACCTTCCTATGGCAGATTTTTGTTTATACTACTTAAATCTTTTATGATTTTTGGTCAACGTAGATTTCTTTTTCTACGTATAATTGAATAAACTTTGATAATCAGTCTTTTTCTAGAAATTATCCATTTTTCTCTAGATTACAAAGTTGCTGCCATAAAGTTGCATACCATGAGGTCTGTACTTGGAACTACTTGCTAATTTTTAATAATATTTTTTGTTTTTATCTTTTCTTTTTGTTTCTTTTTTCTTTTTCCAAATTTTTTTTTAAAGATTTCATTTATTTATCAGAGAGAGCGAGAGGGAGAGCGAGCGAGCACAGGCAGACAGAATGGCAGGCAGAGGCAGAGGGAGAAGCAGGCTCCCCGCTGAGCAAGGAGCCCGATGTGGGACTCGATCCCAGGACGCTGGGACCATGACCTGAGCCGAAGGCAGCTGCTTAACCAACTGACCCAGGCGTCCCTCTTTTTCCAAAATTTAACTTGAAAAGAATCCATTTTTTAAAAGGCCATATTGGGTTCATTTATCTTTATATTGTTTTCAGTTTTCTACCTTATTATTTATAAATTTACCTTTAATATTTCTTCCTACTATGTGAATGTGTGTAGTATGGTCTTTTGTATTGTTCTTTTTCTAATTTCTTAAATACTTAGGTGGGGTTTTTTCACTTCATTTTTTAATACTAAAAAAGTTTCTTTACTACAAACATCTGATTTTAACTCAACCCCTAGGTTTTGGTGTGAAATGTTCTTCTTAATTCCTTTTTGGTTCTGATAACTTGGAAAAAATTATTTAGTTTCTAAGTATTACCGATTTGTTTTCCTTGGTGATTTTTTTGAAGGGATTATTTTTTTAAAATTGTTTTTTTTTCTTTTTTGAGAAAGCCAACATGGGGCTTGCACTCACAACCCCGAGATCAAGACCTGAGCTGAAACCAAGAGTCGCATGCTCAACTGACTGAACCACCCATGCATCCTTGCTTCATTTTCAGTGGGATATAATCAGAGAATGTGACATGTAAAAATCTTGATTTCATTGAGATTGTCTAAGGTTTTGCTGGTGGCCAAGCACGTAATTGATGTTCACAACTGTCTAGGAGACATGAGAGATGACTGTAAGTTCTCCATGTACAGAGTAAAACCTAAAACAATGAACTTTATTATAAAATCTTCTACATCTTTATCTACAATTTCCTGAAAAATATACAGGACATCATCAATATTCAACAACTACTATACTGGAGGGGGAAAAAAACACTTAAAGTGAATCCACTTTGGAATATGGGCAGAATTTCATACAAAAAGTAAAAAGAAGGTTTTATTGGCATTATATGGTGGGAAATAACACCAAGTATTATGAAAAGGGCATTTATGTTATGGGGTATTTACCAAAATGTAGGTTATAATTGCAATAGTAATGTCATAATTTTAGAACAAACAAATATAAATCAAGTGTACTTTCCCATATGTATATTGTACTTGGATGAAAAGTTTGCTTAAAAACAATAAATCTAATGTTGACTTTTTGGAAGTATAATGTTTCTAATAAAATTGTGTGATAGCATGACAAGACACCCTTCATTTCACATTTGACGTCTGCAATGCTATTACGTTTTGCAAAAGGTAATTGATGGCTTCAGCTATCGTCCTAAGGGTCTCTCTTAATCCTTTGCTATTTGTATCAGTCAGGATTGCATTTGACAGAAACCCAATTTAGCAACTTAAACAGGCTAAGAGCTTATTTTTCTCATATGACAAAAACTCCAAGGGCAAATAGATGTACTAGGGTGCCATTGCTGAAAGAAAGCATTGCAGATGTGTCTCCTCTGGTTTCCTGCTCTGTCATCTTAGGGGTACTGCTTTCTTCCTTGCATTCTCAAGGGGGCTGCTGCTGCAACCTCAGGCAACATATCCATGTTGCAACTCAAAGAATGGGGGCAGGACTCAGTGGAAGAATGTTCTCACTAGTTTAGGCTATCCCTTATTAATCAGGAAGACAATAACTTCCACAGAAATCCCGCAAGTAGACTTTCATATACCATTGGCCAAAATGTCACATGGCTATTCCTAGTATCATAGAAATCTGGGACGTAAAATGTTTAACTGAGCACATTACGCCGAACAAAATTATGTTGCTGTTGATAAGAAGAGAATGGCTATTAGGTGGCCATTAACAGCTTCTGTCACAATAATCAGAACATATTCTTTCTCTCTCTCTCTTTTTGTTTTTTGATAAAATTTCTCTTGTCCATTGTTTACTACTCTTACTCGTTCTGCATGTGATTCTAGTAGTTCTCCAGTATCACTTTTTAAAACAAATTTTGAATGTTTTTAAAAAATTAAAATCCTATATATTTGTCCTATTGCATAATATCCTATATATTTTTTGTATATTTGTATATACAAATATATTTGTAGTTTCACTTTGTATATTTGTATATGCAAATATATTTGTAGTTTCACTTTGCAATTGAATGGCATTGTATTCTATTATGGCATTTCTAAAACCATCAAAAACGTTGGTGCATTTGTCTAGGATAGATGGAAACTGCAAACTGAGAGGTATGTTTGAGTGGGGATTAATCTTATAAAAGCTCAGTTCATTGGTGCCTGGATTCAGATCATGGCTTAACCTCATAACACCTGTGAAAATTTGGGCAAAGCACTCAACTTCTCTGTGCCTGTTGTTTTCTTACTTGCCAAATGGTTTATCAGTTATCTCTCTCTATAACATAAGCCGCTCCAAAAAATTTTAACCAACTATTTTATTTTCTCATGATTCTGTGACTCAGTAATTTGTGTTCAACTGGATGGTTTCTTCTGCTACTCTTGCCTGAGGTTACTCATGCAGCTACAGCCATCTGGTCATTCATCTGAGGCTGGTTATTTGAAAAAGGGCTCACTCAAGTGCCTGGTGACTGGTGGTTGGCCACAAGTCTTCAGAAGGCTAGTTCAGGTTTCTTCACATGATGATGGGAGTGTTCCAAAAGAGCAAGAGTGAAGCTTCAAGGCCTAGCGCTTGAGGCCTAGCTTAAGTGTCACAAAAAGTACTTTGGCCACATTCTATTGTCAAAGCATGTCACAAAGCCAGATGAGAGTCAATGGACTAAAAAAAAAAAAAAAAATTAGACCATTCCTCTTTAAAGGGGGAATGGTAAAGTCACATTGCAAGGCTTATGCGTACCAGGATGGGAGGAATTATTACAGCCATTTCAGCAAACAGTAATAATCATGGCATGTATTTTGTGGTAAGGACCTCAAAGATTAATATAGACAAAGTGCTTAGAACCTTAGCTGGCACATTGTAGGTGCTTAATGTCTGCTGCTTTATAAAAAAGCATTACTCCTGTTGTTGTTGCATTAAGTCTACTTTTGTTTGCCAAACAATCACTTAACTACAGGGATTTGAATGATGGATATTCAGATAATTAATATTTGTATTATAAATGATAGTATTTGTGTATTTATCATGCTCTCTGTGTATTCCTAGGAATTTTGCCCTATGTGTTTGACTATTACATTGCTTGATACATATGTGTTTATGAAAGTTATTTATTCTATGAATTGTACCTTCACATTTCATAATTTCTTTGCCCTTCAGTATTTTGCCCCTTGGATTCCATGCTGATTAACGTTCATATCATCACTATTCTTTCTTTTTGTCTGCATCTATCTGATAGCTCTTTGCTCAATAATTAACTTTCAACCTTCTTCCGTATCTTTGCTTCAGAGCTGTCTCATGCAAACAGTATCTATTTGGATTTTATTTCTATTCCTCACATTTGTTAGGAAAATTCATAATTTATTATGGTAGATGATATATATTGGGTTTAGCTTCTTCAATCTTATTCTATGTTAACTAATTTTATTAAACGTTTTTCTAGTTTATGTTTACCTTATTATTGTTATTTTCCCTTTCCCATTTTGTTGCCTCTGTGGATTTGCTTGGGTTTCTAATCACTCTTTCCTCCTATTAATTTGGTAATTCTGTGATGCTTTTCACTTCCACTAATGGCTACCTTCCCATCTCTAACAATTCTAGAAAGCTGTATTTCTTAACAGATTGCATTAGGTAACTATTGATAGCTAACAAATTATCCCCAAACTCAGCAGTTTACAGGGAAAGACAATCATTATTTCAGTTTCTGTGGGTCAGGCATCTAGGAGTGGCTGGGGTGGGTGGTCTGGCTCGGGGTTTCTTACAAAGCTATAATCAAGTGTCAGCCAAGGCCATGGTCATCTGAAGCTTGACTGTTTCTAGAGAATATTCTTCCAAGCTCACTTGTGTAACTATTGGCAGGGTGTTTCAGTTCTTTGTCATATAGACTGATGTCCCCAGGGCTGCTCTGGATACAGACAGTCGGGGCAGGAAGTCCAGTGCCTGTGATGGCTTAGTCTTGGAGTTACACCCCATCACTGTGTTGTCTGTAAGTTAGAAGTCAGTTACTAAGTCAATTCCACACTTCCTGGAAGGGGAATTAAGCTCCATCTCTTAAGGGGAAGATCACTAAAGAATTTGTGGGTATATTTTTTAAGCCACCACATAGCCATATCAGTTTCAAGTAACTGTCCCTCTATCTAAATGTTTTCTCTCCTAGATGAAAGCCCTCGAGTCACTTTATTATGTGTTTTATTCTCGCCATTCTCCACCTTCTTTCCCAGCTCCAATGTCTGGATTTTGTTGAGATCATTCTGTATTCAATTTCCATGCCATTTTTTGCTTCCCTGATCCATCTGGTTTGGGCTGAGGCATCTCTCCAGCATTCTCCTCAGATGGAGGGCACCCTGACATGTGAATGATAAACTGGTGTGGATATGGGATTCTTGGGTTATTGTCCTTGTCCAGCAAGACTCTGAAATCACAATTGTCATTGTATAGCAAGGAGGCAGACAAGAAAGCCAATACCAACCTGAGCTTTCCTTCCTTTGTCAGTAATCCTTCTTTTTTTTTTGGAAGTTTATAATTCAGGAATTACACTAGGGTCTAAGTATATGTCTTTTTAATTAATCCTTCCTAGAACTCTATGAGCCCCTTTAATCAAGGCTTTCTTCAGCTCAGAAAATGTTCTTTAATTAATTGTTCAATTATTGTTTTTCCCTTTATATGTTCTTTTTTTTTTTTCCTTTTCTGAAACCCCTCTTCTTTGAAGATTAGATTAGATTGCCCAGATTTGTCCTCCAAATCTCTCTCTGGTTTTGCACTGCAATGAGATTTTCTTCCACTTGAACTCCCAGGGCACTGACTTACTTCTCAGCAGTGATCATTCTTTTTCTGAGCTCATTGGTTGGATTTTTACATTGAGAAATCTTTTTTTTTTTTTTTTTTTAAGTTCCTGATACTGATAGTCCTCCGGCACTTCAGGCTACCCCCAGTTCATCTCCTTAAGAATTTTTTTTTTAAAGATTTTATTTATTTATTTGACAGAGAGAGATTACAAGTAGGCAGAGAGGCAGGCAGAGAGAGAGAGAGGAGGAAGCAGGCTCCCTGCAGAGCAGAGAGCCCGATGCGGGACTCGATCCCAGGACCCTGAGATCATGACCTGTGCCAAAGGCAGAGGCTTAACCCACTGAGCCACCCAGGCACCCGTCTCCTTAAGACTTTTAACTGTTTTGTTAACACACACTCTCTCTCTTTCTCTCTCTCTCTCTCTCTTTTTTTTTTACCTATTTTGTTAAATATAACTATTTTGTTAAATAGTTAATTTTTAACTATTTTGTTAGCTCTCTTCCTTCCTCCCTCAGTAGAGCTCGCTGTTCTTTTCAGTTTGGACCACCTCCATCACGGTCCTGAATTCTCTTGGACAGAGAGTCAGTGGTCCTGGTTCTGCTTGGCTGGGTGTTCTTTGGGCACTGAGAAGGATTTTTTCCTCAACCCAACTTGACTTGGGCTCCCCTGAGGGTTTTTGTAACAAGGCCTCAACTTTTGGACTTCTGTGTTTGTCTCTGTATTGTCCGATTTTAGCAAGAATCCTGCTGAGTCAGTTTAACCAGAACCAGCCCCCTCAATACCCGATCCCCCTTGAAATCTGCTTCCTCATCCTCCGCCATCTTCCAGGTGATGTCTCATCAGCCTTCAGCAAGAATCCTGTTAGGTCAGTCTAGCCAGAATCCTTGTTAACCCCCATGGTCAGTAATTTTCCATCCACTGATCCCCCCCCCCACTTGCTCTCCTCCAGGTCAAGACCCCTTTTACAGGGCTCCCTATGTCTATTTCCATGCCCCACCTTGAATAAAATCCATCTTGCCATTTTTCACAAGTGTCATGAATAATTTCTTCTTTAACAACAAGCATCTGGGGCCAGGCTGCTGGCCCCTTCTGGGCAGTGGCAAACCAGCCCTGCAGCTTCAGCCCTTGAGGGAGGCAGTGAAAGACTGGTATGGTCATACCCTTCCACCGAGTGCTGGCAGTGTTCTCCTGGGCCATGAAGGAACGCAGCCTCCCAGGCCTCCAGGAGGTCAAGTTCCTGATTATGTGGGTGGAAGGGACTCAGGACAGGGGAGGGCAGAGAGGCTCCCACAGTGATGGGAAGCTGTGGGGTGCCAACCTCCTCATTCCCCAGTGCTCCACAGCAGCCTGACTTCTCTCAAGTGCTTCTAGGTAGGGGAAGGGGATCTTGGAAGGGAAATCAAGGGGAAAGGGCTGGACCTACATTTTAGTGTGAGCTGGGGAGCCGAGAGGAGCCTGGAAACCCAGGCTGGAAATCTGAACCAGAGGGCCTGAGGCATATTAGAAGAGCCTGGGGGAGCTTCTAACATAGATGAGACCCCAGGCTGTCCTTCAGGCCAATTAAATCAACTCTCTAGGGGTAGAGACTTTAGCATCAGCATTTTAAAAACTTTGCAGGTGGATTCTGCTGGACAGCCAGGAACAGAAGAACTGGTCCCAGAATGTTATCTGAACCAATCTGACCTAGATCTTGAGGGTGGTGTGTCCACCCTCCTAATACACAGGTCACATGTCCCTGTCTATGGACATGCCTGTCAAGTCCCTGACTGTGTCTTACAGAAAAATCTCTGTCCCCAGCACCTAGCACAGTGCCTGACACTCAACGTCAATTGTGAATGAATAAGTTCATATTTGAACGTGATCACAGAACTACAGATCTAAAAGGCCCCTCAGTCCCACTTAGTCAAGGGCCCCCTGCACACACTTAAGAGAAAAACCAAGGGGTGGACCAGGGGCTCCCCGAAGCTTCAGCAGCCTAGAGCCCAGGCCAAAGGGCTGCCACGGCTGCCTATCTCCCTGCTAACTCCACTTGCCTTATTCTAGGCTTCCAGAATGTTCTTTCTACACCTGTGCATACGTGAGGAGAGGCACACAGGTTGTTGTGCCAGAAGCCGGGAAGCACAGTCCTTTCTTCTTGCATGTCAGATTCATTCTCTGCTTTCTGCTGGGCCTGTGTCCCAAGAATGGAGCTGGATAGAAACTCTGTATTGGCAAATTGAGTTCAATCCATTCAGCAAATATCTGTGGAGCATCTCCTATGTGCCAGGAACTGTTTGTGGCCACTTTGGGGATACATCTGTGAACAAAAGAGAAAAATCTCGGCCCTCGTGGGGTTACATTGTAGTGTGTGTGTGGTAGATGGTCTCCAAAGATGGCAGCCAATGATTCCACCATACCCACAGACACACACTCCTCCTTCAATCAAGAGGGGTCTAATCCCCCTGCCCTTGAACCTGGGCCTGCCCTGAGACTTGCTTTGACCAACAGAACATAGCAGAAGTGAACCTGTGGCCGCTCTGGGCCTAGCCATTGAGAGAATTGGCGGCTTCTGATTTTGGTCTCTTGGAGGCTCAGAGTCCAGTATAAGAAGTCCAACTACTTGCCCAGAAAGGATCCCAGCCTGCCCTTCGCCACTCCAGACACTAGACACACAAGCCATGCCATCCTGATGTTCCAGCTCCAGCCGATCTCCCAGCTAAATGCAGCCTGAATGACCCCAGCCAGCATCACCCGGGACAGAAGATCTGCCTCTGCCCAGCCAGCCCAGCACCCACGTAGTCATTAGAAATAATAAACTGATGTTGCTTTAAGCCACTAATTGATGGGGTGGCTATACCGATAACCGAGGGGGGACAGATAATAATAAACAGTAAGCATAATGAGTAAACATTATTTATTATTAATGATTTTATTTATTTTCAGTTTTCAGTGCTTTGGCTTTATGTCCATGAATACCCTCCATCCTTTTCTTAGGGTTTACACAGCCTCATACGCAGAACCTTCCTCACCCGGGACTCTCTCTTTCGGGCACAATTCGATGGTTGAAGAGTCCCCAGCCATGTGGCTCCAAGACGTGTCCCAAAGCTCTCTGCGTATCTGGTGCATAGTAGGTGCTTTCTCGATGCATTAGGCTGGCTTTGTCAGAAACCCTCCCCCGTCAGCTAGGGTCCACACTGTAGCTATCCTTCCCTGGCTCTGCTCCCTCAGAGGAAGGAGACATGATGCGAACCCCAGTCTCCAGGCTGTGGATCACACCGTTTACTCATATTCCTCCCTCCTGTGCCAGCCTCACTGCCATTGCCCATAGCCCAAGAGCACTGTCCAGGGTAAGGTCTCCAGTGAGATCTTAGGGACCTTGGCAGTGAAGGTCCCCAGGCACAGTGCCACCCTAGTCTAGGCTGCCACTCCTTTCCACCCACCTCCCCTCACTCGTCTTGTGGTAAGAGCCCTGCAACTTTTCTTGGGGGACCCACTCTCCTTCTCAGGGTCCACTTGACTTCATTCCTTCTCTGGGGCAGGCACATTACTCCACTGAGCCAAGTAGTATATTCTAACAGTGGCCACAGTGATTGGCTCAGCCATGGGCACATAACCTAAGCTCATCCAATCAGTAATCCTGGAACTTCTGTGTTTCTGGGAGGAAAGATTCCCTTTTCCACAGGGCTTTCTCTTCGTAAGGGGAACGTAAGCTTGGAGCTCCTGGGCTATTAAAGGAAGAAGGCTTGCTGGAGAATAAAATCAGCATTGTAGAATACAGAGGGAAAAGACAGAGGCAGGGAAGGAAAAGGAAAGAGGAGGAGATAATTGACTGAGAAGGGGAAGAGAGAGAGCACTAGAGCTCCTGGATCCAGCAGTTCCTGAAGCACGCTGATCTTTTTGGCAGATGTAACAGTTGCCAGAGGAACTCATCCTTTTAGGAGGTAGATGTTTCCCTTCATTCTGAAGAGCAGAGGCCATATTTAAGGAAACCCACATACTTTGCTGGAAGGTTTATGACCTACTAACAAATATCATTTACAATTAAACAATTAAAAGTCATTTTTATCTGGATATGAGTGACTTGATGGTATTGGTTGGGGATGTTGGCCAAGCCTCTTTTGGTTGTGGATGACAGAAAATGGATTTTAATTGCCTTAAATAAGAGCACTTACTGACTCATCTATCCTACCAGAGCGAGAATGGGTATGGTTCTATCTTCAGGAAGAACTGCATCCAGAGACTAGAACACTGTGGGACGGTCTTACACTTTCTCTTTTCTCCTTGCATGTCAGATTCATTCTTTCAATGGTTTGACTTTCTCTGGGTGTCACGGGACATGGCTTCCAGCAGGCCCCAGCTTACTCTCTCAGAGCCTAGAGCCAGAAAGAATGAGTCTTTCCCTTCTAACTGCAGGTGGATGAATCCTGGTGAAGGATTCAGAATGGCCCAGCCTGGATAACTCATCTGGCCATGGGGCCAAGCTCAGAATCTGTAATCGCCCACAGGATTGGGGAGCCCGGGAGCAAGTCCACACTGTGTCTTCGAGGAGAGGAGGTAGGATGGGACTCTCGGTGGTGCTCGGGAGCACAGCCAGCCCGATGCCTACTCAAACAAGTGTCCAGGGCATGGGCTCCCAAATAGGTTTATTTCCCACTAAGCAGGGAAGGGGTCTGACAGCAGTTTTAGGAGGGGGGTAGCCCGGAGAGAAGGCCAGCTTGCCTTTGAATCATGCGGAGTAGAGTGTCATGGTGGCTTTGATGGTGTTTAATTAAATATCTGTCACATTTAGTTAATTAAACATTTAAATGTTAAATACGAAGTTCAGTGGACACTACATCTCCATAGCCCTTAGCCATTCAACAAACCTCTGAATGGAGCCTCTGCAGCCTGGGCCTCCCCTCTTGTGTGGGGAAGCTTCCAGGAAACCCCCGGGGAGCATCATTAGTGAGACTGCACTGGGCTTTGCTGTTTCAGAATGTTGTGTGTCGCCCAGGTGGGGGTCTCTCCTGTTGAGTGCCAGGGAGGTGGAAGTGGCAGGAGCCCATACCTGGGTGGCAAGATGCACCCCCAGTCTGCACACTTACCTGCACACGCTGCCACCTCCTCTCTCTGAAAATTGTCCCGATGCCCCAAATCCACCATTAGAGACTGGCGCCTTAGTTTCAGGCCCCTTCCCTTGACCTGCCATTACCCCTGGGCACTGGGAACCCCTGGACAGCTTCAAAAGGGGGAAAAGAGCTCCTTGCAAATGGCCCAGCATGAAGATTCCCTTGGTTTAGTGGCCCCCTGGCACTCCCCAACCCTGCCAGCTAGCGGGGTGGGGGGGCGGGGTGGGAGAGCTTCCTGTAGACAGCTTCTTCTGGCCCAGCCCACGGGGACTGTAAGGCTGGTCATTCCCCCATTGTCCTTGGGGTTGGAGGTATGCAGCTCTTCCCTGTCCAGGTGGAGGGGCAGGCACAGGGGTGGGTGTGCCCAGGGTCGGGGGTGGGGGTGGCTCTAAGGACATGTCAGGCTACAGCCACAGTGATCCTTCCACAGGACAAATCTGATGGTTTGGGTGAGCTGGGTGGTTCCCCGCAGTTCTTAAGATCAAGTCCAGACTCTTCCCTCAGGCTGCCTGCACGAGCATTATCTTAACCCTCCAGCCCTGATCCCAATATCCCAACATCCCAGCCCCACCAGCCTCCACTTGGGTTCTGAAGGCGTCAGCCTCTGTGTTCTCTCTTGAGAACTTGGCATATTCCATTCTCTCTGCCTGAAATGCTGTATTGTTCTCCAGATTTCATCTCAGGTGTCAGCTCCTCCAGGAAGGCCACTTGCCTTGAATGTGGACTCAGGATGGGCAAGGTGAGTAGGCAGATCCAGGCCAGGGTTACTGGACAGCCCCTCAGCTGCCCGTGTAGCTTCCCAGGCAGGGCCTGGATGCACGGACCTCCCTCCAGGCACTAAGAAGCCTGCGCTCAAAGGCCTGGAACCCGGCTGGAAGGAGGTGGCCAGGAGGAAGGCTCCCAAGTGCCACCTACTGGCCACTGGAGAGAGAAGGCCTGGGGTGCTGCTAGGAAACCCTGAACTTGCAGGGTCTCTGAAAGCTCCCTCACTCCAGCTGGGGCTCCCCAGAAAGGCTTGGGAAGGGGGAATGCGGCCCACTCACTGGCTGCTGGGACATTCTTTGGAGAAGAATGAGAAAGAAAAGCCACAAAGAACTTACAAGATCCATAGCCCATTCCAATGTCTACAATGAACAAAATAACAATTTTTAACACCAAGACACACACAATGCAATGCAATTATGCTTTTCACAAGATAACTGAGGAATGTATCTAAAAAATATTTGCTCGTGGAATACTCCAGGTGTTGAGTGGGTGTCCGGCTTCTCCCCCTCCTCTCTCAGTGCGACCTCATTTGGAGATGGCAGTCGTTCTGGGACCCTGAGGCCTGGGCAAGCAGCCCACAGGTGCCTTGTATGGATGGCAAACGGAGGCCCAGAGTGGGGACGAGGCTGGCCCCAATCTGCCTGGCAAACCAGCCCCCCTCCCCCCGCCTCAGCACACCCCCCCCACCCCACCCCAGCAGTTCTTTTTCTCCCGGCCCCACAAATCTCTGCACCATCTTCCAAGCTGCCGGCCCTGGCATAAGCCAGGGCTCTGGGGCTTCGGGGTCCAGCCAGCCCTCCCAGCTCCCGGGGACGCAGTGCCATCTAGACTCTTCTGCCTTATTTCCCTGCCCTTTATAAATATGCATGGGGCCCGAGAGATGGGGGGCCTCTTTTTGAGGGGAAATTAACCACAACGACAAACTTAGTTATTCATGCAAACCATCAGCCTGTTATCCCTGATTATGCAGGATGCAAACTGTGAGTATCTGAGTGACGGAGCAGCTCTCATCAAAGGCGCCATCGGGCAGCGGCCCAGCCCACCTTGCGGCCGCCTTTGTACTCTCTTCTCAGCCCCAGCGCAGGCCAATGGGCCGCCTCCCTCTGACAGCGCCTGTTCCTGACGCAGGGACCCCTCCGCACTGTATTTTAAAGGATTAATTAACCTTGTGAGATTGGCGGGGAAAGCTCCACCTGGCTATCTACTGCATGAAAGCATCCGCTCACCAGAGTATTTTAAGCTCACAGTGCAGACCATATGGTATTTCAAAGAACAGAAGTTGAAAGTACAGTACATATTTATTCCTTCCACAGAGAGCATTAAAGGGGTTTAAGTATTTTATTAAAGCCTATATGTGCGGGCATGTGTGTGCGCGACTGTGTGTGTGTGCGTGCGCGTGCGTCTCTGTGTGTGTATGTGTGTGTGAAGCGAGCGGAAATATACTCGCTGTACAGAAAAAATAAATTACACAGATTTATTTTCATCTCTCTGCCAACCCACCCCATAGCAACAGTGAAAACTTGGTCTATGTAAACTTGAGAAAACAAGAAATATTTTATCAGATCGTCTCAACTCATGGCTATTGCCAATTTCTCCTCTCTGTTTGGAAGCAAGAACTGTCTCCTTGGTGTCCAGGCTGCAGGGAGAGGGGCAGGAGTGGGGTGGCAGGTCTGAGACAATCAGGGGGCCAGGTCAGCTGGTCAGCCCCAGGTTCTGCCTTCAGGAGACAGGAAGTTCAAGCCTGGGGCCACCTCACTGGTGGGGAGGTACTTAGTCTCTCTGAACCTCACATTCCCCATCTGGGGCAACCCTGACCTCCCAAGGCGGGTGTGATAATCAAATAAGAAATATCTACACAGCGCAAGCACACCAACAACGCTCCCTTGAAGAGCCCTCAATCTGGAATTTTGAGAAAAACTTATTGTAGAAGCCTTTTTAAATTTTATTTTATTTATTTATTTGACAGAGAGATCACAAGCAGGCAGAGAGGCAGGCAGAGAGAGAGGAGGAAGCAGGCTTCCCGCTGAGCAGAGAGCCTGACTCGGGGCTCAATCCCGGGACCCTGAGATCATGACCTGAGCTGAAGGCAGAAGCTTAACCCACTGAGCCACCCAGGTGCCCCTGTAGAAGCTGTTTGACTATTTCCCACCTAGCATCCCATCTCCCTTCTCTTGGGAACAGCCCCCCAGCTTTTTCCTTGAGGAAGCCCTCTTTCTATCTCTCAGTCTAGGTGTTTGGGTTGGAGCTAATTTCACCCATGACTATAGGGGTGATCAGTGATCAAGGCTGGGCAACCAGACCCCTTCATCTCCCTAGCTTCAGTGTGGGTTCATGGATGGTCACATGGCCCCAGACAGACCAATGGGGCTCAGCCCTGAGATATCTGGGGAATTACTAGGTAAGTGGCTCTCTTTTCCAGACAGACTTGCTAGGCTGAGAGCCTGAAGCTCACTGTTGACCTACTCTTGGTAAAAACTTACTGACAGGAGAGTCTGAGGCAGATGTGGACGCTATCTTAAGGATAACTCATCTTTCCTGGGAATAGGTAGAAACTGAAATCCTAAAAATAAATAAAAAGTTTAAAGGGAAAAATAGGTAGAGTAGTCAAGCTGGTCAGGTTCAGCTGCCCAAACATCTGAGCGTTGTCTCTTGACAAAGTCACAGGTTTGATCCAATCTAGAGAGGAAATTGCTCTCCCCTCTGCTGCTCCATGCTTGAACACCTCCGCCTCTACTTGTAATGTTAAATCTTCCCTGATGGGGGCAGCAGAGAGTCAACGGAACCTGTGACCTGAGAAAGGGGAGGACCTCAACTGCAGTGAGGAGGGGCTTACAGCTTGGGACTCTCTACTCTCGGATACATCCTTTTTGTCACAAGAAGAGACTGTCAAGAAAACAGGTCGTGGACTCAGAAATTCATAAAAACCACACTGGGCCTCCCCTCCCCCACCATTCTACTGATGAAAACTCTGCAGACTGGGAAGATAATAACCACTTTACACCCAGCTTCTCCCTCACACCATATTGACCATCTTCAGATCTTTCCCTTCATAGCTCCCCGGAAGATATTTTCCAGCTATAAGATGCAAGTGGGAAAATGCAATTTTTCTCTAATATTCTATAACTTTAAATTGAACCTCCATTTTACCGGATGGCAGAAAAGTCAGTCAAGTCAGCGCCGGGGTTTCTCAAACACTTGGCGTTCCGTTCAGCCATTTCAAATTTACACTCAATCAATTTAGATTTTCTTCTCCATCCTCCTCCTCACCTAGTCTCAGTGACTAAAAACGATGGCACTGGGGACACTGGCAGGAAGAGAGTTTTTCTTGGTTAGCTGGTATCATTCCTCAGAGGTTCTGCTCTGCTCAGGGCAAAAAACCTCCCATCTGACCAAGTCTTCCTTGGGTGACAACCACAAATTCTACACTAACTGAAGGCACTGGAGAGGGACAAAATGGCAGATACTGAAAGACAGTCAATACCAAAGGAAGTGAAGAGCAATGGACAAGTTTTCCATTAGGGGTTTAGCCTGATGGAAGGTTCCGGTCTGCCCCATGCAGGGCACCTGAAACTTGCACAGAAAATTTTGGATAGAAAAGCACTATTGGTTTGAAGAACCAGGGGTCAGGGCAACTACAACAACTAAAAAGTTATTTAAAAAGTAACAAAAAAAGAAAAAGCCATAGAAGGGGTGGGTCTCAAAATTTGTGTATAAAATGCCTGAATCTGTGGCCAATGTCAGATGCACAGATGAGCAAGGCAGTCACAAGCAGCCCAGCAAACGCTGAAAGAACTTAACTGACATTTCAGCTTCTATCACCTGCGGGGAATGAGTTTATGGTTTCTGTTCCACAAAGTTAATTGCCTGCTTAAATAAAAATGAACATTCTTCAGAGGACTGTAATGAAGCCACAGTCTCTATTAACATATCATCGCAACATCCAGGATAAAATCCAAAATTATATGACATATGAAGATACAGGAAAACATGACCCACAGTCTGGAGAAAGGATAATCAATGGCTACAGATCATAAAGTGACCTTAGATATTGAAATCGGCAATAATTTTAAGGCAGTTATTATAAGCATGCATATGAACTTAAGGAAAATATGGTAAGAAGGATAAATATTCTCAGGAAAGAAATAGAAACTATAAGAAATCAAAAAACTGATGCCACACCTTCCTATGTGTGGAGGAAAACCTACTGGTTATAGTCAAGACATCTACACTTGCTGGCATCAGCAGAGAAGGCCATTCATTCACTGATCCACAGTTATCCAACCATACTAGCCCCTCTTCATCCTCCTCTTCAAAAATAAGAGGCCCTATGAAATCTACAGGCCCTCTTTTTGAGAAACATCTCCTGTACCCACCTCATTTGGGTACAGGAATATGTGACTGAAGCTTACAAAATCTGGGGCCAAAGAACACACACACACACACAAATATCCCTCATGAACAAAGACCCCAAACCCATAATACTTCAGCAAATCAAATCAAGAAATACACAAAAGTAGGCTTTCTTTCAAGAAAGAAAGTAGAATTCTTTCAAGAATTCTAGGTTTGTTTAAAAATCAAAAATTGGGATGCCTACATGGCTCAGTCAGTTAAGTGTCTGCCTTTGTCTCAGGTCATGATCCTGGGGTTCTGGGGTGGAGCCCTGGGTCGGGCTCTCTGCTCCACAGGGAGTTTGTTTCTCCCTCTCCCTCTGCCTGCTGCTCTGCCTGCTTGAGTTCTCTCTTTCTCTCTGACAAATAAGTAAATAATTTTTTAAAAAGTCCAAAATAAATAGATTCTCTATACAATAACAAAGAAGTAGCAGAAAGAGAAATGAAAAAAATAATCCTATTTACAACTGTACCAAAAATAATGAAAGACCTCTTCTCTGAAAAAAATGAAATACTGATGAAAGAAATTGAAGATAACATAAACAAATGAAAAGACATCCCATGCTCATGGATTGAAAGAAAAAATAGAGTCAGCATGTCCATACTACCTAAAACAATCTACAGATTTAACCAATAGCATTTTTCGTAGAACTAGAACAAACAATCCTAAAATGTGAACCATAAAAGATGCCAAATAGCTAAAGCAATCTTGAAAAAGAAAAACAACTGGAGGCATCACATTTCCAGACTTTGAGTTATGTACATTATTACAAAGCTGTAGTCATCAAAACAGTATGGTATGGGGTGCCTGGGTTGCTCAGTGGGTTAAGCCTCTGCCTTCAGCTCAGGTCATGATCCCAGGGTCCTGGGATTGAGCCCCATGTTGGGCTCCATATTCACCAGGGAGCCTGCTTCCTCCTCTCTCTCCGCCACCTGCCTCCCTTGCCTACTTGTGATCTCTGTCTGTCAAATAAATAAATAAAATCTTTAAAAAAAAACAGTGTGGTACAAGCACAAAAAAAGATACACAGACGAATGAAACAGAATAGAGAACCCAGAAATAAACCCATGATCATATGGTCAACTAACCTTTGACAAAGGAGGCAAGACTATGCAATGGGAAGAAGACCATCCTCAACAAATGGTGTTGGGAAACTGGACAGCTACATACAAAAGAATGAAACTGGACCAATTTCTTACATCATACACAAAAATAGATTCAAAATGGGTTGAAGACCTAAGCATGAGACCTGAAACCATAAAAATCTTAGAAAAGAGCACCAGTAGTAACTTCTGTGACATCAGCTGTAGCAATATTTTTCCAGATATTATGTCTTCTGAGGTAAGGGAAACAAAGGCAAAAATAAGCTGTTGGGACTACATCAAAATAAAAATCTCTGCACAGCAAAGGAAACAACCAACAAAACGAAAAAGACAACCTATGGAATAGGAGAAGATATTTCCAAGTGACATATCCAATAAAGGATTAGTATCCAAAATATATAAAGAACTTATACAACTCAACACCAAAAAAAAAAAAAAATCCAATTAAAAAATAGGCAGAAGAGGGCGTCTGGGTGGCTCAGTGGGTTAAGCCACTGCCTTCGGCTCAGGTCATGATCTCAGGGTCCTGGGATCGAGTCCCGCATCGGGCTCTCTGCTCAGCAGGGAGTCTGCTTCCTCCTCTCTCTCTCTGCTTGCCTCTCTGCCTACTTGTGATCTGTCTCTGTCAAATAAATAAATAAAATCTTTAAAAAAAAATAGGCAGAAGACATGAACAGACATTTCTCCAAAAAAGACATCCAGATAGCCAACAGACACACAAAAAATGTTCAACACTATTCATCATCAGGGAAATGCATGCCAAAACTACAATGAGCTATCACCTTACATCTGTCAAAATGGCTAAAATAAAAAATTCAAGGAACAAGTTTGGTGAAGAAGTAGAGAAAAATGAACCTCTATGTCCTGTTGGTGGGAATGAAAACTCATGCAGTTACTGTGGAAGACAGTATGGAAGTTCCTTAAAAAGTTAAAAATAGAACTACCATATCATCCAGTAATCACACTACTGGGAATTTACCCAAAGAATACAAAAATACTAATTTGAAGGGAGATATGCACTCCTGTTTACTGTAGCATTATTTGCAACAGCCAAGATATGGAAGCAGCCCAAGTATCTATCAATAGATGAATAAAAAAAGATGTGTGTGTATACACATAATGGCATATTATTAAAAATTAATTAGTAATAATATAATATCAATTAATTGGTAATGGCTTAATATCATTAATAATTAATAATAGAATGGTCAAGATGTGGTATATACACACACAATGGAATATTACTCTGTCATAAAAAAGAACGAAATCTTGCTATTTACAACAACATGCATGGATTTAGAGACTGTAAAGCTAAGCAAAATAAGCCAGTCAGAGAAAAACAAATACCATATGGTTTCATTCATATTTAAGAAACAAAATACACAAAGAGGTAAAAAAGACAAACCTAAAAGCAGACTCTCTCTCTTTTATTTTAAGATTTTATTTATTTATTTGTCAGAGAGAGAGAGCACAAGCAGGGGGAGCAGCAGGCAGAGGGAGAAGCAGGCTGCCTGCTGAGCAGGGAGCCCAACTCAGGACTCAATCCCAGGATGCTGGGATCTTGACCAGAGCAGAAGGCAGACGCTTAACCTACTGAGCCACCCAGGTGTCCCTAAAAAGCAGACTCTTAACTACAGAGAAAAGATGGTTACTGGAGGCAAAGTGGGTCAGGGAAGGGTAAAATAGGTGACAGGGATTAAGAGTACACTTACCTGGACGAGCACTGAGCAACGCATGGAATTGCTGAACTACTATATTGTACACCTGAAACTCCTATACCACTGTATGTTAACTGCATTGGAATTAAAATTTTAAAAACTGATGGATACATCATCATAACCAAATAAAGGAGGAATACCATATCCTCATGTCAGTGGATACAGAAAACATATTTCCAAAATTCAACACCTATTCATAATTTTAAAAGATAACTGACAATCTCAACAAGTAAGAAATAAAAGGGAATTTCCTCAATCTGATAAAAGCATATTTGAAAAGACTTTAACACCGTCCTTAATGGGAAAAGAGTGAATGCTTTCCTCTTGAGATCAGGAAAAATGAGATGTTCTGATATTCATCATTATACTAGAAGTCCTGGTCAATGAAATAAAACAAGGAAAGAAATAAAGAAATAAAAGGTATGAGGCACCTGGGTAGCTCAGTCGTTAAGCATCTACTTTTGGCTTAGGTCATGATCCCAGGATCCTGGGATGGAGCCCCACATGACATCAGGCTCTCTGCTCCCTGCTCAGCAGGAAGCCTGCTTCTCCCTCTTTTACTCCCCCTGCTTTTGTTCTCTCTGTCGCTGTGTCTCTCTCTGTCAAATAAATAAATAAATAAATAAACTCTTAAAAAAAAAAAAAAAGAAATAAAAGGTATGCAAATTGAAAAGGAAGACCTAAATTAACTTTATTAAATTTAGGAAGATCTAAATTATCTTTATTCATGGCAGATGACTATGTAAAAAGTCACTAAAAAAAATACCAAAAAAATTTAGATTAGAAACTGTATTTTATAACCAATGCCACTTAAAATGGCATTAAAAAAGTTAAACATTTAGGGATGAATCTATAAAAATATGTTTAAGGTTGGTATGCTTAAATATTAAAATCGTATTGAAAGAAATTAAAAGACCTAAGTAAATTAAGATACACAATGTTCATGGATTGGAAGATTCAGTCCTGCTAAGATATCAGTTCTTCCCAGATTGATCTCCGTGCAATCCCAATTAATACCCCAGCAGGCTTTTCTGTAGCAAATGACAAGCTGATTTCAAATTTTATATCGAAATGTAAGAGATTTAAAATAGCTAAAGCACTTTAAAAAAGACAAGCAAGTTTGAAGGAGTTTCACTGCCTGATTCTAAGACTTATGAAAAAGACTTATTCTACAGTAATCAAGAAGTGTGGTATTGGTATATGGATAAAGAAATAAAATTAACGGCATAGAATAGAGTCCAGAAATAAACCCACAAATACATGGTGAACTGATTTTTGATAAATATACCTAGGGAAAGGACACTCTCCACAACAAAAGATGTTGGGAAACATAGGAGATCCATATGGAAAAAAGCCTAAGCTTTGATTCCTACTTCATACCACATAAAACTTAACTCAAAGTAGTTTGTAGACTGGAACATAAAAATAGAACTATAGAACCACTACAAGAATACATAGGAGAAAATATCTGTGACCTTGGGGTAGGCTAAGATTTTAAAATAGAATACCAAAAAAAAAAAAAGCATGAACATTAAAGAAAAAAATGATAAACTTAGGCTTCACCAAAATTAAAACCTACTTTTCAAAATTTCTTGCTAAGGAAATGAAAGGGCAAGCCACAGACAGGGAGAAAATATTATCAGTACTATTTGTACTGATGATATGAAGGACTTTATCACAAATACAAAAAACTTTCACAACTCAATACTAAGAAGGCAAATCACCCAGTTAAAAACTAGAGAAAGACCTGAAGAGCCAGTTCACAAAAGAAGATATAGAAATGGCTGCAAAGCACTCGGAAAGATGCTTTGCTCATCCAGGAAACAGGAATGAAATCCATAAGGAGATACTACTGCAAACTCACAAGAATGGCTAGAATAAAAAGACCACCAAAAAAAGTTGGTGAAAAAAAAAGTTGCCGAAAGTTGATGAGGATATGGGGTAAAAGATTAACTAGAGACTCACCATACAACCCAGCAATCTTATTCAAGGAATTTCTAAGAAAAATGAAAACATGGGTCCACACAAAGCCTTCTACATGAATGTACATAGCTGCTTAGTCACAATAGCCCCAAACTGGAAACAACCCAAATGTCCATCAACAGGGGACCAGATAAGCAAATTGTAGCAGAACCATACAATGGCATAAGACAAGAAAAGGCAGAGAACGACTGCTACGTGCAACAGTGTGGACAGATCTCAGACTTCACCCTGAGTGAAAGAAACCAGACACAAAGTGGTAGTGTAGGTGGTTCAGGAAAGACAAAGCTAATTTATGACAAGACAAAAAGAATCAGTGATTGCTTGGGGCTGACAGTGGAGGGTGTGGACCCTGACTGCAAAGCAGCCTGAGAAAAACTGTTGGGGCAACATAGAGGTTCTGTACCCTGATCACAGTAGTGGTTACACTGATACGACCCTTTAGAAAACTTACTTGAAATGGGTATAACTCATCGTAAATTATGCCTTTATTTTATTTTATTTTTTTAATTTTTTGAAAAGATTTTATGTATTTATTTGACAGACAGAGATCACAAGTAGGCAGAGAGGCAGGCAGATAGAGATGAGAAAGCAGGCTCTCTGCTGAGTAGAAAGCCCGATGCAGGGCTTGATCCCAGGACCCTGGGATCATGACCTGAGCCAAAGGCAGAGGCTTTAACCCACTGAGCCACCCAGGCGCCCCTGCCTTGATTTTATTTTTAAATATACCTGTGTTACTTTAATCTTTAAAATAAATAGACTTGGGGCACCTGGGTGGATCAGTGGGTTAAAGCCTCCGCCTTTGTGTGTGATGTAAGGAAATGGTCCAATTTCATTTTTCTGCATGTGGCTGTCCAATTTTCCCATTTGTTGAAGAGGCTGTCTTTTTTACATTGGACATTCCTTCCTGCTCTGTCGAAGATTAGTTGACCATAGAGTTGAGGGTCTATTTCTGGGCTCTCTATTCTGTTTCATTGATCTATGTGTCAAAATGGATGAAGGACCACAATATGAGAAAGGAATCCATCAAAATCCTTGAGGAGAACACAGGCAGCAATCTCTTTGACCTCAGCAGCAGCAACTTCTTCCTAGGAATATCGCCAAAGGCAACAGAAGCAAGGGCAAAAATGAACTATTGGGATTTCATCAAGATCAAAAGCTTTTGCACAGCAAAGGAAACAGTTGAAAAAAAAAAGACAACTGACAGAATGGGACAAGATATTTGCAAACGAATATCAGATAAAGCACTAGTATCTAAAATCTATAAAGAGCATAGCAAACTCAACACCCAAAGAACAAATAATCCAATCAAGAAATGGGCAGAGGACATGAACAGACATTTCTGCAAAGAAGACATCCAGATGGCACATGAAAAAATGCTCCACATCTCTCGGCATCAGGGAAATACAAATCAAAACCACAATGAGATAGCACCTCACAGCAGTCAGAATGGCTAAAATTAACAAATCAGGGAATGACAGATGCTGGTGAGGATACGGAGAATGGGGAACCCTCCTACACTGCTGGTAGGAATGCAAGATGGTGCAACCACTATGGAAAACAGTGTGGAGGTTCCTCAAAAAACTGAAAATAGAGCTACCCTATGACCCAGCGATTGCACTACTGGGTATATATCCTAAAGACACAAAAGTGGTGCTCTGAAGGGGCACGTGTACCTGAATGTTTATAGCAGCAATGTCCACAATAGCCAAACGATGGAAAGAACCTAGATATCCATCAACAGATCAATGGATAAAGATGAATGGAGTACTATGCAGCCATCAAAAGAAATGAAATCTTGTCATTTGTGACAACGTGGATGGAACTAGAGGGTGTTATGCTTAGCAAAATAAGTCAGTCGGAGAAAGACAACTATCATATGATCTTCCTGATATGAGGAAGTGGAGATGCAACATGGGGGGTTTGGGGGGTAGGAAAAGAAAAAATGAAGGAAGATGGGATCGTGAGGGAGACAAACCATAAAAGACTTGATCTCAAAAAACAGACTTAGGGTTGCTGGGGGGAGTGGGAACAGGAGAGGGTGGTGGGGATATGGACATTGGGGAGGGTATGTGCTATGATAAGTGCTGTGAAATGTGTAAACATGGCGAGTCACAGACCTGTACCCCTGGGGATAAAAACACATTATATGTTTATTAAAAATTAAGATTAATTTTCCTGACAGTCCAGGAGTGGGGAGAGCCT
Source organism: Neogale vison (assembly GCF_020171115.1). NCBI lineage: Eukaryota > Metazoa > Chordata > Mammalia > Carnivora > Mustelidae > Neogale > Neogale vison. The sequence goes on along the minus strand of NC_058097.1, from coordinate 37,717,458 downwards.
TCGGCTCGGGTCATGATCCCAGGGTCCTGGGATTGAGCCCCGAGTCGGGCTTTTTGCTCAGCGGGGAGCCTGCTTCCTCCTCTCTCTCTGCCTGCCTCTCTGCCTACTTGTGATCTCTGTCTGTCAAATAAATAAATAAAATCTTTTAAAAAAATAAATAGGGACGCCTGGGTGGCTCAGTTGGTTGGATGACTGCCTTTGGCTCAGGTCATGATCTGGGAGTCCTGGGATCGAGTCCCGCATCAGGCTCCCAGCTCCACGGGGAGTCTGCTTCTCCCTCTGACCTTCTCCTCGCTCATGCTCTCTCTCACTGTCTCTCTCTCAAATAAATAAATAAAATCTTAAAAATAAATAAATAAATAAATAAATAAAATAGACCTGAAAATTGCGAGAGAAAAATTAAACAACAATGCAACAGTCCATTATTGTGTAAATTAGATGCATTCTCCATACATGTGTATCAGAGATCTCTTTGCAGAAGTGCTAAAGGCTAACTAGAAGTGTGGCTGGCCAGTAAGGAAGGGGGATCCTTGTATGAAGCATTTTTTTTCTGGGCAGCTACGAAGGGAGCGGAACCGGGCCACTTAAGCTTGAGGGGGATGGGGGGGGTTGATTTGCAACATTTAAAGGCTTCAGGGCTCAGATACTGTGCAGAGAGATACTGGCAATTTGCAATCCCGTCAGAAATCGGATTGTAATTTATCTGGTGTCAAGAAGGTTCACAAGTGCTTGCCCAAGGCTGCCTTAAATGAGCATCCAAATACTGAAGACAGGCTTCCAGGCCCCAACTCCGCACTAACGTGCTGACTTCCCTTCTCTGGGTTTCCATTCCCCATTTGTGACATAAGGGGGGTTGGCCTAGATGGAAGTCTCCTACGGTGGCGACACATAGGAGATGTCTGCCCCTTCCCTTGTAGCTCCAGGGCTGTACTCACTCATACATTGCCACCCCCCCCCAGCTGGAACACTGCCCCCCCAGGAGTTTGTGTTCAAGCTAGGAAAGTGGTGGGCTTGTCCCTGTCCTGCACACAGCTCCCCCCACTCCTGGACTGTAGGAAAGCCCCATGCCCTGAGAAAACCTCATTTCACACCAAAAAAGTTCTCCCAAACCATACACTTTGGGTGGTTTATCACAGAAGTATTTTTAAAAGCACCAACTTGTAAATAACTTAATGACCATTACTTGGGGATGGAATATATAGCCTTTGAAGACTATAATAACAGCACAAAATCTCATGGCATAATGTTACTTTATAAAAGCAGGATAACCACAGCCAGATTATGGAAAGAGCCGTGTCCATTGACCGATGACTAGCTAAAGAAGATGTGAGATATATATATATGGTGGAATAGTACTCAGCCACAAAAAAGAATGGCATCTCGCCATTTGCAATGACATGGACGGAACTAGAGGGTATTATGCTGAGTGAAATAAGTCAGTGAGAGGAAGACAAGTACCATATGATTTCACTCATTTGTGGAATTTAAGAAATATAACAGATGAACATGGCAGCGGGAGGGGTAAGAGAGACGAACAAAGAAACAGACTCTTAACTGTAGAGAACAAACTGATGATTAGCAGAGGGGAGGTAGTGGGGGCTGGGTGAAAGGGGTCGCGGAGATTAGGGAGGACACTTGTGATGAGCACTGACTGTTGTATGTAAGTGTCGGGTCACTAATGTCTACACCTGAAACTAACACTGCACTGTATGTTAACTAACTGGAATTTAAATAAAAATTTGGGGGGAGAAAAGAGGAACATTTCTTTAACAGGAAAAAAAAAAAAAGCAGGATTTAACATTGTGGGCCTTTTGACTACAACTTAGGGAATATGCATAGAAAGACAGAAGGAAATGCTCCAGGCGTCCTGATACTTGGCTGTACCCAGTACATTTGAAGCTTAGGAAGGAATGAAATGGCTTGCTGCCTCTGAAAGCAGTAGCTCAAGGGTCTCATCTTACCAGAGGCCCACCTCCTTCTAGACTAGGTTTTCCTATCAAGGGCTCTCCTCCCCAGAGAGACAAAGAGGGCAGTTGGCAGCTCCAGGTTTCTATTTTGACTGACCTAGCAATCTTAGCAAAAATGGAGAGTCTCTATCTGGCAAAAGTTTTGATTCTCACTGGTGAAGCCTTGGTCACGCATCCTGAATTAGGATTAATGCTCTGCTGTCCCTCTACTTTGCAATTCCTAGTAATTTTTGAACGAGGGTCCTTGCATTTCCATTTTGCACGGTGCCCTGCAAATTACTGGTCCTGGTAAATTAGCTGGTCCTGGGTTCAACCCGGTACAAACCCACAGTCCAAGAATAGGAGGGTTGATCCCCAGTGGAAAACAGAAAACTTTTATTAGGCAGAAGGGACGGAGAGGCAGCAGATGTGCACCATAGAAGCGAATGGCGGTGGGGCGAGGGTCATTGAATTTACTGTGAGGTCTACTATTATTACCAACACTATGATTGTTACAGGATTTTTTTTTTTTCTCTGTCAGTGCCCACCAGTCTTGGTCACGCTGCTTTGAAGAATGAAGAGGTAGACCCAACCCGACAGAGCAGTGGGCAGCAAAGCTACGTTCACTGAATGACAGCAAAGCAACAGCATAAAGCTTCCAAGGAGGGAGGGGACCCAAAGGGGTTGCCACCTGAGTTTCTAAGTCTAGGGGTTTTCTAAGTCTAGGGCTTGTTGACAGACTGTTTTAATCTGATTAACCCTTCCAGTGCCTGTCCTCTGATCAGATTTTGAAATCTATCTTTCATATGGGAAAGGGTGGAGGGCTCCTTCCAGTGTGGTGTAAAATCCTTCCAACGGTGGTTTCCTCTTAGGGTGGGGCCCCCCTGCCCCTGCCTGCCTGCCTTTCAACTACCCATCATTATTATTTTGCAGTGTGGTACTATTTCTCATTTAAATACAAAATAACCCTAAATAAAGGAAATGTAGTCCTCTCTCTTGGAACCGGAGTGAGAGCTGTCAGAACTGTGGTCTGGGGTCTGGGGTCTCCATCCCAGCTCACCTCCACAGAGTGCAGCTCCACTGTTTCCAGAGCTGGTTCAAAGCACCCCCTAGTGTCTGCAGCTAGGAGGGGTCCAGACTTGAATTATCCGGATCTGATGGACGAATTCCTTTGCTACTCATGAGGTGCATTCCCCAGAGGTTGGGGGAGGAGAGGTCTCAGATATCATCTCTCTTTTGATTCCTAATGCCAAGTCTCTGAGTTAGGCCTTATTTTTGTTTCCATCTCACTGGGAGGAAAATCAGGGTTCATTGTGGCTGGGTTTCCCATCCAAGTTCACAACTCCAGAAGGTAGGAAGGGGATTAGAACCTACATGTATAAACTCGGAAGTCCAGGATCCTCCCTGTGAATCCTTTCTGCCTTGACACCGGGACAAAACCTTGAAGCCTCCAATCACGGCTTCCTTAATATGAAAGTGAAAATACACCCAGTCCTTCACGAGGGATCTTAGGGCACCTTCCAATTTTCCCCCCTGCCTAACCCAAGTGCCCGGCCCGGTGGGGGAGGCAGAGGGTTCATCACAAAGGCTCAGAAACCTACCAAGCCCTCCCTGACACAGATGTCACACCTGGTCTCCACTCACACCCAGGAAGGGGACAGAAGTCCTTCTGGCTTGCTCGGAGCTCTCTTCACCAGGTTTCTACCCTTCTTTCCAGAGGCCCAATGCTGGACAATTCTCGTCCACCATTATCTTCATTTTCCAAATACTAATCCAGTTTCTCGTGGGAGATACCTCCAACTTTGCTGCCCTGAGCAATACCAGAATGCGTGTCCTGTAGGCCTCTGAGGCAGTTTCCCTAGGTGCACACCCAGAGTGCTACTGTTGGCTCCACAGGTACAGGGCAGGGACTAAGGGGAGGCAAGGGCCTCCCGACATTTGTTCCCTAGGTCTTCGCTTGCTTGGCCTCATCAGAGCCTTGCAAAGGTATGGATGCATTGCATTTCTCTGCACCTGTCATGTGCTCTGCCATCCCTTAATACCACCTGACCCGCTCATGATCCCAGGGTCCTGGGATCAAGCCCCATGTGAGGCTCCCTGCTCCGATGGAAGCCTGCTTCTCCCTCTCCTCCTCCCCCTGCTGTGTTCCCTCTCTCTCTCTCTCTCTAATAAATAAATAAATAAATAAATAAATAATATCACCTGACCTGCTCAACTGTGTCAGTTCAAGGGTACTGTGGCTCTCGCTCCTTTACTCCACCTTCCTCTGATCCCCAGTGGGGATGAGGCTTGTTTGTCCGTCTCAGCCATTCTGAGTCTCCCTCTGGGAAAGGCCTATACATACCCTTTGCCTTTGTTTTGCCTTTTTTAGATTTCTTTTCTATTTTGGACTGGTTTTCAGAAGTTCGTTGATTATTCTAGCTAGAGTCCTCTGTTGGGTTAAGGCATGGAGAACATATCCTCCTAGCTTATCACCCATATGTTGATTTTGTTTGTAGGTTAAGCAACATTTTCTATTTTGCTGCAGTCAAATCCGTCATATTTCTCCTCATGGATTGAGCTTTAGAGGTAACGATAAGTCCTTTCCTATTACAGAGATATTTCCTACATTCTAACTTATTAGCTTTATATATATATATTTTTTTAAGATTTTATTTATTTGACAGAGAGAGGTCACAAGTAGGCAGAGAGGCAGGCAGAGAGAGAGGAGGAAACAGACTCCCTGCTGAGCAGAGAGCCCGATGCGGGACTCGATCCCAGGACCCTGAGATCATGACCTGAGCCGAAGGCAGCGGCTCAACCCACTGAGACACCCAGGCGCCCCTTAGCTTTATATTTTTACCTGTAATAACTAGATAGTTAATCTCTTTGGAGTTTATGTATATGGTATGAGGTAGGAATCCAATTTGTTTCTCCATTATGGAAAGTCAATATTTCCAGTGCCGTTTACAAAATAATCTAGCCTTTCTCTAATAATTTGTGATTGTCTCTATTACATGCCAAGTTATCATGTTTAAACGAATTTATTCTGGACCTTCCAAACTATTCCACTTACTATCTGTTTCTGTACCAGTATCACATTATTTCAATACTATGGTTTTATAATCTATTTTCATGTCTATAAAGTAAGACCTTCCTTTCATTTCTCTTTTTCAAAATTATCTTAGCAGATCATGGGCCTTTATTTTTCCATATATATCATGGAGTCAGTTTCCCCAGTTTCAACACCATCAGCCTAGAATTTTTACTGGAACTCATTGAATACCCTGATCATTTATGTTCTTTTAAAGTTAAGGTATTATACCACTATGTATCTGCACATTTAGGTCTTCAAAAAACATCCATATATTTGAGTTTTAGATTAAACTCCTTAAAGGTCTTGTGGATTTTTTTGTTAGGTTCCTAACAAATTTCTAAATACTTCAGTATTGTGCAAGGTATCTTATTTTTATTACATTTTCAAGAAATGTATTCTTATTGCAGAGAAATCAATTATTGACTTTACATTCTGATCTTATATAAGCTACTCTTATTCAATGTTCTTATTAGGTTCATTGATTCGTCTGTTGATTCTCTTGTGTTCTATGTTGATGATCATTTGACCAAAAAACAAAAACAAAAACAATGTTCTGTAACATTGGTGGACCTTGAGAGCATTATGCTAAGTGAGATAAGTCAGACAGAGAAAGACAAATACTATATGATATCCCTTATACGTGGAATCTAAAAAATCAAAACAAACAACAAAACCTTGGAAAACAGTGTGGAATGGGGGTTACCAAAAGCTGCAGGCGTGGGAATGAGAGTTTAAGAGTACGTACAAGATGGGACCAGGGAGGGAGACAAATTATAAGAGACTCATAATATCAGGAAACAAACAGGGTTGCTGGGGGGTGAGGGGAATGGGTGTGGTGGCTGGATATTGGACACTGGGAAGGGTATGTGTTCTGGTGAGTGCTGTGAATTGTGTAACACTGATGATTCACAGACCTGCACCCCTGAAGCAAATAACACATTACATGTTAATAAAATAAAATAAAATAAAAATAAATAAATAAGTAAACACACAATACCTTAAAAAAAAAAAGTACATACTTGTCAATAGTAGATAAATAAGTCCTGGGGATCTGATACACACTGTAGGAATTAGGCAACAAAACTGTATTATAAACACTGAACTTGCTAAAAGACCAAAATAAGAAGCAGGAGAAGCAGCAGAAACCACTGCTTTTTTGCTTCCCATCTTTTATCTGAGTGTTCTCACTTTACTGCACTGCCCAGTACCATCAAGGACCATGTTCTGGCCCTGCCAGAAAAACATCCTTGTCTTCTTTCTGACTTTTTTTTTTTTTTTGATTGATTGATTGATTGACTTTAAGTAATCTCTACACCCAAGGAGGGACTTGAACTCACCACCTGGAGATCTAGATTGCATATCCCACTTACTAGGCACTTCTCCTTCTGATTTTTAAAAGGCTAAGAAGATTTGGGTTTTCGTCTAGTATTTGGTCTAGTTTTCTTCTAGTATTTGAAGGCAGCCATTAGAAATTTGCTCTTGAGAAGGAAGGCTGAATCGAGGAGAGTGAGACAGGAGGCAGAAGGATGGATTCTCTAGAAATCCTTAAAGCTGAAGCCGTGCAGACGAGTGTGGCAGAGAGAGGTGGATAGAACTGATGGGATTCTGGGACATATTACATTCCTGAGTGAGGATCCAAGACTGAAGCTCTATTTGGGGGTTGGCTGCCCCCAAACAGGGCTGGAAGAGATGGTGATGCTCTTCACTGAGGGGAGCTTAGGGGAGAAGCAGATTTGGGGAAGGAAGTTGGGTTCCACTTCTGAAGCGTTCGCCCAGTTGGGGCTGTGGAACACCCAGTGAGGGGTCTACCAGAGGTGTGAACAGAAGTATATAGAACCGAGGGCAATGGTCTGGGAGAGGACAAAGATTTAGGGTTCTAGGCTTAACAACTCCAAGTGGTATTAGTGAATTTCACAAAGCGCCGGGCACATAGGGATCAGCCGCTAGTAGAACTGCCAGGATTACGCTCACAGCGGTGGGAGTTCAAACCAGGGATGGACAGACATCTAGGGCCAGCCCAGAAGCCAAGGAGGCTGAGGCCGGAGCCCTGGGCCACACCAGACCCGGATGGTCTGAGGACTCCGAGGAGAGACAGCAGGAAGGGCGCACTGGGGAAGCCTAGGGGAGAAGGACCGAGAAGGGAGTGACTGCAGAGTTTATCTGGGAGTGAACGCGCCCTCTCGCGAATGGCCAAGCTCCGGCTTGCCTCTGGAGAGCCGGGGCTAGCACACTGTGACGCACGCACCTCCCCTCCCACCGCCCTGGGGTCCAGTAGTCCCCAACCCCGCGGCGCTCGACAGCGGCCACGCCCCCGCCCCGCCCCGCCCCCGGCCCGCGGAGCGCCGGCGCGGAAACGGTCCCGCCCCCATCCCCGCCCACAACTGCTCCGGCCCCGCCCCTGCCGCCGGGCGCACCCCGCGGAGCCCCGGAGCCCGAACTGACCCAAGGTTCGCCCCCTCGGTTCGCGCGCGCCCGACTGGCCTGGACAGGGAGCGGCCCGCTCAGTCTTCACGGCCGGCGTCGGGACGGCGCGAGGCCGCGCTCGGGGACCTCAGCGCCTGGCGGCCGCCGCCATCACCAAGGTTCCAACCGCGCTCCCGCGGCCGCGGCGGGGCGGGGCGAGGCAGGGGCGGGGCCCGGGGGACGGCGGGCGGGGCGGTGTCACGTGGGTAAACACGCTGCACGTGGAGCAGAGCCTGAGCGCTGGGGGCGGTGCGGGCTGCCGGCTGGCTACGCGGGGCCAGCAGTCTGCAGCGCGCGGCCGGTGCCGGTCCTGGAGGCCGCGGCCTGTAAGGACCGCGCACGCTAGACTGAGGTGCAGGTCCTCCCATGTCTGCTCCTGGGCGACACTGGCACTGAGGTCGGGCTTAGCCGCGCCAGGCCCTGCCCCCTAAAGGATGTAGCAAACCTGTGATAGCCAGATGCCGTGGGCACGGTCCCATCTCACAGATGAAGAAGCGGCACCGGAGCGCCTAAGAAACTTTTCCAAAGCCACGAGGCCAGAAAGTGGTGCGCCCTAGGCCCTGCGCCTCCTGGCTCCTTCGTGCGTCTTGTGAGGTCTTGTTCCTCACGTCCTGTTCCCACCCGAGGAGTTGGAGTTGGCAGGGACACTCGGGGAAGGCCTAAGGTTCCCCGTTTGTGCGGCAGGGTAGCAGCGGTGCCCGCCTCCACCGGAGGCTCAGAAGCCGTGTTCGCCAAATGGGGGCGGTAGCTTCCGCCCAAGCGTGGGGTGGGGGGGTGGACCTTAGGGGGGTTTCTGGCCCAGCGTCGCCGCAAGACCCTTCTTCTGGGACCCACCTGTTTCTTCAGGGAGCTGGGGTCGTCAGCGACCCTTGCATCGGGCAGCGTCCAAGGCACTCGTGGGCTCCTTCCCGGAGCCGCCTCCTACCCTGGCCGCCCTTTCTTTTCTCTCCTCCTCTTCCTCCTCCTCTTCCTCCTCCCCTTCCTCTCCATCCTTCCCCTCCTGCGCCGCCCCGCGCGACCCCGAGGCGCCGCATCAGCACTGGGCCGCCGCCTGGAGTCAGGACTGGCGGAGGCCTGGGAGGGGTGGACAGAGTGTTCAGGATTCAGAGGAGAGCGTGTCCTGGCCCAGAGGCGGATCTTCCTCGCTCTTTGGGCAGTACCCAGCGCTCTGGCAAGTGCACGCGCGACTCGGGCTCCCTAGGTCCGGAGGTCCCTGAGGGAGTACTGGGGCCTCCCTCAGGGTTGGGACCCTGGGTTGGCTTTGGGGGTTCATCTAAGCTGGTTAATAGGATTAACCAACCCCGGGCTTCTAATGCAGTATAGACACCTGAAACGGCCCCCTACCCCCTTCCATTTGACCTTGGGCGAGAGGCTGAACCTGAACCGTCCTGTCTCAATTTCTTATTCTCTAAAACGGGGTGGTGGGAGACTTAAGTGACTAAATGAAACCTTGGCGACAGTTCTATGCACGCCGTGGTGCGCACCCATACTCTGGTTGGGAACTGTGTTTTCCTGCTGCTGGAATCCAAGCCCAACCCCTGTTCTTTCCTCAAGATCTGTTTCGTGGAAGGCTCCTGGCAAGCACCTTTTAACAGTGACTTGCCCTGATGCATTCGCTGACAGGTCAAGACAGTGACACAGGCCTGTGTGGTGCCCCAGCAGCTGAACCCTCCTTGTTGCCTCCTTCCTACTCACCTACCTACTGACCAGCCTCAGCTTGTCTCCCTCTGATAATGCCGCTTCCTCTGCCCCACCCCCATGGGAAGACCAGAGGTCTGGCATGTTTGGCCACACCCGTTCTGAGCCTCCCTGAACTGCAGTGTGAAGCTGGATGGGGCACCTTTATTCTACTGAAGAGGGAAAGTCTAACCACAGTGGTTTTCTGGGTAGCAAACAGGCTTTGTGCATGAGAGGCCCAGGCCTGGGGCTTTGGCTAGTGAGGACCCTCCGGATCTCTGTCTTTTTCCTCCTGGCTAAACTAGGGGATCACAGGTGCTGGTTTAAGGAAGGAAATGGAAACACAGGGAGACCTAGGAAAAGCCAGAGGGAAAATTGGGGGAGGGAGGAGAAGGTAGACTTCAGTGGGGTGTTGCTGCCACCCCTGAGGCAGGGTGTTGGGGCAGGCATCCTTACATGAGAGTGTCTGGAACCTTCCCTGCATGCTGGGCCGGCACAGGCAGTGGCCACACACCTGCAGCAAAAAGGATCCTGAAGTGGGATTTTTGCAACAGCTTCAGATCTTTGCTGTTTCAGAGGGTTTCTGGTGTTTGTTTCTGTATTTGCTGCTTTCTCAGAACAGTATCCCTTTGCTTCCTCCATGGAGTCAGGTAGTTGGGATGGGACTGACTCCAACCCTGCCCCAGGGCCTGGCGGCAGCCCACATTTGGCCAGTCAGAGCACTGTCTCCCTCTGGCCACAGTGATGAGAGAAAATATGGTCATGTGACCCATGCTGGACCAATGAATGTCATCCTCAGGACTCTGGTTAGAGGTTCTGGGAAGGAGGTGCTTGCTGGTAGGAATATTACCTTGGAGATAATGGCAGGTGCCATCTGGAGGAGGAGGTCAACACAGAACAAAGCAGAGCTAAGCAAGGGAGAGAGACAGATTCCTGATGATAGCATATGAACACCCAGATCCAGCCATTCCTGAAGCTATGTGTGCCCCTGGGCTATCTAGTTAAAAGTAGCCGTGAATTCCTTGTTTCTCCTGTTTGAATTGTGTTTCACTTGCAGCTAAACATCTTTATGTCATCTGGCCATCTCATTTCTTGATGAGAAGGCTGAGACTTGGGGGCTCCAGGCCACATGGCTTATCAGAGGTTGATCTGAGCTACAGTTATCTGGAGAGTGTCTCTGGCAGGAGGCTCCTGCCTCCTACAATCTCTCTCAGTCTCCTGCTCTGGCCTTCCTGACCAGTGAATCTGTAACCTCCCAGCCCACAGATAGTCTTGACTGAATATTCTCTGACCAGTGCTCCCTGAGTGTGTCTTGTCCATAACCGTACCTCAGGGCCAGCCATAGAGGCTTTGGGCAAACACTGGGGGAGAGAATTAATGAGACATCAAAACCCCTGTGCCTATTTGGGGTTTGGAGGAGTTCAGAAAATCAGGAACTCCCAGAGTTTCCTCTCTTCACTCTGCCCCTGCCCTTGGCATGCATGACATCCCCTTGTCCCTCTTTCACTGATGACTTTACCCGAGTCCTTGCTCCAGTCCCTCAGTTCTTCCTTGGACCATCTTGTGGACAGCTGTATGGCCCGTCTTGGGCAGTGGAGTGAGGGATGGGCTTTCACTCTAATTCCCTTGCCCCATACCCCTTTGCACCACTCCAAAGGCTCAGGCACCCCAGAAATGCATCCAGGAACACCCCCAGAGGGGCCATGGCTGCTCCCCCTACTCCTCATCACGCCAGAAGGGGCGAGCGAGAATACACAGGAGGAGAGGGCTTGTTGCCGGGCCACAGGCTGTGCGCCTCCCGAAATGTGCGGCGGCACATCTGCCCAGAGAAAAAGGGAGGCCTGGAATCACAAGCTTTGTTATTTTTACTTTTCGGTGTGAGGGGCCATCTGTGCAGGTTTGAGCTTGTCTGGAGGAATGAGGATTTGCAGATGAAATTCAAATGTAGGATTACTTTGCAGGCTGTCACGCTGAGACTTTCTGCCCAAGCTGGGGTGGCCGCGACAAGACTTCCAGCAGCAGAGTGTGCCAGGGTCCAGCACCTGTTCAAGGTGAGTGAGTATGTGGGGCCCTCCACCAGGGCATCGTCAACCCCCACAGTGACAATGAGTCTTCTCAGCGCTGGTGCCACCAAGGCTGCCCGGAGGGGCCTGGAGCACTGGCTGAACACACTGGTCCCCGTCGCCTTCCAGGAGGCCATCCGGAGGTTAGGAAACCAGGTGGAGGAGGAGATGGGCAATGCCAGCGTGAAGAGTTGCCTGTTCCTCCCAAACAACCTCCATGAACTTGCAGCAGCACACCCGCCCTTGACTATGCCCACGGCCCCCGTCGTCAGCTGCAGGACACCATAATTCCCCTGCATGGAAACCAGAACTTTGCCATCCAAGCGGCAGGTGGAGCTGGCCACTTGGGCCCCCGCTCTAGGACCTTCGCACAAACCAGGGCTATGGTGGGGAAGGGTGTCAAGGTGAAAAGGGGGGCAGGAGGGTCATCCCAACCCCATTCTAGAAGCTCTTTCTGAGCCATTGCAGCGAGAGTCCTTGCACGGGGCTCTCATTTTAGCTCCTGGCTGCTCACAGGTTGTGCACTAGCCCACATCTCCTGCGAGGGAAGTTAATCTCCACACAGCAGCCTAAGTGCCAGGTAAGCACATTCGTCTGGTTAATTTGTGATAGGAAACATTGTTTCTGCACTAGATGCTTTCCTTGGACCTGTCCGGGGGCAGATGTTGGCAGCCCGGGATGGGGAGGCAGCCGGAAGGAGAGGACCGCGAGGTTCAGCACTTCTCTGCTTGGAAACTTTGATGCCATTCGAGACCACTCCTCCCAGGCTTGGGGGGCCGGGGGAGGTGGTGACAGACAGGCGCAAATGCTCTGGGGCTCTTTCAGTCATTGCTGTGCTCCAGCACACACACCCTTGCCCAATTTATGCCAAATAGTGAAATGCAATACCAGTAGACGGGGATTGTGGGAAGAAAGCAATCCATAACCTCTATTTTTTCTTCTTCAAAAAGAACCCTTGGGTAAGGAATGTGATTCGAGGTGCACCAAGAGGGGTTCTTGGCCCTGAAATGCTGCTCCAAACACACACACTCCTACCCACCCAGCCACCCACGTCAGCAAGGGTACCTGTCCACTGGATTATGGCAAAGCAGGAGGCTGGCAGGGCCTGGGGACAGGACAAATGGCCACTGCCAGTGCCGTTGCCATTGCCCGGGTACCAAAAGGACAGGAGGAGGGGCCCAGAGGAGAGCTTCCTGGGTCCTGCTGGGCTCCAGGCTCACTCTGGGCCTGACTTGCTGGGGCAAACAGACCTTTTTTTTTTTTTTTTTAGACACAGAAACAAAAGGATGAAATCATTAGCATCAATTGGGCACATTCAGTGAAGATTACTGACACGCCATTGTTAGGAAGATAAAAGAAATATAATTAATAAAACCCGCCCAGCCCGCCTTTTGTGCTCCCATGAATTCTTTATTGGCACCTGCATCTATCTCGTCCACAGACGAGCCCTCTCCTTCCACTGCCCTGGACGTCGCTAAAATGAACAGTGCAGAAAATCACTCCCGGGATCTGAAAACTCATCTTTTTCTGCTGCAATGTGTCTTGTGCCTCCGTGCTCTCCCTCCCAGGGCAGAAGTAAAAAGAGCATTTTGTAGCCCGACAGCACAGGTTCTATTCAAGGAAGAACAAAGCTGGACCCCACCTGCCCCCACCCCCACCCTCAGGGACCCTGTCCAGGGCCACCCTGCACAGCCAGGCCCCTTTCAGGCACCAGCCTTTGGGCAGGGGTGGGAGCATTTTCTGGAAGCAGCCCCGGAATCACACTTACCCCCTGTCTGGCCTTGACATGCCTGAGATGGGCCGAGTGTCAGAGGTCACCCTGAGGGTCATCGGGCCTCCTGGAGGACCTGGGGGAGGTGGGGCAGCCCTCTGCCCCTGGCCGGCTTCCGGCCCACCTGCTTGCCAGCCTGTCCTCTGCCCTGCGCACTGTCGCCCTCGTCCCCCACCCACCCTTGATGTCAAGAGAAATGAAACCTCCTTTGCATGACAGGAAGCAGGGAAGTTCCCTGAAGTGTACTGCAAACCTAAAAACACCCCAGCCCGGGCTTTCATCACCACCTGGAAGACCAGCCTTTGAAGAGAAACAGAAACCCACTCTTAACCCCTGAGAACCTGGGCTTCCACTGAGAGAACATGCTATGGCCTCCCACTCACTGGGCCCTCGAGGGGTCTGAAGCCCGAAATAGGTGAGTGATGAGCCGAAAGCCCCACAGCATCGCGCGGGGAGCCAAGACTCTCCCGGAAGTCCAGGAATCTGAAACTCCAATGCCTGTGGGAGGCAGACAGGTAAAGATGTCTTTGGACACCACAATGCTTTGTCCTGATCGTGAACATGCTCAAATAGTCTGGTCTCTCTGTCACTTTTCTTGAACCTTTCTGCTCTCTTCCTTTGTACACTTTGCTTGCTTTTCACAGTTCGGGGCACAAGCATTTGTCTTCTCTGGGAGGTCGGCAGCATGTGGATGAGGATCAGAGGCAGGGACCCCCGAGCCAGGGGCAGGGGGCCATGGGCACTCTGACGGTCTGCATGTTATGGGCCTTGCCGGCCAGGCTGTCGGGGCCTGGGGGGTGGGCACAAGCCTATGTGAGCTCTCTCACCTTTCACCCATCGGCTCAAATGTTTCAAAACCTCTTTGCAGCCCAAACACAGAGCCCCCCCCCCAGATGGGCAGCCTCTTCTTCTCCCCCTGAGAGCCCCAGGGACCCTGCACAGAGTCGGGGAGGGATGGAGGACACCGAAGTTCAGGGGGAGGGCTTCAGACCGAGCCATCATCTCACACGATGACGGATTGCTCGTTGCTCCTCTACAACAAGGTAATCACTTGGTTAGCTTGGCAAGAGGGACACGACGAACCATCAGGGAATGGCTTTGCCTCTCTGCTCTCTGTGTGATGATGCACTGGAGTCCGGGCTTTTGTGTGTCACTCCACTCTGGTGACCCTTCCAGGAACTGGAATTCAATGGTGTGGGGCTCCTTTGCCCAGAAGAAACACTAGAACAGCAGCAGCATCTCTGTTCGGGTCTTGCTTCTTGATTCTCAGTCTGAATGTGGTCTTTTCCAAGTGGAAGATAGCGTGTATTCTTCTGGGCATGGAAGAGTAAGAAATTTAATGAAAACGACTACATATCTAAAAACCAATCCATCTGCCTGCTCATCCAGGGAGTGAATATTTAATAAGCGCCTATCATGTGCCAAGCCCTGAAATGATGTGCTAAGCAATGAAATCAATTGCCAAGCAATCACTGAGAAAGACAAATGGGAGGGGGTGGGTGTGTATGGGTATGTGCGTTTTTAAGCAACTTAAGAGATATAATTAGATGAAACAGCTCTGTATAAAACCCAGCAAATGTTTTGTCCATGAATATGTTCGTGTCTGCATAGAAAAGGTTCTGGAGCCACGAACCCTATTTTAACATACAAAGTGTTAAGGATGGCACCTCGGGGATTTTTACTTTCTCTGTTGTACATGTCCATAGAAGTCTAATTTATCATAGCACACATATTCTGCTTCCACAATCAGAGAAAAGCCAAGGAACTTAAATAATAGCAATTTTCACGGGATGAAAAGATGGCCTTTGCAAGTGCTGGAGCCACCGTGGGAAGGCAGGCTCTCTCCTGCTCCCTGGCTGGGAGGATTGATCGGCATAATTTGGGGAATTAGCTGACCACACCTAGTAAAGGTGCAGGAGTACACGCCCTTTGACGTGGTGGTTTCCAGGTCTGGGGACGTTCCCAGGAGAAACCCACACACATGGCCCACGTGTGTGCAAAATGTTCATGGCAGCATCGTCGGTGACGGTGGCAGCATTGCTGACCTACTCATGGGCTGGCCTGGGAGGAACTTCATACCTCATGGGACAGTCACAGAAGAGAAAACTCAACCACAGTTATAAATAAATCCAACCCTCTATATGTCCACACAGGTAAATATTGAAAATAATGTTGAAAGAGAATAGGAAGTGGTATTATTATAGGTAAGGATGGATGCCACTCTTGCTGATTTTTAAAACACCCAGAGAGGTGTTTTTCTAAGTCTATTGCTTATGGAGCCAAATGTAAAAGATAAAAGTCTAAAAATATGTGTGGGAATCATTCACACTGACCCCGGGGTGATTATTTCCTCTGAGGAGGAAAGAAAGACAATGGGACAGGGGAGGGAGACAAGGGGGCCCTTCGGTGGGGGCCCTTAATGTTGTAGTCCTTTAAAAAAAAATGTGACGAGAAATTGGGGATGGGTCTTCATGTAAGTTACTGTATTGCTTTCTGCACTTAAACATGTTTGCCTGCCTGATGCGTGGGAGCTGATCTCACTGATGACTTGGGAATTGAGTGGTTTTCCTATGTGTATTGTGTATCGCTGGTTTCCATTGTATTAACAACGGGAAGTGGTGTAAGCAGTTTCCCTAGAGGATGCAAAGTTTCCCTAGAAGATGCAAAGTGCATTGCTAGGAGGAGATGCGCAGGTGGAGGAACCCTTCAGAGGGGAGGTTCTGGGGACAGCGGTGTGGGACAGGCGGGGCTGGTCTCCTATGGGAGCTGAGGGTCTAAGCTGCCTGTGGATGAGCAGACAGGCCGAGATGCAGGTGCAGAAGTCACTGAGGCCTGGAAGGACAGGTGGGGTAGTCACAGAGGCAGGGCCATTTAGAAATCACTGATGCATGGAGCACACGGTCCTTTTCCCAGGACGCTGAGAGGCAGAACTCTGGGCTTGTTTCTTCAACTTCTGCCTCCAGACGTAGGTCTGAGCCCATCACTGTCCCCTTCACAAACACCAGCTCCCTGCTGCCAGGGACACTGGGCCCATGTGCAGCCTGACGTGTAAAAGCCCATTATGACGTGGCCTCTGTCACCTGCACTGCCTCATCTCCTATTTCCTCTACTGAGTCATGACCGTGACTCTCTTTACTGCTGCAGACACAGCAGCACCCTCTCAAACAGACACACCGTCTCTGCTCCAGGCCCTTCCCATGCCCCCATGCTCCTTCCCGGCTCCAGACAGGCTCACCTGAGCTCTAGGATTGCATCCCGTGTGCTTTCATCTCTAGGACTGGTGGTGCCCAGTGCACAGCATGGGCTCAGGACTGAGGCCACCTCACATACCACAATGAGGAAGCCAGCATCAGACCAGAACTGACTGCAGTGAGATGCTACGTGAGTTTGGGAATTGGCATTGATCAGGAAAAATGACTTAAGAGACAGGCGGGGGGTTAGGGTGTAAAGGGAGTCGTTATTCAATACAGGACAGCATTGGCCTCCCGTCTGAGGCTCCTGGGAAATGGTACCTGGTAAGCCTGTGAAACTGAGCACATCAGCGTCTTCGGGAGTTAAATTTGGAATTGGGATGAGGTAGGGAAAAGTCTATGCTCATTGAATACAAAATGCAATTGTCTGTCAGTGCGGGAACTGAAGTATCTGCAGCAAATTATATTTAAGACTCTATTGTCACAGGCAGATTAGCTAATGCTTGATTTTAAGTATAGGCTTCTAATGCTATTACTCCTGGTTCGCTCTGCCTGGCAGGTAACCTTGTGGAACAAATGACTGCATTGCTTGAATAACATATTTGATCAAACAGGACAATTCTTTCAAAAATTGAGTTCTCTGTGGCAATTTGAGACCTGTAATCAGCAAATTAGATGATTACAGCAGGGATAAAAATAGTCTTCTAACAATGTCCAAGGTATAAATGTGATTTGAATTTCAAAATGTTGAACATGTGGTAGGGAAATGCACGGTTGGGTAAATATGACTAGACATTATCAGATTTGATTTCTCTTTCCAACCCTGCTCTGAGCTAGAGCCTAATTTTGCCCGAATAAACGCCAATCTTGTTTGCGTCTGAGTTAGAGGCTAGAAGTCTATCTTGCTCTGTGCTCCAAATCTTAAAGGTCTCACCAGCTTTACTTATCTGCCTTTAGGAACTTCAAGTCCCTGTGAACCTCAGCATCATTTATCCACTAGGTGTGAAATCCTCGCAGTAAGAAGGTGATTTCTATGAGGGGAAGATGGCATTGGAAGGCCTTGCATACCCACTACCTGAAGACCATGGTTTTCTTTATTCCACACGGGGGGACAGACACCAGAGCAACTCTGGGGAGATCTAGCGAGTGAACTGTGAGCTAGGGCGTGACATGAGGATGTGGTTTGCTCTACCACAATCCAATCAGCCCTTATGGTTGGTCAATAAGTTACTCTCTTAGCTTCTCCTCTAGCACAAGGAAGTCAGACTAAGGGACCACGTCACCTCCTCCTCTGGGTCCTCCTGCTCACCACCTCTGCCTCAGAGCATTTACTCATCCAAGGTGGACCAGAGCTGGCATTTTCCCTCCGATGTCTTGTTTGGCATCCCCTGGCCTCCACTGGGTTTAGCTGAATGGCAAAACAAAAATGATTTGGCAAATGGGTATGCAGAGCCAACCAGTGAGGGAGCAAAGTTGGTGCCGACTACTAGAAAGGGAGAAGCTCCTTAGAGCTGGGAAACTTGATATTACTTACTAGTGGCTCTTAGTGTTTCTGGCAAAGTCACAGAAAATATGGGTTCCTATGAATTTCACTTTCCCACCTAGGATCCACCCGGGACACATCCTTCATTAGAGCTGCCTGTGGGTAACACTGCTATTTGATAAAACAAAAAGCACCGAGGTCCAGAAATGCAGCACTCTTGAATTTGCATATAAGGCATTCACATTTCAGCACGTTTGCGGGACCGTCTATGAAGTAGCGTTTGCCTCAAACGTGTGTTCAGACCAGTGTTACCTCACTGGTCAAGCCCTAAGACTTATCCATAGCTTTGAAAATAGTAATGTTTCTGGTGCCCTATTTTTGCATAGAAAATGCCAAATGTGAATTAACCACTTTTAGGATTTTTCCAACAAGTCACTTATGAATGATCGCTGTTAAAAATCCACTGCTTTTTAAGCTGGGAGCATCTCTGCCTGAGATGAAGAAACAATTAGCTCGGAGTACCATTTGACTACCAGCACATGTAAATTTATAATGCATTCATTCAGAATGCTGTATTAAAACTATAGTGCTGTATTAAAACTATAGTGCCAGAACTATAGCGTCACAACAGGAAGGAGTAGGGTCTCTCTCCAACTTCATATAAATATGATACAGATTTTTAAATGGCTGTTTTTCCACTTCTGACAGGGTTTTGCAAAGTGAGATAAAATACCAAGTTAAAAATAAGTGGGTTTGTTTGCTCATTTGCCCTCCCTTTTTCTGAACCCATACACCAAAGCATTGCAAGGAAGTGAGACACACAAGACCACCACGATGAGGGACACCTGGGTGGCTCAGTTGTTAAGCATCTATGGTCAGCTCAGCTCATGATCCCAGGGTCCTGGGATCGAGGCCTGCATTGGGCTGGCTCCCTGCTTAGTGGGAAGCCTGCTTCTCCCTGTCCCACTCCCTCTGCTTGTGTTCCCTCTCCTGCTGTGCCTCTGTCATATAAATAAATAAAATCTTAAAGAAAAAAAAAAAAGACCACCATGATGAGAATGCTCCACAAAATGCGGGATGACCTCTACATGTTAGGCCTTAAAATGGGCAGGGACTTCCTCCATTAGCATGGCACTTGGGGACTCCATCAACGGTCAGGGAACAGACTGTGCACTTGAGCTCTATATCATTTTGTTATACATTTTCTTTCTCAAAGTATAGTTTTAGGCTATGACATTTTGTTACCAAGCTCTCCCAATGAAAGCTCTTCAGGTTAAGATGTGGGTAAGGATGAAAAGGGTGTAGAGGAACTCTTACTAGAGATGCTTTATGACCTCTGGCGTGTCGTAGTGCAGACACCATCCCTAAGAATCCTCTTGCAGACTCGAGTTCCCCAGTCCTGCCACAGCCAGCCCGTGAGTCCCACCTGAGCAGCCGCTGTGCAGGGCTGGGACAATGTGGGAGAAATGCCAAATCGAGGCCTTGTTCCCCCCTCAGGAGGCCCTCGGGAGGCATTTGTGGCTATCCCTAATGCTCACTTCAGAAGTCTTGTTTTAAATATATTTGCTTGAAAGGTGGGAGCTTTAAGAGGTATGAAGCGAAAAAGGAGAACTTGATACAGCCACACTCAAAGAAGACTTCTAACTCAAATGATCACACAGAGCTCATAAAACCAGCTGTCTCAAAGACAGTGTTATCTTTATTAAAAAAACGGATAGACGTAGCAGCACTTACAAAATAACAGTTCATAAAAGGCATTGTACATTGTCAACTGATAGTGTGAAAAGGGCAGGCCCCCAGCACAGTTGGTTGTGGGCTCCACATCACAACGCTCACAACCACCTGTTCCCCTCAACGCGACACAGCCCAGCACACCCGAGGGGAGCCCACGGCAACGTGGCACTCCGCGACTTCAAGCCTTTGTTCCGTGCGTGAACAGTCAATCAAGTCAAGTATCACCCTCCTTAGCAGCATCTGGAGCACTCATTGGTGTTCTGGAGGTGGCTGGTGTACTTGACCCACTTATTTCAAAAACTCTAAGCATTCAATAAAAAACACTTGTCCCTGTCCAATGCCATCCACAGAAACACTTCGGTTGCAGAAGAGACATGCTCTTCCATTTAAATATCTGTAAAAGCTAACGCACGCCTCTGCCCCGGTGCGCAGCCAAGAACCTGGGGCGGGCGCTTCCGCACGACTGTCTTGGGTGGAGGAGGCTGGTGTGCTCACGCGGTCCCCTGCTCACTGCTCTGCTTCTTACTGCTCTGTGGGGGGGTGAGGACCCCAGTGGGGAGGGGAGAAATCCTATTTTGTTCAGACAATATGGCTTTCTTTGCTTGGGCTTTGTCCTGGTAAAAATAAAAGCGAGAAATGGTAAAAATGGAAGAATGCATCCTTTAGGCTTCGTGTCCTGTGTGCTCCTCTCTGCGGAGGGGAGGGCAACAGAACAGCAAAGAACAATCTGAAGTCGCTGGTCTGCGGTGCTATCTAGACATCACATTATTAAACACAGTTTTTCTTTCTCAAAGGAATTAGAGGAACTGGAGGCTTTCGAGGATAGCTGGAGGCTGCCCAAAGAGGAGTGGAGAAGCTGCTCAGGTGGCTTCAGGAGTTTATCTGGGGAACAAGGAACACGACTCACCAGCAAATCCAAGCTGTTTATATGGGTCTGGATGTTGTGCGCATCTTCAGCAGGAACGCCCCTGAAGTGCTTAAGCTTGGAACTTCCTGTCTCCCTTATAACCATGGCAAATGGAACCATCCACTTGACACACTTCTCTATATCGCACCACTGATACCCTGCAACCAAAGTAAATGTTAGGCTCCGTCGATTTGTAAGTTCAATACTTCTTGTGAGTGAACTGGAAAGCCAACATACCTGAAACCTTTTGCATCAATTCCGAGGAGGAGAAATGATACAAGGCAGAAGCAGCAAGTACACCATAGGGAAATTCTAAGCAGCCAACATCCAGGACACAAAGATCTAAAAGCTGCGGAGCAGAAAAGAACACTGAAGCAGGCAGCCAGCCTGCTCTATCCTGAGTTCCTCCATCTCCCGCTGGGGTAGGAACCCCCAGAGGTAACAGAGCCACTCACCTCTGCAATCTGTATGAAGATGTGCTGGGGATACTGAGGCAGGAGCACTTCATATAAGTCATTTAGATACGCAACCTGCATATACACATTCAGCCAGGACACAATGGTCAGGGGACTTAAGTGCCACTTAAGCGCCTAGGGGAAAACAGAGAGAAAGGTCAGATCAATGGTTGAGGGGGGCAGAAAAAAAGACATTTCTGCTCCCTTTGGGCCTCTAAAGGAGTTCAAAATCCAGCCACACTCCATGCCACAATGTGTCCAGCTGGAGAACACCTAGTCAGAGGCACTTCCACTGAATGTAGAAAAGATATTATGTATGCATTTAAAGAAAAGGACTGAAAAATCAACTTGTAACCTACCTTCATAATGATTAATTCCATGCTAAGAATTTCCTCTCCTGAACAAGCCCCATCTGTAACGTAAGCAAACTGGTGCAGCTTTGGAGGGTAGATTTCCTAGAAGGAAATAAAAGGGAGAAATGACTAGCAAATTTCTCTAATAGTTTCAGCTTACAATGTACATCCACATTCACTGTTTTTAGTATACAAGCATAGAAAGAGAGAGGGAACATCATGGATTAAATACAGGAGCTACTCCACTGGTCAAAAAGTTCAATTTTTTGGCTTCAAGTAACTACATTCCCCTAAGCATTTTATGTACTCACTACTTCCCTCACTTCTTGGTTAATTTCTAGCCCTTTCTGCATGTATCTTCACTTTAGATGACCTCAAATTAGAAAAATGTAGACAAACAGTTGGCCTCTTCCAGTAATCTCGGGGGATCTCAAGAAACAGTATGTGTTACATAACAAATATTTGAAAATAATTTACCTCAAGTTTGGCAGCAATAAATAAAGATGAAATCCCAATAAGCTGTAAAAGTGTTTTCACAATATTTTGTTGTGTTGCCATATACCGATCAAAGAAATCCTGGGCCAAGTAAAATGTCTCCCTGTGAAGTTTATAGACTTCGCACACCTGAAAAAAATATTTATTACATTTTAGAATAGTTACTTGAGGAAAAAAGAAAGACAAAAAAACTCATCATGAGTTTTGGTGAAGGACAATACAACCAAATCGAGAGAGAGAACTTTGTTTTTCTGAAAGGACTGTTACCTGGCTTGTCCCTAAGTACAAGGACAGTACAAAGCTGGGACTCAGAAAGATTTAAGTGTTCTTAAGTGTAATAGTAAGAGCAAATGTGCATAGGCTGGTAAAGCAGCATTTTCATGGAAAAACCGTGAATGATAATCTCTAACTATAAAATTAGGACATGCCTGCCCTCCCCACCTCACAGGATTGCTGAGAGATTGGGTAAAATGGTGCACATGGGCGAGCTGAAGAGGAAAGGACCACGGAAATAGTAGACCTCCACTCATCACCACAATCTATAATGTCTGATTATGCATATAGACCTGCCATTCCTACACAGGCCTTCTCATGTGTGAGTGCAATTTATGGGGTTAAAAAGTAGAAAAAGCACGGAAGAAACAACAGAACATTGAGAGAAAATTCCATCAATCACTGAATAGTATTTCTAAAGTCCAGGTTGAGGCATATTTGAAGTCTGTTTTTATAAAGTAATATTATGATCTGATCAGAAGTGAAACTAGAGCTTCTGTCCTCTCAGGAACAAACTCTCCAACCTGTCACCCAGCTCACAATTGGGCACATGGCCTGAGCACTGCCTTTCCCATATGCATGCAGACTTTCTGGCTGGGCTCAGGGCTGAGAGACAGCATCACTGCAGACAAGCCTACAGTCTCGTTCCACTGAAGACAAAAAGGTTACCATTCTTTTCTATCCTTTCAATGGTATTATATGACTTTTTTGATTTACTTTCAGAGAGAAACCTTCCCTAAAGTATTTAGCATCACCTACATTATACAAAATAGAAGTTCTCCATCACAACATCTTATGAGGTGAAGCCTGACAGTAAAGTATACTACATCTAATGTTTCGAGGTATGTCTTCTAGAAGATTTAAGAATCTTCATTCTAGAAGATTCTAGAATGTCTCCAAGGGCCCAGAAGGGCTATGTGACATTAGTGGGACTGCAGTGGGCAACGGCAAGGCCAAGAACTCAGTACAGAAAATGTTAACGTTTTCAGAGACCAATGAAGAAAAGCGAATCAAGGATGGTAAAAACAACTATCTTTTCTTGCCTACGATTTCTAATCCCTATAAACTCTGAAAGGAAAGTACTGGTAGAAAATGTGACAGATGAGAAAACCAAGATTCTAAGTTCAGTGACTTGCCTGACCAAGAAGGATATGTGGTGAGGCGGCAGCAAGGGATCAGATTCTAGGCTGAGCGTAAGAGGGGGCCGTGTACCCCTCGAATATAGGCTTTCCAAAGAGTACACAGCAGTTTGTTTTTAGGGAATAGACACTTAGCTTCCCCATGTCCTTCTTCATAAATATGATATCTTCAACATTACAAAGAAAGCCCATTTCTCATCACCCAAGGCTTCCAGGTGTCCAGGAAGCACCCCTTCATCGAGGCACCACTGAGTTACCCACACTGCCTCTCAGAGGGAGGTGCAGGCCACACAGTATCACTTTTTATGTTTAACAATTACCCATCACAATTTGTAATACTCGTTCTTTTGATCAATTGTTGCAGAGAAGTCTGACAGTGCGACCAATAAAAGATTTGAACAATATATTCTGTTAGGATGATATTCCGTGGGGAAGGAGAAATGGATTCCAAGGTGTTAAAAAGGAACAATGCAAGCTTTCTAGCTGTTAAAGATAAGCCTGCTCATATATTTTTAAAATTTATGATAGTGGCTATCAAATAGCTGTTATCTGCATTCCACTGGATAGTTTAAAAAGCAATTTAATTAACAAAGACCAAATATCAATATTTATAGTTAAGTGGAAAATAGAACTTTCGTAATTATTTGAACTTTGGAGAAAAAAACTAGAGGCCAACTTAAAAATATCTTCCTGGTAAAGAGACTTAAGAAATTCTTCTAAGGAAGCATGCAAGCAAAATGGCAAAATACATACCACAGCTTCAGAGACACAGAATGTGTCAATGGGATCAAACACAGGAAGGATCATAATAGCACAGAAGATTCTAGAAGTGGTCAATGCTGCCAGTCAGCAGGAAGACGCAAGCTCACCTCCATTAACCAATCCAGAAGAATTGCTCGCATCTTAGGCTGCAAGAGAGGGTGCCGCTGCATAAAGTGCTTATCCCTTAAGTATGTCTTCTCCTTGTTTAGCATAATTTTCCACACCTCGTCTCTATTTGCCCAGCTACAAAATACAAAAGAAGTGAAAGACGAAAGGTAGGTGTCAGTATGCATCCACACTAACTTGGTGAGACTGTGCACAAGGAGCAAAAGATCTGGAAGGCACATGGTCTGTGGCTCACTTCAATATAGGCAGTGGTGAGGCTCTGGAGGGCATGAAACTCTGCAGTCCACACGTGGAACTTGGGGATGCTGGCTCACCCTCTTCCTTGTCAGGTGTGGGAATGAAGGAGCAGGGGTTTTCACACACAGAATTATCGTTCCACGGCTGTAAAAGAAAAAAGACATTTCTAAATATTTGATATGAACCAGCTATTTTTACACCCACTGATTTGTAGAACAGCCAGTAAAACAGAAAATGTCTTCATACTGAGAGCAATCCCCAGGCCTAAATACATGTTCTGTATTAAATTCAGATGACAATGGAACATGAAGTAAAAGCCACAGTAATGCCTCCAAGCTTTCATTTCACTTGTCATTGACTTAGGAGTCTATGCAGTAAACATCTAAGACAACTAGAAGGTCAGTAGCATTTTGTCCTCCACGTTGTCACCCTCAAACACGTACCGGAGCAATAAGATGGACCCAGGAGGGGTCAAGACAAAATGCAAACAGCTCTTATATTACAAAAAATGACACTACCACCACCAGTACAAATCCATCCGCAGCTCAGTGAAATACTAGGCATAACTTCTAAGGTATGCTGTGGTCACAATTGAAGATTTGTTTTTTTAACAAGTACAACTAATCTACTAAAATTTCTTAAAAGTGAAAGGATTTCCAGTAAAAGTATTTACATAAGCACTCCACATTCACAGACCTAAAAGATCAAAATGTAAACTGATTACCATCTATATTTAAAGTCTCCCCATTTTAAAAACCCATCAAATGTGACATCTTTTGGTTCTAAGACTAGCCTAATATATTACATAATTGGGACTTTTTGTTTTCCTTAACTCAAAACAAAACAAAAAGAATTATCTGCCTAGTTAAAACCAAATCACAGGCTATACCAAGAAGTCTGTGGAGATAGAAGCCAGATACCCCTGAAGACCTTTGAATCCTTTCCCCAAAGTCTTGCACAGAATGACTCAAATAACTGATAAGTGAATAAACCATCGTTAAAAACCCAAATATGCTTTTCCTTGAAAAATTCCAGATAATTTTATTCAATTTTCAATATTTGGTGAATACTAAGGTCATTTTGCCTTTTAGAAAAGCGTCTTTTTAAAGCTACTCTGTTTATCATCCTACTCAGAAAAGAAGCCTATGATGGATTTTTTTGAATTAGATGAGTGATTCTGGTGACAATGTGGCAGATAAATCCTGCCAGCATGGAAACCCTGTGGAAGTCTGAGACTCTTGGCACTTTTTTTTTTAAAGCAGACAGCTCATTAAAGTTGACTAGAGAAGAAAAGGAACAATGGGGCAACTAGAAATGAGCATGGGGACATGGGCTCCAGGTGCTGTCTAGAGAATAGGGTAGAGCAGGGCTCTCATGACACACCGGTCACTTTCAGAGGCAGCCAGAGCACTTTCAGTTTGCTGAGAAGAGCAAAGCAGGATAAAGTTCTTCTCCACCCAGGGTGCGAAGAATTGGGCATGCAAATTAACCATGACAACTCCTGCCAACAGCTGTTCCAGAAGGGCAACCTCCCCTTCCAGCTCTAGTATCATGTGCTGGTAGCATTTCCTTGACGCAGAAAGGGTCACATAACTGCTTCAAGTTGTTCTTCATTCAAGAATGAATTCTAGCTGTGAAGGCAGGAGCTGGGTGCCACCCTCCGCAGCCAGATGGCTGAAAGAGCTGAAAGCAGTTTTGAGGAGAAAATGGCAGCAGTTTCCAACTTGGAGTTCACAGACAAACTAGATGACCCAAAAGCAGACATGTGGTTCAGAAAGTTTTAGGACCTAGGGGGTGAAGCACAATTTGAAGTCTCTGTCCTTTCTCTTGAGCAGATACTGGGTTTTAAAGAAGCCCAAATCCATCTGACTTTAAGAAGGAAAAGGATAAGAGTAAGATACCAATTTCGACTATTTCTAACCACCCCAACTCTTTATGTCATTTTTAATTAACAATAGGATGACCTATGCAAAATCAGGGGCTAAGAAGTAACAACAAAAAAAGGCCAGGATTCACTTTAGTAAAAAAGGTGGGTCTCATGCAAAAAGTTAAACAACAGAACAAATTATATTGAATGGATTTTAGATAAAAGGGTAATCTTGTTGGTAAGAAAGGCCTAAAGAAAGAATTCAAGGTTCTCTGTGGTCCTGATGAAGCAGTTATAAGGATTTAGGATAAAGCCCACAGGTAGCTCGAGGGTGTTGTACTGGGTTGAATTATAACTCCTGAGAAATTTCTGTGTAATTAATAGGCAAGAAGGTTGTGTTACCCCAAAAATCTAGGTTTATGAATCTACACAGAGAAATAACAAGACAACAACTACCCCCATAAGTAGATAGGACAATTTTCAAGCTATCTGCTCTACGAAATGTGCAGAAACCTGTTGTTGTTAAGCTCGGAACAACCATGAAAATTCCTTCTAATTAGTGGGAAATGATATGGCTATTCATATACCAGAGCGATCAACTAACTGTCCACAGTTTAGGGATAGGACCACAGCCCCATTTTAGGCACCTGAGCACTGCGCTGATCCTCCTGGAGAACAGAAACTACTCTGCAACTCTAAGAAGTCAATATGGATGCCTTTGTTTCATTTTCACTTGGAAATTTCAATTCAGAAACAGTTGGCAAAATAATCTTGAGTTTCACAAAGCAGAGATCCATTTTTATCATGTCCCACACAAATCACCCTGCTTAAAGTTTGTTCTTTATTTTTTTAAAGAAGAGGAAAAGGAAAGAAAGCGTTGTCTTATATCCTTCCCTTAAGTGAAATATTTCTTCATCTAATGAGAAGGAAATCATCAACCCCTTGTTCAATATTCAGTGGACCTCCCCAGAAATGCTACTTACTAAGGTCTATGTACAATGACAACTGTTACTGCAAACCCACTGCCTTAAAGCCCCTCACTCTTCCAGAACCAACTGCTATGGCTGTTGTTCACTGCCCAACAAAGTGATGTGCCGCCCATCGCTAACCTAGCTGGGACTATTGCCCTCAGCTCAAATTCTCCTCCTGCTCAGCTTTTCTCTGTGATAGGGTCAGAAGGCCTGACCCACTAGTTTGGAGATAGGCTGCTTCCCCTATTAGAGCCGTAACTACAGTCTCCAGCCATTTCTGGAAGTACAGAGATAACACAAGCTTTCTCTGTTAGAACTTCTGATATTGTAATGATATCATGAGCATGCGGGAAATTTGGCAGTAACTCCATTCCACAGCGACAAGAGAAATGGACTAGTCGGTTAAAAAACTGGGTTGAGACACATGTATTGTCACACAGAATATTCCACTAATACTCTGGCTGAGGCTAGGTCAAGCCCCAGCCAGCAGAAGTCACTGTAGGTTAACTGCTGGATGGGCTCAGAACCCCCAGAGCAGGATTCTAAAGGGGGTGACCTAAAGGGAGTGGGAGGTCCTTAAGCACCATGAAATGATGGACAAATAGAAGAGTAGAGAGGGAGAATTCGTGGTTGCTTACGAACACACACAAACCCTCATCATCACAGTTACCCAGAGATCTCTGTGTCAGAAGCCCTCCCCCCCAGTTCAACAGCCCAGAAACAGGGTTCTAGGATGGACTCCGCCCCTGGATTGCACAGGACTCTGGGTTACTTTCTTCCTCTGAGTCTGGGTTTCCTCAAGGGCAAAAGGAGAGGATGGAGTTATTTGATGTCCATTCTGGTGTTTTCAGACATCAAAGATGTCTCAAAGGTGCTGGTGAGGAACCCAAGACCTTTCTGGAATCCCATGGCTGGCGGAGGTCAGTGCCACTAATGGGTACAGAGCTCAGCCATATGTACTGTGGTCATAGGTACAGAACAAGCCTTCAGCAGGAGGCAAGGGGGATTAAGATTCAATCTAACCCACAAAGAGCAGGAGGCCCTCCACCTAGGCCCAATCAGCAAGTGTACCTACCTGACTGCCGCACTGACTTCTCACGGTCCTGTCCATTTTTGCAATTTCTTCATCTGGATCCTGCAAAAACTAAAATAAAGCAAACCCACCCCCAGGGAAACACACCAAACAGTTCAACAAAAACAGAGAGAGAGAAGAAAGAAAAAGTTGGTTAGGTTGTGGGCACCACTTCTCCCAAATGCACTCCCATTAACCCCCTACAATAAACAAGTGGCAGAGCCCAGTCTGATTCTCAGGTAAGATTTTGGGGGGGGGATCCTCCTCCCCCACCTGTCTCCTTTGTACTCACAACAGCCACATTTGCCTTCCTTTTCCTGGAACGAACAGAGACATCAGTGCCACTTTCCTCCTTCATGGTGTCCCGTTCCTTTGCATCCCTGCAAAGTCAGGGTGGCACAGAGGTCAGGATGAGTTCTCCCCAAATCTGGGTTCACCCCTCCCCCACGACTGAACACCCTTCCTGTCCCCACAGCGACAGGGCCACTCACCTCTCCCTCCTCTCCCTCGGCATGGCTTGGGGCGTGGGATCAGGTCTCAGGCCTTGAGGGTACAAAACGGGCAGTGGGGTGAAGACGACCGGCGGTGGGGGGCCAGGGCCGGCCAGCCCACCCCGGGCACCCCTCCCCCTCCCGCGCGGGCGGCGGCGGCGGGAGCCTCCCGGGCCGGTCAGGAAAATGGCCGATGGGCCCGGGTGGCCTGTCACCCGCGGCGCCGCCAACAGTCTGCGATGCCGGGTCCGAACCCGGGGTTGGGGGGGCCCAGACGGCCCCCAAAATCCCCGCCGGCCCACCGCCTCCCTTGTGACCCGGGCTGCCTCAGTCTCCCCCTCAACACCTCCTCCTAGTCCGTCTCTGAGCCACCCTACCGGGGCACCCCGCGCTGACGCCTCAGGGACCCGGTGACCTGGCCTCGCCCCACCCCCACCCCGGCCCGGCCTGGCCCTACCCGGGAGCTGTGGGAGTCCTCGCTGCCGCGCCGTCCCGCAGCTCGCGACAGGGCCCTTACCCGAAGCCGTCTCCGCGGCAGGCAGGCGGCACGAGCCGAGGCCGGAGGCAGGAGGCCGAGGCGAGCGGGAAGCCGGGAGGCGGGAGGCAGCGGCGGGCAGAGCGCGCGGCGGTGGCGGGATCCGCGCCTGCCCCCTACACCGCGCTGGCGGCCGAGCCGGCTGCTCCTGCGCCCGGCTAAGAGCGGGACATTTAAAAATCCCTGCGCGCGGAACCGGCCCCCGGCCCGCCCTCGCACCCTCCCGCCACCCTCCGCCCCGCCCCGACCGGCTCCGAGCCCCTCAGCGGCAGCCCTTGGGCCGGGGCCCGCCCAACTACAGCTTTCAGGACCGCCCCCGTCGCCGCGCAAGCCAGCCCAGGCGCTCGGGACCGCCTGGGGGCGGAGCCTTCTCGGGGCGGAGCCTTCTCGGGGCGGGGCTAAGTGACAGGGCCTGCGCGCTGGAGGGGCGGGGCTGGGGCCGTGGCGGGGCCTGCGCGGCGCGAGCTGCGGCGCCGCGCGGAGCCGGACGCGGGAGGCCGGCTGGCGCGCGCGGTGGAGGGCGGGGCCGCGCCGGGCTGGCAGAACGCGGGGGAGGTCTGGCGCGAGCGCCGCGGAGGGGCGGGCCGAGGGGCTCTGTGGGCGGAGTCGAGCGGCGCCCAGGAGCCAGAAGGCCGCGTGGCCGGCGCGGGTGGAATGTAAACACCGCAGACAGCGAGAGTTCGGGCTTGGGCGGGGGTCTGGCAGGGTCGCGCAGGAGCAAGCGGTAGGACCCGCCGTCTGTCGGTCTGTCGCGCGCGCGCCCTGTCCCTCCTTGCACGTCCACCCCGCCCCTGAGACGCAGGGTTCCGGGCTGGGTGAGTTGGGGCGGAGATGTGCCCAAGGTCACAGCGCCTCCTCGCTGGCCTACAACCGGTGCCACTGGCAGCCCCAGCCGGTCTGAGACGCCGGTGGCATGGTGGTTGCTCCTGGACGTGCGTCTGCCCATCCTTCCAAGGGTGTATTCATTCATTCAATGAACAGCCCAGCACCTTCCCTCTCTGCCCCTCCCCCACAGACTCTTCCGGGAGCCTTAGAAGAAGCTGATTTGGACCTTGGGATTCCAGGCAGCTCCCTCTAACCAAAAGCCTTCAGAGTAATTCTTGTGGGGCTCAGGGTCAAATTCGCACTCTCTGTCCTGGTGTCTGGGGTTCCACTGGAACTGGCCTTCGTATCATCACAGACCTCCCTTCAACCCCCTTCACGCTCAGCTTCTCACCACCATCTGCCCTTTCTCACCTCAGGTCCTTGGAGCTTGTGCCCTGCGAGGACCCCCATTGGGCTGTTCTTCCTTCCCTAGAACTTCAAGGTCTTCAGTGACCACTTAATCTGGAGCACTCCACTAACTAGGACTTTCTCTCCACTTCATTTGTCCTGCTGTGTTTTCTTCACAGAACTTGCCACCAGAAGACTCTTGCTTTTCATTTCCTTTTTCAGTGTCCCTTCCCTACCTCGTCTGTCTTGGTCACTGCTGTATCCCCCCAGCTTTTGGCATAGTGCCTGGGTGAAGGGAGACACTTGTTCCTATTTGTGGGTGAATTCCAGAAAAACATACGCCAACCAAGCCCTTGTGGTCCTGACAGGCTTATGAGACAGATATGGAGCAATTGTCACTTGAAAGTGCCTTCTCTACTAAACTTGTACAAGAAGCATGTAGTAGAGGGCTTCCAAAACTCCCAAGACCTTTCCTGATGCACAGTCTCAGTCTTGTTCCCTCTCATTTCTTGAAGTGAGAGCCTGGGGCTTACTGATCAGTATGCCTTCTATCCTCCCCAGAGGTCCTTGCTAGCAGAGGTGACCTTCCAGGGTCTCTGAGGTCAAGGCTGCTGAGATGACTCACTCAGGTTGTCAGGGAGGCATGGATCCCAGGCTCCTGAACTCCCAGCCCTGTGTCCTTTGGTAATAACAATAAGAGGTACCATAAACAGCATTTACAAAATGGCAGCTTTGGGCTAAGTCCTTCAGAGTGTTAGTTCAACTTCACGATAATCCTATCATGTTGATACTATGATGGTCTTATTTCAAAGATGGCAACTATCTACTTTTTAGCTTGATTGGGAGGATTAAGTGAGGTAATGCAGACTTAGTACAGTGCTTGGCACATACTAAGCACTCAATCAATGAGATGTATATGACAAGGATAGATGATATATATATGTCAATATATAGATATCAAATATATCATTGTTATCGATGGTAGACAAGACAAAGTTTTCCTTAGTGGTGGTAGCAACTTAAACTGCAACCAGCAAAGAGTGATAGTTCCAGGTGTTCTGTATCCTAGGTGACACGTTCATCAACAGTCAGGGGATACAGAAATTGGGTATGTTCATTCAGTAGAATACTGCACAGCAGTACAAAGGCCAGACTATTGAAACCTGCAGCAAGAGGAATCATGGGGAGCACAAGAAGTCAGACAGAAAAGTATTACTGTGTGATTCCATTTATTTGAAGTTTCAGAAAATGCAGAACTATAGTGACTGGTCAGAAGACTTCTTGAGTGGGGTTAAAAACTAGGAGGGCACCAAGGGAACTTCTAGGCACTACCTATGTTTTATATCTTGATCTGAGTACACAGTTGTGTACATAAAATTTCCCAGTTATGATGTATGCACTTTACTGAACATATATTTTAAAAAATAAGAATTATTTTTCAAAAAAAAATCATTTAAAACAAAGTCAGACTTTAATAATCCCTGCCCACTTAGAAATTTCCAGTTTGGAAGGGAAGCAGCTAAATGGGCAGTTGTGATACAGAGTGGTAGGGCTGGGATGGGAAACTTCTAGGGTCTAGAATCACATGGAGTGGTGGCAGGAGAGGGCATCCAACCTATACTTGGATGCCGGGAAGGCTGCATGGAGGAAGCATCAGCTAGGCCAGAAGGATGAATGGGTTTGGCAGAGATGATAGAAAGGATACGTCAGTAGAAACAGCCTGCCACAAAGCTTGGAGTCTCTGGAAGGTACTGATGGCCACTTGTCTGGGGTAGCTCCCCTTTGGCTGTTTGGTTTCATTTCATTTTATGCCAGCCTGCATCAGGGTCAGAGTGTCAAACATTGGCTCAGCCTTGAGGAAGACCGTAGATGGAACTAGGAAACCAGCTGCTGGGTAGGGAGGGTAGCACCTTGCTTTCGCAATGAGACTTTGGGAAAGTTCCTTGACTTGTTTGTACCTCAATTTCCTCATCTGTAAAATGGGGGTGATTCTACTTATCCTAACCTCCAGGGTTGGTGTGAGGCACAAATGTAGTAATACCCATAATGCATTTGCAGGAGTATCCAGTACATAGTAAGTGTTCAGCATGTGTTCACAGTCATTATGATTCATAAAGTAATTTGGGGGCATTTGTGTAGCTTCGTACATGGTAAGAACAGCAGCCAGGATGGAAGGATTAAGAAGAAGTAAGTCCTTCTGCGAAGTCCTTCTGAGATAAGATTCCTTAACCTGAGGCCCCCAGATAGCCTTCAGTGGCCCCGGGAAACTGCCTGCTGACAGTGTTGGCTCATCGTTTGCACTTGGGCCCCTGGTGCAGAACGTTCAGCAGTTCCTTAAAGGCTCCTGTAGGAAGTTAAGGAGTGCTGGAACGTGTTGATCAGGGAAAGTGTGGGCTGTGACCAGAAGTGGAGCTGGCCCAGGCCTTGCTATCAGGCAGAGCTGGGCACATGTGGCTACTTGGCTGAGCTAGAGGAGGTGTGGAGGGGCATCTCGGAACACACATCTCAGCTACACATAGGAACCCCAGAAAAACGGGGGTCAAACTGGCTGCACCAGTGTGAGCTGCGAGGTAGGGGCCAGGCAGGATGAGCAGGACCCAGTGCCAGGGAACCTGAGTGTGGGAAGGCCCCGGGGGCTTGGCTCCTGCCCTCTCTCAGGCGTAGAAATCTGTCTGCACAGGCTTGCCAGGTCAGCCCAAGTCCAGGGCCCCAGCACATGCTCCCCAAGCATAGGGTTCGTGGTTCAGAGCAAGCTCACGCTGTTAGGGACTCCAGCGGGGAGAGTGGCAAACCAGTGAGTGGTCCCATAACCCTCTTTTACTCTGGGGATCAAGTGCAGTCACACTTCTTCAGATAGAGGTTGTAATCAGTTTAGAAGTCCCAATGAAAAGGAAAATTGACCTTTAAACTTAGTACATGATAAAGCCATGGTGGCAGCTGACATTTATGTATTCTGTGCTAAGCTCAGGGTTCCCAAGGACAGAAACTAATTAGAAGATACTTTGGGGACCGGGAGTGTCTGATCAGGTTGGGGGTGTGGGGGTCAGTTAAGCAACAACAAGCCCCTGCCCCCCTTCAACATGGGCTAAGACACAAGCGTTCTTTGTTCTCGGTCAGACCACCATATTCCCAGATTTCACTCAAACCTCCCCATCTCCGCTTCTCCCTTGTGGGATTTTTTCTTCCAAGCACTGTGCTCCACTCTTTGATGGGGAGGGAGGTTTGGCCAATCAGAGAACCACAGTCCTGACCGTGTGATTGGTTCAGGGGTGGGCACATGACCTAAGCTGGACCACTAAAAATCTCCTGGAGTTGCTAAACTGCCCGGAAGTGGGTCTGGAACCAGGAAGCCCTCTTGCCACTCAGGGTGACCTTTCTTAGAAGGGGGTGTCTTGGGAGTAGAGGGAATCAGAGCCAGAGGTAAGGGGAGGCAGCCTTCTGGTTCATCGAGCTCCTGGGTCCAGTCCAGCCCAAGACCAGGCCACTAGGAACTTTACAGATGCTGGAGCCAACAATTTTCATGTACTCACTTAGCCTGTTGAGGTTGGGTCCCCCATCCTTGGCAACCAGGAGAGTCTTGGGTGTTAAAGTGTGCATGAAAGGGTGATGGACTGTCCCTCTATGTCCATTTGTGGCCACCAGAGAGCCTCTCAGTGCTCGCCTGGACCCACCAGGACTGCTCTGTAATATCGTAAGTCCATACTGGCATGGCTGGCGGGCTCATGGCCCTGGGAGTGCCAGGCCTGGCTCTCTGTCTCAATTCCCCAGGAATCCTGACTTCCCAGGCAACATCCCTCAACCACTAGCTTACGTCAACCACATAAGAATCCACTTCTTAATCAGCCTGGCAGCCTCAGGATCCCCTGGGGCCTGCCCCCCACCAAGTGTCAGTGGGCCTGGGGTGCACTGCCTTGACCCTGGCCTCCAAGAGCTCCCAAGAACACTTTACACCCTCTGGGGGCCAGGAGTCATTAAGTGAGCAGGACTCAGTCCAAATGTGAGTGAACAGAGGTCACAAACCCATGGACTGTAGGATATTAGCAAAGAAGTTGAATTCCTCTACATAGGAGGGCTCCTGACTCGCTGAGCAGTAGGATGGCTTGGCAAACTGGGCTTACATCTGCTCAGGGCAACAGCAGGCAGCTGACCTGGGGGATGGAGGTGAAGGCGAAGGGAAAGGGGACAGCTTCGCCCTATGCCTTTATTCCTTTATGTATCAACCTGGCCGCATTAGTTCTCTGACCTTGGGACCCCCACCACCCAGGAATTCAGAGTTGAGTAGTGGGGTCTTGGATGAGGGAGGGTATCAGGTGAGGGAGGGTCAGCATTACATAAACAAGAAGAAAAGAAAAAGGTCCTAAGGAGGGGGTGGACTGGAAGTAAGGCAGGCCCAGAGGCCTGAAGATTCCCCAGAGCCAGCACAGCGTCTGGACTGAAAATTTTGCTGAATAAATAAGTGGGTGAATGGATAGGGGCAAAGGTGAGAGGCACAGAAAGTGTTTCCCAGATGGTGACGGGAAGCTGAGGAGGATGGGCGCATGGAACGGGGCGCATTCTTGTGCTGAGGCCCTTGTGGCTGGTGTGGGAGGTCACAAAGGGCTCCAAACACACAGCCTCCAGGCCCAAGGCTGGGGCTGCGCCGTCCCCCACCCCCACCCACCCCACCGTCTCTCTCCTGCTCTGTTTGAGAGCCTCTCCACCCTCAACCTTCCACTACACATTATATTTCCTTATCTGTTTGAAAAGGAAAACCTCCTCTAAGTGGAAAGCAAGCAATCAACGGTGTGAAACTATAGAACAGAGGCAGGCCATGGCCCCGAGGCCCGAGCTCCTTCTCTTTAAAAGAAGAGATGATGGTATAATTCCACTTCTGTGAAGAACCAGGGCAGCTGGATTTGTAGAGACCGAAAGCAGAAGGGTGGTTGCCGGGGCAGGAGAGAGGGGAACGGGGAGTTTTGAATGGGTACAGAGTTTCAGTTTTGCAAGATGGAAAATTTCTGAAGATGGATAGTAGTAAAGGGTACAACAGCGTGAAAGTACATAATGCCACAGAATGGAACTCTTAAACATAGTTAAGATGGTACCTTTTATGTCATGTGTGTTTTGCCACAATTTTTAGGAAAGGAGACGAAGAAACAGCAGCCAGATGTCAGCCACCTCAGCTTCAAAATGAGCCTTTCTCCTCGATGAAGCAGAACACGTGAGAGAGTAAGTTGAAAAGGGAATGACTCACTCACGGTATGATGTGTGTGGGCTATTATTTAAAACAAACGCGGCCCACTGTGGTCAGAGTAAGAAAGGGGCCGACTACGGTGCAGAGGTGTAAGCAGGCCTGAAGAGGGACAGCCCCCCTGCCATGAGGGCCCGTGGCCCACATCCTACAGAGCTGGAGCAGTTGTGGCTGGTGCCCGGGCCACGCTGGGAGGCATGGGTCTCAGCTGCTGGGTTCCAGCTCAGTGTGGTCTTAGAGAAGACATCTCCCCTCCCTGTGGGTCAGCTTTCTCCCCTGGCCCAGAGGGGGATGAAGAGGGTGTGTGTGGTGGGCCTGGCTGGCTCAGTCAGTTAAGCCTCTGCTTCGGGCTCAGATCTCAGGGTCCTGGAATCGAGGTCTACGTTGGGTTCTTATCTAGCACAGAGTCTGCTTCTCCTTCTGCCTCTCCCCCTACTCATGCTCACACACTGTCTCTCAAATAAATAAATAAATAAAATCTTAAAAGAAAACAAAAACAACAACAACGAAAAAAAACGGTGCATGTGAGGCTGAACTGAGTTTGGCCGTGGCAGAGTACTTGGGTCAGCTCAGTGCCCATGGACTAGCCGTTCTGGATGGCTGTCTTCCCAGGGTTTCCTGGATCTCATAAAGAATCCCCTAGCTTGATTCAGATTGGGGAGGAGGGGCGGGGGTCAGTGAACTCAGTGTCCCGTGGGACATTTGACCCAGTTCCCTGTTTTCACATCCTTCAAGACGTCAGATAAGAGAATTGGTGATTGTACCGTTCTGCTGAGCCCACGAGGTATGGGCGTACAGCTGGTGCTCATTAAGTGTCTGTTAAATGGTTACAGGGATGAATTCTGTTCTAGGGGTATGAAGGTTGAACCAAGCATCTTGTCTTCAAGATGCTCAGATCCGGTGGAAGAGAAGAGAAGCCCGTCCTTCATTACCAAGCAGCGACAGCAATGCAGGCGGAGGAAGCACCTGGCGGCAGAGGTCCTCGTCCAGCCCAGGGAGAGGAGAGGGCGGGGAAGAGAAGGGTCATTGAAACTGCCTTTGCCAAAGACACCAGTGCCCCCCATCTCACCAGCTCCCCTGGGCTCTCTTCAGGGTTCTTTTCCTGGCCCTGTCAGGAGTGCTGGCCATGGTGGCCCCGTCCCTGTTCCCGAGGACACCACTGCAGTCTCCTGGTTGGTCCTCTTCCTCCTTCACCTCCACTTAAGTGATGGACTGGTTTGTCCACATGCCCTCCTCCCTTAAGTGGTCTTTTCTTTCTACTTTCTGCCCACTTGATATATCTATTTGCCCGACTTTTGGACCTCTCGGCATAAGATGCCCAACAGTGGATTCTGGGTTCCCCAGCCTGTCCCACTGTCCTCTCCATCTGGGCTGCCATTCACTCAGTTGCTCAAGGCACAAACCTGGTTCTTGTTGCTTTCTCCCTCTCCTCATCCTCTGTACTGCGTACATCAGCAAGGCCCAGACTCTCTGCCCTCCAGATATTTCCAATCTGTCTCTTGTCCCTTTTCTGTCCTGCCCTGGAGGGAGCCACAGTCTGCTGCCTGCACAGGTGTATCCCGTCCTGAACTGCTTTCCCACTGTCGCAGGCTCTTCCCCACCAGAATGCCTTTGTCACCAAACAGCCAGAATAATCTCTTTTCCCTAAAAGATAATTGACTTGCGTGAGTCCAATCAAACCTGCCCCTTCTGGAAACCATTTGGCAGTTTCGCATTGATCGCAAATAGTCACATTGCACGAGTGCCAGGCCCTGCCCGACTTGACTTCTGCCGCAGCTCTCTGGTCGTGGGGTCCTGGGCACGTACCCTCCACTCTCTGGGCTCCAGCCTTTCTCTGACACGCTGTGGGCTCAGCTTCTGGGGTGTGTTTGCACCTGTTCACCGGCTCCCTGCTCCCCACTCCTTCTCAGGGGCCAACTCAGGCTGCAGCCGCTCCTCCCAGAGGAGGCCTTGCCGGCCACCTGCCTACATCAGGGTCTCTCTGGCGGGGCTCGCTGCTTTCTCTCAGCAGCCTGATTTGTTTTTGTTTTTGTTTTTTTTTTTAACTATAAACATGTCAAACATACACTGGAGAAATGATAGTATACCTCATATACTTATCCTACAGATTTAATACTAAAGATTTTGTCCAATTTGTTTCATGGACCTTGTGGCTCTTTTTTAAGGCAGATTCCAAACATTGTCATTTCATTTTTACATGTCTGAGTATGCATCTCTAAAAGTGTGGCCATATTCTTCCATAACCACAATGCTAGTAGGACACCTAACAGAATGAACAATTCTTGGTAGCATTTAATACTCAATCTATAGTCACATTTTCCAGTTGTCTCCAATGTGTCTTTTAACCACTGGTGTGAATGACGCTCTGAACAGGCTCCCCACACCGCATCTGCCTACTGTGTCCTTTGCTCTTCACTCTGGAGTAGCCTCTTCGGTTCCACATTTGCTGCAGAAGGCAGCTCAGTCTCCTGCAGAATCACGTCGCTTCCTGCATTTGTCCCTTTTGCTTCTCCACGGAGTCGTTTGACTCGTTCCTCTCTCCCCTGTAGCCCTGTATGCGGAAGCCAGCTCTCCTAGCTGATTAGGCTCATGTCCATCAGTGATGTTGTGTGCAAGGCTGTGTGCTCCAGACCCCGTGTTCCTGGCCGTCCACTCTTGTTGAGGCTGGGACTGATCAGTGGGGTCAGGTGGTGACAGCCTTCTCTGTCCATAATACCATCCCCTGTCAGCTCTCATCTCATAGTTTCATTCATTCATATTGTTTCCTGAATCAGTTATTTGAATAGGGTCTGCAAAATGGCGATTTTGTATTTCTTTCATTTCTTCCAAATTAGAGGCATGCATAACCAGGGGGATGGTGTGTGAGAGCCCTCGACCCTGATGCAGGCGATAGGGGAATGCATTGTCTGTAAAGAACTTAAAAATAGAGAAATGGACTAAGAGTCATCTGTTTGCATCATTCCCACAGCCTTGCCATTCCAAACAATGTCCGGGATGGAATACTGCTCCTCTCCAGGCCCCAGGACCCCTACTTCACCCCCACCTCAATGCACCTCTGTTCAGTCTACTCACTGGAATCTTCTTTAAAGTAATATTCTATATCAATTAGGGCTATTTGGTTGCCCTGCAATGTGGCTACTATGGTGGCATGAACGCTTAATTCTTTCTTTTTAATTAAGCCCCATATTTCTATTCTTCATCGCATGTCCTGGAAGTGACAGTCGTCAGGTGTGTCTGGGGCTGAGTGGAGGTGGGAAAGGAAAGCACAGAGGCCGAGGAAGACTTGGGCAGGAGTGCAGGGAGCACACTCTGTGTCATGCTTCATGAGGAGCTGGACCCTACCCTGGGGGCCGTGGGGTCATAAGATCTCTGTGCTCGGCCCTGCTTGGCCATGACCTCCTGGAAAGATCCTGCCCTCCACGGGAGGCACACATAATTCTGGAGACTTGGCCACGGTCTCAGGCAGCACCCGCCTCCTCCCTCCCTCTCTAATTGCTCTGTTTTCCTTCCACTTCACAAGTGGGTTGGCTAGTAACACCGACGTCTGTTTTATACACATATAGATAGTCAGCAAACACAAAATGTGTGGTAAGCTATGTTCCATCTTTATGTTATTAACACACAAAAGCAAGAAAGCTCCAAGTTAGAGCATCTGCAATTCAGCCCAATGTGCAGCAAGCCATATGGCGAAAACATGGGATGGAAGGCAACAGAAGTGCATTATCTCTGCCTTTGTCTGAAGAGCTGTCTCTGCAAGCCAGGGCCACGGGCTCCTCCGGCCTGCGTGGCCCAGCTGAGGCCAGCTCGCTTCCATCCATCTATCTATCCATCCATTCCATTCATTCATTCATTCATCAAATATTTTTTGAATTCCTGTCATGGGCCAGGAAGTGTTCCCTCACCACGACAGAGGAACCAAGACAGGCAGAGGTCTGTCCTCAGGGAGGGAGAAGGAGTCAGGACATAGGTAAGCAAAACACATGAGAAAGACACGATGATCACCTCCAGTTATGAGAACTCCTGAAAAGTAACAGGGCGTTGGGATAGGAAGTGGAGCAGAGGCCTGTGACTAAGTATAAGGTGGCTTCAGGAAGACCTTTCTCAGGAGGAGGCAAGAGAGCCGAGCTCTGAAGCATGATGAAAATCCAGCAAGAATCGCTGTGAAGAAAGTAGCCCAGGCAGAGGGAACAGTATGTGCAAAGGCCCTGAGGTGGGAATGAACTAGTGCTTTAGTGGAACTGCTAGAAGGCTGGAGTAGAGTGAGTGAGGGAGAGTAGGACAAGATAACAAGATAGCTGGGAGATGTGCAGTAGGGAATTACAGGCTTGTAGGGAGTTTTGAGTTTTACTCTGGTGCTATTAGAAGACCTTGAAGGGTTTGAAGCAGGAGAGTAACTCCTCTGATTTACCTGTTTATGGATCACTCTGCTGCTGAGGGGCATGTGGATGGGGAAGCAGTCATATCCTAGGTTCTAAGAGGCTGGTCACCCAAGCCAGGGAAGATGGCATCTTGGCCAAAGTGGGGACAAGGTGGAGGTAGACACAGAGGTCAGATGTGTTTGCAAATAGAGTGAGGGAGGGCTGCCCATGGCCTGTTAAGAATGCAGACCTGTGACCTTTGGTCCATGGTGGCTGACAGCACAGCTTCCCTGCTCTCTGCAGGTGAGGAGCCCCATGTGTGTCACTCCCCATGGAAGGCCTGGCTTTTCTTTCCTGTCCCTTCACCTCCATGGTCATAAGCATAGTGACACGTCACTGGCATTCTCCTGCCAGGTGGAAGTGTAGAGAGAGGAAGTCACTGCCTAGGATCACACAGGACAAGGGGCACCTCAGGAGGACCCTTCTCCATAGACTGCATGAAGCTTTGAGGTGTTAGTCAGCATCCACCTGAGTATCCTTCATCCCGGGTGGCAGAGGAGGGTAGTTCCACCCGTACCAGCAACAACACACATTCCCACGTAGCCCACAGCGAGTGGCAGGGCTTTCCAACTTCGTTGTGAGAGCACCCTGTTGGCTTCTCCTAGAATAGTGGGAAATTGCACATGGCAGTGTGCAGAGGCAAGGAGGGACTGCCGAGAAGCCATGACTAAGGACAGGGGAGTGTAGCAATAGGAGTGGGCAGAGGGCCCCGGAGTGGATGTGGCCCGAGGGCTGTCCTGCTTTGGCCAGAGTGACCAGGCCTTTCTATCTCTGCCTCCATCAGCCACTGTGTGGCAGCATGTGGCCCTGGCAAGGCTGAGGCAGTCCAGGAAGGCTGGCAGCTAGAGGCTGAGTGCTGGTGGCACCCCCGCAGCCGGGGCACTAGCACCTCCTACAGGGGGCCTTGGGGGCTGCGTCTCCATGTCCACCACAGTCCATCCCACTAACTCAGCCATGACCCATGTATAAACCAGCAGTTGGGGTTGTGCTAATGTGACATAGGGTTCTCCTAAAGCAGGAATAGCCAAAGGCCCAAGGCCATGAGCTGACAGCTCTGAGACTCGGAAGGGGCTCCCTTTATAGGCCACCAGCCACTGGAGAAAGACACATGTCCTATCCTCTCCATCTATTCAGGTTAGTATCACACAGCCCTGTGTTCATCCAATCTGTTCTTTAATGTCCTTTAGAAACATGCACTGTGTGTCTCTCCAGTGCTCAGGCTGGGAGGAGCAGAGACTCCCAACTGTCCTTCCCTGTGGAGTCCACAGGTTTGGGGGACACCATTCGAATGCCCACACAGAGGAGCTCATCATGAGTACTGGCAACATCAGACGCTTCCGTTTTCACGCGTTAAAGCATGTCTCGGCAAGGATGAGGACTAAGGCCATGCCGTCCCCAAACGCCCGATTCTGGGTTAGGGTTAGCTTCACTTCTAGTCATGACACAGCCATGGAGAGGTCACGGGCAGCCCTCAAGGTCACCAGCAAGGACACAGTAGAGTGCACAGGTGTGCTCTGAGATCAGGACCTGTTCTTTGGAACCTGATCTGGACTGGGGAGGGGACGTGGGGAGGAAGTCAAGAATGGTGCCCCTTGAGGAGTAGATGCTAGTGCCGATGGGGAAGGGATGAGAAGGAGTGACAGAGACCGGACGCGTTGGAGTGGAAGGAAGGGCTTGGAAGAGGCCCTGGGATTGCCGAGACCGAGACTCATCTGGGGAACTGGGAAGCGGCTGGGGTGCTGGGACTTGCAGGCTGGGGAGCACAGCCCACAATGAGCCCCTCCTTCTTCAGCCTGAGAGCCACGGAGGCCATCGGAGGCGCACCTTGGAACGACTCCTCAAGCTGCCTCATGGAGCACGGGCTCCTGGGCGGCCAGGTGCTGGAGACTGCCCCAGGCAGGGGGAGAGCCATAGG
Source organism: Neogale vison (assembly GCF_020171115.1). Classification (NCBI taxonomy): domain Eukaryota; kingdom Metazoa; phylum Chordata; class Mammalia; order Carnivora; family Mustelidae; genus Neogale; species Neogale vison. The sequence continues at coordinate 37,675,596 of NC_058097.1, read as the reverse complement.
GCAGGCGCAGCGGGAAGCGGCTGGATTCAGAGTTATTTGGAGTAAGATCAATGTGGCTAGAGTGAATTTGCAGTGGGGAGCAAGGGTCCGGGCAGGGTCCAGAGACCCAGAGCTTTTGGCCTGCAGAACTGGACTGGCATGAGACCTTTCACTAGAGTGAAAAGGGACATTCGGGTCCTGAGTGGTAACACAAAGACAAAAGCAACATTTAGAAATTTTTTGTACCTCAAACATCAAAACACTGAAGGGATAGTAGCATCAGGAATATCTGTTGACTTCATCTAAACAAGCAGTTGTTAATACTTTGCTGTGTTTGCTTTTCCGGATCCGGGAGGCCAAGTCTGCTGGGGAGAGGCTGCGGGAGCAGAATGCCAGCCGAACTTAGAGCAAAACCTCCCCTGAGGAGCACTGAGAAGGTCTGCATCAGAAAGTCAGAGAGTAGCAAGCACTGGTCAGGTTGCAGAGAAGTCAGCCTCATATGCCGCCAATAGGAATAGAAAATGTTTCAGCGGCTTTGAGAAGCCGTCTGGCAGTTCCTCCAACAGCTAAACATGAAGTCGCCCAGAGGGCACCCGGGTGGCTAAGCTGCCTTCCCGGGGTGGCTGCAGGGTGTGTCTGCTCCCCATGACCAGGTGAGGCTAGGGCAGGCAGCTGTTCACCCAGGCAGGGAAGGCCTCCCCTAAGGTTCAAGTCTCCCAGCCCACCTGCCCCAACCCTGTGCTTCTGGGACTCTAACCTCTTCTTCTGTTCGCCTGTTTTCTTTCTGGCCCATCTTCAATTGTCGACATCAGATTCAAGGCCTGGCCAGATATCACCTCCTCTTTGGAGCAGTCCTGCTTTGCCCTTGTCTGAAGGTCTGTGTAGTAGAACATCTGTGCCTCCTTCAGACACTGACCCAGCGTCCTATGGTTCTGTGTTCTTGGTATCAGGGCTGTGACCTCTGGTCTTAAGAGATATTCTGGGTTCTCCTTGAGGGCAGGGCCCAAGTCTGGCTCTCCTTTTCTTTCCTTATTGATTTGGTCAGAATTATTTTGGCCACCAGTAACAGACTCTTAGCTCAGACTGACCTAAGGAAAAGGATCCACTGGTGCATGTTACTGAAAATCCAGGGGCTTCAGGTACAGCTGGGTCCAGGGCCCATTTGATTTGGCTGTGCCCATCTCCTGGTCCTGCTGTTGGCAGGCTCTACTTGGGTGCTGGCAAAGGTGTCTAACTCAGCTATTCTGGCGGGATCCCAGACTGGAGGTCCATTGGTCTGGCTTGGGTCACATGCTCACTCCTGCGTCAGTGGCTGCCCAAGGAGAAGCCAACTCTGATTGGCCAGGTTTGTGTCATAGTCCCATTTTAGGATTAGGGGTGTTGTCATCGACCAGTTGTTGGGCGCGGGGGAGAGGGGTGCTTTCCAAGGCAAATCCTGGCCACTAGGTGGGCAAAACAACTCCCTGGAGATGATTTTCTTTGACTCCTTCCTCCCTCTCATCTGTAGGTCTTATTTACCTTCCTCCTGGATATTTCTCACACCTGTTCCTTGTTCTCATCAGTAACTTGCCCCCGTTCCTCTCCTTCTCCTGGCCCATCATTGTTCACTCTCCCTGCAACAGCAAAGAAGGGTCTTCCTAAAACAAACGCTGATCATATCCTAATTAAAAACCTTGATGTTGCCCCATTGCCCCTTGGTGAAGTCCATTCTTCTGAGAAAAGCATGTCCATCGTTGATGATCTGGCCCTCCAGCCCTCTCTCTCTCTGCTTCTTCCCTCTGGGGCTTATGTTCCATGTTCTTCAAATCATCTCGAATTTCCCCATGCTTCTGCCTAGGATGCCCTTTCCCAGCTGGTCTGACTGGCAGACTCTTCCTTTTTAATACCCAGCTCAGGTATCCCCTTATCCAGGAAGGCCTCCGGGACTTCCCTGAACACATAAGAGCACCTTCTGCTTGGTGCCCATATCTGTTCACCTCTCTGAACTAGGCTGATTCTGAGGATCATGTTCTCTGGCCCTTGCTTTCCCTTTAGGTACTTCTTCCCATCTATCTTCCTAGGGCTGATCCTGGTGCGAGGCCCAGTGATGTATTCTGAGCAGTGACTAAAGACAGGTCAGAGAACCCAAGGGAATGAGGATCCTGGGTGGGCCCTGCCTACCCATGGCAAAACAGAGTTGCAAGGTTCCTGCCTGGACATGTTCAGCCCTGGTCTTATATGCCCCTCCTCCACCTGCCCCGCCCCCATGATGGGCTCCCTCCCACTACCTTACTGTATTGTAGGACTGCTTTCACTTTCTTCCTAACATTTAGCTTGGCTATTGTTCTTCTGTGTGTTTACTTACCATCTCTCTTCCAACCGCCATGTCTATGACCTGTCAGCTCCACCAGAGCAAATTTTAGTACTGGCCATATCCTGGTACTGGGCACAGTACCCCACACTAAAAGGACCCAATAAATATTCACTAAATGAATGAACTCCCTGGCTGGGGCATTTGACCTATCTTTGGGGAGAATATTTATGGTTCCCAGGTTCAAGGGTCTGATGCCAAACTGGGAGAAGTTCCAGTGTGGTTGGTGATTCTCCCCGCCAGAGACCCCTGTCTACTCCAAGCCTTTGGCTGGAAGAGGCTATTCCATTGAAAGAAGAAATGATTCATTCCAGGTTCTTAATTATTAAGTCTTAATCTTAAGACTTAATTCTCAGCAAAACCATCAATAATGACAAGATGAATCTGCAGGTGGGAGTGGGAAGGGTGAGCTTTCTCAGATCTGTCCTCCTTTTTGCTGAACTGCTAGGCTTGCTCAGTCATCCCCAACCTCACCATCCTGTCCTTGCAGACTTGGGGCTTGCCGTCTCTTTCCTGTCCTCTCTCCTTGTTCTTCTCTCTTTCCTTATCTTTTCCCCTTACTCCTTTCATCTTCCTCATCCACTGCACAGCAGGTGGCATACAGCATGTGCAACAATTATCTGCTGACTGATTCCACTTACAACATTTTCCTTTTCTTGGGAATGAAAAGGAAATGCAAACCCAAACCCTTACTTATTATTTTCTTCTAGCCCTGAGGTTCCTGATGCAGAGTATGTAGGTGTCCATGTACTCCTTCTGTTTCATTTGGTTCATCTATGCAACCACTAATCAGTCCATCCACCCATTCATCTATGCACCCACCTATTCATGCATCTGCTTATGCACCCACTCATCCATCCATCCATCCATCCATCCCTCTGTCTGTCCATCCATTCATCCATTCATCTATCTGTCCACCCATCCGTGTAGTCATCCATCATTTGTCCATCCAACTGTCCATCCATCCGTTCATCCATCCATCCTCCCCATTCTTCTATCCATCCACCCAACCACCCACTCATCCAACCATCTGTCTACCCACTCCTTTGTCCATCAATTCATCCATGCTTCATGCATCCATTCAGCTATCCATCTATCTATCCATCCATCAACTCATCCACCCATCCATCCATTCACTCATCCATCCATCCATTCATTCATTCATCTGTCTCCATCCGTCTGTCTACCCATCCATCCATTCATCCATACATTCATCTTTTCCATCCATCCACCCATCCATCCATCCATTCATTCATTCATTCATCTGTCTCCATCCATCTGTCTACCCATCCATCCATTCATCCATCCATCTATCCATACATTCATCTTTCCCATCCATCCATCCATCCATTCAATTATCTCTATCCATTTGTCTGCCCATCCATCTCTCTATCCACCCATTTCTCCATTTCTCCATCTATCTGTGTATACATCCATCATTCATCCATTCATCTGCTTCCATTCATCTGCCCATCCATCCATCCATCTATGTGTTCATCCTTTCCATCTGTCCATATATTCATCTAACCATCTCTCTATCATCCATCTCCCCATCTGCCTCTCTGTTCATTTATTCATTCATTCATCTATTTCCATCCATCAGCCCATCCATCCATCCGTGCCTCCTTTTATCTGTCCGTGCATCCACTTATCCATCCATCCATCTCTTCATCCATCCACTCATCCATCTATCCATCTATGTACCTGTCCACCAGTTTATGTGTCCATCCATCTACCCATCCATCCATCCATCCCTCCATCCACCCAGCTTTCCATCCTGTAGTCCATCCATCTATCCATCCATCCACTAGGCATGGGACTGGCCCTGGATCAATGTCACACAACAGGTGGGTGGTGGATGGAGGAATAAGAAAAATGCACTCACAGATATAGTGTTAATTGGAGACTACAAGGTCAGGTGCTGGCAGAAAGAGACACCAGGCACGGTGCCTATAGTGTATGGATCCTCTCAACCCACCAGGCTGATATCACAAAATATTCCCTTCTGCCTGCTGGCTGCCAGTTTGTGAATTTGACCTGGAGCTACTGCAGGGATCTTAGTGGAGGGAGAAATCCCATGTGGCTGAGGGCAAGAATGAGGGTGCTAGGCAGGGCTTCTGAGAAGAGGGACATTTGAACTCAGCCTGAAGGCTGAGTACAGTCCATAAACCCAGGACTTACGGAAGGGGCTTTGTAAGGAGAGGGAATGGCCACATGTCATCCCATTTCCTGCATCTCTGGGACAGCCTACTTACTATTCTCCTTCTTTCCCCATCCTTCAACTCAAGGGTGAGGGACAACAACTGCCATTGTCCCTCAGACTATGATCAGGAAAGTGAAGGCAGAAACCAGCTTATTTTACATTTCATTCCTTTTTAAATGATTATTAACTTTAATTACAGAAGCATGCATGAATACATCCTTGTCATAATGAGAGTAATGCAAATATTGCAGATAAGGCCAACATACTTCTTTCTCACCAGTTCCCCTCTCACCCCAAAAGTGGGCATGGTTGATGGTGTAGAATGTTCCCTTCCACAGCTTTCTCTGTGTGTTTCACATATTTATATGTGCACGTGTGTGCGAGTCCGTGGAAGCACTGATTGCAGTATATGGCGTAGTACTAAGAAAAGCCATTGAGGTCCCTGGATGGCTCCGTGAGTTAAGCATCTGACTCTCGATTTTAGCTCAGGTTATGATCTCAGGGTTGTGAGGTCGAGCCCCACTTTGGACTCCATGCGGGGTGTCTGCTTCTCTCCCTCTGCCCTCCCCCCAGACTCTCTCTCTGTGTCATGAATAAATAAATAAATAAATCTTAAAAAGATTAACAAAGAAGTGGAATTACATTCCAAGTATTGTTTGCATCTTACTTTATTTTAAACTTATTTTCTTTTCCTGGAGCTTCCTCTATAGGAGAACACATCTCATTCTTCTCCTTGCTGCTGTTGTGGCCTGAGGTTCTGTGGTTATTTTAGCCTCTCCCGTTTTGCTGTCAATTTGGGATGTTCTGAAATATTTGTTCACAAAGAGAGTGCTTCAGTGAGTGTTCTTGGAACCAGCTACTCACATCCTCTTGACATTGCCCGGTCATAGATTGGCATGACTATCCCTTTCCTGATGATCGCAGTGGAAAGAAGGCCCCCTCCCTGCCTACAGCTTGCAGCACTGGAGACCCAGGAGACCACACAGCCTGAATGTCAGCAGGAAGGGCCCACTCCCCAGAGAAGGAGTCCTCTGACCTGGCCTTAATTCAGACTTGAGGTACTTCCCCGCACCCACGATGTGTCAGACCCAGGGTAAGGAACAGAGCATGTTGGTGGCTCCATTCCTACCTCATGAGCTCTCAGTCCACCATGTGTTTGTATCAGTCTTGTGCTGGAGGTCTGAGAGAAGGATGAGGTGGGGTGGCTGCCAACAGGGTCCTGGAATGAGTGGTTTCTACAGGAGTACAGAGACCTAGGGCATGAGGGTACTGGTATCACCTGGCCCCCTCCTGTGTAGCATCACTACAGCCCATGGCCAGCTCTGATGAGCTCACCTCTGCATGGCTTGGAGGCAGCCCGGCTTGGCCCTCCATGCCTCTGCTCTCCTCCGCCCCTCCTCTCCTCCAGGGCCGGAAAGCATCTCTAATTCCGGTGGGCACCACAGTCTGCAGCTCCTCCGCGGGCAAACTCGGCACAGGTGCCAACTGTTAGTGCACTCTCCCAGCTTCCATTTCCGCAGCTCAGCACCTGCAAGGCCCCGCATCAGAGTCGTGCCAACAAGAGGGGGCTGCGGCTGTGTGTGTGCGTGCCCGTGTGCGAGCCCACGTGCCCGGCTGCTGGAGCCTGTGGGAAGCCACGAGGGAAATTTCCAGCACAAAGACCGTATGCCTGAGAGCGAGGGGAATTGCTCAGCAAACTTCAGAAGCGATCAAAATGTCCTTTCCGTAAAGTCCCGGCTTAAAAAATGTTAGCAGGTGCGTATACAATAGCGAGTCAGTTGGGATGGATTACTATAGAATACCATTTCCGCTCATTCCGAATTATGAATTCAGGGCATAATTTTCTGTAAATTGTCATTCTTGTCTGGTAAGGAAGGCTAATTTTTTCCTCATATGGAAAAAAACCCACCACTATCCTGGGCCACTGCTCTTTAGATCAGGCTCTGCCAGCTTACCTCCCATGGGGACGGCAGGATGGGTGAAGCCATGTCCCAGAGTGACTGCGGCCAGAGACATGGCAGGAGGCCTTTTCCTCCCCGGGTGACCAGGTTGCTGCCATGGGTTACTGAGACAGCTTGGGGGGAAGAAGAAAGACTCCTGATCATGGATGCTGGGCCTGATTTGGAAGGAGGATGGGTAATGAGGTTGGGCTGCTCTGGATGTGTGGAGTGAAGATGAGATGTAGGAAACCAGGAGAGAGGTTGCTGGCAAGGCACTGGAGGCATGCATTCATTCATTCATTAACTCATTAATTAATTAATTCATTCATTCAACAAGGGTTTACTGAGTGCCTAAGGGGTGGGGGAGGGGCCCTCTTCCAAGCCATGTGGTCACAGCAATGCTAAGATTTTCTGTTCCGGTGGAGAGAAGCAGTCAATCAACAAGGACTAAGACAAGCATCCATCTTAGCTGCAAAGGAGTGAAGGCAGAGGGACTGGTGGGGGCTCATCAGAGAGGGCCCTGGGATGAGGGTGACTGTGGGATTGAGCAACACAAAGAGGAGGAACCAGACATGACAGGTGAGTGGCCTTTCCACTGTGCTAAGCCACTGCGAGTATGAGGCCTGGAGGTGGAGAAAGCTGAGCATGAGAGAATAGGGCAGGAAGCCTGGAGCCCAGGGAGGAAGGGCGAGTGGAGAGTCTGGCCTGGGTTGGGGACAATTGAAGTGCATGAGAACTGGATAGTTTTGGGTGAGGGAGAGACGTGCCTGGTTGTTGCTAGAAGCTTCCTCAGGCTGCCATGTAGTGAACTGTCAGCAGAGATGCCATGGTAGGAGAGGGAGCCTCTGGGAGTCACTGCACTTCTGGTCCTTCATCCCGGCTCCCAAGGCCTTGGGGAGCGTGGGTGGCTCTGTGCCAGCTGCCACTTCTTCTCCTGATGGAACACAAGGAAGGATAGTCCTTCCAGAATAGCTAAGGCTGTTCGCTCCGTGTGATGACTGGAGATTCCTGAGGGCAGGGGAAAGCAGGGGACTTATTCTAGTGTGGACCTGTATTTGTCCAGATTCATTCACATGAAAATGGTGGAAACCCGAGTCAACAGGCTCAAGTGAAACTTGAAAGAGTATCAACAAATTACTGGCCCTTGCTGTAAAAAAGTCTAGGGGTTTCAGTCATAGCTGGATCTATCAGGGGCTTAAACAATATCGACGGGAATCTTTTTTGCTTTGTCTCTACTTTCGCCTGTGCTGAGTTCATTCTTAGCAGAAGGTCCCCATGTGGTGGAAGAGATGCCGTTGGCACTTTCAGACTTAACCTCCTGTCAGCTGAGGAACAGTCTTTGCCCAAATGAGACTCCTTGTGGGAGTCCCAGAGGTAAGCCAGACCAAGAAGGAGGTGCCGTGGCTAAATCTGGGGAAGTCCCTTCTGCTCACTGTCCTCTTCCCTTGAGACTTGGCAGTAGCTTCTGACAGAGCTCTGGAGACCACAGCTGTGCTCCCTGCCTCAGTGATCACCCCCCCCCACCGTCTGTACTGGCTCCCTCTGGTGATGACCCTACAGACCCTTCCCCAGCATCCGCAGCCACACTGAGGGCCTGGCCAGAGTAGCTTCTGGCATCACACATACACCCTGCCTGGGGAGCCGGACTAAGCTACATGACATCCTCCTTCTTTGTGGGGGACCAAGATTGTGCCAAGGCCCTCATAGTCCCATGGTAGAGGAGGTGTAATACGGGGAAGTCACTTTATCCGCCTCCCCTTGCCTCTGTCCTACTTCTGCCCGCGAGACGCGAAGAAGCCACTGTGCTCTTTGGAGTCAGACCAACGTGCTCATCTAGAATGCAGGCTCTGGGGACAGATGGCCTGAGGTGCTCGCTGTGTGACCTTGGATGGGCTCCTTAACCTTCTGTGCTTCAGAATCCTCATCAGTGAGGTGGGGCTACGGCTAGCGCTGCTGGAAAGCCCAACTGAAGTAACTCAGCAGGTGCCTGGGACGTAGCAGGTGCTCCCCACACACTAGCTCTGGACTTCATCAGGTGTGACGGAGCGTGGGGCATGCCGGGCCGAGGTTTGGTACCAGCTGATAGTAACCAACTCCAGCCATCTCAAACAACAAGGGCACCCGTGGAGATATCTGACTTCCCAAAGGACACTCCCTTCCTCACCGTAGCTCCTGCTTCAGACTCCCAGGCGCTGGGAACAGGTTTGTGATCAGCTATGCCTAGCACAGGCCCTGCCGTCTGGGTCCACCCAGGGTGGGTGCGATTAGGCCAGAGCCCACTCTCATCTCTGTGGTGTGAAAGGGCAGGAAGGGGCCCTCTTGACAAGATCCCTTGTCGAGACTATACCCATGAGGAAATTCCCCTAAAGGGGAAGATTTCTGAAATAAGGGGGACACTGGAAACCCAGTCCCACACCTGTGCACTCTGGCTGTTAGGTTCACAAGTCATTTTTCATCCACTGCTCAGCTCCTGCTGGCACTGGCACACACACACGGTGGCCTGCAGGGAGGAGCGTCATGCATGGGGCAGACTGGGGCTTGGTTCCTCCGGGCACCGACCCTGAGAGTCTCATCTGTGCAACCTGGGGCTTGGGCCCAGGCTTTGGAGCCGTGAGACTGTCTGAGGTCCTGGGGTCCAATTAGCATCACACCTGGGGTCCCGGATCCACCTCCTCACCCTTCGCTGAGCTCCAGGCTCCAGGCTGAGCAGCTCATCCTTGCCCTTGATGAAGGCACTCAGCTTAAGGAGTATGCCGCATGAGGAAGGGGAGAACACCTACCTTTCTCCTGGAGCATTTAGCCTCTGGGGGACACGGCACTTAGGGTGACTCCCCCCTTTCCACCCACACACTGAGAATGTGACAGCAGCTGGATGCTGTGGGGAGCCCACACCATGTGCTCCAAGCATTGTTGGAAAAGGCCCCAGAGACACTGAAGGTGTTATTACTATTATTACTGACCATAAAATACTCGACAAATGATTGCGGATCTGAGGGCGAGAAGGAGTCTTCCTTCCTGGGGAGAGATTTGAGGGCTGGTTTAAGAGCCTTTTGGAGCCACTAGGCCCAGCAGAGGGAGCAGGCTCTGCAGAAGCCTTCAGGAGCAGAGCTATTGGGGCTGGGAAGTCTTTGATTACCTACATCTGTTTTTATGGAAACTTCTGGGAGCTGTGGAGGGGAGAGGGAAGTGTAAACAGCCGGAGTCGGTGGCCTTCCTCGCCAGATTGTTGGTGGGGCATGGGCCACACAGACCTGGCCTGGGCTCTGCAGCAGGGGCTGCTAAGTGTTCCGAGAGCAGAGAGCAGAGAGCAGGATGGAACCCAGGAGAGGAATCAAGGCTTTATGCCCTTGCCTGTGCACAGCAAGAGAAAATAACCCCGGGAAGTGTGAATTCATTGGCTTGGTCATTGGCGCGTGGTACTGCCCTGGCCTCCTGGTGGGCTGGGGGATCCAAGGCCTGTCCACGGCAACAGAGGCCATACGGCCCACGAGCAGGGTGGGAGTCTACGCAGGCCCACTCCGCTGACAGAAGCCCTTCCTGCTGTTCTGTACCCAGGCTGCCCTGAACAGCACTCACTTCTGGCAGGTCTTGTCTGCAGCTGGCTGGGGAGCTGCCTGCCTGGCTCTGGGCTTCTCGCCCTCTGCGGTGGGGGCAGGGTGGTGGGTGGTGGGATATTCTTATTTCTATTACATCTTGTTGCTGCAGGAGGATGCGTCCTAGCCAGGGCTGTAGAACATACACACACACACACCCCACACACTGTTCAGCTCCAGAAAGGAGGTCTCAGGTGGACTGCTGAGGTCCAGCCAGTGTAGTCCTGACATTCTCGTCAGGGTTGTTACACACAGTTGTGCATGTTGTGCACTGCACAACCAGGCCCAAATCCATGCTGCTTTCCATTTGCCATGCCATGAACCCTGGGATTGTACTAGCTCAGAAGGGCACCTTTTGCAAAGGGCACCATGCCAGCTCTCAGAGACGTGGTTCTGGTGTTGTGGCTCCAACCATACCCCAACACTGCAGCCACACCCAGTTACAGCCCCTGCCCCCACATACCAGCTCCTTCAGCTGGTATTCCTCACCTCTCTGTGCTGTGGACTGCTGCCCACCCTTTGAAGCCCAAGCAAAAGACACTTTCCACCAAGTCCTTTGTGTTTTCTTTCTGGAAACAGTACCTCCTCCCCTCACTCCACCTCTGCTCATACACTTGTTCTTTTTGGGAAATGGCTTGTCCTCAGTCCATTCCCGTGGTCTGGCAGAGGTCACAGTCACCTTCCCTACCCCCCCACCCCATGATCCCTGAAGCAGTTGATTGGCCCCAGTTGGGCCCAGGACCCCAGCCAGGCCCCAGGAAGCTGTTCCCTGGGCTGTCCTGAACCCGCAGCTGGAAGGACAGATTGGTCCTTGTGTGAGCAATAATGATAGAAGAGCCTCCAGGAGACTTGCTTCCTTCCCTGGTAGGAAGGTCAGCCTTAGAAAATATTAGAAATGCAAAGGCAGGCATTCCTGACCCCTCAGGCTGTACCCTGGCCCAGAAATGTCTACTCTGCTGAGGGCCTGTCCCTGGACATTGCCCTCTCAGCCTCCGGAAATCATGCCTATCTGCAGACTGGGGACAACCCAGGAGCCTGCAAGGGGTGTGGAGGGAAGGTGGGTCAAAGAAAAGAGCCCCGTTTCTCCCACCCTGACAGCCTACTGTACCCCAACTCCCCTCCTTCCCTTTCAGATGGGCACAGACAAAAACAAACCATTGACAAGACCACAAGGAATCTTCTTGCGAATTCCCAGGGCTATTGTCAGCCTTTCTCAGCCTATATCCAAGGACTGGGCTGGAGTGTCAGGAGTAGTGCTCCGGGTCCTGTGGACACGGGTGATGCCTGTGCTGTAGGTGTCCAGGAGTGGGCGAAAAGCCCGAGATGCCGGGGCTCAGGCCTCTAGAGCTGGGCCCAGGTGGGGTCAGGTGACGGTTCTGCCACCTGTGCCTGTGTGAGCTCATGCAAATCGCTTACCTCTCCCAGGCTCCGGGTCCCCTGACAAATGGGCAGAGGCAGGGCTGGGTCGGGAGGAGGCAAACTAGTGTGGGAGAACACCAGCCCCTCGGGCACACTGTCCTCTCCTTCTGGAGACAGGTGCTGTTCTTTTGGCCCTCGGCTCATTCCTGATCATATACACCCTCCTCTTGCCTGCCACGATGCCTCGACCCTCCTGGGAGTAGTCCTCCTGTGCACCCGCCTCTTACCTAGGAGCCATAGGAGGACAAGGGAACGTCTCCCCTCTCTCAGCCCCCGGCGACACCCCACCCCTGCCCTGTGCTGGCGAAATTAGATGCAGCCTGCGGAAATTATAGGCTAAGCAATATGTTGAAAAGTGTCCAATTGTGTCTACAATGTAGCAGATGTCTGCACCGCCTCACACAGAAGAAGTGTCAGAACTTTGCTCAGTGGCAGCGGGAGTCTGTGAGGAGTCCCATGTGTTTCCAAAGGCTGCAAACCGGGGGGCTTCCCACCAGACACCCACTCTCCCACTGCAGAATCTTGGCACCTCAGAGCCTAAAGGGCCTTCTCCTCCACTGACCACCCCCCCCACTAGATTCTCACAGCTCTTGGCATACAATCCAGCTCCTTCCCAGGGCTCCCGCTGTCCCTCCTTCCTGCTCCCCTGCACGGCCAGGCTCTGGCCACTCCAAACCTCTGCCTTTCAGAACTTGCTACACTCATTTCTACCAAAGGGTCTTTGCATTGGCTGTTTCCAGTCAGGGGAGCTTGGCCCCCAGGCGTTGCTATGACTGCCTCTTTCTCCTGGTCAGAACCTTTTCTGATTGAAACGAAATGCCCTCATCCCAAGTCAGTCTGTTGCGCCCCCGCTCCCCGCTATGCTTTGGCTTCTGCAGCACCCTTCTTTCCGGGCTTCATCTGTGTATTGGCCATCTGTACCCTTGCAGCCAGATGTGGCCTCAGTGACAGCAGGGGCTGGTGCGCCCTTGGCACCCCCAGCTCAGTAGCTGTCCACTGAGTGGAAGGGACGAAGACGCAAGCACCGCCACCCTCAGACAGGGACACAGCTCTGGCACTGTGGGGGTGCAGCCTGGGCCCTCCGCAGTTTCCTTCCTGTGCCTCTTGATCGCTGCCTCTTGGCAGAGGCCCAGGTGTCATTTAACAGCTCTGACCTGAGCAGGAACTGGGCTCTCTCTGTCCCTCCTGGCAGCTGGCCCACGGATCCCTGTTTTCTACCCTAAAAAAGACCCTCAGCCTCACAGAGACATCCTCCCCACTTTCAATCTAAGTGGCTCATGGGGGGCTTTTCCCACGGTCCTCCCCCATTTCAAGGTGAGCCTATGGCCTTGCTAGTCAGAGTTTTCCTATCCCCTGGATATAAGGTCAGCCCTGGACTGGTCCTGTGATGCAGCTTAGACCAACAAGGGCTTTCATTACCACTATCAGCATGTAGTTGGGGTTGTGATAAATGTTGCTATGAAGAAGGTTTGGATTTCATGAGAGCCTAAGGGGAGATTTGAGTGGTTGGGCATGGGGGAGGTAAGAGGGCAGTCAGGGAAGGCTTCCAGAGGAAGTGAGCTATAACTTAGAACCTGCAGGATGTATAGAAATGGCCTAGGAGAAGAGGAAGGGGAGTGAAGAGGATCTAGTTACAGAGAGAACCGTGTGCAAAGGCCCTGTAGCAGGTGTGAGCATATTCTAGAAACTAAAGGTGGGTGTGGCTGGGGTGTGGAGCCTAGGGAGGTAGAATAAGGAAAGGCTGAGGGTTGGGTGAGTCTAGACTCTGCAGAACCTTGTAAGCTGGTCTCTTGGAAGGTCCTGAGGTTTCAAGTGTGTGTGTTCGGTGGCATAGAAGATGTGATGTGTGTCTCACTGGCTACTGTCATCTGTGGCTACTATGTGAAGACTTGTTTAAACCTCAGCCTTCAAAGAGATGGGCCAAGACTGTTGTGGCCATCTTCTAGAAGCCCTGACTACCCTCCAAGACCACCGACCAAAAGATTCCTCCTGTCCTCTTTGGCTCCACCCCGTCCTGTCATCTCCTGGCCACCTCTCCGGATGATAGATGCCAGCCAGCTGGGCTGTCCATGGAGGACCCGGGACAGGGCTCTGGGCAGAGCTGGGACAGCACTCCTTTTTCCACTACGGACACCAGCACACCCCCAGCCCTAGCACACCTCCAAGACGTGGCTTCTACATCCATCAGCTGGGGAAGGAATCCCACCAGGCCATCCTTACTCAGGCCTGGGAGACCCAGGAGAATCATAGGGTCAAAATATATGTGTAGGTGCTTTCAACTTCTAGAATAGGAGGAGGGATGAAGAGAGGGAGTTGTGGGGAATGATGGGGATGAGGTTTTCCTGACCCAAGCCTGGGCTGCCCAGAGGAGGAGGACCCACAGGGGCAGGACAGGAAGGGAAAACCATGGAAGGTGGCACAGAGGGCTCTCCCTGGCATCCTTTGGAGCAGGGAGGCCATCCTTGTGAGGCATGCTGAGCAGGTCACTTTACCAGGCTCGTGTGACCCTCTTTCTGGATTCTAGGGGCTTTCAGCACCTTGCTGGAGTCCTAAGGCAGAGAACTGTATTGACACTTTGGGCGCAAGGGGATTTCATCTGAAGTCTCCAGCCTGTTTCTGCAATAGTGGAGGGATGTATGGTCGCTTCCTGACACGTTCTTGGTATGAAGTGCCTAGAGTTGCTGGAATGAATGACCACAAACTTGGTGGCCTTAGAACAACAGATTTACTCTGTCACACTTACAGAGATTATCAGCCTGCAGTTGAGCTGTCGGTGGGGCCACACTCCCTCTGGGGGCTCCTGGGGAGCTCTTCCTTGCCTCTTCCAGTTTCTATTATCTCCCCAAATCCTTGGCATCCCTTGGCTAGTCACTGCATCATTTCCATTTTGGCCTCTGCCTTCTTCCCTATGTGTGTTCCCATGTTTCTGTCCAATCTCCCTCGCCTTATAGGGACACCAGTTATTGGATTGAGGACCCATCCCGCTCCAGGATGGCCTGGGCTAAACTTCAGTACCTCTGCAATGACTCTACTTCCAAATGAGGTCACATTCATAGGTACGGGGTGGGGGGATGTAATACGTCTCTCTGAGGGACACAATTCAACCCCCAATATTCCCATCCAGAAATTTTCCATGTAGTCTGGGGAGAAGGTGGGGATAGCTTCAGTGTTTGCTAGAGAAGCTCTTATTACCCTTGAAACCTCATTACACAGAATCCACTAAAATTGGTAATGCACTACATGTAAGGCAGCATGCACACTTCTCGGTGTTCATATGGAGGAACTCTCCCATGGGCACAAGGAGATGCCAAGGATGGACACTGTACCAGGCTCATGCCCGTGAGCCGTGGAAGACCAGCTAGACATACTCCAGGCCCCTGCCTGCAGGGTAGGAAGGAGCAGGGACACTTCTAGTCTGGAAAGCAGGGGACAAGGTACAGTGTTCATGTGATCCTCTTCCTCAGGCTCATATGTAGGTGGGCACATCGAAATCAGGCTGGGACAGACGTCCCCAAAGATGCCAGCATCAAGATAATGGGCAGGGAGAACTCTCCGTGGCTATGACATTTTTGTTTTGCCTGGAGAATGTCTTTACAAGTAATTTGATCCACTAGCTACAGATGACTTCCAGTTGGGACGGCTTTCTTCTTTTATCCCCTATATCCTGGGCGTCCTGAAATAGCCCTGAGGTCCAGGTCATCCCCTGTGGAGTCTTGGCCCCATCCATCTGGATGGAGGAGGGGGTTTGTTTGAGGAGGGTTGGTAAGAGGGCCCAGCCAGACATAGCATAGCCACAGATCTGGCCTGGAGGTTGGGCCCCATTTGTGTCAAGTGGGTCAGGTTCCAGCTCCTGAATAGAGTGCATGCACACACACACACACACACACACACACACACAGAGACACACACACCCCACTCTGAGGGGCAGAAAGGTCAAGACCTAAGCTTGGTTTGGGAAAGGAGGTCTATCCCTCCTGGTTTCTGAGCTCCCACAGTCTATAGCCATATAGGCCACTGCTCCAGAACATTTTGTCATCTACGGAGAGTGGGAAGGCCAACCTGGGTGGGACCTGGCCTGCTTGGGGTGGCTGCTGTGAGGAAGTGCCCAGCCTGATCCTGAAAGAATATTTGGAGATGATCAAACATGTCAACACAACTTTTGATGACTTCGACACTTTAACTCCCCAGCTACTGGAAAAAAGATGGTGTAGATGTATGAATCAAGAATGCCAGGGCGCCTGGGTGGCTCAGTGGGTTGGGCCGCTGCCTTCGGCTCAGGTCATGATCTCAGGGTCCTGGGATCAAGTCCCACATCGGGCTCTCTGCTCAGCAGGGAGCCTGCTTCCCCCTCTCTCTCTCTGCCTGCCTCTCTGCCTACTTGTGATCTCTGTCTGTCAAATAAATAAATAAAATATTTTAAAAAAAGAAGAATGCCTCATCTTTGGATTCCCTCTGGCTAATACCTGGTTTAATCTGGTTGCATGAAACACTGGGAAAGGAGCTCATCAGGCCTGTAATCAGAACTCCCAGTTATCCAGCACTTCTCAGTGTCCATGCTGCTGCGAACGGCCTTGTGACCCCAGGGATCTGCAGGCCCGTGGAGCTTCTGCTGAATTACCAACAAAACATTTTAAAAGTTCCACATATGTTCCGTAAGCTATTGCTTATATCCCTGGTCTGTTGGTTTTTGAAAACGGTCACACCATCCAGACCCCCTAGAGTTGTGCTAACGCAGCAGCCGTGGGTGCCCAGAGCCGCTCCTTCAGGGAGACGTGTGCTCTTGTCCTCCCGACACTCCAAGACTGTGAATTGTGGCTGCTTCCCTGAAGGGACCGCAGGTACCTGTTGGACAAATGAAGACACACCGATTACATGGCGATGAGTTCACTGATCCAACCATGAATAAGAATCAAGAGATGGCCTGAAACTGGGCCTAATCCCATCGTCCAGTTAGAGTGGAGAGGGGCCCGAGTGTGTGTAAGGGCTGAGTGTGCACGTGTGCATGTGTATGCGTGGAAGGGCCAGTGGGAGTTTGGGGTCTCAATGTGTGTGTGCAAGGGGGTCGTTGTTGGGGCTTGGTGTGTGTACACGTGGTCACTGTATTACCTCGGGCCACCAGGCCATGGCACACAGAGTGAGTGGCTTAAACACCAGACGTTGATGTCCCTGCAGTTCTGGAGGCTGGAACTCTGAGATCAGGCACATGACTATCACCCATCCGACACGACGCTTTTGTCCCAGCTGGGATATGCATTGCTTTATTTTGTGTAAATTTCATTTTTGTGTCATGTGACTCTGGGTGCTTGTTCCACCTGCCTGTGAGAAAGTTTCTTCATTTTAGGGCTCCCCATCCTCTGTATCATGCAAAGTGCTCCGTGTCTTTATACAAACTTTTGGGGGCACCCTCCAGTCTTAGGGTTGCTTTGGTTACATCGCGATGCTCGCTGCTGGCCTTGGAAGTCTCCATTGCTCCCCCCAGGCGTGGGGCTTTTGGAGCTTTGAGCCTCCAGGCTGAGGCCCAGCAGCACCTCGATGAGGTCCTGACAGGTGCTGAGAAAGAAGCTGGGCTCCGGAATCTGAGTTCTCCAGGCTTGGGAACCTCCCCCTCTGCTTCCTGTGCCTGAGGTTGGGGCAGGGGAATGAGTGGGTGTGGGGGCTGCAGGGGTGATGGGGCGGGTGCTGAACTCAAAGGACACCCCGCAGAGGCCTCTCAACAGCCCCCAGATGTCACGGCAGCTGTGTGGACTTCAGCAGGGACAAGAACACCCAATCTTCCTGTTTTCCCAGAGAAGCAGGGAATCTTCCATTTTTAATGTCATTTCTCCCAATGTTTAATCGCTGTCAACTATTTTGAACTCTTCTAAAACCCTGGTTTAAAAGAAACAGGTGGGCACCAATCAAATGTAGCCCTGGAGGAAGAATTCAGCCTCAGGCCTGGGAACTCCGGGAGGTTTTGGTGGAAATCTTTACTTGCTTTGGAAAGGATTTGTGGGGAGCATGGGGAGTAAGCAACTGAGACCCCCCACACACACACACACTCAGGAGCTTCCCTCCTGTCCCCAGGAGGGATCTGAGAGGAAAGTCTTGGTGTCATCGTCATCCTAGTGTTGCTCCAGACATGGCCACTGCTGAGCACACAGACCCCAGACCTGCCAACCCTCTGACCTCTCTGTGTCCTCTCCCTCACCACAGCTCAGCCGCAGAGATTGTGCCCCTCGAATGGCCTACACTGAGCGCATGCCAGCCCTAGACCTTGCACCTGCTGTTCCTCTGCCTGGGACGCCCTTCCTCTAGAATGTCACATGACTGGTCCCTTCTCCACATGCAGGAGGCATTACCCCACAGAATGTGCTTCCCTGATCTCCCTCCATCCCCATCTCTTGTGTACCTTGTTGTGTTATCTGCATAAGACCTACTGGTCTGGAAATGTATCACGCTTGTTGTGACCTTCATGCCCCAGGAATATCAGTTCGGTGAATTCAGGGATCTTGGACCATCTGTTCACTGCTCTATCTCCTGTGCCTAGAATAGTGCCTTCTACATTGTACATACTCAGTAATTATGTGTTCTGTGAATGATGCATAACAGATGGATGGATGGATGGATGGATGGATGGATAGATGGATGGGTGAATGTAGATGGACGGATCAAAGGTGGATGTGTGGATGGATGGATGGATGGATGAATGGATGGATGGAGACATGATGGATGGATCAAAGGTGGATGGATGGATGGATGATTGGATGGATGGATGAACGGAGATGGATGGACCAGAGGTGGATGGATGAATGGATGATAAGTGATGGATGGATGATGGATGATGGATGATAGATTGATGGGTAGGTGAATGCGTAGACAGGGATGAACGAACAGAAGGACAGAGTTGGAGAGAGGAAGGTGAGTCCTGGGACGCAGGAGGGTCAGCTAGGTTGATCTAGAAGCCACGGAAGCCATGTGCAGTGTTTCCAGGCTTGGGATGGTGCTGGAAAGTAGGTATGTAAGTAGGTATGGAATGCTGTTGCTCAGAAGAGGTCCTCTGACCCTGGCTGCTTTCCTAGAACTGAGGAGACAGCTGACCTTGGTGCCTGGGCCTTGGTCCAGTGCTACTCCTCCCTCACTAGGCGAGCTCAGGAACATCTCTGCTCCTTGGGCTCAAGCTCCTCCTCCATTGTCCATAAGTTACGGTACCCAGGCTGCCTTCCTCAAACGGCAGAGGATGCATAAAAGAGATCACATGTGTGGCCACTCTGGCAAGCTCAAGGAGGGTATAGATTGTGACATATGTGTCCAAGGAGACAAAGACATGTTTGCTCGTGATGGAATCACTTATGGCAAACGTTTAGAAATACCCTAAATGGTCAGCAATTGAAGCAATGGGTACCAGGCAGCCCCCATATGCTAGCCAGCCCCATGGCACTGTGTGGGTCTCAGAAAGGAGCCTCCTCTGAGCAGGCGAATTACAAGGAGACCCCCTGCCTCTAGGCTGACAGAGACACATTTGGCCAGAGAGCAAGGCTGATTTCAGCCTTCACTCACCTGTATGTGTGTGTGTGTGTGTGTATGTGTGTGTGTATGCATTCATGTATGTATGTCTGTATCTATGTAAACACATTGGGATACAGATCCAGCAGTGACACCCCCCACATTGGGTTAAGAGTGCAGAGGTGAGGGGTACGGTGGGCCTTATGGCAGTTTTCGTTTGTCCTGAGAGAAGACCAGATTCAGGTTTCAAGCAAGAGCTTAAACAGTAAGAAAACATCATGGGCCATCCCCAGCCCAGGTCTTGGTACCTTCTGGATCAGAGGAGAAAACCGCGCCTTGCGGAATGTTCGGATGACACTACAAATGTCACTCCTTCCCCACCAATTGTCAGGGGGAATTCTGCAGAAGCCCATGAGGTTGGGGGCACTTAGTAGCTTCAGTGAGCGAATGGGAAGTTGGTGTGGAAGCCATAACAAGTTTGCTAATATGATGCTTTGGGGGAAGAGGCTGTTGTTAAAAACACTTAGCAAAGTTGCTAAAAGTCACATTCATTATGGGGAGTTGAAAATCAATTATGTTGCTGGTGTGGAGTCACAACATTCCTGGGAGTCCAGGGAAGGAGGGCCTGGGTACTTACAGCCTTCTCCAAGCCAAGGCCCTTTGGACTGGAGTGTGGGGATAGCCATGACCCAGTGAGCTTCTGGTACTCCTCCTATCCCCTCCCATCCCTCTACTGCCCTGGAGACATGGAGGGGCACCCCAAGCCCAGGCCCACTGTGGTCCACTCTGACCCTCCTTCCTTCCTTCTGTCCCTGTCCCTTCATTTATGCAACAGTGTACAAATGCATTCTGGGAAATAAAGGGGAGAGATTACCCACAGGATGAAAGTTCTTTTTGACCAGTACCCAAACTTTGTACCAGTTTAACTTGTGTGCTTCCAGTTACTTTCCTTTTTTAGAGCAGGCTTTTCAACCTTGGCTCTACTGACATTTGGGGCTGGGTGATTCTGGGTTGTGGGGACCGCCCCAAGATTTGTAGGATTGTTTAGCCTTATGCCTGGCCTCTCTCTGCTAGGAGCCGGTCACACCTCCTGCCTAGTCATGACGACCAAAATATCTCCAGACACTGCTTCATGTCCAGTGGTGGGGGTGGGTGGACAATATCACTTTCTGTGTGAACCTACCCAGTTCTATACCCAATTCCCAACGTGTGTGTGTGAGGGGGGTGGTCCCCCAACAACGTGCAATGCTCCTGCACCAGCCGAGTGCCCTGCCATTCAACCCAGCTCTGACACTACTTACTGGGAGACCAGAGTTGGATCCCATAGGTCAGGAGCTTGGGCCCACAAAGCTGGAGCAGCCCCTTCACCTTCAGAGGCCAGTCCCGAGTCGGTTATCTCCTGCACTTTAAATTACTAGATCACTGGTTTATTACAAAAGGATATAACTCAGGAGCAGCCAGATGGAAGAGATGCACAGAATGAGGTTCAGGAAGGGGATCAGAGTTCCCTCGTTTTCTCCCAGTCCGCCATGCCCCCCACATCTCCACGTATGTGTCCACCAGCCCAGAAGCTTTCCTAACCCTGTTCTTTGGGTTTTTATGGCGGCTTCATTACATAGTTATGACGGATTAAATAACTGGCCATTGGGATTGGCTCAACCTCCAGCCCCTGTCCCCTCCCTGGAGGCCAGGGGGCGGGGTGGGGTGGGGGCGCTGAAAGCTGCCACCCTCACATCACAAGGTTGGTGCCCCTTGGTAACCAGCTCCCATCCTTGGGTCACCTAGGGGCTTTCCCAAGGTCACCTCCCTAACAGGAAAAAACACACCTTCTAAGATATCACTTGGAAATTCCAAGGGTTTTAGGAGCTCTCTGTGGAAAACTGGGACAGAGACCCAATATATATTCTTAGTATAAATCACAGTATCACAGAACCACTGCCCAGATGATCGGCAGTATTACTTTGTGGGATGGATTTGTTAAAAAAAAAAAACAAAAATAAATAAAAATAAGAATATAGTCTTACATATATATTTTTAAAGATTTTATTTGTTTATTTGACAGAGAGAGAGAGAGATAGCCAGAAAGGGAACACAAGCTGGGGGAGCAGGAGAGGGAGGAGCCGACTTTCCGCTGAGCAGGGAGCCCGATGTGGGATTCGATCCCAGGACCTCAGGGTCATGACCTGAACTGAAGGCAGACGCTTACCGACTGAGACACCCAGGCGCCCCGGAATATAGTCTTATTATAATAGGCATCATCATTCTTTATTCTCTAAGATTTCTCCAGGGTGGATATGAAGAATGGAACTGCTGTATCATAGAGCACATTTGCTTAAAACGCTTAAATACACCCCAGTGTGCGTCAGAACAGTCCCAGTTTATACTCCCACCCTTGACAGGGGGCGTACCTCCCCACCACCCTCTTCAACATGTGAGATTATCATACTTTCACGTTTTTGTCAATTCCGTGGGTAAAACATGGTGTCTCCTTGTTCCATTCACTGGTATTTGTGCATTAATTTGTTGGCGTGCTCCTCACGCCTGTCTGGCTCTCTACTGGATTCTTGGGAAACCAGAAACAGCTCCTGCCTACAGTGGGGCAGAGAGGCCAGGCTCAAGGTCAGGGCCCGCTGCTCAGAGGAGGTGGGGTGGGGAGGAGAGTGTGTCCAGGCAGAGGGAGCGGAGGCCTGGTCTGGCGGGCGGTGAAGCCTGGAGCATGGGTGCCTGGGCCAGCTGAGCAGGGCAGAGTTTAGGGAACACTGGCAGCCAGACTTGGGGTCCTGAGGACCTGGCCACGGGAGCCTCCAAAGGGTCTTTGCCAAGGACATCAGGCACTCACAGAACCAGAGGGGGCATGTGTTGGAGCCACTGGTCGCTGAGCGTCTGAGCTGCCCACCATGCCCAGATGAGTTTTCTGGGGCTGTTCCAACAAAGTACGGAAAACTGGGGGCTTAAAACAGTAGAAATGTGTCCTTTGTCAGTTGTGGAGGCTGGAAGTCCAAAAGCATGGCGTCAGGGGGCCTGCATTCCTTCCTTGCCTTGTCCGGCTCCCATGGGGCTCACAGCTGGTGGCTGCATAGCTCCAGTCTCTGGTCTGGTCCGTGTTCCTGGGCCCGTCTCCATGTCTTCCCTCCTGGTCCCAGAAATAACGCTCAACACTGTTTGAGCCTGACCTCATCTCCAAGACCCTTTCAACAAGCCAGGTCACATGCACGGCTTCTAGGACGTGGTCTGTCTTTCTGGGGACTTACCATTCATCCCATGGCAGTGCGTATCTGGCCCTGCTGTGGCCCAGTCCTTGCCCTCAGCCCCCTGCTCTCCCGGATCAGCATCCCCCAGGAAAGCCTGGTGGGTGGCCCCCGTCCTGTCCACCTTCCAGAGGAGCAGCCACCCCCCAGAAGCTTTGGCTGCTTGTTGCCAGAGTTTCCAAATGTGATTAAGACAAGAAGCACTCGGGATCTTTAAGTGAGATCTCTGGCTCGTATACAGGGCTCACAAAAATAAATGATCATTGACCAGCTGTGTCTCCATGGCCAGTTTGCCGTCTCCGTTCTAGGCGGAGCATTGCATAGCCATCCCTGCTCTCTCTGGTCCTGCTCAGCCCTCCCCAAACCCTGGTGAGCACTTTCTCCACATCCCCATTGGACTTCGGTCACCCCTTTGGGAAGGGTCTTGTTGTTCTCATCTCAGACTAAGCCGCGAATGCTTAGAGGGGAGGTCACCTGTCCAAGGTCAGGTCGGATGGAGCTGGAATTTGAGCTCGGGCTGCTTGATTCCTAAGCTGATGGGTTTAAGAGCAAACACCACAAGGCCGTTGAGAATTCCTTGGAACTTCCTAGCTGGATTATGGGCTCCATCTGTAACCCTGAACCACTTCCCTTAGGCATTTTGAGCCTTGGCCATCTGTTCACCATGGCTGAGTTCACCACCGACAGTGTGGGGCTGATGTTCCCCAGCCCGCTCACCTCATGGGGAGGGTTCTTTGGGGGCGCCCAGGGCTACCATGCCAAGAAGGCACCTAGACCACCACCCCCCCCGCCCCTGGGCTGTGCACAGAGAGAGGCAGCAAGCATCAGCATGCATGTGGGATAGCTCTGTTCCCGCTGTTCCTGTTACTAATCCAGGAGACCTCGAAGGGCCGCACCGACACTTTCTCATCCTCCTTGGCTAATTTTCGCAAACATCAGGCACAGAGGGGAAAAGCTGCATTTTCAGATGTAAATTTCTGCTCTGAACCGCAGAAGCTTTAAAACCACCAGATGAAGTATAGAAAATGCTTGACAAAGTCTTTAAGACTCCCTCATTCTCTGGGTTAGAATATCACGCGTGAGTATATGTGTGTGTTGTGTGTTTTTTTAATCCTGCTATCGTGAGCAGCAGGTAGCAAAATGTTGATCTTTAATGTGTTAGTAAAACAGCATACATTTGAATATTGGCTTTTTCTGCCATCTGTACCAGTCGACACTGTTTTTCATACCAGCTTATTACATTTCTTGTACAAACATACTTTTGGGTGTCTCTGTTGATTTATGCTATAGTTGCTCTGGTATTTGTGTTAAAATAGCATTTTAAGACTTATAAAATATTGCTATTTATTCCTGCCTTGATTCTTTGCCACTCGACAAGCTCTGGAGCCGCGTATGATTCCCGAGGACTGAGTTTTCCGTGGTGGTTGTGTTGGAGGGGGCAGGGGGCAGGGGGCAGGCGGGCCCGTGGGAACCCAGGTCCAGGGGTCACGGCTGGACTTGCAGCGTCCGAGGTCATCAACGCCCCTGTGGAGGAGCCATGGAGTCTGTAGGGTTATTTTTAACTCCAAAGGAGAAAAATAAAAACAACATGGCCGGGGTGGAGGTCTTCATGAAGCTGGATTTGCTCAATTTAAAGAACTTATATTCTTAAATTCTGTCTTCTTTCCCTTCCTCACGTCAAAATTTCCTTTCTTAGGTGAGCTGAAGAAGGTTTGGGTTGCTAGTTTTGGGTTTTTTTTGTTTTCTCTCCAATAGCTTTCCTTGGCAAAATCATGAATGGTCCAGTTGGTTTGGGGGCGTAGCTTCAGTGGTCTGCAAACTCCACAACTCTGGGGCCCATGTGTGCAGAGCTGGATGGGGGTTTGGGCTGGAGCGGGAGGTCTGGGAGAGGGGTCTGCACCTTCCAGGGGGAGGCTCTGTTGCAATGGAGGGAGCCTGCAGCCGGCTGGCGGGTAGATGAGGCATTCTGCCACTCTAAAAAAAGTCTGTGCAAACTGCCACAGATGGGAGGAAGAGCCGGTATTCAAATTGGAGGCTGTTTTGCTAACACGTTAAAGATTAACGTGTTTTTACTGGCTGCTGCATACTAGAGCAAGATGAGTTGTCTTTTTCAAGAGAAGGAGAAGAAAAGGAATAAGAAGGTGGCGAGGGAAGAGCAGCCTGTTTGGAACCAATGCTGGGGGGGGGTGGCGTGCACTGGGCAGCCCCCCCGACCTCCTCTCGCCCCCACTGCCTGAGAGAGCCCAGCGTTCTGAAACCCAGCCCCCATCTCCAGCGTGCTTGCTCTTGCCCTTTCGCTGGGAGATATTCAGCCCACTCCGTGTCTTTATAGAGGCTATGCTTCCTTCCTTCTGGCTAGCAGATTCCAGTCCCCTTCCCTTAAGGCACAGCCCAAGTGTAACGACGAGAATTAAGATTTCTTATGTGTGGACATCTATGCTCAGCCCTTCCCTGTGATGTCCTGCTGAATCCCCCTGAGAAGCATCCAATTACCCTCATTTGATACAAGGGGAAATTAAGGCACAGAGAGGGTAGTGACTTGTCCGAGGCCACACAGCTGAAAAGTGGGGTCTGAGTCCAGGCAGAGGGGGTCCAGAGTCAGTCTCTAACTCTTACAGCAAAGCTCAGATGCTCCCTCCTACCCCCAGCCTCTCACCCATGGCCAACAAGATCCCCTCTTCCTGGAGCTTCACGGCCAGCTCACATTCTTATCCCAAGGGCGGGGTGTAACTTTCATCTCTTCCATGACTTCCAGCCTGGCCCTAGGGACAGAGCCAAGGTTCTGTGGGTCTTCGTAGGTTGACATAGGGCTCTCTGTGAGGGATTTCATTTTAATTTTTGCAAAATGGGGCACGACATCAGGACCTGGAGGGGGAGAGGCGGGGTTAACGCATAAGGAGACAATGGCAGAAAGCCTGATAAACAGAACTGGAAGCTTCCATTGGGCCAGTGTGTGGGTGTGTGCGGAGGCTGTCCGGAGGCCTGGGATCCAGTCCCAGCTGCTCTCCTTTTGAAGACGCTTCAGGTTGGCTCCCCGGAATAAGGACCGTCCTGAGCCATCTACTGACCGCGACCCTCCTTAGGAGCATCCCGGCCTGGCGCCCTCTGATGACCAGTGGTGGTAATTCAGCCGATCTCTCCCTGGGGCAGAGAGGTCCCTGGAAAGCTGGGGCCTGGGGCGTGCACTAGGCAAAGAAGGGCCTTCCAGTGGGGAGAGGAAGGTGGGGTAGAGAGGTGGGTACTACCCCTGACTCATGGTCACCCTGGAATGCCCACTGAGGAGGAAGGCCCCTAACAAGCTCATCCTTGTGCCCTCCGCAAGTTAGGGCCTCCATCATTAGGGTCAGTGGTGGCTTCTAACACAGGCCAGGCCAGGACAAGGGGAACCCTAGCTGCCCTTTAATCTAGAGAAACAGAACCAGGACCAGCTCCCAAAGATTCAAGCACTCTGATATTTGTGAAAGTTCACCCCACCCAACCCCTGGGGGCAGCCCAGGTGGGAAGGTTTCTGGCAGGCAGCAAGAATGCTATGGAAACTGGCTGATCTGGCTAAGCCAGGCCCTTGCCACTCCCTCTGTGCATGGTCTTGTACAAGTTGGAGCCTTGGTTTCCTTATCTCTGTAATGGGCACACCGGTGATCTCCGAGATTACTGTGTTGTGTGTCTGGACTCAGATTCCAATGAACACTGCTCCTTAGGGAGGTCCTGGCAGCGCCCAAGGATGGTCTAAAAAGGAGAGTCTCCGGCTATGGACACAAGAGGGTCATGTGAGGTAAGGACTCTGCAGGAGGAGCCGGGAACCCCACATGTGCTCGCCCCAAAGCCTGGGATCTCAAAGCATCCCACCACCTCCCCGTGATGCTCATCACCGGGGGCTTTTTATCCAACATTGGCCTCTTGTCTGAGACTCTGACCATCCCCTGCACCCAGCAAGTTGTCTGCACACAGCTGGGGTTCAACACGTACTTGCTGAATGAGCCATGAACCCCAAGACTCATCCCAACCTGAGCCCTTGTGTACAGGACCCCCCGGGACCCCTTGTGGAGTCCACACCTCCACACCTCACCCCTCCCCAGGTCTCTGACCAAGCGGAGTTTGTGAACACACATGTCACAGGTCCTCACCGGGAGCAAGGGCAGAAGCAGAGGCTGTAGACCACGTATCTCAGTATTTGTTTTCAACCAAGCTTTCAAAGGCCTAAACAAAATGTGTTCCACCTGCCTTGATGAACATGTCATTGTAAAGACTGGGAAGCCACGTTCTGTTTTAGAAATCCCTTACTCTTCGGAGCCCCACGCTGTATCATGGGGGACTCCACCCTGCCCCTTCCTCCCACACACACTCCTCGTCTCCCCACCCTCTACTCTGCGCCGTCTGGTCCCACATGTACACAGGGACACCTCAGCCTGCACCCCAGTGCTGACTCTCTTTCCCACAGATTCTGCCCCTCAGCTGTCCCCAGGGCCTAGGGCAGAGATTTTCAATCTGGACACTATTGACACTTTAGGTCTAGTAATTCTTTGTTGTGGGGCCCACAACAAAGAATCGCATCGCAGAATGCGAACACCCTACCTCTACCCACTAGAGGCCAGGAGCACCCCTCCTCCAGTTGCGAAAACCAAAAATGTCTCTGGACCTTGCCAAATGTTCCCTGGGGGAGGCAGAGTCACTCCCCCAACCCCTTAAGAAGCACTGACCTAGAGGTTCACAGTCCTGAGTTCTGCTTGGGCCCCAGAAACAGGCCTCGGGCTGTTTGGGCCTGGCATTCCAGGTTGCTAGGCACCCAGAGCGTGGTCAGGAAGGGACCCAGTCTTTGTGTGGGCACATCCCCTTGACCAGGTCTGATTCTCACCCTTTGGGGAGGAACAGGCCCAGTGAAGGCTGTCTACGGCCCACATTGTCTGCTTGCATCCCCCTAGGGACAGGGAGCCCACGATGCCAGCGGCTTCTCTCATGGTCGACTCTGACCAGTTCATTGTGTTTTCAGAATGAAACTGAACCCCTCCCCTGTGTCCCACACCCCAGCAGCGAGCCCTGATCCTAGTGCATAAGGGCTCCTTCCTCCCCGAAGTCCCTGATTCCTACAGTTTGCCCCCAGGGGGGTGCGGGGCCTCTCCGGGCACCCAGAATAAGTCTTGGCAACACATGGGTGAACGATGCTTATTTTAATAGTTCCAAGTGCTTTGCATATGTACTTAGAGAAAAATAGCAAATCAGGCCTATGATGTCAGTGGTGTCTTAAGAAAGGATGGGAGTTTAGAAGTGTTGACTTCCTAGTGGCCAAAGATAGCACGATCTGAATATCAGGAATAATGGCTCCAGTGAATAGAAACAAATGAGCAGTGCTGAGGTCTGTTACTTTATAATGACACTTAAAAGGAAACCTGTGGGCACCTGGGGTGCTCAGTCAGTTTACCTTCTGACTCTTGGTTTTGGCTCAGGTCATGATCTCAGGGTGGTAGGATCGAGCCCCACGTCGGGCTCTGTGCTCAGCATGCAGTCTGCTTGAGATTCTCTCCTCTCCCTCTGGTCCTCCCTACCCTCTCTAAAATAAATAAATCCTGAAAAAAAATTTTAAAATTCAAAACAAAACAAAGGAAACCTCGTTGCTCACTCTCAGAGACGTTGACCCCTAGTGTCCCAGTTTTTGCCTGTTGCTCCTTCACTCAAAGAACTGTCCTACTTTGCGTGACTCGTTCATAATGAGTTATATGATCACCCGCAGCTCTGCAGGATGCAGCTAACTATGCGGGATGCAGTTTTGGAAAACTGGTAGATAAAACAAATGCATGAACATTATCCTACCTTTCTTCTCCAAGCTAGATGTCAGGGGAACCAAATAATTCTTGGCCTAAAGGGAGCACACCTAGCTTCACAGAGCAAATGAACTCAGGAGGAGAAGGCCCAGTCCCTCCTACTGGCAAGGACCAGAACAAGGGGGCTGGCCCCTCGTGGGGGTTGCTGGGATTGTATAAAGGGACACTCGCAGACATGGCAGATGCTGCTTTGTAGGAGACAGGAGTTCAGGGCCTTCTAGTATCTGCCTCCCCCACTGCCCCAGCTCCCCATGCTGAAGTTCACAGCTGTGTCCACTCTTGAATGTAAAGTGAGCCCAATATCTGGGCCCATGAAGTGTATGATGCAGAAGGGGAACAGGCTCAATAACAGAGCTATGTGTAAAATGGAGTGCTAGGTGTTCAGCCAGAGCAGCTGATGTGGGGCTATAGGGGAAGGACTGATTAAGAGAGCCAGTGCTTGATTTGGTTGCATTAACAGAAGCACAACCTCTGAGATAAGGGAGGTGAAAGCTTTCTTCCTGCTAGGCTCTCCAAAGCACAGCTGCAGCTCTGGCCCTGTCTATGGAAGGATGCACAAAGTGTATCAAGGTCCTGACACTGTTCAAATGACATCATGGACAATGACCGAGGAAGCTGGAAGCCAGCCTTGCCCACCGCCTACCCCTGCCCAGTGGGGAGCCGAGTGAGTAGGACAGGAGGAGCTCCTTTGCTGGTCACTGAAACAGCCTGAGACCCCTCACCTGGGTGCTCTGGCCTTGCTGCCAGGGGATGGGGGAGGCAAGAGAAGGGAAGCAGGTGGGGAGGGACCTCATTCCTCCAGTCCTCCTTGGGGGGGAGCTTCTGAATCTCCTGGGTTCGTTTTGTAGGGCTGACATAATGACACACCACAGACTGAGTGGCTTAAACAACAGAAATGTATTTCCCCACATTTCTGCAGCCTAGAAGTCCAAGAGTGGGTGTCAGCAGGCTTGGTTCTACTGAGGTTTTTCCTTGGCACGGAGATGTCCTGTCTTCATATACAGCCTTCCTCATCTGTGTCAGAGTCCCAATCTCTTCTGGTGAGGACTCCGGTCATATTGCCTTCTGGCCCTGCAATGACCTCATTTAAATACAATTACCTCTTCAAAGACTCTGCTCCCAAATACAGTTCCATTCTGAGGTTCTGGGGGCATATGGATCCTAGAAGGGATGCAATTAGACCATAGCCCACCCCTCCCCAACCCAGCCCAGGTACAGAGCTCAAGTGCAGTTGTCCTTCCACTTGCTCAAAAAGGGAGACCATGTCCCCTGGGACTGCCCAGCCTGTGCCCTTCATGTTCTTATACAACCCCAGCCCACCCTCAACCACGTCGCCAGAAGCACACCGCTGGTCTCTCAATGTGTCCCAGTTGGTTAGAGGGACTGAGCCTGTCCTCGTGAATCTTCAGCTGTCATGTTTATGTCCCCAGAGTACCGGCAGCATCCTCGAGTCCATGCTCCTCCCCTACCCAATCGGTCTCTGTCTCTGGGTCGTTTGTCTTCTCCACCCCATCAGGATCTGTCCCAGGACCCTGTCCTGCTCCTGTCCCAGAAGTCCAGCTCCCAGCCCAGCCTCCCGCCTCTCAGTCCAGCACTGGGCATTCCCGGCTCTGGCTCCTCCTGGGCGCTATGTGGCTGTGGCTCAGCCCAGCAGTGGTTGCCGTCCCAGTCTGTCACAGCAGTGCCATCCCCTTGCTTCCCTATCTCCTCCTCTGCCTGCCAGCCCAGCGCTCTGGGCAGAATCTGCGTGAAGATGCCCCTCCTCCAGGACCCCTGGGAATGAGAACCCCTTGTTGTGAATGAGTGGGGTGAGTGGGGGCCCGGTGTCAGACCCCCAGAACGGAGGTCCCCACATCCCTCAGCAGTGACCCAGGGAGTCCCCACACTGAGCACTGTGGAAGAAGGGCTGTGTTTCATTTGTGCAACGTTTGTGGGCTTTTGAATTTTATTTTATTTTTTTTTTAGTGTTCAAGCTGTCAAAAAAGTATGTTTGCCGAGTCTGCATATTTGTTTTGGATTGTTGTTCCCTAGAACAACACTGGAGGGGGTGGAAATGCCTGTTCTGCACAACCAGGAGGGTGGGCAGCGAGCGGGCGGGGGGGGGGGGCGCAGGGGGGGGGCGGCTGGAGCTTCCAGGGTTGGCTGTCCTGGCTGTGTTCCTGGAGGCCAGCACCTGGGCTTGACGGATTCGGGAGCCCACAGCACGGCCCCCGGCCAGCAGCCTGCCCTTCTGTCCGGGCCTCATGGCACGGGTGTGAGACGCGGTGGCGTGGAGCCTGGCGCTGTTCCTCCTTACAGCCCACCCAGCCTCCCGCAGGCAGAGCCTGATCTTGGCGATGGAGAGCTTGCTCTCTGGCTGTTCCGCTTGCACCAACTCCCCCCACTCTGTGTGGCAGCTGCGCCTAAGTGACACTTTGTGTCATCAATTGTCAAACAGATTATTGGCGGTACCAGACTGGGGAAAAATAAAAGAAATAAAACCAGGTGCACGTTGATCCTAAGATGCACTGTGATTCCAGGGTATTAGAGGGTGGGAGAGAGAAATCTGGTAATAATCTCTTTGCTCAAGGCTCTCTGGCTGCTGGGGGTAGCGTGGCTCCAGGACCATCTGCCTCCCCCTCCCCCAGAAGCCAGGGGGCAGAGGAGTGGGGATGGGAGGCAGGTGTGGTCCTCCTGGCCATTAGAGGATCAAGCAGACAACCGGCCCCAAAACTGGGGAAGGGGCCAGACCTGCGGAAAACACAGCACCCAGACCCTGTCCCCATGCTGGAGGTTGACTGAGTTGCTAGGAAGACAGCAGGCCTTCTGGGACAGCAACCCCCACCCTGGGTCCTTCAACCCCTGTGAGGTGTGGTAGCCCCAGGCTCAATGAGGTCCTCACCTCCTGCTCCTGCTCCATTTGAATGGGAGGGAATTTTTTAAAAGTCGGGGGTGGGGGGTGGCTTTAGCAAAATGGTGAGCGGATGTGAGGATGGCGGGACAAGCAGAGGAAAAGTCATGGGGTAGCTGAGGCAGCCCGTGGCCCTGCTCCGAGCTAATACATTTCCTTTATTGCATCCACGTCAGTGTCACTTGGCCTCCCTGCCTTATAACAGAAAGCAAGCCCCCAAGGATTCCGGAGTTGGCATCTCTTATACCCTCCAGATGCTCTTCCTGAATTTTACTGTAATGTTCTGCCTCAGTGTGCTCATCTGTGAAATGGGGACGATAGCAGCCCCTACGTCATAGGTTGGTTATAGTAATTTCAAGAGCCACTGCTCGGGAAGGGCCTCGGAAGAGTGCTTGGGGCCCAGGAGCCGTTATGTAAGTGCCTGTGGTTATTGCTGCTGGTCGATCACTGAAGCATCACGAGGCCGTTCATGCGTGCCTGTGACTCAGCTCCGGGGCAGCCACATCTGTCGCCAGCCACACCTCTGGCTCCAAAATACAGAGAAACCTCAGAAGTAGGGCTGGTTTAAATTTCCAATAATTTACTAAGAATCAAGAGGCAGAGTTCCTCTGGGAAATATTGGTTCTTAGGTTTACAAGTTGTCTTGGTTGTCAATATCCATAAAAATGACACGGTGTTGGGCCATATTTATTCTTAAGCTGGTCAGCAGATATTAGCGCATTTGACGGTGTAAGTCGGCCAGCCCCTGGATTCCTCTGTGGCCCCTGGAATGCACTCCGAGCAGGGCGTGAGCCGGCAGGACGTCCCAGAAGGGGCTGAGGACGCTGGGCTGAGATGGGGGCACCTGCCGGGTGCCCGGGGCATACAGGCGGGACCAGGGCAGGCTGTGGCCGGGTCGGGGCAGACCTTCCCACGGAACGGTCCCTGGGGCTGGGAGAGCCGCGAGAGAGGCCCGCTGGGTCGGACTGCTTGAGGGGGCGCACCTGCGGGAAGGAGCCGGACTTCCCGTGGTGGCTGAGAATGAGCCCATGTGAACCCTTCGAGGACCACCTGCTGAGAAGCAGCCCTAGTGTTCCGCCCGTGACTCCTCCAGAGACACTCGTTTTGTCTCCCAGACGCTGCCAACATGGAAGACCGTCTTCTTCCCATCTATACGGTCGGGTTCAACCCACACCCTTCTCTCTGAGCGGCTCTAGCACGGAGAGCACCGGGCATTTCTTCTTTCTTGTCCCAGAAAGCAAATGTAATCTCCTTGAGGCAGAGCCTGTGCTGGAGATCTCTTGGCCCTCAGAGCACCTAGGACAGAGCCGGCACACAGCCTGTCACCTGATCAGCGGGTCCCTGGTGGTGACAATTGCCACAACAGTGACTGTCACTATTTTCTGCCAGCCTGACTTGGTAAGTCCCTTTCCTCATGATCTCATTTAACTTTTGCTGGCTACGGGCGGCTTATACTCACTTTGGAGAGGCAGACACTCAGGCTTGGAGACACGACGTGGCTGGGACTGAAATCTGGGCCACCGTCCCATCCTGCTTGGCACATCCCTCCAGGGCTGTGTGCAAAAGGGGAACACAAGCAGAGGGAACAGTTCCTGAAGTAACTTGGGTGATTCAGGAAAGGAGGGGTGGCTGTTTAGGAAAACGGGGTTTGGGTGCCAGCTTCAGTGCTCTCGTTGAGCGTAGACACAGCTCCGGACATCGTGGCCAGTTTCTGGATATTGATTTCTGCCTTGGGAGATACTGCGTTGTGCGAAATGCAGAAATCTTGCAAGCGTCTGTAAGCACCAATGGCACAGGGGAATGGACACGGTTGGCTTGTGGCCGGTATTGGCCAATGAATGACACGGAGGTCCACAGCTCCACGTGGCCCCTGTGAAAATAATTGGGCGTCCATCCCTGAGAGGGCAAGCAGGGTGTTTAAGTGCAAGAAAGGGACCCAAGCAAGAGCAGCGTTTGGGGAGTCTGGGGGGAGGGCAGGGCTAGCTGGACACTGGGTGTCATAGACCAGGACCCCATTGGGACCCATCGGAAGGGCGCGAGGCGCCTTGCATGGGGGAAGCCTTCCCTTCTCAGGTAGGCCCTGCCCACTCTTGACTGCCAGGTCACTGATAAATCGTGAGTTCTTCCTCGCTCATAGACCCTCTCTGCGATTTTATTCCAAACATTTAACTTGCAGACTTGACAGAAAAGCTATAGATTTCCCCCCAAATATCCATTTGCCTTGCCATTTATCTACTTCGATCTGAGATACAGAACATGATGGGTGCCCGAGGTAAATCAAGCATTTCCTGTCTTCCGAAATGGGTTTGCAAACGCTTATTTCATGCCATTACCATCTTTCTGTTTCTAACAGTAAATCAAAAAAGTATCGCCCATTCATCCACTTTAAAAGTAATGCCTTTCTTATGCGTAATTACACATACCCAGTGGAGATCTGTGTGTGTGCACTGTAAATCTACTCCTTTAAAAGGTTTCCCCTTAAGTACATCGGTGACATAAATTGGTGTAGAGCAAATTTATTTATTTAATAGGTTTATTCTTTTAACTGGTCTGATAACCATTACTGTTCACTGTTTGGTTTGGGGGGAGGAGAGAGTTCTTATTAATTTATCTGATTTATTTCCGTGGCAGATATTTATGTAAAAGGGTTCCTCTGGAAATGAGGGTGAATGTAATTTATTGGCTTTAGCACGTTTATTCTTAACTGGCCTTCAGGCAACCCGCGTGGTGTTCACAGAACCCGGGAGAGTTTCTTAAAATAATTGAAGAGGGAGATGCTACAGGCCAGTGGGCGAGAATTTTGGAAGCCTGCTTTCTGACAAAAGTTCTCCTAACTGCTAAATAAAAAAGTGCAAGTTACAAAACCTGAGATGATTGGGGGGTGGGGGGGAGGAAGGAAGGAGAGAGAGAGAGAGAGAGAGAGAAAAGAAAGTGTCTCAATAATAACATCCCCAAAATGTTTTGGCAAATTGAAGAGAAAAGAGAATCTGCTAATCAGGCCCGTGTAAACTTGCTCGCTTTTGTAAATCTTGTTTGTAGCTCCTGATGGTGTTGGAGTGAAAGCAGACAGGCCCAGCTGGTGGAGACGAGGGAGAGAAATGCTGAATTTTTAGCAGATCAGGGTTATTTTTAGGCCTTTAAGAGTATCTTTAGCTTCCCAGTAAATGAGTCCATCAGAAGACCGTATATGAAATAAATCAGAATGTAAAAGTACAGAGCAGAAATCCGAGGGCCCCCTAACCCGGTGTGCATGGCAGGATCTCTGAGGCCGAACACAGACCGGGACAGGCCAGCTCCCTGCCCCCTCGCTGGGCCACCCAATCTGGCCCACAGTGGGGATGGCAGGGCCCCAGGCAGGCACCTCACTGTCCTCTACTGCCTGCTCCTTCTCTGTCCTTGTTCAAGGGCCAAGGAGCCTGGACTGGAGGCCAGGAACAGTGACCGTCTAGGACCTGGGAGCCCGGGCCGTGGGGGACAGGACTGAGAGCTCCATAAGGGCCCGTGATCTAGAGCTTGCCTGGGAGGAAGCAGACAAGGCTACACCATCAGGAATGAGTCTCTCTGGACAGGGGAACGGGGGTGAGTCTCAGAGAATCTTTGGAATCTGAAAAGAATCTGAGGCCCTCAATCCTGCCAGCAGAGGCCCTGAGGCTGGTGATCAGAAATGAGCCATTCACTGGGTCCACATACTGATTCAGACCATCTGGTCATGCAGAACCAGGAGGCATATCAGAGCCTCTGTTCTCTCCCCAAACTCCCAGGTCTGCCCTAGGAATGCAGCCCTTCGCCAGACACAGAGCAAATCAAGCAGACCTGATCCTCAAACACCTTTGTATCTGGTGACGCTGACCATCCTGTACAAGAGAAAGATCTCTGTAAGCCTGTGCTGGCTTTGCAGTGACACACGTCGATCAAACCGTGCTCAGTCCCTGCCCCCTAAGCGGGCTCCGTGTCTGGGGTAGATGAACAGACTGATGGTGACAAGATGGGACTATCCATGACACAAGTCAGCTGCTGTCAAGTGCTGGGGAAGCCAGAGCACTTCTCTGAAACCTTCATCCAAACTCTTCTCCTGGGACCCTGAAGCTGGGCGCACAGTAGGTGTTTCCAATGTTTTGTTGAAAGTTGAGCGGCAGGCCGACTCAGCGAGGCAGGCAGGGGTGGGGGGCATCCCTGTGACACAAATGTGCCAAAAGGGATATGCTGAGATCCCCGTAAAACCACCTGCAGAGCTGGCCCAGCCTCGGCCTGAGGACCCCAGCCATTACCGGTGGGGCCAGCCTCCATTCTGCTTCCAGTTGGCCCAGGATAAGGCTTGGTGACCTGCTGCTGTGCCTCCCTGTGCTGCTTCCACCTTCCCACAGCCACGGCTGACAAATGTACTGGAGACTCGGAGTCCTGTGCCTGATGACTGCTTAGGACACAGAGCAGCTGCCTTCCTGTCCAGGCTGTGAGGCAGATATTTATGTAAAAGTGTGCTGGGCTTTAAAGCTTTCAGCAGGTTCTGTTCTGTAAAGGTGTGCGTCCAAACACCAGACGGGCTACAATGACCAGTAGTGGAAAACAAGACGTGTCTTGGTCCCTGTTCCTCCCAGGGCCTGAGCAGGAGCTGCTTTCAGGCCTGGGATGGTTAGAGTCTCTCGCAAAGTCGGAGAATTGACAAGACTCTCAGGGTCTTGCCCTGTCCTTCTGAGGATGTAAAGGGGATGTTCTGGGTAAGAAATAACAAACTACCAACTCGACGATTCTGCAGTGCCTTATTGTTTGTTTCCTTTAAATATCTGCTTTCTTATGGGATTGGGAGGGAGACAAACCATAAGTGACTCTTAATCTCACAAAACAAACTGAGGGTTGCTGGGGGAGGGAGGTTGGGAGAATTGGGGACATGGACATTGGGGAGGGCATGTGCTATGGTGAGTGCTGTGAAGTGTGTAAACCTGGTGATTCACAGACCTGTACCCCTGGGGATAAAAATATATTATACGTTTATAAAAAAAATTTTTTTAAAATATTTGCTTTCTTGTCTGAACAACAGTGCTGAAAATGCATGGGTCTTGTTTTGGGGACTGCCTAGAGGTGTTGGCCCAGCCTCGGCCCCTGGTTCCCCTGGTGGCAGGTGTGGGTGTCCTCTCTGCTCCGAGAGCCCTTGTTAGGGGGCTCAGCAGAGGGCCAGAGAGCCCTGCGGGAGAGACCCAGCGGGGGCCCCCCAGGAACCCCAGCATCACTCCCATCCTCTTGCTGTTTCCTCAGCTCCATCCTCTTCCCCAGATCCTCCTGGGTCTCCTGTCACGTGGTGCTGAGTACAGATGTCACCTCCTCAGGGAGATCTTCCTTGGACCACCGCTTCAAAGTGCCCTGCTTCCCAGCTTCTCACCTCACTTTACTTTTTCTGTGCCTGTACTGTTGTCTGAATTGTCTCATCTGTTGGCCACCTCCCCCCAGGCAGAATGTGGGTTCTGTGACAGCAGCAACCTGTCTGTGCGCTGACGGCTCAGACCCATGGTGGGAACAGGGCCCCAGGGTGGGAACAGGGCCCCACGGCCACGGCAGGAGCCTTGGTAGATGTCTGTGGAGAGAAGGAGAGGCTTGCTGCAGAGATCGGCCTTGATGTGCACGTGGCTGGGACAGGAAAGCGGGACTCTGGGCTGGGGGACCCTCCGCATCCCTAGTCCTCTCCCCCTGAGAGATGCTGATCTAGTTCCTGGGGTGTACGTGTTGGCTGGAGGGTGAGTTTTAAAATTATTGATCTCACTCTGTTTGCCTTAATTCTCCAGTTTTCTAGGTCACGGAGGACCGGCCAGAGCCATAAGGACTCCTCTCCTGCTCCGAGTCTTTGTGGTGCCCGCCAGCCCCTGCTTTGCCGTCTGGCCGCCTCTGGTCTCTTCTCCTTCCCTGCCCGGCATTGCTCGGAGCCCTCCAGCTTTCCTTTGAGGAACCATCTCTCTCCTCTCTCAGACGCTGCCCTGTGGGTACGGCCTGTGATCACATCCCATCCTTCTGCCACAGAGGAGGTTTGCAAGTAGCCTGGTTCCATCCAGCAAGGAGAGGACCCTGTGATTTGAGCCACAGCTGTGGTTTCTAGGCCGGAGGAGAGAGGCCCCTGGATCGGGTCAGCCCTGAAGCAAGCCTCAGCCATGGGCTTTTCAGTTATGATTGTGAGTTTCCTTCCAGGCTGAGGCCAGTGTGATTTGCCCCTTCTGCCCCACGCTCTCAGGAAGCCCCTGATGGATACGTGCCTGCCCTCAGCCCGTGTTCTATGCAGACATCTTTCCCTGCGTCCGCAGAGCTCGGGGTGGTCTTGGCCATTCCCCACGGAAGAGAGGGCCCTCCCCGCATGTGTGCAGAGGCATTCAGCGCCTAAGAACTCCAGTGGCCTTCGTCACCCACTTTGGCCGATGGCGGGGTCTTGCCAGATCACGTACATAGCGGTATGGATGTCCCTGAGAACCACGTAGGGGACCAAGGAGAGATGGGTGGGGGGAACCCATGACAAAAGAAGGGTGTGTGGGGGCTGGCGGGAGGTGGAGTTGGAGGCCCTCTGAGTCCTCTGGCCCGGGACGCTTGCCCTGCTGCCCCCCACTGCACCAGTCAGCTGGGTTATCAGGGTGGCCCCGGGGGAGACAAATGTGACAGAGATGCCAACAATTAGGTTTGTAAGCTCCCTGTGTCAATTTGCTCTGAAAGCAGAGAGCACGTCTTTGTCAGGGTAGAAGCTCATCTTCGCACTCGGAAGCTGCGGAGGGTAAGCATTTTAAGCTGCAAATATTGTTATTCATAATAGGTTGGCAAATATTTTCAGATTAAGCTAAGTGCCAAACTCTGGAATTATGACAGTGGATCCTTCAGCTTTCCGTGATCATTCTTCTTGCCTTGTTCTTAGACCGGGAGCCCCTCAGAGCAGGCAGCCACTGTCCCTTGGGGCCGCGAGGTCTGACCTTCCCCCACAGCAGGCGTCTCTGTCCCACTTCCCAGCCCAGACAGGGTCTGTGTGCTCAGGGACGCCTCTGGGGATGGGCCGTTCATCCCTTCAAAGGCACAGCGCATTCCAGGCAGGCCTGTTCTGAGTCCCAGAAGATGCTCTGGGTTACGTAACCCACTCTACCAGGGCCGTGTTTCACTGTGCTGACAGCCCTCCGCGTGTGTTTACCGGGTGCCTGGCCCCTTTGCCAGGACTCAGAAGAGAAGGAAGGAAGGGTGACCCCTGCTCGGGGGGAGCTCACCTCCATTCCTGGGAAGTAGGCGAGAGCACACACAGCTCTTGTGTCAGACAGAAGAGGGGCACTGGGGTGCTGGGGGAGCTCAGAGGAAGGAAGTGGGGCCACTGAGGGCGGCCGCGGAGGTCGGACATGAATCTGCAGGGTCGCGGTGATGGGGGGCTGCTTTGCGGTTGCTAAGCCGTCCCCACAGATATGCACCCGCGGGAGCATCCTTTTGTCCAGGGCGGAGCACGCTTGAGTGGCCACACAGGCTGGGGGGAGGAAGTTTGGGGCCCTCTATGTTCAACAAGCAGGTCGTGAAGGCCAGGCCTCCTCTTACCATGATAATCCACTGCTGCTTTCTTTGGGGGGTGCTCCCTGTGTGCAGCCCAGCACTCCCCGCCATCCTGGCTGCCTCCCATCCCCTGGGTCCCTCCCTGACCCGATCTGATGGCCTGTGCTCCATCCAGGGGACCCTCCGCCCCCACCTGCTGCACTCCAGCCTCCCTTCCCAGAGCACCGCAGCTTCATCTGCCCTGGGGCTCCGGCTGAGCCCTGGGAGTCATTCCCGACACCCCTTCTCTGCTGTGCCCACATGCAAAGTGTGATCAGTGGGGTCCCGCCACTGTGTCTCACAGCCTGCTCCTGGCTGCCACTCTGCTCCAAGCCTCTGCTCCTAGCCTCCGGTCTTAGCTCCGGATGCCGCACAGATATGCCACAGAGTGGGTGGTGTACACAACGAAAATTTATTTTCTCCCAGTTCTGGAGGCTGGCAGTCTGAGCTGAGGGTGCTGGTGTGGTCAGGTTCTGGTGGGAGCTCTCTTCCTGGCCCGCAGAATCTGCCTTCTCCCTGTCCTCACACCCCCGAGGGAGGGGAGCACTCTGGTGTCCGCTCTGATAAGGACACGAATCCCCTCACGAGGGGCCCACCCTTGTGACCTCATCCAACCCCAGTCACCTCCAAGGGCCCCCCTCTCCTAATACATCATATTGGGCATTAAAGCCTCAATATATGAAACGGGGTGGGTACAGACATTCGTTCCGTCCACAACACCTCCTCCCAGACTCCTTTACTCTGCAGTCCCTGCTCCTCACTCGGGGCCCCGGTTGAAAAGTCAGTCTGATCCGCTTTCCTGCAGGCCCTGACCTGTCCCCCGCAACCCCCGCCTAGTGGCCTCCTGTAGCATCTAGGATGAAGCCCCATGACCTAGTGGGTCCAGAAGGCCCTGCAGGCCCGGCCTGCTCTCTCCTGCCCCAGCTGCTCCTGTCTCCCCCTCAGCCCCAGGACACGGAGGCACAAAGTGTTTAAGGGACTTGAGATAGCCACACAGCCACAGTAACAGAATGTGGAAAACGTGAATGATGGAGGCCCTGATTTTTCCTGCCTTCCCCCGTTCCCCAGGCCCTGACTCTACAACCCCGAGAGGCAGCCCTTCACCCCCTTCTGCAGGCTGCTGCCCTGCCCCTCCCCCAGCCGTCTTCTACCTCTTGTGGACAATTTCCCCACCTCTTCCCATACTTTCAAAGCTCTCTCCTGTGTGCAGTCCCTTTAGGACCTTATGAGACAGGCACCTAATCAAATAAACACTGTGAGCTAATGGGGGACGGGACTGCCTGAGCAGGTCACACTCTTGTCTTTAACTGGGACTGGGTTGGGGGGCGGCTACCGGGTCTCAATGGAGGACCAGCGCAATGGTGGGGTTCGGGGTAACACATCAGACCCAACTGAATGGTGGTGGTCTGTGAGCAAAAGGTATTTTACTAGGAACTCCTTGTAGTCTAAAGTTGATCTTGGTTACTCAAAGCAAAACAATGAAAGGGGACCTTCTTTACCCCTAAATCAAAGTATGTATTAGGAAAGATGATCCAGTGACAGGGCTGGCCTTGGCCTCAATATGCCCACGTCCCCAGTGGGACTCTGGGAGGCGGGGCTGGGCGTCAGAGCAGCCCCGCTGGCTGGACCCCTGGAAGCCTGGACCTGAAGGGCACCGGATGTGTGCAGACTGGCACAGAGGCGGAGCGTGTGGGTCGCGGGGAACAGGGCAGGTGGAGTGAAACTGACCTCGTCAATGACTCAGCTCAGCAAGGCAACCAGCTGTGTGACAGTGGGAAGTCCCCTCCCAGTCTGAGCTTCATTTTCACCCCGTCTGAACAAGAGTGAGAGGTGGCAGCAAGAGGACACTGCTGCCCAATCTCCAGGACCCCCACAGTTTACTTCCCAGCTGAGCAAGACAGCCCTTGAGAGTACATCTGTGACAGGTGCCCGGTGCGACAGGAGCCTCGGGGCTCTTGGGGAGAGGCCTCTCTGGCCACCTGCTTGGCAGCATGCATAAAAAAGAAAGAGGAGGCCAGTTGGGAGGGGGCCTGGCCAGCCTGGGGCACATAGAAGGGCAGCCTTGGAGCCTAGTCTGTAGTCATGTTAGCTGTCGTGCCCAGGACTATTTCCAGTGACACTGGGGTCCATGGGGATGCACCAGGAGCAGGTAAATTTCCTGTTACCTGGAGGTCTGGCTTCTTGGGCAGGTCTGTGTCCCAGAGAAAGGATACTGGCCACACAAACAAGAGGATCCTGGTCTGTGAGACGGTTTTTCTCTTGCTACCCAAGGGGAACTTGACCCTGTGCAACACGCCCTGGGCTCATGTGCGGGGTGCTGAGCTTGAGGGAGTCAGTCACATGTAGATACTGGGGTGCCCGTAGGAATCCCACCTAGGTGCTTGGCTGAGCTCGGAACCGGCAGGCCCAGCAGAAGAAGCCAACTGGGGAGTGTGTTCCTGGGAGCCAGGAGGCTAACAAGGACACAGTGATGGGTACAATCCCAGGTCAAAAGATGGAGGACACTGAAGTGTCCTTTCTGAGCAGGGAAGCTGGAAGGGACCACTGTGGCGTAAGTCTGGGAAGAAAGAGGGGGGCCTCTGCCTACCCCAGGTCCCTGTAGTCCCCTGAGAGTGAGAACCTCAGCAGGTCTCCAGGCCCCAGGAAAAGGAACATGGAGGATAGAAGGGGCAGGAGGCCTGGGATGGATGTGTAGATCAGAAGGCAGCCTGTGGCAGGGCCGCAGGGATCCCAGATTGCCTCGTGGAAGGGGCCTGTGGGTCCAGAAGGGACCAAGGTGATGTGGACATATTATTCCCCATAGAGAACCGGGAGGAATGGGGACTGGAGGTGGTACTTGGTAAAATGCACTAAGTTTACATTTTCCATCAGTGAGAGGCGATGCTGCCCCGAAGTGCTGGGAGACATAAAGCTCACAGCCCCGAGCTGGCAAAACCACAGTAAATTATCATCCTTGTCTCCAAGTTCAAGTGCTGAATCGACCTAAAACAAATCCTCCAAATTCTCCACTTGTTTAAGACTTATTTTTTTAGAGCAGTTTTAGGTTTACAACAAAAGTGACTGACGGCTACAGATTTCCTGGTCACGCCCTGCCCCTGCCTGGTGCACCACCTCCCGCTCCCACCCCCACTGCTGCCAGCCGGCCCCCCCAGTGGTGCGTGTGTCACTCTGAATGAGGCTGGCGCAGCGTCCTCCCCAGCATCCACCGTCTTCGGTTCGCTCTCCGAGCTGTGCTTTCGATGGGTTTTGAAAATGTGTAATGACTGCATCCATTATTATGGTCTCGTACAGGGTATCTCTCCTCTGTGCTCTACCTAGTCATCCCTCCCCGACCTCCCTTTTTAAAAACCACTTTTTCAAAGACCCCAACCTTCACCTAACACTCACTGTCTTGAGTGTTAGGAATTGAAGAACTCCCAGGAAGCAGGCAGGAGGATTTTGACTCCAGGGGTAGAACCATTTATCAGAGAAGCTGCTGGTCTTTGACAAATTTCTCTCTCTTTCTCTCTCCTCCAGCAGACCTCATGGGGTCCCTGAATCCATAGAACTAGAAGACCTGGTGAATGCCAAGCTTCCTGCCAATTCTGCAGAAGAAAAGTCTCCACCGTCCTGCTCAGTCCCATGGCTTCCTCTGCTTAGACAGCACGAGAGCGGGCAGGGACCTTCCCCTCCCCCCAAACCCCTGCCCCCCACTGCTATGACAGGCACAGGGGAAGGGGAAAGAGAGACCGCCTCTGTGTGCACCGATGACACAAACTTCATTTTCTTTTTGACACCAGAATTTCTCCCCGCCCAGCATGTCAGCACCTTGTTCTGACGATAGCATGTCCACCAGTAAAAAGGAGATGGGAAGCAAATTGTTGATGAAGTGAGGCTGAAAATCCTGACGAAGACCAAGGACTTCATGAAGTTGATGAAAATAGTGTTGGAAAGTTTCTGGGATCATGTGGAAAGCCCTGAGCCTCTGGCCAAGTTAGATCAGATAAGGATCAAAAGAAAGAAAATCGACAAAAATGTTGACTTGTAGGACTTCAAAGGAGAATGATTCGAATATCAAATAGTTGAAGCCTCACATGTTTTTAGAAGAATGATAGTTTTGTGATTACCCTGTGGAAGTCATAAGTAACCTGTCATCATGCCCTTTGCCAGAAAAGCGTTCTCCCCCTAAAAATAAAAGTTATGAATAACAATACGAAAGTTATAAATAAAATATGATGAAATAAAATAAGTAACTTATAAATAGAAAATAGTCGATTCATTCTTTGTCCTAAGATTTAGAACAAAGTGCCCATAATAATCTATATTTTAGTTAAATTTAGTAAAATATTGAGAAAAACCTTATTTTTAATAGTCGACAGGTTCAATTTTGAAGACAATAACCAAATTGTATTTTGTATCCATTTTAAGTGGCTTCTGTTTGGGGCTTTTTGTCTAGTTCTGAGTGAACAAAGATGTCCCAGAGAGTCAGATTTGTTGTTTCTTTTTCTTTTGATTTTTTAAAAAGATTTTATTTATTTATTTGTCAGAGAAAGCGAGCGAACGTAGCAGGCAGAAGGAGAAGCAGGCTCCCCACTGAGCAAGGAGCCTAATGCGGGGCTTGATGCCAGGATCCTGGGATCATGACCTGAGCCGAAGGCAGATGCTTAACTGACCGAGCCACCCAGGTGCTGCCTGTTTTGGATTTTAATGAAAATTATCATTTATAACTCATCATATTGGTAACAAAATTATTAATATATTTATTTCTAAATTTTATTTTGAAATTATCTTAAACCTGTATAAAAGTTGCAAATAGAATGAACTCCTGTGTATCTGTCCCTCACTCAGATTCTCCAAATGCTTTCATGTTATCACATCTGTCTTATCATTCTCTCTTAACTGATAGATAGATAGAAATAGATGTATAATTTCTTTCCTAAAACATTTGAGAATAAGTTGCAGATCTTCCCCTTTCTTTTTACATATTTTTGTGTATATTTTCTAAAATCAGAGACATTCTCTTATACAACCACTGTTCAATTATCAAAATCAGGAATAACTGCTGATATAATAGTGTCATCTAATCTATAGATCTTGTTCAAATTATACTGTAAGTTGCTCTTTTTGACCCTATGCGACCTACTGATATCTTGGGAAAAGTTCCAAAGAGATAGAAATCCACTCATATATTCATCCAACCAACCAACCCACCAACCAACCAACCAACCAACTAACCAACTAACTAACTAACTTTACTGACCCCTTGCCATGTGCCAGGGAACATGCAGGGGTTGGAAACTTAGAATGGGATTCTACATAGACCCTGTCCTCAAAATTTTATTAGGGATGCCTGGGTGGCTCAGTGGGTTAAGCCTCCGCCTTCATTTCAGGTCATAATCTCAGGGTCCTGGGACTGAGTCCCACATCAGGCTCTCTGCTCAATGGGGAGCCTGCTTCCCCCTCTCTCTCTGCCTGCCTCTCTGCCTACTTGCCATCTCTCTCTCTCTATCTCTGTGTCAAATAAATAAATAAATAAAATTAAATAAAAATCTTTAAAAATGATTTTATTAAACTAAGAACCAAAATGTCACAAATAAAATAATACCTCAGTACTATCTATCACAATATAGTCTGAAAAGCACAATGGTGCCCCATTATGACATTAGGCCAAATGGATCTGATAAGCAATAAGTGACAGGCACTGGACGTTATAATAAGAAGATGCTTGTGTGCCAATGGTAGAAGGTATACCCTAGAAATATTCAGGGGACTGCCATATTGGCAAGTTTTTTAGAGGTTCCAATGGCCTGGGACAT
Source organism: Neogale vison (assembly GCF_020171115.1). Taxonomy (NCBI): domain Eukaryota; kingdom Metazoa; phylum Chordata; class Mammalia; order Carnivora; family Mustelidae; genus Neogale; species Neogale vison. Next base: position 37,631,351 of record NC_058097.1, on the reverse strand, counting down.
GGCAGGCCTCCCTTCTAAGGTAAAACACAAACAGTGACAGTGTTGTATCATCTCCTACTGAGAAAGAAGCACAATGCTGGGTGCATTCCTGGGATTCTAGGAGCAACATACTTGGTAATATTTCTCCTAATCCATTACTCAGATGACTTGGAAGTTTGCCATTTTTGTGGGATTCCAGAGCAAGGGAGGGCTATCCAGAAATCTGCCCTTCTACTAAGGTTGTGTGCCCTGGATGAACCAATGGTGATAGACTCAGTATCCACTATGATGGAGAAGGGTTCTGTATTGAGTCTCTGGAAAGCCCCAGTGGAAGAGTCACCATATTGACCTTCAGCATTCTGGAGAAGGACCATTCCTTCTGCTGCAGATAACTATTCAGTTTGAAAACGAGCTCCTGTTATGCAACTGGGTCTGGCAGAGACTTAGTACCCATTCATGGGAGAGCAGTGACGGTGCTATTGGGCTATCCGTAATGAGCTGGCAATGGTCAGAGTCATCAAGCCATTGATTGGGAGGGCATAGTAGCAATCCATCATGCGATGAAAATGGTATATTTGGGATCAGGCCCAAGGAAGTCTAGTAGGAACATATAACTTATGTGAACAGGTGGCCTAGACACTTAGATCATCTATCTCTGATGCAATGGCATTTCTCCCCCAGCTCACACTTGTAGCCTGCTATGGTCGGAATGTTTGTGCCCTCCCCCCCCAGTTCATATATTGAATTCCTAACCTCTAAAGGGGATGGTATTAGTAGGTGGGGGCTTTGGGAGGCCATGAGGATGGGCTCTCATAAATGGGATTAGTCCTCTCGTAAAAGAAACCCCAGAGAGCTTCCTAGCCCTTTCCACCATGTAGGGACACAGGGAGAAGTTGACGGTCTGCCACCTGGACAAGACTGTCACAAGACACCGGAACTACTGGCACCATGAGCCTGGACTTCGCAGCCTTCAGAACTATGAGAAATAAAGACTGGTTCTGATGTTTTGTTATAGCAATCCCAAAGGACTAAGATACGGTCTTGTGGGCACATGGTGGGGTGGGGGAATGAGTGTGCCTGTGTCCCGCTGATGGAGGAGGAGAAAACTTGGATCTGGTTTAATATGTGGGCTTTAAGTAAAAATAAACGATTGCCCTCAGGCTGGGACAACAGTGGTACTCACCTTGGGTGAAAAAATTTTTAGTAGTGAATATAAATGTTACTGTAATGTTTAAAAAGTCAAAATTAATGCAAAAAAATCCATGATGAGTAAAATACCAAAATTTGCAATAAAAAAGGATCAATAACAGAACTGTATTGGGCTATTTTGGACCTTGATGCAAAAGGAAAAATCAGTAATACTAATCTATGGCAATGGGCACCAGTACACCAATCTTTGGATTTATGTTAAGGCCCCTCAACCCCAGAAAGCATCTTCTGCAGAGGAAGCACTGGCATCTGGATAGATAAGATGATTCATCCTGTGGATCCACCATAGTTTCATGAATGGCATGGCCAAGGTGACAAAGATCAGGCTCTACATGGGCCCAACTTACGACTTCCCTCTTATTAAGGATGATCTGGGGGGACCTGGGTGGCTCAGTTGTTCGGTGTCTGCCTTTGGCTTGGGTCATAGTCCTGTCCTGTAATCGAGGTCTGTGTTGGGCTCCCTGCTCGGCGGGAAACCAGCTTCTCCCTCTCCTACTTCCCCAGCTTGTGCTCCCCCCGCTCTCTCTTTCTCTCTCTGTCAAATAAATAAATAAAATCTTAAAAAAAAAAAAGCTGGCTACTGTCAGCGCTGAATACCTTATCTGCCAAGAGTTTAAACCACTCCTCTATACAATACCATTTCTTAAGGAGACCAGGCCACTGATGAGAAGTTAATTACATCAGATTCCTTCTGCCCTAGAGGGGGCAGTGATCAGTCTTTTTGCTGGAACTCACACCTCTTCTAGATATGGATTTCCTTCCTTGCCATTGCGCCTTCACCAGCATAACCACCCAAGGACATACAGATGCATGGTTTATTGGCATGAGGTTCAAACACTGCCTCAAGCTTAAGATCTGTTTTACAACAAAGGATGTGGGCAGAGGGCTCACGACCACAGGATTTGTCCAGAAGCAGCTGGCCTGACGGAAAATCAAAATGGCTTATTAGAAGACCATGAAGGGGAGATCCTGGGGACAATACCCTGTGTAGCTGGGGAGCTATCCTTTAGACTACAGTATATGTGCAAAACCACATGTTGGTCCTATGCTGAAATACATGGGTCTGAGAACCAAGGGGTGGGGGTTAGAGTGACTTCCGTCACCATCACTCTCAGTGACTGACAAGAAATCTGTGCTTCTTGACCCCACTCCTTGGGTCGCGTGCTCTCTGGCAAATTAGTGGTCTTGATTCTTGATGAGGGTGGAGGGAGTGGAGGACGCACTCTCCCACTAGGGGGCAACATTTATGATGGTTTAAACACCTAACTACTGCCTTGTCACCTTGGGTTTCACAGGTAAGTGGGGAGAGTGTGTATGGGGGAGGACTGGCTAGCACAACTAGGTTTCTACATGCAAAAGAATGAAGTGGGACCCTCTACCTCACATTATACACAAAAATTAACTCAAAATGGATCAATGACCACTGCATAGAAGAGCTAAAACTATAAAACTCTAAAAAGAAAACATAGGACTAAAACTTCATGACCTCGGATTTGGAAATGGGTTCTTAGATTATGACACCAAAAACAGGAGTAACACAAGAAAAAAAAAATAAATTGGGCTTCATCAAAACTTAAATGTGTGCATGAAAGGACATTAGCAAGAAAGAGAAAAGGTAATCTATGGAATGGAAAAATATTTGTAAATATACATCTAATAAGAGTTTAATATCCAGAATATAGTTGACTCTTGAACAAGGTAGGGGTTGGGACACCGACCCCAACATAGTTGAAAATCTACGTATACCTTTTTTTTGAAAGTCTTTTTTAAAAGATTTTATTTATGTATATGTGAGAGAGAGAGAACTGGGGGAGAAGTGGAGTAGAAGGACAAGTAGATCCCATGCTGAGCTTGGAACCCCCTCTGGGCCTCTGTCCCATGACCTTGAAATCAGGACCCAAGCTGAGACCAAAGATTGGCACTCAGCTGACTGAGCCACCTAGATGCCCCCTAAAATCCATGTATAACTTTTGACTCCCAAAACTCAATTTTTAGTATCCTACTATTGACTTTATCAATGACATAAACAGTCGATTAACACATACTATGTATTATATACTGTATTCTTAACAACAGGGTCAGCTGGAGAATAAAAATGTTATTAAGAAAATCACAAGGAATGGGGCACCTGGGTGGCTCAGTGGGTTAAAGCCTCTGCATTTGGCTCAGGTCATTATCTCAGGGTCCTGGGATCAAGCCCCGCATCAGGTTCTCTGCTCAGCAGGGAGCCTGCTTCCTCCCCCTCTCTCTGCCTGCCTCTCTGCCTACTTGTGATCTCTGTCTGTCAAATAAATAAATAAAATTTAAACAAAAAGAAAATTACAAGGAAGAAAAACTACATTCATAGTCTGTAATATATTTATCCAAAAAATCCACATGTGAGTGCCTGGATGGCTCAGTTGGTTAAGCATCTGCCTTTAGCTCAGGTCATGATCTCAGGGTCCTAGAACTGAGTCCCGCACTGGACTCTCTGCTCAGCAGGGAGTCTGCTTCTCCCTCTGCACTCTCCCCTCCCTCAAATAAATAAAAGTCTTTTTTTTTTTTTAAATCCACATGGAGGTGGACCCACACAGTTCAAAGTGTGTTTTTAAGGGTCAGTCATATATAAAGAGCTCCTGCAACCCAACAACAGCAAGACAAACAACTCAATGAAAAAAATGGGCAAAAGACTTAATAGACCTGACCTTATAATAAGCAGGTCTGAAAGATGTGAAAAGATATTCAACACCACTAGTCCTGAGGGGAATGAAAATCAAACCATTAACAAGATAACACTTCACGCCCAGTAGAAAGGCTAGTATAGAAGAAAACACAGAACAAGTGTTAGTGACAATGTAGACACATTGGAGCCCTTGAGCACTGTCGGTGGGAATGTACAGTGACACAGCTGCTATGGAAAACAGCAATATGGTGGATCATCAAAAAATTAAAAGTAGAATTGCCAGCAATTTCTTTCGCAGGTATATATCCAAAAGAATTGGAAGCAGGGACTTCAGCAAATACTTGTATGCCAATGTTCTCTTCAGCACTACTCACAGCTGCCCAAAACGTGGGAACAACACAAGTGTCCGTCAACAGATAAAGGAACAAACAAAAGTTTGTGTTGACACACAATGGCATATTAGTCAGCCATGAAAAAAGAATGCGATTCTAAGACATGCTGTGACACAGATGAACCCTGGAAATACTATGCTGAGTAAAATAAACCAGCCACACAGAAGGACAGAGATCGTATGATTCTGCTCATACAGAATACCTAGAATAGGCAAATTCACTGAGGCAGCAGGTACATTAGGTTACCAGGGGCTGGGGGAAGGGGGAATGAGGAGTTATTACTTAATGCATATACGGCTTCTGGTTGGGTGATTTAAAAAAATGTTTTGGAAGCAGTGGTGATGCTTCTACAATATTGTGAATGTAATTAATACCATTGAACTGTATACTTAAAAATAGTGAATTTTGTGCCGTGTGTACCACAATAGTGAAATGTGACGATTACAGTAGAGGGGAAATCAACCCTGGTTATCATGAAGGATAGTGGTGTGGCTCCATAGTGAGGGCGGGCCAGGCGTGTCCCGACAGAGGGGAGTCACTGGGGCATCTCCTGGCAAGGTAACTGGGTGATTACAGCAACCCTGGGCTAAAATGGGCAAGCTCCGGGTGGATGTGTGGCCCCCTCACTAGGCACGCGGTTGAGACCAGCTGCAGTGCTGGCCAAGAGGGAGGAAATCTAGAATGGCTGGAATGGGAGGGAGGTGGTGAGTATCACTTGTGGCTCTAGGGCCATCTGCAGTAGAGATTGTGGCTGGTCTCCGCCTTCAAGACTTGGTGGCAGATTGGAGTTCCTGCGGGGCACGAGTGTGTCTGAGGGGTAGGAGCGTGGACTGTCTCAGACATGTCTTGTGCACTGCGCCACGTCCCCCTGGCCTCAAATCTGACGCCAGCTGCAGCTGGAGTGTGAGCCTCAGCTTACCCTGTGCTGATAGCTCCTTGTCTCAAGGGTGCTTTTTGCTTTGGGCCCCAGGGTTTCCCTAATGCCGTGGCAGGGGATCCAGAAAGAGCCCATTCAGCATGCACGGCACAGGTGCAGTCTAGAAGAGCAGGAGATTATCAATCATGGGAACTTTGGGGGGAGTTGAGGGGAGTCCGGGGTGCGGTGGGGTGTGGTGGAGGTGGAGGGTGGGGGATTGGGGTGGGGTGGGGTTTACGTGGAGAGCGGGGGTGTGGAGTGGAGAATGGGGAGTCTGGGGTTGGGGGGAGGTGGAGGGTGGGGGGTTGGGGTGGGAGTGCGGTGGGGGTCTATGTTGGGAGGCTGTGGCAGCATTGGTGGGGGTGGGGTGGAGGGTGGGAGAGGCAGAGAATTCTGGGAGGCCTTTTGTGCGCTGCTGGGAAGTCTGCACGGGGCTGAGCCCTGGCTGCCTACAGCAGTGACCCCGCAGCCTTGATAACTCATCCTTGCCCAGGCTTTCTCTCCTTCCCTCCCATGCCCCTTCCTCCCATTCCTCATCCCTGTTCCTGGGGTAGCCTCTCAAAGAAGCCATCCTTGTTCAAGGACTTTTCTCAGGCTCTGCTTTTGAGGAAGGACCTAGGTTGATACAGTGTCTCCAAATTCCAGCTTCCCCTGGATGAGCGGGATTTCTGTCTGGTTAAAAAGGATAAGAACACAAAGTATTTAAGATCCATGTTTGTTATACAGACCTGGGTTCTAGAACTTGTAGTCAGTCTGGAAGTTCTGGGGAATCCCAGGATGTGCATATTTATAAAATTGGGCATATAGAGAATAATCCCATCACAGCAAAAACGGTGAAGAGAGGAGCATTGTGGCTGGACAGTTCCCACGAAGTGACAGGCTTCCTCTGTTGGGTTCAAATCCAGAGCGGCACCAGGAGCTCCCTGCAGCGCCAATGCTCCTGGATTTCCTGATCTCTACCTCCCCCTCGTGGTGTCTTCGATTCACGCTCTGAGCTTAGTCGCGAAGCTCAAAAACCTGGCCTCCACAAAAACTAGGATTAGTGGAAATGGGTGGCAGAAGCTCCTTTTAGAGCCTCTTCTCTGGAGAGAAATCATCAGGTGTTTAGAATAAATGATCATGTCTTAGGCTTTGTTGGTTCCCCCCAACAAGTAACCGTTGAGCGTCCGAGGGTCCTGTAGAGCATGAGATTTCCAAGGAAGATGTAACCACCTTTCCACAGATGAACAGCGAAGGAGGGAGTTAATGCAGTATCCAAGCAGGTGTGTTCAGGGGAGACAGATGCCACTGTTTGCTTCAATCCCAGATCGGAATTCATCACCCTCCCCAGCTCAGGGACAGATACAGGGAGCATATGCTCTCCTCATAGTCTGCCCACGATCGGTTTCAGTGCATTTCAGTACAAGGTGATGTGAACTGTCCTAAATGTCTTATAAAACGAAAAGACAACTTTGCCTTAACTGGGGCTTAGCAGCTTTAAATTTAGTTGGGTTAAGGCTTTAGCATACTCCAGTGGGGCCCATTCTCATACACTTCGGGTAATTCATATGCATGAGAAGACGTTATCATTTTTGGTGCCGTTTTGAAAGGAAGTATTAAGGGCGAGAATTTGATTTTAAGTGATGGGAAGGAAAAAAAAAAGGTGTGAATTTAGCTCCAGACTCTGCAGAGGATGAAAGAAGATGTTATATTTCTGTTTGAGACGTTGCAAATCACTGCAGAATGCCCTCTGATCTTCTCCCTCAGTCCACCTGTCCACAAAATGGCTGGGACTCACGCTGCTGGGCCACCTCTCCAATAAATAGTCTTTGGAGAACACCCAATCTTAGAAAACTCCTCAAAACGCCGCAGGGACAATAAACTGCTCTGCAAAGTGAATACACCAAGAGATCTTTCTTAAGAAGTACTCAAGTTCAAAACTTCAAAACCCTCAGATTGTTGAAGGGGCGGGGGGTGGGAGGTTGGGGGAACCAGGTGGTGGGTATTAGAGAGGGCACGGATTGCATGGAGCACTGGGTATGGTGCAGAAACAGTGAATACTGTTACAGTGAAAAGAAATTAAAAAAAAAAAAGATAAAGACCAGTAAAAAACAAAAACAAAAAAAAAAGAAGAAGAAGAAGAAGTACTCAAGTTTTGGGACTCCTGGATGGTGCAGTCAGTTAAGCGTCCAACTCTTGGTTTCCATTTAGGTTATGATCTCATGATCTCAGGGTCCCGAGATTGAGCTCCACGTCAGGCTCCACACTCAGGGGGGAGTCTGCTTGAAATGCTCTCTGCCTCCCCTCTGCCCTTTTCCCCCTAAAATAAATAAATGAAATCTTAATAAATATATAAGTACTCAAGGCTTTTCAGTTTTCTCAAGATGATTCTTCCTTTGTGTTAATCAGCAGTCTTGTGGGCATGCATGTATATCTATGAGTGGCTAGAATTAAAAATCGCTAGTAAACAAACCCATAATAATTGACTAGGATCCTTGTGTCTTCTAAGAGGAAGGGGGTGTTGCATAATTCGTGATGGGAATACACTAAACCGTTATACCCATGGCGGCCCTCCATTTAGAAGAAAGGCCGGCACCAAGCCTAAACATGCAACCATGCTAAAGATGAGGTGTTCGTTTGGAGCTTTGGACTCCCCAATGCTGACAGCTGGCATGAATGAGCATCTAACTGACACCAGCTACGGATGGGGGGAACCCAGCAAGACTGTGGGATTGCACTGAGGTCGGCCCATCAGGAAGAGAGTAGCAAGGTGGGGAGAGCCTTTCAAGAACCAGAAGTCTCAGTAGTCTCTCTCGGGCCACTTGATGGCTCATGCTTTCACTTCTCACCCTCTCTGGTTGCTGCAAACACTCAAAGTCTGGGGCACCAAGCACTTTGTATTAGAGAGGCTTTGGGGATATCCTGGGAAGATCTGGACTCCCCATTCATTCGGGCCAGGCAAGCTCAGGAGAGAGGACTTCTGATGCAGGAGCGGAGGCAAGAGCCTGAGAGAGGATCCCGAGAGATGAACCAGGAGGACACAGGTTCCTGGGGCTCCCGCTTTGTCCCCCCACCCCTGTCTGGCAGTCTTTAGGAAACTGTGCTGACATTCTACTGTAAGTGGACTGAGAGATTCAGCCACTTTTATCTGTAAACATGAAGGGTGACTTCCATTAAACCTGAAAGGCTTGCAGACATCAAAAAGGCTGATAAGTATTTAGTAACTATTATAAATGATAGTCCGTAGTGAATACCATATTTGTACTAGTCATTCTTTACATGCCAAAGATGTGGGGTAAAGAAGACAGAAAGTTCCTCTCCCGCCCGTGGATCTCACATTCGGGAGGGGGAGTTGTGTAGATGGGGGGTGCCCCATGAAGAGTGTGATGCTTTCAAAGTCATTCTTATCCAGGCTGTTTTTCTACTAAAAGGTTTGGCTTGCAGCCCCCTCATTGCAATGCATAGGTCCTTGCAGATTTCCGATTTCCTATGAAGGCATGCAGATCCTCAGCTATGGCCCTCAGGGCTTAGTGTCCTTTCTGAATCCCCCAATTGACAGCACCATCTATAGTCTCCTCTATTGCACTATTGCCATCCATTTGTCTCCTTCTGTCTTTCCTCTCCAAAACCTAAGGGACCCACACTGAGGACTCTTCCCTCTCTTCACTACTATTCCCTTCTATTCCCCACTTCTATTCCCCAATCTGGAATGAGATGCTGATCCTTGTTGGTTGGACAGATGGCTGCCTTGGCCATGACATGGGATACCATTAGCAGCAACTGACCACTTGGTTTGCATTGGTTACAGAATAAGAAATGGTGGATTTAGCCATGTAGTACTTTCCTCCAGAGCCTCCAAACACCCCTGCCAAATCATATTAACGATAATCACTTGTGGTGACCAGTGTCCAAGGGAGCTCTCAGTGATCCTCACATACTGGATCCATACCTTTGTGTAGTCACTGCCACATTGACAAACGATGGGCTGCATGACCATGATGTTGAGGAAGTGACGGTGTGAAACTTTCAAAGCTAGATCATAAAGAGATGTGGCTTCTACTCTGCGTCTTGGGTCATTTGCTCTGGAGGAAGCCCACTGCTTCATCATGAGGATGCTCAGGCAGCCCTCTGGAGTGGCCCGTGTGTGGAGAAGCAGATGCCTCCAACAGCCATGTAAGTGTGCCATGGGGGAAAGCCCATCCTCCAGCCCCAGTCGAGCCTTCGGATGATGGCAGTCTCATGACAGAATGCCAGCTTGAACGGCCCAGGAAAGGCACTTCCAAATAATTGAGCCATAGAAACCGTGAGATGAATGAGCTCTTTATTGTTGTCTTAAGCCACTAAGTTTTGCATTAACTCATCATGCAGCAATAATCACAGATAAGGTGATGTTGGTTTCGATTCTTGATCCAACTATGGACATTTCCTTGGTCTGGTGTATAATTTAGAAAAGGAACTTTAGAAAGTGTTACATTTTTTAAGTTATAACATCAAACCTTGGCAGTGTGCTCACTTTGCAAATACACTTCAGAGAAGCTCCTCAGCCTCCAGCTCCTTCCCAGGACATGGCTGTCCCTGAGGCTCCTACACAGATTCTGGAGCTTTCCCTGCAAGAAAAGTAGGCTGAACAAAGTGAGAGCATTGGTGGTCTAGTTTATTCCCACAGCCAAGGCGGACAGCAGGAGTTGGCTGTCTGGCTTGGAGAACCGAAGCTGGGATCTGGCTGGGAGGAGACCATCCCTTTGCCCACTGTGCATCCTGCTCTGGGCTGAATTATTTCAATGATAAAGGGAAGGAAGGCTGTATGTTATCTAAATAAAACAAAAATTCAACCACAATTCATTTTTACTGAAACGACATGCAAATTACTTGCTGGACCTTAGCATAAAGCAGCAAAGTGAAAAGGAGGGGCCTTGGGAGTGAGGTCACATTCCTTGAACAAACCCCACACACGACTTTCCACTGGGGCTTCATTGCTTGTCAGGTGCACACTGGCCGGGATGGACCCTTTGTCTTGCTTGCTTTGCTGAGGTGGGAACCAGTGCAGCTCCCCCAGGGCCTTTGTTTTTAGGATGAAGCAAAGCGGGGTCCCCCAACCCCAGACCATGGTCGTGAAGGAGCTGAGGTCCCTTCCTGTGCCTTCCACAGATTGTCTGCTTCCTTATTGGAAGCCGCTTTGCTCCCATTGTGTGGGTGCTGTGGTCTTTGAGGTTCCTGGGGATGCTTTGAGGAGCTCACCTGAGAGAAACCCCTTGGCTCCTCAGATCACTCTCCATGCATCCCAGGCTCTGACAGGGCCACCACCAAGGCCACCAAGGTATGGGCCTCTGATGACCAGGGTGGGACTCTGCGGGCCCTGTTGTCCACCAACAGGGGCAGGCTCTTACCTCGGGCTCCACTATAGCAAAGCCTGATGGCAACTGAAAAAGAAAATCCTGGGTTGGGAATTTCAACCAAGGAAGGGGAAACAAGTGCTTGAGGCCCGGTCTGGGTGGGAAGCTTGGTCATGGTCAGAGGAGGGGGGCCTGATAGAAATGACTGCTGGGGGTGCTGGACGTCCTCTCTGCATCACGGAATTCCTGACCCATGGAAACTGCCAGAGATGGTAGCTGTTTATCTTCCCAGACCTTCACCCCAAACTCCCGTCATCAGGACCTGAGCACTGAGGAGAATGGGGCATCATTTACCCCAGCAGATAAACATCCATGGTAATAGGGTGAGTTTGTGTTCTCACAGCAGGAAAGGGTTGTGTGTCCAGAGGACACCTGTCCCCTCTGGTTTCCATCCTGACATCAGGCACGTTCTCCCCAAACACAATTGAAATTTTGGGGTGGACAGCCAGCTGTGAGATGGGAAAGGATATGGAAGAGAAGGTGAGACCCCAGGTACCTCCCAACACCGCTGAGCCTCAAAGGAATGCTCTGTGAATTCCAGGGTGCCTCTTTTCTAGATGATCCAAATATGGGCTTGTTTTCATGCTGGAGAATTCCCAGAACATTCTCCTGTCTGCTTGTGCCCATATTCATGATGTGTGCCTGTGTTTTACCCCCCTCGGCTTCCCTGCTCCGTCCCTCCCAGCACCCCCACGACAGTGGCCTCCATCCTCCCTGCTGGAGAGTGTGCTATGGGGGGAACAGAAGCCAGGAGGACAAGAGGTTTGGGGTTTTGTTCTGTTTCTAACAGTATTAACTAACCATGGAAAGTCTTCTCCTCTTTGTATTTCTTGGGAGCCCAAGAAATCATCTGGGAACCAGGGCCCCTAGAAGATTTGAGCTCTGTCTAGTTAAAGACTGTGATTGGGGAGCCACGGCTCTTCCAAGGGCCTGGGACCTGTGCCTGCATGAGCAGTTCTGGGCTCTAAGCAGAGAGTGTGTTTCACCAGGGACATGTGGAAATGGTGGCTGGTCTCAGAGGTGGTCTGACAGTGTGGGAGTGTGTGGGCAGGTATTTGGGGATTTTCATGGTCCTTAAATCTTCTCATTGTGGAGAGGTCCCCTGGGCCTAACTTTAGTTAGATTTGATGTCCAAGATTTGTGAGCCTTCCTGGAGGGGGTGAGTTCCTGGCAGGTAAGACCATTGTACTGCAGTCAAGGAACGTGCTTCCAGATCCAGGCTGGGCTTCCAACAGCTGGGGCTCTGAGACCAGTGAGTTAAGGCGGGGACTCCTGCCCCCTCCCCCTTCCACTTTTCCACTCTCACAGTGGACTATTACTTAATTGAACTATGCCCCAAGTTCCAAGGTCTCTATCCTATATTCACTAACACTATTTACTCCTTCCTGAAATATTGTTTATCAGGCTCATTCAATACAAGGTCTCTGGGTATTTCTTCAGCAATAAATAAACAAATTCAGTGCTATCCACTAAATTGTGTGTCCCCAAATTCATGTTGAGGCCCTAGACCCAGGGTGACTATCTTTGGGGATGGAGCTGATAAAGGGGTAATTAAGGTTCGAAAAGGTCCTAAGGTGGGGCCCTGATGTGATAGGATTCGTGTTCTCAGAAGAGACCCCAGGGACTTGGATCTTCCCTCCCTGACACAGACACAAAGAAGAATCCTACAAGCCCACCGCAGGACGGCAGGCGGCGAGCCAGAAGGTCTCTGAATGAGTCCTGCCTTGCCAGTACCTCGATCTTGGGCTTCCAGCCTCCCAAACCATGGGGAATCAGTGTTGTTTAAGGCCCCCAGTCTATGCCAGCTTGAGCAGACTGAAGCACGCACACGTGTCCAACAACGCAGCTGGCAGGTTAAAGAAACCATGTGCACCACATGCCAACAACACGGAAACAAACACACGCCAGGGGGACTCGGCCACAGTCTGTATGGAGCAAACAAACAGAAAAACAAACAAACACCCCATATTCTGCCACGGAACAAAATCCCAAAGTTTAATACAGAAAACAAAAACAACCAAAGCAGCATTAAAGTGAAAACTACTGGGTAAAGAGAATTTCCATCCTATGAGCAGTTTGATATAAAAACTCCAGAATCATAATAGTGACCCTACCATCATTTTCTGTAATAAAACACCTATTATAAAAGATATGACAATACAATAAGAGTCCTATTGTTCCAGAAACTGTATTCTAACTGAAACGGGATAATTCTAGAAATACCTGCGTGAGAATCGCATGTTCAACCGAACCATTGAAAATCATTCTTGTCAGACCGGAAATAAGTCTTCCCCATCCAGAGAACTCTTCAGTGAGATCTCAGATGGAAGACAAGGTGGGGTTTTGTTCCCAAGTCTTTTATAGCAGCATAACCTTCCAGAGCCCCCTCAGGGCATCTCCAGCTCGTCTCCAAGAGCCCATCCGGCTCTGAGTTCCACACTGATTTGGAATACTAAAATCTGACGGTAGATTTTCAAGTAGGGCACCTCTCTATTCTTTCAACAAACAGATTTTAGGGTGAATCTCAGTTCTATCGAGTTCATTTTGTAAATTCTAATTTGGAATCTCTAGCTTTTAGAGCAGCAGACCCCTGGAACATTCTGCAGAGATCCACTCGTGCATTGAAGGCATTGCTGGTACCATCACTCTCCCCGCTTTGTAGTGTACAAGGCACTTTCCGCTCTGGTCTCATCCGTCCTCACAGCAATCCCAGGGTGTTGAGAGCAAGGGTTCTTATCCTCATTTCATAGCTGAGGAAACTGGGGACTGTCTGGATGGAAGCAGGGGCAGGGGATTTGTCTGGAAACTGCATTCGCAGTGTAAGCACGTTGTTTTTCACTTAGCTCGTAAAGGAAACTGACAAAAACGACAGAGGAGAAGGGAGCCAAAGGGCTTGTGAGCTGTCCCTTGTCACCTGACTACTGACTTCTGATGCTCCATCCCGGTAACTCGGTGCTTGCAGGGCTGGGAACCTGCAGGAAATTCAGGCAGCAGTGATGGTGGCTGAGGGACCGAGTGAACGTGCAGGGAAGACATGGGAACAACAACAATAATAATAACAACACACCATGGCAAATATGTAGACAGGTGCTAATGACCAAGGGGCAGGATAGCGGTCTACAAATACCTGAAGGATGTAAACACCAAGGAAGAGAAAAACTTAAACATTCAGAAGAACAACGATGAAGCCGGGACAGGCTCATTACCACCCCCAAAGCCAGCTTGTCTGGCAACAGTCCTTGCAGAACGCAGCTCCTCCAAGACCAAAGGCAGCCGTCCCGAGGGTTCCTCTGCACACGGCGACTTTGACACAAGGCTGGGCTGAGCCTGTAGTTTCCTTGTGCCAGCGCGGACCGTGTGCATACTCATGTGCTTATCATCAGGGTTGGCATTTGTTGACTTCCTGGTGTTTGGCATTGAATTGTGTCACCCCAAATGGATATTTGTAGTCCTAACCCCTGACACTAGTAAATGTGACCTTATTTGACAACAGAGTCTGCAGGTGTAATTGAGTTATGATGAGGTCTGCAGGGTGGGCATTCAATCCCGTATGACTGGTGTCCCTATAAGCAAAGGGAACCTGGGGCACAGACACAAACACACGGGGGGATGGCAAGTGATGACAGATACAAAGACACAGATTCAAGCCAAGGGATTGCCAAGGAATGCCAGCAACTCCCAAAAGCTAGGAAGAGGCAAGGAAAGATTCTCCCCCATGGATTTCAGAGGGAGCTGGGGCCTGCAGACTCATGGACTCATCTCCAAAACAGAGACAATAAAGTCCTGTTTTAGGCCCCCCACATTGTGGTTCTTGGTTATAGGGCCCTAGCAAACTAATGAATCAATCCTCCTGATAGGTGCCTCCCACTGCACTGAACACTTCACATACCAAAACGATGGCATGAATCCTGGGGAAAAGACTGGGGGCTGCGGAGACCTCCTCCACCCCGGGACCAAGGAAGGAAGTGGGTCCTAGGCCCATCATATGGGGCTGTAACTTCTCCGGACCCCAAACCCTGGCTCTCTGGCTGCCTTGGGCCAAATGACTGGTTATAAGTCCAGATCCAGAGTCCTGGGGCCCTTAAGGACTAGACTATGGTGACTTCTTAGAGGTAATTTAAAGTAAAAAGAACATAGACATAAGACTTTAGTTTTCAAAGTGACATCAAGCTTACTCATATGCTTAACTAAGAAGTCACAGGGGTTTTTTCTCTGTGTGTGACCCGTGTGTGGCATTATCCAGCCCTGGGGCTGAGTGGGATTATCCTGAAAAAGCCATATAAGTTAGGAGCTGCTGACTGGAACTCTGGAAAAGGTGGGGGGAACCAGGCTCTGGCCTTAGAAGGTCCCATGGCCCCCACACTACACTCCTTGCATCCAGCCTCTGCCCTCTACCCCAGCCCCCAGTACCCAGATGAACATTTCACCTTGCGTCTTCCTCAAGCCTGAAGATGCTTCCTGGGGACCCTCCCTTTGGCCTTTGATTCAGGATCTCTGACCCTTAGGCCTAGGGCTGCTCCCCCCTCCCCTCAGCAGGCCCAGGAGAGAGCCCAGGGACCTTGGGAAGCTCAAGGTGCTACGTTAATGTTTGGTAAATGTACAGGCCCAAGTCCCCGCCTGCTCTGTGAACGCAGCCTCACATGCTGGGGGATTCTTGGACCCCCAGAATGGTGGATTGTGGATGGTGGGTTGTGACAGTGGGGGTGGGATCTGATTCCCTGCCTCTCTGGACACGAGGCTCACTTTTGGGACTCTGGAGATGTTTTTCATTTTCACACACTATGGTATAAACAAAAATAATCTAGATCCCTACATGTCACCTCCTTTAACCTTCAGAATAACCCTGAGGGAAGTCATGATTGTTGTCATCATTTCCCAAATGAGCAAACTGAGACCTAGAGAAGCTGAATGACACTCCTGAGGTCACTCAGCCAGACCTCAGCATGGTAAGCATGATGAGAGCACTGTCTGGATGCTGGGTCACCATGATGGGGACTCCACTGTGCACCTGTCATTCACAGGACCACGCTGCAGGAGGCCTGGCTGTCACTAGGAGACTGTGGTATCATGTGTTACATCCATGGGCTTTGGCATCTGCTTCCATTTTATGACTTCATTCACGTCAGAATGAAGGTCCCAGGTTGTCGACAGGTGCAACGTTTACTGGACTTCTTACAGCTCACCTTCTCTGGAGGGCCCTGACTTTGCAGTTTTTTTCCCTTCCAGCATCTTTCCTGTCTACCAGTGCTCCCCTTCCCCTCTGGGGGAGTCAGCAGCCCAATTCTTTAAGAAGTCACTAGAGGGAGCTCCCCGCAGAGAAATGGGAGAATCTCCCCCAGGCCTGAGCTGGAGATGCTTGAGCTATTCTTGCCTCAGTGAACTTCACTGTTGAAAGTCACCCAAACTCAAGTGTAAGCTGCTGTTCAGAAATCGGTGGGGCTATTTCACTGTGGCCAGGAACCCTGGTTAATGCTTGAGCCCCTTTCTCACCATGAGGACAGGAGGGATAGGGAAGTAACAAAATGATGATAGTTAAAGGGTACAAAGTTTCAGTTCTGGAAAATAAGTAAGTGCTGGGAATCTACACAGCATACTGCTTATAATAATAGCCTATAGCTATATATAAATATAAATAATAAATATAAAGTAATAGCCTATAGCTATTAATATTGTATACTGAATGTGTACTAAGGAGGGTAACTCTTATATAAAGCGTTCTTACTGCAGACACACACATACACACAGAAGTGATAATAATAAAAAGGGCGGGAAGAAACTTCCAGAGGGATGGATAATTTTATGGTATAGATTGGGATGATGGTCTCACAGGTGTACACTTAACCACAAACTCATTGAATTATATACATTAAATATGTACAGCTTTTTTTAAAAAAAATATGTACAGCTTTTTCTAAGTCAGCAAAAATGTAACTTTTTTTTTTAAAAGAAACATCTTATTGGGGCACATATACACTGCAGTATGTGTGTGTATGTATATGTGTGTGTTTGTATGTGTGTATATACACACATACTCCCAAAGTACCTTCCCACTTAAAAGAGGAAAAAAGAAGAAAACAAAATGATGACTCTGGCAGTTGAAAGAGGCCCATCCGCCGGGTGCGCAGGGCATCCAGGAAAGCCAGGCCGAGCGCTGGTTACCGCGAGGGCTTTGAACCAGCTGGACCCAGGTTAGAGTCTGGACCCTGACACTCCCTACCTGGGTGGCCTGGGCGGACTAACCCCCCCTGCCTCACTTCTATCCGTCAAGTGGCAGGGGGCGACCATGCCTAGGTGGCAGGATTAAGTGTCAGGGCTCATCCATGGAAAGCCCCCAGAGCCTTTTTCAGATTTCTGATGGTTCAAGGCCAGCCTGTGTGTGTGTGTGTGTGTGTGTGTGTGTGTTTCAGGGTGCGCGGTGGGGAGGGAATCTTCTCCGTGCTCCCTCTGAAGGACTGCCTGCAAGCCCACCACACACACCTCTGCCCCCTCCCAAGAGGTTCCCCGAAGCTGGACTCCCCCTTTGTTGGAACCCTAGGAGTGAAGCCAGAGCTGAGCCTGCTGACCCAGGGCCCCCCACCAGTGACCGCACCTGGAGGGGTGGCACCACATGCTGGACTTCGGCCCATACATTGAGCAAACAGGAATTTAGCCCCTGGGACTTCCAGGGGTCACGGGGCTGTCTTCCGCGCGGGCGGAGGGGAAGGAGGAGGGCCTGTGGGCCGCAGGAGCAGGAATACTGAATCCCGGGCTGAAGGCCTCCTCCAGCTTCGGGAAGGTGCAAGGGGAGCCCCCGTAACACGTGCGCGGGCTGCGGAGGGGGCCTGGCGCCGGCGCGACACAGCGCAGCCTTAAGGCACCGGGACTGCAGTCCGCCCGCCACACCCGGGCCCCGCCGGGGCCGGAGGAGGAGAGGCGCCGCCTGAACCCTCGGGCTCCTCGGCGGGGCCCGGCCGGCGGCTACGCAGGCGCGGCGCGGCGCCCGGTGCGCGGAGACCGGAAGACCCCGCGCGGGCGAGCCGGAAGGCGGTGGGGGGTGGGGTCTGCGCGCCGGGGCGGCCGCGGGGGCGCGGAGACCCTGGGCGGGCGGGGGCCGGAGGGCGCGGGGGACTGACCGGTCCCAGCAGGTGAAGGGCTCGGTGCGCGGGCGCGGCGCGGGGGAGGCGGAGCGCTGGGGCGCGGGGCCCGGGGGGCTGCGGAGCCGGGTCCACGCCGCTAGGGTATTCATTTCCCTCAGGAAGACCCCGGGGCACGGAGAGGCTGACGTCACGCCCGAAGTAAGCGGCCGCGGCAGCTGGGGTCACAACCCCAGCGGCCTGGTAGGGCTGTGGCTCCCCGCGGGGCGCCACGTAGTGACCCGGATGTGTGTTTGAGCTCCCCAGCTCCCCGCCTGTCCCTGCCCTCCTCAGTAACCCGGGGTGCGCGTCACCCTCCTCTGCGTCCCAGGTGCGTGGGTGGGGCGGCAGGCGTTAGAACTGCGGGACAGAGTCCTAGAAGGATCCTCGGTGAGTCAGCACCCCTGGCCTCGCCCTGCGGGGAAAGTTCAGAGATCATCAGGAGTGGATGTCAGGCATCTCAGAGGGGACAATTCCTACGGTGGGGACTGGTGGCTTCTTTAGCCTTTAAAAGAGGAAGCGGGGGACTTTGAGAGGTTGCAGATGACCTACTTATGGGTCCCTGGTCAGATACGGTCGCCCTGCCAGCGCCTATGGAAGACAGAAGGCAAGACCTGCTCAGCTTTGGCCTCTGTGGCTGCGAAGATGGTCCAGGGGACTTGCTCTTTTGATTTTTCGAGAGAAATCAGGAATCAGATGGATGCGAAATCTTATTTTTAAATACTGGCAACACTTCGGTCATTGAAAAGTCTGGGGGGCTAATCTGACAGTGCTGGTGGGGTCCACATGGGACCTTTGCACCACAGCCTGCAGAGGTGAGGACACAAGACTTGCAAGAGTCAGGCCACACAGAGGAGTTTCATAAATTCCAACAGAGAAGTAGAAAGTACTGAGGATGGCAGGTGAGCAAGATCACTCTGACTCCTTAAGAGGCTCTGCTTTTCCTTTTTTTTTTTTTTTTTTTTTTTAACACAGTGCATGTGGGTTTAGCTCTGAAGCCTTCCTCTCCCAGCTCTCTCACAATCTGGTCCATCTCAAAAAGCCAGGCTGCAGTCCCAGGGATGGGCTCATTTCCCTCTTCCCCAGAACCTTGCTGTCATAAGCAGACCAGCCTGGTACTTGCAAGAAACCAGGGCTTCAAGTTGGCATTTGCCTTCCCTGTGGCTGGCAGATGGGCTTTCTGTGACCAGAGCCCGTGTTGTGGACAAATCTGATTCTGAAATAGGTGTGATATGGGGAGGGGAGACTCCATTCCCACCCTCTGAGGTCTGTCCCCTCCAGAGTACTCTTCCTCCCTCCTCCCTCCTTACTGGCTTCCTTGCTGCTCACGGACAAAGGCAAGCTTGGAGTGGGAGGGGAAGCAGGACTGACTTCCTTCCTCAATCTGGCAGTCCCCGAGAAGTCAGGAGGGTGGGCTTTCCAGCAAGGACTCAGGAGATGGGGTGACAAACCTTTCTTCTACAAGAGTCTATTGATGCTCTGAAGTCTAAAATGATTCTCACATGGAAATTAAACCAGCTCTGTCTTGCATTGAGACAGCCACAGTGCCACGTCTTGCTGTGCTGTGAAGCTGTTGAACCCAGCCAGAGGTGGGCCTCTCGTGCCCTCCCACACACCAGGACACCTGCTGGCCCTCCAGGTCTGCAGAGCCCTGGGCTCCTGCCTTGGGCTGGTCTGCCTGGGCTGAGTGGAGGTTGGGAGTAAGTAGTCTTTGCATGATGATGTTTTATTAGCCCCCGTGGGTTTGTATGAAGTCATTCAGAGTAGGTGAGAAGCTAGGTTTTTAGAGGGACCACAGAGTGTGAAGTGGCTGTTTCCTGCCTCCTATCTGTGCATTTTCTTGCTGTGCAGAAAGTGTTTCCAGAGTGTAGGTCTATAATCGTGCAGAAACCCTGCTTTAAGAGCAGTGTCTGGGCAGAGTGCCCTGGCCAAGAAGCCAACTTGGCAGCCATGCTTGGGGTCTTTGTGTGCCTGGAAATGGGAAGCTCACTGCCACCCCCAGAGGGGCCTTCCTGGGTCCGAATTTCATCTCCCTTTTTCCCAGCATAATGGACATATAGAAAGCTGGATAGAAACCAGATATAAACTATCTGACGATTAGGTGTTTTACAGGAGAATTGTTAGCTTCTTCAAAGTTTTACCATGGAATTAATTCCTTTGATTATCAATATATGAATTAAATTAGTATTTGAAATAAAACTCATTTGCATAGCTTTACAGCACCATGGCTACTGGGTATATCAAGTCACAGCTTCCATCCCCTCATTTCTCAGCGACCTCTGCCATGTGCAGTCCCTTTGCTGTTATAAGGCTATTTTATTATTGTGACCTTCGTGTGTGAACAAGTCATGACCCTCACGTGGGCTCTCTTCCAGGGTGGAGAAGGCGGCATGGACTCTGTCTACAAGGGGTTGCAGTAGTGAGCAAAGGGGCAGGAAGCTCGGAGGTGTGCTGGCAGGTCCAGGACACATGGTGCCAGAGCGGGGGCAGGCATTTCTGACTTCTCCTCTAGTCCCTTGAGCACCCCTGCAGGGTCTGACCCTCCATTGCCTCTACACCCCACTTGTTCAAACAGACATTTTGGGGGGTGCTTGTTTGCACTTTCTGAACTCGAGGACTAAGCAGCCATTGTCAGGTGTCTGGGTCATGGTCTCTTAGAGTCTTGCTGTCCAAAGTGGGGTGTGCTTGTGGAGAATCACTGATTCAGAACATGGCAGGGGCGAGAGCCCAGGACACTTCTTACCTCTCCTAGGACTACAGAGAAATTCTGAACCCCGACGTGGTGATCCAGCAGACCCAGAAGCTTGTTCTAGGGGCTCAAAATTCTCTTCCAGGATTGAGAGGATGATTCTACATGAGTGGCTGGTTCTGGATTTTTGTTGGGTCAAAAGGAGACGTAACCAAGAGTTCTTGAGCAAAGGGTCTGCCCCAAACTTTGCCAGGTTCCTTTAGGCACTGCTTGCATGAAAAGGGGAGTGAAGTAAAGGAAGTACCTTCCAGCCTTGGGTCCAGTTGAAGCCACGAGGAGAAGCACCAGCCCATGGTCTCTTTGATTTTACTTCCGGGTCCTGTCAGGTTTCCTGTCAGTGTTGTGGCTCTCTATTCCCCCTGACCCTGGGGCAGAGCCCACCCTGCCTTTGCCCTGTGTGCCTGCCAGTTTCCCACCAGTGTGGCCAACACTTTCCTGACCACAAGAATTATTCTAAGGTCATTGTTCCAAAGGTCCATCTGTCTGTCTATCCAAACACATGAAAACCTCTGGAATTCTTTGGTTTATTTTCTTCTCTGGTTGTTCCATCTTACTGGTCATCCTTAGGGCCGTCCTGTCCCTGCCTTTACTATGCCCCACACAGAACTGGATGGGTGTTAGGAGCGGTTGCTTATAGAAAAGCCAGTGGTGTGTATCAGTAACAAACATTCATTTAGAGCCATCAGGTCTCAGGGCCGCGTGTTCCGGACTCACAACAGGTACTTTGCATCCATTCCCCTCAGACCTTTCCAGAATCCAGCTTGTAGGTGGCTTATCTCCCTTTACAGGTGAGGAGTCTGATGCTCGGCTCAGGGTCACGGGGCAGGCAGGTGTGCGCACAGGCCAGGATGGTCACGGAGCCTAGTACTTTCCCCTTCTCGGGCTTGGCATGAGCTCTGTTGTCCTGTCACACGACAGAGGACTCGAGGCTGGGATGTTCTGCCCTCTGCCAGGCTCTGTGCACTGGGGCTGCCTGAGCCAGCAGGAAGGCCACAGATAGGAGAGGGCACGCTTGCCTCACTTGTGATGAACAGATGCAGCTTGTGGCTGGGCCTGTTCCGTAATCTGTCATGAATGAGAAGTTATGCAAGGAAGACCTCTCGTGCATTCTGCGGGTTCTGTGTGCTTATTAACTAGCGGCTCCCCAACTTCTTCTATGACAAGGGACCCATCCCATCACTGGGTGTGTTGGTTCCGCATACAGCAGAGCTCCTGTTCTCTGCATTAGGCTGTCCTCCAAACTCTAGCAAGAGTGACATTTGGGTGCAAATACTCTGACACTCATTAAGAGTTTCCCTTTGAAATGCTTCCTTCAGGGCTCGCCAAGATGCCCATCGTGATGGAAGATGTCATGAAGCTGCTGTGCTCCATCTCTGGGGAGAGGAAAATGAAGGCGGCCGTCAAGCACTCTGGTACAGGTGCCCTGGTCACAGGGGCTGTGGCCTTCGTTGGTGGTCTGGTCGGAGGTCCCCCTGGACTAGCTGTTGGTAAGTGTAAGCTTCCTGCAGGGGCAGCCAGCTCAGGGGTGTTGTAAAAAAGGCCTTTGTTACCACAGAGACCTTACAGAAGTCCCTGTCCTGTGGGAGATGTTTGTCGAGTTGAGGTTGCTTCTGTGACATGGTCTTTGTGGCCCTAATTCATCCCATTGAAAACACAGGCTTCTGAGTGTGAAGGTCTCAGACATGCAGGGTATTCTTGCAAATGACATATGACTCATGCAGACCTGGAGGGCGCCTCTCCCCTCGGGGATGTGCCTGGACCTCTGAAGATATCAGGGTGTCCTGGGTCCCTTGGATGGTCTCCTTCCCCTGTCACCATTACATGTCACTGCAGAAGGGAAGCAGGGAGGAAGCTGGGAGGTGCTGAGCACCTCCTAGGAGCAGATGCTGTCTGGCCATTTTATGAGCTCATTCATGGAGACAACCCCGTTCTGAAACCAACAGTCTAATGCAGCAAAAGCAGCAAACAATCCTAGGATGGTCATCCCGGTCTCCCATTTTTGCCACCTTCTACTTGAGAGCCAGTTTTTGGCTATGAATGAAGGTTTGGCTGATTTTCCCATCATTTCTTGGAGCCAGGAAAGGTTGCTTCCTACGTCTTAGGAGTAGGAAGGATTCTGGTGTGGTCTCCCCCTTGGGCCAGGGTGGCACCAGAGAGCGGGCTGCTGTGTGGGTCTGACATGTAGAGGGGCTGGATTATGCCTCCTGTGAGGTGCCTCACACGGACCCTGCAGCACAAGGGAGTGACAAAGGCATGGTCTGCTGCACTGGGCTAGGCAGATACCTTACTGAATGCCTGCTCTGTGCCGGGCAGCCTGTGCTGGGGACGTGGGAGAGCTCACAGCACTGCCTGCCATCCTCCCATGAGCACAGGCTGGGGAGGTGACTGCCTGTCTGCCCAGGTTGGCTTCTGTTTCCGGCTCCCGGCATGGCTTCCTGCTCTGTTCTGCCTTTCTGTGGCAGGATTGGTGTTCAAGGACGTTTCATGATGCAGAGCTCACACTGAGGAGTAAATCAGTATGTGGGTGACCCCAGACCTTCCACTATACATTTCCCTTTCCCACCCGTGAATTAGGGAGTCAGCTTCTCACCATCCAAGAAGCAGCCAGTGGGGGAGGAGACGTGGCCACGGCCTCTTTCCTCAGTGACATTCTTTATCTCTGTCCCTGTCCCCCCATCTAAAGTGCTCAGGGGAGGGCTTGATGGGATCATTTATCCTATAGCTGTTCCCAGATGCCATTGTGGGAGCACATATCTTTTTTTTTTTTTAAAGATTTTATTTATTTATTTATTTATTTACTTGACAGAGAAGGAGAGGGATCACAAGTAAGCAGAGAAGCAGGCAGAGAGAGAGGCAGGGAAGCAGGCTCCCCTGCTGAGCAGGGAGCTTGATGTGAGGCTTGATCCCAGGACTCTGAGATCATGACCTGAGCCAAAGGCAGAGGCTTAACCACTGAGCCACCCAGGTGCCCCGGGAGCACATATCTTATTCAGATTCTGTCAAAGCTGGTAGAGAACAGGACGTCTGCCAGGGGAACCTGGGAATTTGCTCCTTGAAGCCACTAGTCGTGGGCAGAGCATCATTTTACCCAGAAAACCAAGGAATTTTCTCTTGTCCAAAGAGTTAGTAATTTGCTGGTCGATATTCCTGGCGATTGTTTGCATGAAGTGCTGCTCGAAATCAAATATTGACATTCTCATAAAGGTTTAGTGCAGTTGATTGAAATGTTTGTCAGCTCTGAGCTCTTTATGGGTGTTGTGGGCTAAAGTGCAGTAAAACCTGTAAATGACTGGTTTCCCCTCCCCGAATCCTCCCTTCTTTTGGAGCAGAGGGGAAGGCTGACCAGGGGCATTGCTCAGTCTCTTGGGCCTGATGCTGGCCTGGGCTCAGCCCCAGGGGAGCTGTGTGCTCCAGATGCCTCCACACTTGGCTTCCTGAGAGGGTGCAGGTTTTACTGCCTGCTGGCGGGGTCCAGCCCACAACCGGGTTCTCTCTGGCCTGGGCTGTATTCTCTCAGACAAACCTCTAATTCTGCAACAGTAGTAGAATTATAGACACGTTGGTGAGACTGTGCAGAGAACGCCCACATATCCCTCACCCAGTTCCCGTAACATTACCACCACGGTGCACTTGTGAAAAGAAAGAAACCAACACTGACGTGTCCCTACTAACTGGTCTCCAGACTTTCTTTGTACTTTGCCCGTTTTTGCATTACGATCTTTTCCTGTCCCAGAATCCAGCTCAAGGGATCACAGAGCATTTAATCCTCACATCTCCTTACTTCATCTCCCCAGCTCTGTGACAGTTGCTCGGACTTTGCTGCATTCATGGCCTGGGTACTGGTGAGGAGTCCTGGGCAGTTATTTGTAGAATGCCTCTCCGTTTGGGTCGGCCTGATGGTTGCTCATGCTTAGCCCGGGGTTGTGGACCTTGGGAAAGCATACGGCAGACAGCGGTGGAGTGCCTGTCTCATAGCGCCATTTCAGGGACATGAGACACCCACAGCCTCCCTATGTCCACCTCGATCCACTGGTTAAGGTGGTGTTTGCCGGTTTATCCACTGTGGAGTCAGTGTCTCCCCTTTCCATGCTCTGCTCTTTCAGAGAGAGTCACTAAGTCCAGCTGGGCTGCATCTATTAATATCTGATGACCACTATTTAATAATCATGAAACTTTTTCCAGGATACACATGTGGGATTCCGTGTGGTAGCAGTGGGCTGGCGAGGGGTAGCCCCCGCCCCTTAGACACGACCCCGTCCTTCATCACCCAGAGGCTCACTCAGCCCTCTTCACTCCTCTCAGCTACCTGCCTGTCCCCGGAGGGCACCTGAGTTTGAGACCCCTGGCCCAGGGCGCCTTCCTTAGCAGACCTGCCCCCCACCCCCGATCATATAGAAGTTTCTGTAGACATAAGGGCTTCAGCCTTGTGCATCTTATTCCCATAAGTCCTTTAAGTCCCAACGTTGTGCACCTGAAATTTGATCATAAATTTACCTTTAAAAATAATGGTTATGCCCTTTTGGGGTCACAGGAAGAAAAATAGTTGAGTGAGTTATATTCGATAGTTATCATCATACAGCTCTCGAGGGCTGGCATGAAAAATAGTTGCTACCCGGGTAAAGGTCTCCTTCTGTGTCCCCAGGGTCCGTTAGCCACAGGATTTCACTGGAAATTTCCAGAGTTCAGGGGCAAAGAGCATAGTATGGAGAAAGCTCAGCCTCACCACTGAGATGATTTCTCCTTGCAAATGCACTGGCTTCTCAGCTGTGTCCTTTAAGATGAGAGTTTCATGGGAAGCAGGAAACCTGTGGGCCCTGGAGAAGATTTCAGTTCTCAGAGCTGTGCAGTGGGAGATGCTTTGTGCTGCGTCTCTGAGTGCACAGCTTAGGGAAGGGCACATTGGGTGTCAATTATCTGAGCCAAATGGACTGAGGACCCCAGAAACCCTTGCCTGCTGCACCTTGGGGTAAAGCAGACATGAAGCCGAGCCTGTTCCCACCCGTGTGTGAATGTGCTCACTCGTCACGGCAGTGGACGAGCTCCCAGCAAGTGTCTGAGGCCACCATTTATGAATAAGGACCAACTAACCGAACCTTCCTTGTTTTCAAGGTGGGGCTGTGGGGGGCCTCTTAGGTGCATGGATGACAAGTGGACGGTTCAAGCCGATTCCTCAGATCATAATGGAGCTGCCACCCAGTGAACAGCAAAAGCTCTTTAATGAAGCCTCCACCATCCTCAGGCACCTGGACTGGACGGACGCTGTGCAGCTGACCACACTGGTCATGGGCAGCGAGGCCCTGAAGCAGCAGCTGCTGGCCATGCTGGTCAACTACGTCACCAAGGAGCTCCGGGCCGAAGTTCAGTATGATGACTAGGTCGTTCCTCCTGGAAGTGGGGATCTCATTTAGATGATTCCTGGGCCTCCCAGGTGGGGACGGGGAGTTGGGGAAGCCCCACACCATCATGTATTACCTAAATGGAGTGAAACCTGCTGGAGAAGCTCCTATTGTGCTGTATCATGTTCTGGAAATTATTTATGAAGACACTGGATTTTGGGTCGTGTGCACTAATAATGCATAGTGACACCCCTTTTGCTTGGAGGCTGGTGAAAAGTGAAGCCGTGCCTGCTGCAGACGTGGACGACAGCTTCTTGAATCCACGGTCACTCATACGGGGGCACCGCAGGAGGCCTGTGTGTTCCGTCTCCTCACCTGCTATGATGAGCCCTGTCTGAAGCACCTGTTACAGGACTGGTTCCTCCCCTGGGGCTCAGGGGCTCAGGGCCCAGAGCTGCCCCGTGCCGGAATCATGTTTACCTCATGTGTCGCCTCCCTGACCAGTGGCTGAGTGGCCCCATGGAGGGGCAGTTGCCTCGGGAGCGAAGCCAAAAACATCCAGGCACCCAACCCTTCTCTACGCAGCATACCTGGGCCCTCATCTTCCCAGGGGCTTCGTCTCATCATCGGACAAGTCGTGGTAGTTCTTGAATTTTGCTTTTAAAATGAAGTACTTAAAGCAAAGAAAATGACTCTTTCTGATGTGGTGGGATCTAAGCAATGCGTCTACCCTGAATTTCCCCTAATACTGTATTCCCTTGGCTTTCAGAACCCTAACTTGACTAGGTATCATCAAATTGCAATAAATGTTTTCTGAACAGGACTTTTCTCACACATTTTGTGTCAAAGCCTCTCTCATACCCAGGGTCATACACGCAGCATACAAGGGAAGGTTCGGGATTTGTGGCTTTAAGGAATGACAGAAGCCCCCCAAGACCAGTGCCTGAGACCAGCTTTCCTGCTTTGTCCCCTCTGTGCTGTCAGTGTGTGCACAGGCTCGAGCCGCCCCCAGGTCCCCAGGCCCCAGGGCAGGACAGCGACTTAGGGCTCCCTCTGATGGGAAACAGCGCAGGCCTCCCTGGAGTATGGAAGCAGGCACCCGCTGAGGAGAGTTGGTGTTCTGACACCTCTGTGTGTGTAGAGAAAACTTGAGGATGAATGAGAACGCATCTGACTAAGGCCAGGGAGGGACTTCAGCAGACGTCAGGGCAGGACCTCTGAACTAGGACCGCCTGTCCCCTGGGTCTGGGAGCGTTGGACCCAACACATGAGCAATGAATGGGTGAGGCTTCCCCCAACCCCCCATTCACCTTTCTTGAGACTCACAGACTCAGGGTCCTACTTGGGAGGTCCTGCCCTGATGTCTACTTGAAGTCCTTCCCCTGACCAGCCTGCCTTTATTCTTGGGAAAAACCCTGACCTAACTCCTCAGGAGTTTCGGGTCAGACGGGGCAGGCCTTGCTGAGTGAAGTCTTACTCACTACTACTCTGACAGTCTTTTGGAGAGATTCCTCCAAGTGAAAGTTCTGGATTAAAAAGTAGGCGATATTTGTGAAGGTTGTTATATTCGGTCAAAATTCATTCTGGACAGTGAGTGTCGATAACTTGGTCTCCTGACACAGGGTTTGGGGGTACGCATCTCACTGTGCCCTCACCAAGAAATAGGATGATGGTCTTGAACCTTTATTGATTTGGTGGGGAACTCCCACCATCTTGGTTTGATTCGTTTTTCTTTGCTAGTGGGGGTGACAAGGCCGAGGTCGCCTGCTGTGGCCATCTTCCCAGATGGGGTTGAAGCCCTCTGGGCCCCCGTGCCTGATTCCCAGCAGAGGGTGAGGGGGCCCCCGGCTTGAGCAGAGGGCTGGCCCCTGTGGCTGGCAGGGCGGTGTCTGGCTGGGCAGTGGCCGCAAGGTAGGCAGGAAACAGCAGGGGGCTGCCAGCAGGGCAAGGAGGCAGCTGAGGAGGAAGCCTTGGTGAGGGGACCCAGTAATTATAAAAAGAAACCATCTGTTCTGGGCCGGTTATTAACCTGCTTTGGGTGTTGACATGACAGCGATGAGCAAGATTTTTCACAGGCAGATGGTGTATTTTTATCTAGAATGAACTTTTTTATTTTTCTGTTTTTTGAGATGTCTAGCTTGGAAGTAAACATGACTGGGGTGTGTTGCAATGCGGGGCAGGGGTGGAGGTGGGGCTCCAGGTTTGGAAGGAAGTGGTCCTCTCCTCATTAATTATTGCGAGGTGCCATCTAGTGGGCAAGTAGGGCATCCTCCCTCTTTTCCCTCCCTGCCTTCCTGGGTCACCTGCCAGGCCAGCATGTGGCTCCACAAGGAGACCTTTTATGAGTTTCCCTGGGGAGGGGGCTGGGGTCTTCCTGAGATTTTAATAAGCCAGGAACGGAACATCAGCCACATCTCCTGCAAACTTTCTTGCGGATAAACCCGAATGTGTGTAATTCTGAACAATCAACATATGGCAACTAAGAAATACCAGGAATTCGTCTGTATCACACAGGGAAAGGGGACTGTCTGATGCATTCTCAGTTTGTTGGAGGGGATAAATGACTATTAGCTGGAGGAGGCTTCTTGGACGACTGTGATAACGGTGGGTCAGAAGGTGAAGCTGGGGTCTGGCCGGCTGACTTGCAG
The DNA here is from genome assembly GCF_020171115.1 of Neogale vison. Classification (NCBI taxonomy): domain Eukaryota; kingdom Metazoa; phylum Chordata; class Mammalia; order Carnivora; family Mustelidae; genus Neogale; species Neogale vison. Next base: position 37,602,976 of record NC_058097.1, on the reverse strand, counting down.
CCTCGGGGCAGCTGTGGGTTCCCCACATGCCGGCAAGCAGAAGGAGCAGGAAAGGGTTTCTCTCGACTATCGAGATGGTGGCTGTTCCTTAAATCTGCGTAAATTTTAACGGAAGGACGTTACTCATTCTCATCTGCAATTAAGAAAATGCCAGGATAATATCCAGGCAGTGTCTGTTACGTAACAATCAGTTGGTACAAATAAAAACAAATGCTCAATCCCAGAACTGGCAAGGCTGGAGGAAGTCACCACACAGAGCACAGGCACGCACCATGGGCGCAGGTGCACACCTCACGGGGCCGGAGAACGTACATGGTGATGCCTTCCGCTGGGAGGGTGACTTGAAGAAAAGAAGTCACAGGAACCATAAAACTGTATATATTTTCCAGCCAACACATTTCACTTTGGGGAAACATTCCAATAAAATAATTCAAGTGGAAAGAAGATAGAGATAGTCATAGCACTGAGGTTTACGGCAGCAGGAGAGAAGGGAGCCAGTCCAGGGCTGAGCAACCAGGACAGAGTCAAGCTGTCTTTGTGCAGTACCATGGCCGATTTTAATAAGTTGTAAATGGGGATGGGTGTACGAAGTTCAGTAACACTGTTCCACACACATTATTTACCTTACAGCAACCTCACACGAGCGTGCATGTGAGAGGAGAATAAAGAGAAAGACCAATTGTAACAGGTGCTGCGGACCTACCGGCTTCCCAGGCAATGAGACCATGGCTCAGAGGAAGCAGAGGCAGCCAAGCATCTCCAGGTTCAGCATCTTGTGCCTGGGGCGACTCCAGTGTTGGAAAATGGGTGTTACTTTCCTGTCCCTAAACCAAACAAGAACCAGTCCGGTCCCCTCTCCCCAGGGCTGCCTCCCAGGGACTGTCCAAGGCCACCTGCACTGGGCTCCAGCTGTGTTCCCACAAGGCTGTGTCCTCATGAGACTGCCCTGGGGGCCCTACCTCCTCGGAGACATGGCCCCGCTGTAAGACACACTTGTAAGGTTCATCCCCGGGCGACAGCACAGGTGCCCATGGACTGAGGCAGGAGGGTCTGCCATGCTGGGGCCATTTTCAATGTGCGGTCCTCTCTCTCCAGTGACTCTCCAACAGAATCTCATACAAGCCACAAATGTGAACCACATATATAATTTTAGATTTTCTAGTAACCACATTTTTAAAACTAAGAAGAAACAGATGAAATTCATTTAATAATTTAACCCAATATCCTACCATACTATCATTTCAACATGTAATTGATATAAATGATTATTAAGATCTTTTCCTTTTTTAAAAATATTAAGTCTTTGGAACCTGGTGCATATGTTTTGCACTTGCAACACATCTCCATTCTGACTACCGACGTGTCAATCCACATGTGGCCTGTGGCTAGCATGTTAGGCCTCACAACTCTGTAAGATACATGATAGAAAGTGTAAAGATGAAAGATTTTCCACGTGGGTTGCCAGTGATGTGGACATCACTATAAGGGCTGGGAACCTCTTTCTGTCCCTTCTCTGTTGTGAAGTTCAGCATCTGGGCTTCTTGGAGGTCAAGAGCAGCTTGGATGGTGGTGTGGACTGAATTGTGTGTGTGCCCTAAATTAACGTGCTGAATGTGGGGTCTTTGGGAGGGGATGAGGGTTGATGAGGTCATGGTGGGGACCCTCAAGAAGGGATTAGTGCCTTTATGAGAAGAGACACCAAAGCCCTCACTATCTCTCTGCCTTGTGAGGACACGGCAGGAGGACAGCTGTCTGCAAGCAAGGGCTCCTGTCAGAATCCAACCATGCTGACAACCTCTTCTGGGGCTCCCAGCCTCCAGACTGGGAACAGGAAATGTCCATTGTTAAGTACAAGTCCATTGTTAGTTAAGTATCCAGTCTTTGGTATTTGTTGTGGCAGCCCAAGCCCACTGAGGCAAATGGGGCACTGGGGGAGTGAGGACTACTGGTGACTCCCTCCCCACCCTCTCTAATTAGATTTGGGGGCGATGGCGTCATCTTCCTGTGTTGAGATGACAAGCTGACCTCTGCATGACTAAAGATCTCCTCCTTGGAATGACCCTGACCATCCTCAGGAGAGAGCTGCTACCTGCAGCTTCTAAGAACCAGCTTCCTCCTTACATCCCAGCACAGAGAGCCCTCAGAGGCCTTGGATCCCTCCACTCTCTCTCCCGCTGCACCTGTTTCAGTTCATCATCCCTAAGCTCGGGGGGGGGGGGGCGGCAATGTTGCTGGCAAGTATCGTGCATTTTCCCAGCCTACTTCCACTCCCACTAACCTCTTCCTCCAGCTCCCAACCCTCATCCTCTGCTTCTCTGCAGTGCTGACTTGGTGTCTGTGTCACTGCAGAAAGGAGAGAAAGTTCACTGCTGACATCAGTGCCCATCTCTTCTGCTACTACACACTGACCTTGACCTTGACGATGCCAGCCCCTCCACTGGGCACCCCTCTCCCTCTGGAGGCTGCTGCTCCAGTCATTCTCTTCCTTCCCCTTCATCACCATTCCCAGATCTGTGCACGGTGTGGCCCAGCGGCACACACACACCTGGGTTATTTCTCCCACAGTAAAAAACAAGAGGGGTGCCTGGGTGGCTCAGTTGGTTAAGCGGCTGCCTTCAGCTCAGGTCATGATCCCAGGGTTCTGGGATCGAGCCCCACATCAGGCTCCCTGCTCAGCAGAAAGCCTGCTTGTCCCTCTACCTCTCCCTGTGGCTCTGTCTACTTGTGTTCTCTCTCTCTATCTCTCTGTCAAATAAATAAATAAAGTCTTTAAAAGAAAAAACAGGAAATATGTCAAAAAGTTATCAGAACAATTCCACGGGGAGTAAATGTCTTTTCAACAGATGGCTCTGGGACAGATGTATAACCACATGGAAAAAAGTGAAGTTGGACAGCCCCCTACGTTATACCATATAAAAAATTAACTCAAAATAGATTGTTTCTTAGATTAAAACATGGGATAACCCTTTATGACCTTGTATGAAACATTGGTTTCCTAGATATGACACAAAAACACAAACAACCAAAAAATTTGACAAATGGGACTACATCAAGATTAAAAACTTGTGCTTCACAACTGAGAAAGTGAAACACACACACACACACACACACACACACAGGATGGGAGAAAAGAGTCATGTATCTGATAAGGGACTAGTATCTAGAATATATAAAGAACTCTCACAGTAAAGAGACACACAATCCAATTTTAAAACAGTCAAAGGATTTGCATAGATATTTCTCCAAAAATGATATTCAGATGGCCAATAAGCACATGAGAAGGTGCTCAGCATCATAATCATCAAAACCACAGTGTGGTGCTGTATCTCCCCCACACTGATGGCTAAATACAAAAGAAAGTGGTAAGTGTTGGTGAGGTTGGGAAGAAATTGGAACTTTTATATGTTGTTGGTGGGTACATAAAATGGGGCAGTCACTTTGGAAAACAATTCGGCAGTTCCTCAAAATATTAGACATAGAGTTACCATATGCCCCAGCAAGTCCAGTCCTAGGTGTATGCTCCAGAGAACTGAAAACATGTCTGCACAAAACCTTGTATATGAACATCCATTAGCAGCATTTTTTGTAACAGCTAAAAGGTGTTCACAATCTAGGTGCCCATCGCCTGAAGAATGGATAAACAGGATGTGGTTTATACACTGTATATAATATGCAACTGGATATTGTTCAGAAATAAAGAGGAATTATATACAGATACATGGTATAACATGGACAAACTTGGAGAGATGCTAAGTGAAGAAGCCAGTCACAAAAGACCACACAGTAAAGGACTGCACTTGTATGAAATGTCAGAATAGGTAAATCCATACAGACTGAAGGCAGATGGGTGGTGGTCAGGAGCTAGGGGAGGGGAGAATGGGCAGTGAACTCTCATGGATGTGGGGTTTCTCTCTGGGGTGGTGAAAATCCCCTGGAATTAGAGAGTGGGATGGGTGCACAATTGTGCAAATATACTAGCAATCACAGAACTGCAAACTTTAAAGGGTGGGTGGATTTTATGGGATGTGAATTATATCCCAGTAAAGTTGTTCTAAAAGCAATTTTTCCATCTCTAGCCACGGCTCCATTTCTCTCTCGTCCTTTGCAGTGAAATTCCTCAAATGACTTTGCCAGTTTGGCTCCTGTCCTCTGGGTGCTTTCCAGCGGTCCCCTGTTTCCACCACTCCACAAATGGTCTCTGATCATGGTGGCCACCTTGTAGGCGACACTGCAGTGATATCCGTGTTACTGAACACAGGTGGTTCTCAGTCCTCCTGCCCCCTGAGCACCTCCTAGGCAGCATCTGGCAGGCTGCTCCCTTATGCCCACCTCGGTTACACTGTCCCAGACCTCCTCCCCCTCGCCGGCTGCTCCTCCTTCACCTCTGCTGCCCCCATGTCCATTCTCTCCCGTGGGGCTCTAGTGCCTCAGCCCAGGTTCCCCCAGGCTCTAGTCCCTCCTGCACAATCTCCAACTTTACACTTGGAAACAGCTCCTGCTACTCACAGTCCCCACAACAGACCAGGCCCTGCTTCATCTCCCTGTCCTCTCACTCATCTCTGGCTGCTCTCCTTCTCTCTAGCCTTTCAAGCCACACTGACCTCTCCCAGCTCCATCACCAGGCTGGGGACATTCCCACCCCAGGGCATTTGCACTTGTTGCTTTCTCTGTCTTGGACGTTCTCCTCCCAGATATCTGACTCATTTCCTTCAGGTCTTGACTCAAGTTCACATTTTCAGTGACACCTTGCCTGGCCACTAAGATCTGAGATTGTAGCCACCCAGCCCCCACTGTCCCTGTCTCTGCATTGTTGTTATCTGTAGACTCAATCCTTGTAATGTCCTCCACTATATACTTATTCCCACCTACCCCCACGGAGAGGACCTACATCAAGAAGAGTGTTGAGATCACCTTTCCAGAAAGCAAATGGATAAAGGCACATCGAGGGAGCAGAGCTAATGAGGGGCAGGCGAGAGCCTTTCCACAGTGCGCCCCTCTGGATTGGACAGCTTCCTGGTGCTGGGAAAGACCCCACAGACGTGAGAGCGTATACCACCCATTCAGTTGTGTTTGTGGTCTGTCTCTCTTCACTAGTGCGAGCTCCATGAGGGGAGGGATTTTTGTCTGTTCGCTTCACAGCCGTGGCCCCAGTGCTGTAGGTGCTCAGTAAACTCTCGTGGAAGGAGGGAAGAAAATAATGTAGCAGGCAGGTTTTTTCGGATTTCATTTTCCATCTCACCTACACGCGGGGCAGGCCGAACACCCGCACCATCTCGGTCCCTGCCTCTCCTGGTGCTGGAGGAAAGGCTGCCTCCCGCCAGCTTGGTGAGGGGAGCTCCGAAGTCAGGCTGGTGTCTGTGCCCTTATTCCAAGCGACCCTCCAGAGTCACTGCAATGAGAGCGACCCGCAGTGCCCGGTCCTGGTGAGGACGGGGAGTACCTACAGCCTCCTCTGCTGAGGGGGTGCAACCTGGTCTAACTCCTGCAGGGAGCTCTCAGACAGCATCTGCTAAAGCCACATGTACCAGTGTCCTGTGGACCCAGCAGTACCGGCCCTATCATGCACCTGACAGAAGGGAGAGCTTTGTCCACCAAAGACATCCCTGGGAATGGTCACAGCAGCTTTATTCATGCCAACCCCCAAGCTGGAAACAATGCAAATGCATGTCCCCGGGAGAGCAGACACACAGTTGTGCAGGGCTCACTCAACAGTATATTCCACCACTGGAAAAACCCCAAGTACAGATGCTCACGCCAACATGGGGAGGGGTCATACACACGGATTTGAACGAAGAATTCTGAACCAAAAAAATGCATACGTCATATTCTATTTATACAAATTAAAAAAAAAAAAACCCCAACAACAACAAGGGAAAACTTCAGTGAACACTGGTTACCCTTGGAGGCAGGAACCCTGGGGAGCGCCCGAGGGAGCCATCTCTCCGGAGGTGGTGCTCATACACATGCACACTTCCGTGCACGCCCGTGTGTGTGTGTGTGTGTGTGTGTGTGTGTGTGAAGTCTCACTGAGCTGAAGTTTCACTAACTTCAGATTTGCGCACTTTACTAGATATAGGTTAGAACTCAATAAAAAAAAAACCCTCAAAGTCCCAGGGGGTGCTCCAGACGTCTGACTGCCCCCTCTTATGAGCTATGTGTCCCCCATGCTAATTTCCTCTTCATACTGCTCTGAAGACTTACTGATTCTCCTAACTGCTTACTCCTTCACCTTTGGAGAGCAAATCAATGTGCAAAGGCCTTGGACAGAACTGTAGAGGACCTGGGTACTCCCCGGAAGCCCCTCCTTGCAGAGCTCAGCGTTTCTGCGTCATTGTTGTCCTAACTTGACAAGGACTGGACGGCTTTGTTTCCCCAAATCAGGTTTGCATCTGAATTATGTTTGTTCCTCAGAGTTTTGACTCATGTGATAATCAGCTTGTGCCTGAGTGAGATGTCGCATTGTTCCTGACTTGAATCAAAGAAACAATCACTGTGTCCATTGTGCTTTTGAATGCTCTGTTTTCGTATCTTGGAGCTGTTCATCATTGGGTGCGTTTCTCCCTAATTGAATTGAATTCTGCACAGTGTCTTTGTCACAGCCTCATTCTGGGATGAATGTAGGGCCCCTGAGCCCTTTCCTGAGACCCTCGGGAGAGTCCCTGTGGCCCCCTGCCACGTGATTCAGGACCACTCTCTCTGCACAGGTGAGAGACGCAACCTCATAGCTCTCGGTACCTCCGTTCAGTCCTACTGGCTGTTCTGGTTGTTCTGACCTGGATCCTGGCTCATTTCCAGAGCCAGGATATAGACGGCTCAGTGGCACTGAAGCCAGTGGCCAAAGCAAGGAAGAGGTTCCCCCAGGGGTGTGGGAGGAACAGTCCTGTGCTTGCCTTTATTCCCAGTCACAATGCTCTGACACCACATGTTGGGGGCTCCCCACACCAAGCGGTTCTCTACAACGCCAGCTAGGTGTCCTACAGTTCATTTGGCTCTGACGCTCTCTCCCCCACATCAGTGCAGATGCCACAGACCAGACTGTCCCCTCTTTGGATGGCAATCACAAGTCATGGGGTGTCACCTGTCCTTCTCACTGACTGTGATCCCCGTGGGTTTGATGATTTGGAACCTTCATCATGACTGATCATTAGCGCAGTTTCTGGTCCCCCTCCCCTTCTGGGAGAATAAGGGGTGGGACCAAAAGTTCTAAGCTTTTAATCACAGCTTAGTCTTTCTGGTGCCCACAAGTTCTGCCTCATTAGGACACCAGGCACTCCTGCCATCCGGGAAATTCCAAGGTATTTGGAAGCTCTGTACCAGGATTTGGGTATAGAAACCAATCCTCCTTGGGACACCTGGGTGGCTCAGTTGGTTGGACGACTGCCTTCGGCTCAGGGCGTGATCCTGGAGTCCCGGGATCGAGTCCCACATCAGGCTCCCAGCTCCATGGGGAGTCTGCTTCGCTCTCTGACCTTCTCCTCGCTCATGCTCTCTCTCACTGTCTCTCTCTCTCTCAAATAAATAAATAAAATCTTTAAAAAAAAAAAAAAAAAAGAAACCAATCCTCCTTTTTTTTTTTTTTTTTTTTGTATTATTTTGCACCAGGGAATTCTAGGGTGAGGGCACCCAAAGAACAAACATACACAGGTGAGCCACAGGTGTCCACCACTCTGGGAACCCCCTCCAGCAGCAAGGGGCAAGGAGTTGGGGGCTGGCCTGTGTTTCAAGGTGAGGACATGAGCACAGAACAGAAGGGCGTGGGGAGCCTCTGCCTGTCCTGGCTGTGATGACTATACCCCGGCCCTCAGCCAGACTCCCTCTCATTGGGTGCCTCTGCCTGGACTCTACTCTCTTAAGCCAGCTCTAGGTCAAGGCTGGGGGAAAGCAATTAGCCAGGGGGCTAGGTTGGCCCAAGGCTGAGAGGGTTCCTCTACGTTCTGGGTGGGAGTGGGGACTCCAGGAGGCTTCGTGGGGATACAAAGGAAGGCATTTCGGCATTTAAAGAATGCTGGCTATGTGCAACTGCATGAAGTTTCCTTTTGTACGCACAAAGGAAAACGTGTGTGTGTGTGTGTGTGTGTGTGTGTGCAGTTCCAGAATCCTGGGAGCCTGGGTTCCCACCCCGGGGTGTTGCTGTGGGCAGCTAGGGGTCACGTGAAGTCCCACTGTGTGGAGAAACAGCGGCACGGATGACTGGCTCCGGGAACCCAACTCTACCCACCCCCCCTCCTACCCCGCTCCAGCTTGGGAGCTACTGTGAGCAAAACTGTTCTTCAGAAAGCCCGTTCTTTGGGGTCAGAACATCTGGCAGGACCCCCTAAAGGGACACTCCAGGGACTGAAATTTCCCCTTGTTTTTGCCCAGAAATGTCTGGCTTGGTCTCCCCCCCGCAACCCGTTTCTCTCCCTCCCTGCCCGCCCGCCTGCCTTTCTGTTTTCAACATTGGAACATTCCAGTCAGAGCTGGGCTCTGTGGTGGTGAGGGGAGCCAGCAGGAGAAGGACTCTGGGAGGACACGGGACAAGACTGGCCACAGCCTCTCCGCTGGCACAGATTCATGAGTGTCAAGGGCGCCCTTGCCCTGGGGGCCTCAGCTTCCCAGCCCAAAGAGGGAAGGAAATGGGGAAGAGCCCCTGGAGAGTCCCCGGGTGTTCACTCTCCCTTCCCAAGCGGGAGCCCCTGTCCTCACTCTTGATTCCTCCCTTCTAGACGGCTCCAAAAGCTAGCCTGAGGCTGTAACATGGGGTGTCTGGGAGGGGCGGGAGGGGTGTGTGGGCACGCGCGGGTGTACAGGGCTCACTGTCCATTGGGATAAGGACTCTACCTCTCAGGTCCTGACTCAGGCCCACCTCTGCAGTCTTGCCTAAACCACTTCCTCCAGGGCTCTATGGACGCTCCTTCTGGCTCCCCCAGTGCTCCACAGGCTCCCCCAGTTCGGCGTGGATTATCTAGAAAGGCACAGGAGGGCGGGGGACAGGCAAGGAAGGGTTGGAGACACCCCCAATATCAGGCTCAAGGACCTGGGTGCAGGCACTGATGGAGGCAGCACTAGCTGGTTAGGGGAAGGTGACGGGGTCAGTTTGGACACAGGAGTTGTGAGGTCCCCGTGACCCCAGCATCTTGCAGACTCCCCCTCCCCCAGAACCTAGGGGAAGTCCCAAAGTCACCTTCTAAAAATGGCATCTGTGGAACCCAGCTGAGCGTTGTGGGGGCTGCAGGTGAACGACGAATGAGGGGCCCCCTGCCCTCAAGCAGCCCAGACTGGAAGGCGCACTCGGGCACCTCATGCAAGGTGCGGGGTGGGAGCCACAGCTGGGGCTGCAGGTGCTCTGGGAGCACAGATGGGAGAGCCATGCTGCCCTGGGGCAACCAGGAAGGCTGCAGAAGGGAGGTGGCTGCAGCACTGGGGCTTACAGGGGGGCACAAAGTTCATGCACAAAAGCAGATGAACCTCCAGAGTCAGCAAGTAGCCCAGAGAAGACCAGGGTGCGGCCCTGTTGGGCTTGGAGAGGCAGAATCCCTCCTCCGGCCCACAGCCCTCGCCCCAAGCTCTGTCCTCTGGGCACCGGTATCTCACAGAGTCTGCTCAGGGCTAAGGCTGAGCAAGCACATGGAGAGTGTGTGGGCCCCTTCCCAGATGGAGCCCGGATGCAGAGAGGCAGGGAGACAGCTGGCAAGCATTGAGGAGGGAGGCTTCGGGCAGCCCAGAGCCTGCTGGCGCCACGTGTGCAACGCCTCTGACTTGGAGGCAGCCTCTCCCCTGCCCACAGGCCTCGGGAGGGTTACTTCCTGAAGGCCTGGGTCAGAGGCAGGCCAGCGGAAGTGGCTGCCTTGGTTTGTGAGTGGCCTGAGAGCCCCAGGATCCTGCCTGAGAACTGGGTCAGCCCTGCAATCACTCCCCACCTGCCTGGTAGCTGCACCCGGCAGGGGCCCTGACTTCCCCTATAGCCCCTTTCTGGCTGAGTCCCCAAGAACAGGCTGCGGCCAGGGGCGCCTGGGTGGCTCAGTGGGTTAAAGCCTCTGCCTTCAGCTCAGGTCATGATCCCAGGGTCCTGGGATCGAGCCCCGCATCAGGCTCTCTGCTCAGCAGGGAGCCTGCTTCCCTTCCTCTCTCCACCTGCCTCTCTGCCTACTTGTGATCTATCAATCAAATAAATAAATAAAATCTTAAAAAAAAAAAAAAAAGAACAGGCTGGGGCCAGGCAGAAGCAGCCCCTTTCTGGCTGAGTCTCCAAGAAGAGGCTGGGGCTGGGCAGAAGCTGGGCCAGCTGACATCCCCTGAGGCCAACCAGGAGGCTGTCCCCCTCCTGGGGGACAGGTCTGACCTCACGTCTCCAGGAAGTTCTGCCTGGGAGGGGGTGGATAGGCATTTCCTGTCCCTGCTGACAGGGCAGCAGTCAGTGTCTGGGGGAAGGGAGCTTCCTTACCCTCCAGAAAGAGGCCCACCAGTTCTCATCTAGCACCTTGACCGGAGGCTCCAAATATGACGCTCATTGGCCATTTCATTACCATCCCTTCCGCCCGAAGGCCCCCAACCTCATTTCTTACTTGATTCATTTCTTCAATCCACAAAGGTTCAGTGCCAAGGACAGGAGGGGACAGTGAACAAAAGACCCAGCGTCCCAGCCCCGGGGGAGACCACTGTCCTCTCTGATAAAGTCGTGCCTTCCCGGGGCTCAGCCAAACATCACCTTCTCCAGCAAGCCCTCCCTGATCACACAACTATCCCTCTGGCCACTGGCTTTATCTATCTATCTGTCTCTCAGGACTCGGGCTGCATCCCCCTCAGGATGGCCTTGTGTAACCTGGCTCTGCCCTCCTGAGACCAGTGGCCAGATGGGTCTCAGTAAGAGGCAGCCACTGTCACCATCAGCATCCATGCCGCCCATCCTCCATCATCACCAAGGAGGGATAAGGTTCCTCCAGTCCTGCCAACCCCTTGCCTGGCTCCCTGCCTCTGGCACACAGTGTGCAGTTGTGAGCAGCTCCCGTGCAGGCGAGCCCTATTTAAGAAAGCTTGACATCGGAAAATCCCAAGTCACAACTCCCAGGCAGGGGTCCCTGGCTTGCTGCCCGCAGAGGCCTCCCTCAGTATCCGAGTCCCCCAGGACCACTGCAGCCCTACCCAGGGGAATGTCAAACTCTAAAGGGAAGCCTGCCTGTCAGTTCGGTCCCCAATGCCCTGAGGTCACCGCTGAGACTTCACTTTCCACCTGGAGCGACTTTGGTCAGGACTGATGCCACAGGGGCGCTTCAGGCAAGGCGGAGGTGGTGGGGGCCTCTGTGCCCCACAAATGCATGGGTCTGGTCCTCAGACCCTCCCCTGGCCTGTGTCCACTTCCCAGGAGGAGGGGCAGGGCGGGCCTCTCCCAGGGCTTAAGGATCCACCTCTGGCAGGAACACGGAGTCCCTGCACAGCTGGGAGGAAGGAATCCTGGGCTGTGGAAGGGAGCACTTGGCTGGCAGGACAGTGGGTTCCCTGTCCTCGCCAGGCCTAGTAAGCAAAGCCCCAGGAGACAGAGAGGGCTGGGATGTCGGCCCAGCAGATCCAGCCCTGCGGCCAGACCTCAAGCTTCATTCCGGGAAGAGGGAACTTCACAAAAAGCAGAGGCACTGATTCAGCCTGAGAACTCCTGACCTTCTCCATGCGCAGGGATGGCATCGTGGCCAAGGGCAGGGGTCAGCTGCGTGGCCTCGACTAGGGGCAGCTCCGGTGCCTCGCAGGACCATACCTGCTGGGGAAGTCAGTGAGAGAAAGCAGAATCCCCCAGCAGCCTGGAGGGCAGCCAGCCCCTTCTCGGAACAGCCTGGGGGGGCAGGTGCAGGCAGGGCCTGGCCTGACCTGTGACCCAAGCCAGGATGACGAGCCTGTCTCTGAAGGGGTACCAGACCTAAAGGAGTCAGAGTTGGGGTCTCCTGAGGCAGCACCTTCCCTTCTCGGGCTTCTTTTCTGAGAGGTCCTTCTTCCTCCTAACATATTCCCCTCTGGGCTTCAGTGGCGAGCATCGACCTCTCATACTGGCCCAGGGCCAATGTTCAGCCCGTGGCATTTACCTTGCTTCCTGGTGCACCCTCTGCTGTAATCCAGAACAGGGGACGGACCAGGCCTTTAGGAGGAGATGGTGACAGCCCGGGCTTGCCGTCTACCACCCACCACCGCAGGCAGATGTGGCCTCAGCGGAGCCTGGTTCCCCTCTCAGGGATCCTAGGAGTCTGGGGTGGCTGACCAGATGCTCTCTCTGCCTCAGCCACCTGTACACAGCTGTCAGGCAAGCTCTGGAAAGCAAAGAGCAGATTTGCTGCCTTATGGCAGGTTCCAGTGGCTCCCGGCTTATCAGAGCTGGCCCCACCACCTGTGTGGCCTCAGTGCAGCCATAGTGCTCTGGAACAGCTCCTCTCCTCAGGGCCTTTGTACTTGCCATTCCCTCCTTCTGGAATGCCACCTCTCCAGGTGGCACTGCTCACTCCTTCTCACCATTTGAGGGGAGCTTACCTCTGTGGGGTGCTTCTGTCCACCTGCCCACCACATCATGCCTCAGTCCCTGTCCCCATCACAGCATACATGGGGACTGACACCACCTGCTCCTGTTACTTGTCTCCTCGGCCAGAGGAAAAACCTTAAGAGTGGGGATCTTGTGTGTCTCACCATGGCTTGTTCCCAGCACCTGGCATGGCCCAGAGGCCCCCTCAAAGCTTGTTGGCCATTCAAGCCCTTGAGTCCTTGCAGGCCCCAATAGGTGGGGGCTACTAGGGAAGCAGGAGTAAGGGCCCTGGGCTGAGGGCCGAGCCAGCAGCTGCCCAGCCCTGGTGAGGAGGGCATGTCTCTTGGCCACCTGTCCTGCACGCATAGGGTCTTGTCTGTGCCCCTGTGGCAGGTCCCCGAAGAGAAGGCTGGCGACACCCAGCTGTAGGCAGTCCTCCTTCCTCTTCACAGGAATGCTGCCTGGTGCTTCTACTCCCCCCTTTACCCAGCAAGAGCGGCTCGAGGAGAGTGGGGCTGTGACCAGGAGGCCAGTGGTTGGAGCTGGGCACCTACCCTGGGGTGAAGGGATGGGGCTGCCAGGCCTAGCTGTGAGAGGGTATGTGATCTGTCTTCAGGAAGTTGCCCCTTATCCCGTCACCTGTCCTACCCTGAGCCCGCTGGCCGGGCGGAACCGGCCTGGACCTGTTTGTGCGGCTCAGGGAGGCCAAGGGCTTGAAAACCAGCAAGTTGTTCTTGGACACACCTCTGACTCTTCCCCCGCCCGCTCCTGCCCATGCAAGAAGGCCACAGGCAGGCCCGGGTGCTGGCACTTTACCGCTTCTACCCTCCCTCACAGGGGTGGCTCTCCGTCCACAACGGGCTGGGAGCCAGCGACCCGCTGAGTCAGACGTGGTGCTCTAGCCAGACCCTCTGGTTCTGTCCGCACAGGAGGACTTGAGAACTAGCCAGAGGGGGATTCTTCCCCCGGGGCCTGGAGCCCTGACGAAGGGGTTTTAAGCACGGGGCCATGTGGGCTGGGAGAGGCTTTCCTGGTCCCAGAGTCACTACTTCTAGCTGACAGTGACTTCCCCCTCCGCAGCGGGCTCTGGCCAAGTTCAGCCCGGCAACAAGGAGATGAGAGCAGGAGCCAATCAGGAGACCGTGTCGCCAGCTGCGGGCCAGCCCTCAGGAGCCTGGCATTGAAGCTCCAGCCTCGACACACTCACTCTGAGCAAGGCCAGTCACTGCACGGGGGGGGGGGGGGGGGGGCGGGGGGGGGGCTTCCCCAGTCAGCGGCACCCTCCCCAGGGGCAGGCCAGGCAGGAGGCTGCCTGGGACAGCTTTATGCCAGGAAGGCCCAGGCAGAGCTGACGAGTGGCTCTGGGTTTGTGCTCTGTGCCTCTGTTCAGATGATTCACACCTAGGGGACAGGGCTCCAGGCACTGGGCCATGGGCAGAGCCTCCAGGGTGATGGGGCCATGTTCTCAGGAAGCAGCCCAGGTGTGGCCTGAATGTCCCAACCCACTGCGCTGCCAGTGTTCCCAGGACACCATGGGGGACAGTTGTGGACATCTGCCACCTCACATGGTTTCAACCCCTAATGAGCCGTGTCTGAAGCAAGACACTCCTGAACTTTTTGACCACATGAGTGAATAAACGTTCTTTTTATTGTTAAGTCAGTCTGGGTGGGGTTTCTTTCACTGGCAGTGAAGGGTTCTAACAGAAATCACCGCTTTCCTCAGCCATAGAGAGATGAGGGCTGGAGTGAGGGGCATCAGACACCTAGACACCTGGAGAGAAGGGAGATGGGGCCAGAGGCCCGGGCACATGCCTGGGACCCTCAGGGAGCCATGCGGCAGTCCCACGCCTGGTGGGCACCCACAGCATGGCAGTCTGTCTGGCTCAAGGTGAGCCCACATGCCTGGCCTGAGAAGGCCCAGCTAGCCAGGCAAGGTGCGTGGGCAGACCTTGTTTCCAGCCCTCCCAGTCTTCCCTGGGGGGTGTGCTTTTCTGTGGGGCAGGTGCTGGGGTGCATGGCCTCAGGGGACCTCATTCCAGTCCTATCTTCCCTCTGGTCCTCTGAAAGGTGCCTCGGGTTGTCTAGCTCAAGGGATCATCTGGGACTACAGCTCCTAGGGCTGAGAAAAGGCACTATTTGTTCCTAAGAGGCCAAAGTGTTTTGGGTTTGCTAGGTGGACGGAGAATTACCTGAAGTGGAAAAGAAGGATGCCAACGTCCAGCACAAAGGCACTAGGATCCAGAGAGAAAGAGCCATTCCCACTGCACCTGCCACCTGTGGGGGCAGGGTCCTGGGGGCCGGGGGGCAGCCTGGGACCTCTGCCCTCGCCTGGGCCTGGGTCATGGAGTCTGCCTGGATGCAGAAGGGCCTGGGAGCCCCTCCGTCATGGCCGCAGACACGGTCAGCTGTGGAAGGCTGACCAGGAGACGCCCGAGGCGTAAAACTCCACGCGGCTGGGCCAGTCGCCGTCCCCACTGCCCTCCTTGTCCTCGTCAGAGTCCTCCTCGTCCCCGCTGGACGCCCCGGTGCCGGCCCCGGAGAGGTAGGATGGCTGCCCGGGGGACCCCACGCCCGGCTCCTCCTCCTCCTCCTCCTCCCTCCGCTTGCAGGCGGCCAGCTCGCGGTAGCACAGGCTGCAGACGCGCAGGGGCTTGGGCGACAGGCGCGGCAGGAGGAAGCGCTCCCGCGAGCACTCGGCACACACCACGAAGCCGCACTTGCGGCAGTGGTGGCGCCGCGTGAGGGCGGAGAAGCGCGTCTGCGTGCAGCGCATGCAGATGTCCGTGGCCTTGTCGGGGATCCAGGGCGCCGCGTGCTCCGTGCTGGGCGGGCGGCCCGTGGCTCGCAGCTGCCGCCGCACGCACTCCTCGATGTGGCTGATCCACTCCTGGCGTTCCGTGGCGGAGGCGGCCGATACCACGAAGGACTTCCTGGCCGTCTTGATCATCCAACGGTTCTTGGCCCGCGGTGTCTCGGGCAGCGGCTCGAGGGTCACCTCCTCCAGCGGGATGACGTGCTGGCTGCGGTACTTGCGCTTGGGGAGCACCACGCTGCCATACACCAGGATGTCGTTGAACAGGAAGAAGATGCGCGGCTTGGCCTTCTTGCGGCACTCCTTGGTGAGCACGCCCTCGCCCAGCAGCACCCGGCCCGGCAGGGCCAGCGGCTGCCCCGACGCCCCGAAGCAGCTCTCCACCGCCGCGATGCGCTGGCTGTTGATCTCCGTGTTGGCCAGGGAATCCACCATCTTCTCTGGCCGCCGGGCTGCGGGAGGGGCGGCGGGTGAGGGAGGCGGCAGCTGGCGGGGGTGGGGGGCCGCGGGGTAGGGGTGGGAACCACACGGCTCTCCCCAGCTCACTGACCATCCCCACCCCCAGCCATTACCCAACTGGAACCCACAGGGCCCAGACGGCCAGCCAACCACAGGCCTGCTGCCCCAGTAGCCAGAGCCAGCTCTTCCACAAGGAGCTGCTGAGAGGTGAAGGAGGAGTCCCCAGTCGGGGGCGGGCAGGTGGCAGTCAGTCAGGGATGGGGGTACAGCAGCGAAGAGAAGAGCAGTGACTAATCCAGGCCACGGCTGTGGTGGTGGGGGGTCAACTTCTTGGGAGCCAGAGGAGAAGAGTCCCTACTGGCGTCTACCCAAGGGGCAAGGATACTGAACCCCAACCCCTGCCCAACACCAGAGACCTGGCACTTGGGCCTGTCCCAGGTGGAAGGGCGCAGGGGCGTGTACCAGGACAGCAAGTGCCAGGGACCTGCGCCCCTAACCCACCATGGCCTCTGCCATCCAAGCCAAACCATCACAGACCTGCACCCACTCCCTCAGACTCTGGCTCAGTGGGCACCACTTCCCCTGTCACAGGTACCATGTGCTGGCTGCCTCCTCCATGTCAAGCATGATTCTCTTATTTAGTCCCCACACCAACCCGAGGAGGCAGAATCTCCCACTGACGGAGGGGGGAAACTGAGGCTCTGTGAGTAAGTAGGAGGCCCAGAGCTTGTTCCCCCGGGGTGGGGGGTGGACAGTGCCTTCCTCTGTGGAGTGTGGGGTCCTCTCTGTCCTCCTCTGCCAAGCATGAAATGTCAGTAGCCCAGATCTCATCCAGGCGCTCCCTTGTTCTGTTCACACACCCTCCCTTTGACCTTCGGGACTCGAAGCTTTGAAGACCACCCACATCCCACTGACTCCCCAGATCAAGCCTCCAGCTGTGGCTTCTCTGCTGCACTGTTAAGCCTGGATATCCACCTGCCCACATGATTTCCCACCTGCTCATCTAAGAAGGTTCTCAAATTCAACATGCCCAACATAAACCCAGCTTTTCCCTCCAGTTCCTCTTTTCCATAAGCAGAACCACTGTTCACCCATCTGTTAAGCCCCAAATCAAGGACTCATCCTCCTCTTTCCTGTACCCTAAAGAGTCACCTCATGAATAAACTCCACCATTTTTCTCTCTCAAACTGGCCAGAGTTTGTTTGCCTACTTCTCACCACACAGCTACATGACTGAATCAACAGCAAGGCGCCATGAGGTCTTGCCTGAAATAGGCTGTCCCTGGGCTCTCGGCTCTCATCTCCCTTCAGAAAGGGTCTCTGACAACCCCATCTCAAGTACAGGGTTGGCAAACTATGGCCTGAGGGTCAAATCTGGCCCACAGCCAGTTTTTGTAAATAAAGTTTTATTGGAACACAGCCACACTTGTTCATTTAAAATTGTCTGTGGCTGTTTTCATGCTGCAATGGCAGAGATGACTCATGGTGACAGACACCGTAGGCTATTATAAAGCCTGAAATATTTACTACCTGACCCTTTACAGATAAAGTTTTTACTGCCAGTTTCTCTAAGACATTACCCTATTTTGTTTTTTCTTCCAGGACTTACCAGGACCTAATATTTTCTTATTTATCATTTGCTTACATGTTTTCTATTTCCCTCACCGGGTTGTAAGCATGAGAACAGGAGCCTTTTCTTGTTCACTACAGTATCCCCGGTGCTTGAAACAGTGCCGAGCACACAGCAGGTGTTTTGTAAGTTGCTGGTGAATGAAGGAGCCTTTCCAAAGCTCCCCGAGGGTCTGCCATGCGTGAGTCAGCCTTACTTCTGAGGAAAAAGCTGGTTGAGAGCTGACCTCACCGCCACCACCATGTGCATAATAAGTGTGCCCAGGCACACACAGCATGACCCTGGCTGAGCTGATCACGCACGTGGTATTTCTGGGTCACCACACTGCAGTTCTAGAAGTCAGACCACGTATGGGAAACGAGAGTGGGGCCCAGTGCGGAGGCTGAATGCATTGCACAAGAGGGGTGCTCGGCCCCCTGAGTCACATACTGCTTGCCCCCTTCAGACCATAAGGGCATCCTGAGAAGTGCGGCCCACACCACCTTATGTAAGAACCACTATTTTTAGGTTGCTAATCTTGGTTTTGTGTTGCAAATCTCGCTGATTGTTGGTGACAGCCCTGGGCTGTCCTGCTAGGACGGATCAGTGGGTCCCTGTTGTGGACAATCTGGCAAAATTCCAGAGGCCACCCCCCCGCCCCGGGCTGGGCTGAGGGCTGGGATGGGCTGGCTGAGGGCTCCACTGGAGGAGCTAGGAGCGCAGCCGAGGGAGATCCCCAAGGGCCGTGAGTTCATGACCTGCTGCGGAACAACAGAGATGCCTAGCAGTGGGGGAAGGGTTCCACAGTTGGACCACTCACACGCGGGAAGAGTGCCAGCAGCTATGATGACACCCAATCCACGCGGGTCAATGTGGAGTGACCACAGACATCAAACACTGAGTGGAGAGAGCAGCCTGCCAAACGGTATGTGACAACTCATATGCAGACATTACACAACGTTGCAGAAGTGTTCAAGACACTAGATCCACGAACGAAGATGGAGAGGATGGAGCTTCACGCTCACGAGGGTGGCTAACTGTCAAAATAAATAAGTAAATAAATAAATAAATAAAACCCTAAAACCCCCAGGTAATAACAAGGGTTGGGAAGGACACGGAGAAGTTGAACCCCTGGTGCGCTGTGGCGGGGGGAGGGATGTAAACTGTGTCGTGCTATGGAAAAGAATAGGGAAGCTCCTTGAGAGATCAAACACAGAAATACCAGCTGACCCAGTAATTCCATTCCTGGGTGTCTCCCCACAAGACGGGAAGCAGGGTCTCAAAGTGGTACCGTACGCCCACGTTCACGGCGGCGTCATTCACAGCAGCCGAGAGGTGGAAGGAACCTGCATGTCCATCGATGGCTGAAAGACTGGACAAAATGTGCCACAGAAGGTACTTCAGCCGTAAAAGGAAGGAAATTCTGACCCCTGCTACCACGTGGATGAATCCCGAGGACATTTATGCTCTGTGAAATAAGTCGGTCACCAAACGACAAGTCCTCGACCGGTTCTACTCCCATGCGGCATTGCAAGTAGTCAAATGCACGGAGACAGAAAGTGGCCCAGGCTGGGGGGCGGCAGGAGGAAGAAGAGCTGTTATTTAATGGGTAGAGAGTTTCAGTTCTGCAAGATGAAAAGAATTCTGGAGATGCTTCACAGCAATGGAAATATACTTAATACCACTGAACTGTACACTTAAAAAGGGTTAAGACAGGTTAAAATCAAATGATGGACCCAAACCAAAGAAAGTGGCCTGGAGAAGGGGCACCTGGATGTAACCAGCAATGGCGGGGAGAGGGGGAATCAAGCAGGACTTCACCTTTATAATATTCTTTCTTTCATTTAAAAAAAAAAAAAGGCAGCAACAAAGTGATAAAACACAATACTGGTCAATTCCAGGAAGTGGGAACATAGGCCTCTTTTTCTTTCTCTCTGTCTAAATGTAAGGTCCTCAAAAAGACAAGCCACAGGACAGAGTCTGCACCCAGAGCCCTCCTGGCTGGGAGCTCCACGCTGCGGGGCTCACGACGGGTCATCTGGTGGGGCTTCCCCTGACCGCCCAGGGACACAGGCAACGCTGGGGGGAGGGAGCCTTGAGAAAGGATGCCACTTGTTCCCTTCAAGCTCACCTATGTGTCACCCAGTCTTGTGGCCACAGACCAAGGCTTACTTAACACATTTGGCAGCTGGGACAGACAGACAGACAATGTGCTGAGACAGCAGCCAGCAGACGGCCCCCATCCGGTCCTGGGGGTTTGGTGAGCTTGAGAGGCCAGCTTGCCCAGGTCCCCCTCTGACCCAATGCCACCCAGGGGGGCAGCCTGCAAGAAGTGAAAAGCGAGGGGCGCCTGGGTGGCTCAGTGGGTTAAAGCCTCTGCCTTCGGCTCGGGTCATGATTCCAGGGTCCTGGGATCGAGCCCCATATCGGGCTCTCTGCTTGGCAGGGAGCCTGCTTCCTCCCCCCTCTCTCTCTGCCTGCCTCTCTGCCTACTTGTGATCTATGTCTGTCAAATAAATAAATAAAATCTTTTTTAAAAAAAAAATAAGTGAAAAGCGGCACCCAGGGAGGGGAGAGGTTTAGGCAAGGGAGAGCCTACAACCCTGTCTCCTTAGGACAGGGGAGGAGAGAGCTGACCCACACCTCCTGGGGCCGACCTGCCTCAGGACAGGCTCTGGCTTTGGGATACTGCGTGTGTTGCCTCTGGGCAGGGCACCCAGCACGCAGGGTGCTGACAGAGAGTGGATACTTCTGAAGGGTGAGTGTCTGGCAGTGGGGCAATGAACAGAGTTGCTTTCGGGGGGAGGGTTTGGGAGGCTGCTAGGCTCCTGGGCTGGCCCTCCTGAACACAAGTGATCCCACCACCTGAGTGGGCTAAAGGTACGTGGTGAGCATGGGGATCTGGGGAGCCAGGATGCGACAGTTGCTTGATGGCCAGGGTTCTGTGCATGAGGGCCGAGGTGTCACATGTGATCTACACCAGGGCTGGCCAGTCCACGTCAAGTTCCAATTCATTGGAACGCCATGTCAGAGACTGGCTTACAAAGCTGAAAACATTTACCATTTGGCCCCTTATAGGAAAAATGTGCAGAACCTCATCTATGCCTGATCTGTACCACCCCATGCAGTCAGATGTGTAACACACCTACTCCAGGGACACACCTGACATAGGGCTGTGTCCTGAGTGAACTTGTTCTCTTGTCTCCTCCACTCAGAAACAGTTTGTGTGATTTAAGAGAGATGTCTGGGATCCCACCTTGGGAACTCTGGAAAGCAGGTGGGACCCAGCTCTCCTGTGAAAGCTATAGTTGGGGATATCAGAAAGGGAGGTATCGGGCCAAGATCACAGAGGTGGGGAGTCAGGATGCTGGTCCCTCTGGCTTCTACTGACTGGGGCCAGGCTGATTCATCGCCGCCCCTCCTTCCCTCTAGCCCCAACGAGGTCCACTGTGCTCCCAGGCCTTCTGGATTTCACCTTCCAAATGTGTACTGTAAGTCCTACTGTGCTTGGCATCAGGTAACAGCAAAGAAGTAGGAACCAGGCCCTTGAGTAACAGACTCCCGAGTGGGACAGTCAGACTAGTACGTAAGTCAACAAGGTAATGTCTACTCGTGCGCGTGATAACTGCCATGAAGCAAAAAGCTGATCTGACCGGCAGAGCTGGGGTGGGGGTGGGGGTCAGGCAAGATCTGGTGAGGAAGTAACCTTGAGAGCCAGTCATGCAAAGGCTGGAGGAAAGAATGTTCTGGGCCTTGGGAACAGCTCAAGAATCTGATCCATGGAGACCACGGAGGAAGGAGTGAGGGTAAGAGTTAAGGTCAAAGGGGCCAGCACAGCCAGTCTTCAAGGTCCACAGGCCGAGATTTTTCTCCAAGTACACTGAGGAGAGTGACATGATCCAGGTCCCTTCCTTCCAGAGGGGCTGCCCCTCAGCCATGTCTAACCCTGTGCTTCCTGGAGGCCCTTCTCCATGAAAAAAAAAAAAATAGTAATAAGGAAAATAAACCAAAGGTGCTATTAACTAGGAGCTTACAGCTCACCAGTTACAGCAGTAAGCACATTATAAGTATTCTCTCACTTAATCCTCAAGAAAGCCCCATGCGGGAAAGTACTACCCCCATCATCAAAATTACTACCCAAGGGACCAGCAGAGTAATGCAGGAGCCCAGCTCCAAGAAGGCTGTTCTTGCCAAAGACAGAATCAGAAATCCTCAAGTTCAAAGGGCAGGGTCCCTCTCTAAATGCCTGATCCCCTGCCCCACCCCCAACCCCATCCAACTCAAGGATTCCTTGGGGGGTGGCCAGGGCAGGTCCCTTAGCTCAGCTGGGCTGCCTCCCCTCCTGTTTTGGCAGCCCTGAGGGCTGTCGTGTGCAGGGACACAGGCCAATGTCAGAGTCATCTCTCAGCCTGCACAGACCCCAGTGGAAATTATGTGCCCAGGAACAGCCCAGTACTAAGTGGAAACTGTGCGCAGAATGACCCCAGCAATGATCCTACCCTCCTTGCAGGCTTCTGACCCTCTGGGGTGAGATAAGAACTTTGTTCAAATTGCAAACCAGTATTTTCCTTGAACTGTGGAGATGGAGGCTCAGAGTGCCTCCGAACTTTGGAAATTTCTGGAACCTTCGGAATCTTCCTGTTCTCCCCATGTAAAGGAGGCTGAAGACAACTCTTAAACTGAAGACACTCCTCCTTAACCCCTCAGTGTTCAGGGAGAGAGAAAGGAAAGTAGAGTCCAGCTGATTCCAGGCTGGGAAAGAACAACCATCTCTATGGGCCTGCCTTAGTGCCATTTCCTTAGGCAACTTTAACCAAAATCACAAACTCCAATGCTTTGGGGGCCAGGCTGTTCCACAGTGAGAGAGGACAGAGAGGACCAAGGCCGCCCAGAAAGCACTGTCACCCTCCCCCCCACCTTCCAGGTCCACTGGGGCAGCTGACTCTGCTCACTTGTGCAGACCCTCAAAAACTGGGACCAAGATGTGAGGTCCTGATGGCGGCCTCAGGGCAGGCCTCTCCGGAAGGGTGTGCGGAGATCCCTGCCGCCCCAGGGGGCAGCACCGCGGGTGCCTCCGAACCTCTTCTGCTCCCAGGTCTCGCATCCCCCCGCAGGACATGGCTTAGACCCCAGAGCTTCTTTATCTGTGCTCACCCGCTCTCTCTGGAGCTCCTGCAGCCTCCACCTTGCCTCCTGCACTCCCAACCAGCAGTAAGCGCCCTTCCCCGCGCCTCCGCTCTGGGTCAGAGTCCGAGGTGGCTCCTGCTGCTGTGTGCCTCTCCCTCCCGAGCCCGGAGCCAACTCGACAGGGCGGCCAGGACACTTTGGAAGCGGTGGGCAGGCAACCCGCCCTCCCCGCGCGTCCCTGCCGGGTCCGAGGACCTTACCTTCTCCGCCGGGTCCCTGCGCGTCTGCACCCCGCCGGCACCCGCTCCGCGAGCCCCCTTTCGTCGTAGCGTTCCGCTCCGGGTCCCCGCCCCGCCGCGAAGCGGACTCCGCCGCTGTCCCACTCTCTCCGGACACGCCCCTCGCGTAGGATCCACCAATCAGAGCCCCGGAGCCCGGGCCGGGGCGGAGCCTGGGCTCCCCACTCTCCCGGCAGGAGTTCCCGGGAAGAGAGCAGAGCACAGGCGGTTAGAGTGGGCTGGCAGTAAGTGGCCACCGCTGGCCGAACCTAGGCCAAGGTACCTTTCGGGATCTCCCGGGGCTGGTTCTCCAGTCGGACTCCCCCAGCCACTGCCCAGTTTCTTGTGGCGCTCGCCACAGCTCCGCACCCTTCGTGCTCGAACCTCCCTGGAAACCATCCTTGCTGGACTTCTAAGGGAGGCCTTGGAATTACTGTGCTTTGTGCTGCCTCTGGCGAGCTGCTCCCTGACACGGTCATCCCCTCTCCGCAACCGAAAAACTAACAATCATAAACTTAAAAATCAGCAAAACTTAATGCTTTTTATATTTTAAACTTCTTATAGAGGAAGCCTGCAAACCTACATTGAAGGAGAGCCCAGTTCAGTGGACTGCATGCCCTCCAGCATTCCCAGCACCTGACGCTGCTGCCCCACCCGGACCCTCCCCTGCCTCTTGGGACACAGGAATGAAATTCCAGGCCTCACCACACCAGGAGGCCTGTCCCAGCCTCCTTCTGGTCCCCTCCCAGCACCTCATCTCACACTGGCTTCTTCTGTTCCTCAAACCCCCAAGGTTGTTCTCACCTCTGGGCCTTTGCACGTCCCTTGCCTCCAGCTCTTCCCATGGCTGCATTTTTGGCATTCAAGCCTCAGCTCAAACTGCCATCTCCTCAGTCTTCCCTGACCACCCAAAGCAGCTCCCCGCCTCCACCCTCAACTACCTCACCCAGTTGTATTATTTTGTAAAGTATTTCTACAGCCTGAAGTCATCTTATTCAGTGACTTGTTTACGTGTTCTTGGCTTGTCTCCCTCACCTAGGCAGTGAGCCCCACCGACTGGACTATATTGATCTTGTTCCTTTATCTCCAGTGCCCAGAACTGAGTTGAGCACTTAGTAGAAATGCGGTCATTGTCTGTCCCACAGATGCAGTTTGTCTTGCCAAATAGGGCAGACACTGGGCACTTTGGAGAGGAGCCAGCTCTGGCCGGCGCAGTGTCTGCTGGCCAGGACCACGACCAGAGACAGCAGCAGGAGCAAGAGCTGATCCCACCTGGAGGCTGCAGCAAGGAACTCTGAGCTGAACAGGGGTGATCTGCCCTCCTGGGTGGTGCAGGCAGGACCTGTGAGTTGGGAGCTGGCCTCTCCCAGCACAGGACATGGGCTAAGAAGGGAAGGGGATGAGAAAAGGGAGGAGAAGGGAGGGAGAGGCCCGCAGAAAGAAGAGGGGTGGAGGTGGTGGACCAGTGAGCGGGCCACCAGTTGTGGCCTTGGAGAGCCCCCCTCCACCACCTTCAGCTGTTAGCTCCGCAGCAGCACAGACAGTGCTTACTGAGCTTATGGCCTCAGAGAAGTAAACACGTATAAAATGCATTGTCAACCTTCATATTGCGAGCTTTCACATAAAATTCAGGATTTTCACCTTCTCGTAAATCAGAGGATTTGAAACATGGTCCCCCATCTGCTCGTGGAACTGTCCCCGTCAGACTGGGCACATGACCCCATTCACCACAGTCCCACCTCACTCTGTGGCTTCCCTCTTGCCTCACATTACCTGTTTATGTGCTTTCAGTCGACTAAGCAGGTGCACTGAGCAGTCCAGGCCTCTGCACCACCGGAGGAGAAGGACACCAGGCCCAACCATCTCGTAGGCTGACGTAGAACCAGGAAGGTCAGTTGGGGCACTGAGACACCGGGAAATGCCACCCCCAGTGTACATCCTGCTTGTTGCTGGGCTGGAGGGGAACACTGTGCTGAGCCTTCAAGGCCATGTTCCATGACTGCTTCAGGACCAGGCCCCCCCACCTCCCTAGCAAGAGGGGCTTCATGGGGAAGGTAGGCCCTGCCTGGGGTCATGGAAGGGAACCAGAAAATCTTTGAGGGCAGGGCCATCCAGTTAGAGACAGCACCCTGCCACCTATCACAGCACCTGGCACGCAGCAGGTGTCAGAAAGGGAGGCCTCTCTACGGTTCTGGGAAACTGTAGGGAGGAGGCTCATCTATTGGTCTGGAGGTGGGAGACCCCAACTAGCCTTGTCTCACTGCCAGTCCAGGACCCACTGGGACCTCAGTCTCCTCCTCTGTCCCTGGTTCCAGGCCTGACATTCTGTGTCTCCGGGTGGAGCCCTGGGAAATCCCTTGGAGGCAGCAGAGAATCTACTTTTTTAGCCATCCACCCCTTCCCAGCAGGGACCAGCTGTGGGTGGAGAAGACCTGGGCGGAGGGCCTGCTCCTCCAAATAAGAGGAAAAACTCGTGACTCAGGGAAAGGCAGAAGTTGACTCAGCCAAGCCACAAGCTGTGGAAAAAATGAGCGCTCTCCGAGGCTTTTGTGTGTGTGTTTTTGTTTTGTTTTGTTTTGTTTTCCTCCTGGGGTAAGAAACCCTTTCTGAGGGAAATCTGGATTCCAGAGTTCTGGAACCAGGCTTTCAGGAAACTGCCAAGGCTCACAATTTTCAGGTTAGGAGTTCTGGCAATCAGCTTGGTGGACAATGCCAGAAATTTATATTGAATCTTTTTCTTAAGTTTTGTCTAAGTGCCTAGTACTGTGAGCTAAATATTTCATATTATCTTATGTCTCCTCAGCCTAGACCTGTCATTCTCTGCATTGGGCTTGAGAAAGTGAGGCAGACACAAAGTATTTAGGGCGAAGGATCTGGACCAGCACAAATGTTGCAGCAAGAGGAAGGGAAAACACATGGGGCAAAGTAGAAACAGGTGCTGACGTCAGGTCAGGGGTCAGGAGAATTTCTATAAAGGGTCAAATAATCAACAGTTCAGTGTCTGTGTGCCCAGACCCCTGGCAACAATGCAGCTCCGCTGTTGCACCGAGAACAGCCCTAGATGGGCGCCTGCCCGTGAGCGAGCTTCACTCAGCGACGCTGATGTCTGACTGTCTGATCAGGTTCATGTGTTATGAAACTTCATTCTCATTTTCACTTTTTCCCCAGGCACTTAAAAATATAAAAGCCATTGTTAGCTCACGGGTCATGCAAAAACAGGCTGGAGGCAGGAGTATGCTGCCCCCTGACTTACAGATGTCCGTCATTGTTCCTTTGAAAATATTCAAAGAGAAAGTTGGGCAAACAAGTAAAGAAAAAAAAAGAAAGAAAGAAAGAAAGAAACAGTGGTTGTCCTACTTCTCACGGCCAGGTCATGAACTCGACTTCAAGTTGGCTCACTTCCGGCGATTCTGCACGCTGCTTGCTTTATCAGTGACACACCTGAGGCTGAGTCCGCAAGCCACGGAGATGTAGACATTAGGAAAGATTTCTCATGCAATGGTTAGGAAGATTAATTTTAAAGGAGGAGCCCCTGAGAGGTTTGTAACTGCTGGATTTTTTTTTTTTTTTTAAAGGGTGTTGGGTTTTGGATTGCTGAAGTATCAGATTTGAAACTGAGAGGAAACCTGCACTCTGTGCAACCACTGAATAGCCGTGGCTTCCCCTCCCCCCACCTGCCTCTGCTGTGTCGATATTTACTCCTTCCTGTGCGTGTGTGTGCCCATGCGTGTCGTTCCAAGTCTGTACCTCCTTGTCACGTTTGCGGGCATTGTAGACCCGTTTCCCATCGTGGGTGTCCCCGTGAGGCTCTGACCAGGCCAAAGGGGAAAACCAGAAACACGAGAAGAGAAACACTGCCCTTTGAAAAACACTTCAGATGGATGAAATAAATTTTGCATTAAAGATAATCTTCAGGGGGCGCCTGGGTGGCTCAGTGGGTTGAGCCTCTGCCTTCAGCTCAGGTCATGATCTCAAGGTCCTGGGATCGAGCCCCGCATCGGGCTCTCTGCTCAGCAGGGAGCTTGCTTCCTCCTCTCTCTCTGCCTGCCTCTCAGCCTACTTGTGATCTCTGTCTGTCAAATAAATAAATAAAATATTAAAAAAATAATAAAATTGTTTAAAAAAAAGATAATCTTCAGAATGATTTATTCACACCTACTTTCTTGAAGAGGGTAAAGCCGGAGGCCTCTGACAGCAGGGGGTTGTGAGGTTCCATCTGGGTCATGCATTCATTCCACAGTTCCTGGACACTGTGCACGGCCAAGTGGTGGAGGCAGAGATCAATGGGGCAGGGCCTCTGCCCTTGGGAGGCTCGCAGTGGATCAGGGGACAGAACTGTGAGAATATGCTCATCCATGAGGAGCCAGAACTGCTCACCCCAAGCAGAGGGCATCTCAGGGGAGAATTTCTGGGTTGGATACCACATCTTAGAGCACAATTTTGGCACCAAAAAGTCAGTCTTTGTGGCCTGGCTGGCAAAGAACCCTTCATGTGCTGCATTTAAGGCAAGACCGGAATTTTAGGGACCAGGAGGATGGAAGCTAGAGAGAGAAAAGGAGGCCCAGCTCGTGGTGTGGGAAAGGGCCAGCGGAGGCTTTCTGGCCGAGGAGTGGGGCTGGGGCAGCTGAGAAAGGCTTCCAAGGACAGGGGCGGGTGATATTCCATTTGAATTACTTGCTGGGCTGCCCGAGATGCCCCACGTTTTGGGCCATCACCCCTCAAAGCTTCATGAAATCCACACCTTTGCTGGCAGATGCAAATTATTATATCCAACTTCCACGGCAGCCAATGTGGCAACATCTATCACCTTGAGAAAGGCACTGGCCCTTCTGTCCCACTAGTGCTCTCCTAGAAACTTATTCTTAGACATTATTGTATTTGTGCAAAAGGATATATGCTCATATGTATTCATTGCAGCTTCACTTACCATAGGAAATAATGGGACAGCCTAAATATCCATGGACAGAGAGCTAGTTAAATCATGGACCTCTACAACGTGGCAGGGCTCAGCGCAGTGAAAGGGAGGAAGGCAAGAACCTTTGACCCGATGTGGAAGGATTTCCAGGACCTATTGAGCGAAAAGGTAAGGTGCAAAGTCTGTGTATACGTGTAACTTCCTGCATGAGTATGTGTGAAAATTATTGCCGGCACAGTTGGTGAGAAACTGGTCCCAGCAGTTTCCTCTGGGTGGGGGGGCAAACGCGCGGTGTGGACCTGTGGTAGAGGGACTCACATCTTTTACCCTTGCTGATTCCTTTCCACACTGCACAGGCGACCCTGTGTAAGCAGCAGAGATTGTGGAGATGACTGCCTGTGACAGTCCACCCTTCAGCCTTGCTGTCTTGGATCACTGGCTTCAGGGGAAGGCACCTCCTTGGACCTGAGCCTGGTCAAGTTGGGGAGATGGCCGCCTAGTGAGAAACCTTCGCAGCAGCTGGCCGACCCTGTGAGGGATTGTCCGGCCCCCGGGAAGCTCTGAGGAGACTGCAGCCCAGACTGACATCTCAACGGCAACCTTCTGAGCGACCCTGAGGCAGAACCATCCAGCTCAGCCCCTCCCCAACTCCTCACCCACAGTAACCATGTGACATACCAAATGCTTATTGTCTCAAGTCACCAAATTTTGACACAGATTGCTGTGCATCAGTTTGTTCTACGTGCTTTTATTTCTTCTACATGTTGTACCTTGTGCATCTGTGCGTGTCCAGACAGTGGTGGTGATCATGCTGGTCATAATCCTAACCATCTACACCACATTGACTGTGTGTGTGATACTACAGGATGATCAGCACTGGGTAGTTGTGGGGTGCAGAGGTGGGAACCAGCGCAGAGCAAGGAACCCTTCCTAAGTAGGACTCCCCATAAGTACTCAGTGAGAGGGGAGAGGAGGCTGACTTCCAGGTGTGTGTTTGTGTGTGTGTGTGTGTGTGCGTGCGTGTGCAGCACACAAGCAGAAGCTTCATACCAGCTGCCTGCAAGTCCACAGACCCTTTCAGTTTGGCTGGCATCCTGGATTTTAAAATCTGAACTTGACATCCACCAGAATTGCTAAAATTGTTAATGTTGACAATGTCAAGTGTTGGCAAAGACATAAAGCAAGTGGATTTTCATAGGTTGCTGGAGGGAGTATAAATGGACACATTTGGAAAACCATTTGGGAGAGTCTACTGAGCTCAACGTATGCTATCCTATGGCCCAGAAAGTTTACTCCCAAGTGTGTATCGGAGAGGAGAGAGGCCATGAGTCCTCCAAAGTCAATGTGCAAGAATGTTATTCATAATAGTAGATTAATCAAAGCCAAGCAGGGGCTCATTGAAACCTCTGATCCATAACCAATCAGCCAGCACAGGTGACAGCCTGAATTTGTGACTGGTGTCTGAGGTGGGACAGGGTCGGTCTTCTGGGACTGGGTCCTTAACCTATAGGATCTGATGCTGTCTCCAGGTAGATGGTGCCTGAATTGAGGAGAATCATGGGACACCCAGCTAGTGTCTGAGAATTGCTTGTCTGGGAGGGGTTGGGGAACCCATACCTAGAAACTGGGTGCGGAATGTTAATGCCCTCTTCATCCTGCTGCAGGGATCATGGTGGATGGATGGTTCAGAAGCTGCTCTTCCGTGCCAAGACCCTACTTCATCCAGGCTTCTCACAGCCAATGTCTGAGCATGCAGGGTGCCAATACTGGTCTGTTCCCATGAGATATGGGACCTTGGGCAATGTATTAGTTTGGGCTGCTGTCACAAGTTATAGACAGGGGAGCTTATGAAGTAAAAAAAATATATCTGACCCTCCTGGAGGCTGGAAGTCTGAGATCGGGGTGCCATCATGGTTTAGTTCTGGCAGAGCCTTCGTCTGAGCTGTAGACTGTCGTCTCTTCTTTGTACCCTCACATGGGGGAGAGGGCTAGTTAGCTCTCTGGCCTCTTCTCATGGGGGCACTAATCCCATTCATGAGGGCTCCACCCTCATGACCTGTGTACCTCTGAGAGGACCAGATCTTATCACATTGGGATTAGGTCTCAACGTATGAATTTTAGTTCATGTCAGGCTATGTTGGCTTGGGGATTCCCCCATTAGCCTGGTGAAGCTTCCCTGGCACTGTTCTGAAGTTTGAGACTTTTTATACCCAGTTCTTCTTTCTTCCTCTCTTTCTGGGTGTCCCACCAGCAGAGTAGTCTGCAGGCTCTCTCCAACTTTCCTGGAAACCTCTTCTTTATCCTTCATGGTCTTCCTTCCAATTCATGGGCTGCATGTCTGCTCCTGTCTTAGTGTCTGCTTATTGGAAGACCCCAACTAGACACAGATGTACCAGTGGTCCCCCCACCACCCAAGACCCCAGCCTCCAGACTCTTCAACATCTCCAGACTCTGTCTCTGCTCTGCCCTCCCTTTGCTTCCTGTTTTCACATTTTATTTTTTTTATTTAAAGATTTTATTTATTTATTTGACAGAGAGAAATCACAAGTAGATGGAGAGGCAGGCAGAGAGAGAGAGAGAAGCAGGCTCCCCGCTGAGCAGAGAGCCCGATGCGGGACTCGATCCCAGGACCCTGAGATCATGACCTGAGCTGAAGGCAGCGGCCCAACCCACTGAGCCACCCAGGTGCCCCAAACCCTCATCTCTCTCCTCCTTTACACTTGAGGTAATGGAAAAGCATTAATTTCTCTTCACATCTCAGGGAAACGTTTTTCTTTTTTTTATTAGAATTTTTTAAAAATTAGTTTTTAATTTTATTTTTTAATTGAGATATCATTGACATATAATATTGTTATTTTCAGGTGTACAACATAATGATTCAATATTTGTATATATTGTTATCAACACAGTAAGTCCCACGTCTTTACTTTTATTTTTGTTTACTTTGGTTTTGGTGTCAGATACAAGAAATCATCACCAAGACTGATATCAAGGAGCTTAGCACCTGTGTTTCCTTCTAGGACTTCCATGGTTTCAGGTCTTACAGTCAAGTCCTTAATCCATTTCGAGTTAATTTTCATTTATAGTATAACACAGCAGTCTAGTTTCATTCTTTTGCATGTGTCTGCCAAGTTTTCCTACACCATTTATTAAAGAGATTGTCTTTCCTGCATTGAATGTTCTTGGCTCCTTTGTCGTAAAATAAGTGATCATTTATGTGTTAATTTATATTTGCACTCATGATTCTGTTCCACCGATCTATGTGTCTGTTTTTATGCCAGTACCATACTCTTTTGATGACTATGATTTTGTAATATAGTTTGAAATCAGGGAGTTTGATACCCCAACTTTATTTTCCTTCCCAAAATTGCTTTGGCTATTGGGAGTTTTCTTGAAACAGAAAAATCATCACCTCTCTCATAATGCATTCTATTCCTGTTTCTTGAGAAAAACTCCAGGGGCATTTCTTCAAAAAATGGCTCATCAAACTTCTGTGCTTAGGCTCCACAAAGAGGATGAGGAGGGACAGTGTTTAATGGTGCTGGAAATAACTAGATGTCCAAATGCAAAAAAATCAACTTCTAGCTCTATCTCATATCTTATACAAAAATTTACTAATGATGGATTGGTGATCTAAATGTAAGGCATTGAACTGTAAATCATGTAGAAGAAAAACTTCGGAAAATCTTTGAGCTTGGGCTAAGCAAAGAGTCCTCAGATAGACATAAAAAACATGATCCAGAAAGACAAAAAATGAAGAATTGGACTTTGCCAAAATTCAACTTTTGTTCTGTGAGATATACTTTTCAATTCAAAAGAAAAGCCTCAGGCTAGGTGTGTGTATTTGCAAATCACACATCTGACAAAGGGATATATATTCAGAATATATAAAGAACTCCCAAAACTGAACAAAGAGGGAAAAAACTGTCCAATACAAAAATGGTCAAAATATTTCCATAGATGTTTTATCAGGGAAGATATAAAGATGGCAAATAAGCATGTAAGAAATTTTCAACATCTTTAGACATTAGGGAAATGCAAATTAAAACCATAACAAGATGTCACTACACACCTAGTTGAATGGCTATAAAAACCAAAGCAAGGGGCACCTCGGAGGCTCCATCAGTTGGGTATCTGGCTTCAGTTCAGGTCACGATCCCAGGGTCCCAGAATCGAGCCCAGCATCGGGCTCCCTGCTCAGTGGACAGCCTGCTTCTCCTTCTCCCTCTGCTGTTCCCTCTGCTCATGTGCTCTCTCTCTCTCTGCCAAACAAATAAATAAAATCTTAAGGGGTGCCTGGGTGGCTCAGTCATTAAGCATCTGCCTTCAGCTCAGGTTGTGATCCTAGCGTCCTGGGATCAAGCCCTGCATCAGGCTCCCTGTTCGGCAGGAAGACTGCTTCTTCCTCTCCCACTCCCCCTGCTTGTGTTCCCTCTCTCGCTGTGTCTCTCTCTGTTAAATAAATAAAAACTTGAAAAAAATAAAATCTTAAAAAATAATAACTACGGGCACCTGTGTGGCTCAGTGGGTTGAGCCACTGCCTTCGGCTCAGGTCATGATCTCAGGGTCCTGGGATCGAGTCCCGCATCGGGCTCTCTGCTCAGCAGGGAGCCTGCTTCCTCCTCTTTCTCTCTGCCTGCCTCTCTGCCTACTTGTGACCTCTCTCTGTCAAATAAATAAAATCTTAAAAAATAATAATAACTAGCTAACTAACGAAATAAATAAATAAATAAAATCTTAAAAAAAAAAACCCACCCAGAACAAACAATGACAATACCAGGTACCGATGAGGATGTGGATCAGCTGACACTTTCCTACTTTGCTACTAGGATTGCAAAATGGTACAACCATTTGAGAGACAGTATGACAATATCTGGAGAACTTAAACATACTCTCACCGTATGGCCCAGCCATCTCACTCATGCTTACTCAGGAGAAGTAAAGACTTTCATTCACACCAAACGAAACACCAGGTCCTGGTCCTGCACCCAGGACCTACATGCCCTTGTCCACCTGTTGATGGTGGGAACTCACCATCCCAGCTGCTTTGCCATCCAGAGCAGGCATTGCCTATCACGAGGGGGTTGTGCTAGAAGAAGAATCCAAGACTCAAAAGTTCCATCCTGCATGTTTCCATGGATAAGACATCCTAAAAGGCAAAACTATAAGACAAAGACCAGACAGCGTTGTTTCTAGTTAGGTGTGGACTGACTGCAAAGGACCAATATGAGGGTAACTTTGGGAATTTTGGATGTGCTTTCAGATTCTGATTGTGGTAGTGGTTGCAATGTCTACCTTTACCAGAACACATTACACTGTAAACTAGCAGAATGGCATTTAGTGTAATTTAAAAAATAAAAACAAGTATTAGTAAAATACATAATTGTGTAATCTGTAATTTCGATTCTCCTAGCACGTAGAACATTTCCCACATTTGTTCTTCATATGGTTGCCAATTACACTGGAATTTGTGTGTGCGTGTGTTTCAAAAGTTTAATGTATTACATTTTTTTTTTTTTAAAAAAAGGCAAAGTCTGGGAGTTGGGGTTTGGCAGCCATCTAGGTATTAAAGAAAATCATGCTGGAAAACTTCCAAGTTGCCTATTGTTAGAGAGGATGAAAAAAAATCCAGTTCAGTCTTCTGTTTTCAGGAGCTTCTTACGTTCAGGGGGAGTTCTTCAGCTATTTCCTTACTGGGAGGCCAGGGTAGGAACTTCCCTCCCCTTCCTTAAGCCCCCAGAGGGAATTTCCCAAGTAGAGCCTCACAGTCTCCCTCCTCCAAACCCTGAGAAGCAGAAGGCAGAATAAATCAAAATCAATCCGTAAAATCAAAGACATACTACAACGATAACAAGCAAAACCTCACACACCAAATGAAATGAAATACAAATAGGAAGAAACAACAAAACAAAACAATACAAAAACCAACCCAGGGTCATAGGGAAGCTCTATTTTTAATTTCTTGAGGAATCTCCACACTGTTCCCCAAAGAGGCTGCACCAACTTGCATTCCCACCAACAGTGGAAGAGGGTTCCCCTTTCTCCACATCCTCTCCAACACATGTTGTTTCCTGTTTTGTTAATTTTGGCCATTCTAACTGGTGTAAGGTGATATCTCAGTGTGGTTTTAATTTGAATCTCTCCGAGGGCTAATGATGATGAACATTTTTTCATGTGTCTGATAGCCATTTGTATGTCTTGATTGGAGAAGTGTCTGTTCATATCTTCTGCCCACTTTTTGGTATGTTTGCCTGTTTTGTGTGGGTTGAGTTTGAGGAGTTCATTATAGATCCTGGATATCAACCTTTTGTCTGTACTGTCATTTGCAAATATCTTCTCCCATTCCGTGGGTTGCCTCTTTGTTTTTTTGACTGTTTCCTTTGCTGCGCAGAAGCATTTGATTTTGATGAAGTCCCAAAAGTTTATTTTCGCTTTTGTTTCCTTTGCCTTTGGAGACATATCTTGAAAGAAGTTGCTGTAGCTGATATCGAAGAGATTACTGCCTATGTTCTCTAGGATTCTGATGGATTCCTGTCTCACGTTGAGGTCTTTTATCCATTTTGAGTTGATCTTTGTGTACGGTGTAAGAGCATGGTCGAGTTTCATTCTTCTACATATAGCTGTCCAGTTTTCCCAGCACCATTTATTGAAGAGACTGTCTTTTTTCCACTGTATATATTTTCCTGTCCTAGGTATTTACCCCAAAGATACAGATGTCGTGAAAAGAAGGGCCATCTGTACCCCAATGTTTATAGCAGCAATGGCCACAGTCGCCAAACTATGGAAAGAACCAAGATGCCCTTCAACGGATGAATGGATAAGGAAGATGTGGTCCATATACACTATGGAGTATTATGCCTCCATCAGAAAGGATGAATACCCAACTTTTGTAGCAACATGGACATGACTGGAAGAGATTATGCTGAGTGAAATAAGTCAAGCAGAGAGAGTCAATTATCATATGGTTTCACTTATTTGTGGAGCATAACAAATAGCATGGAGGACAAGGGGTGTTAGAGAGGAGAAGGGAGTTGGGGTAAATTGGAAGGGGAGGTGAACCATGAGAGACTATGGACTCTGAAAAACAATCTGAGGGGTTGGAAGTGGTGGGGGGGGTGGGAGGTTGGGGTACCAGGTGGTGGGTATTAAAGAGGGCATGGATTGCATGGAGCACTGGGTGTGGCGAAAAAATAATGAATACTGTTTTTCTGAAAATAAATAAATTGAAAAAAAAATAAAAGACAAAAAAAAAAAAAACAAAAACCAACCCAGGCATAGAAACAGCCTTATGAAGGCCTGGGCAAAATAGCACGCCAAAATCCTCCTAAAGGGGGAATTGGAGTTATGAGAAACAAGATTCAGAAATGAGTCTAGTTCTTAACACTGCCCTGACCCCTCTCCCCAACCCCCAAAGATGTAAGGGGGAAGAAAGGGAGAGTAGGAGCCTGCTGGGACAGTGATACCATCCAATCAAAGACAGAAAGACTGAGGCCCTGAGTGGCTCAGGGAAGAGAAGCAGAAATTATTAGTGGCCTCCACGCCCCCACAGTCTCCAGGGCCTTATGGAGGCAGATTGGACCACCTGGCCTTGCGTTGAGTTTTCCTGGCTGGAGAGCACAGCTAGAGATGCAAGACAGAACAATCATGTCATATCACTTTAATTTTCTCCAGCCACACATTCCTCAGGGACTCAGAAATGGATGCTGCCTCTGGGTCTGACCAAACCTCGGAATGTCTTCCCACCTAGAGCTGCCCTGTACTTTGATTTCCTTTGATGATAATGAAAAAAAAAGAATTCTAGATCCCAGAGGCAAAACTGCTCCTATTTCCCACCAAAGTCAGCCCCTGAGCTGCACCCAGGACCTATGTGCCCTTGTCCACCTGTTGATGGTGGGAACTCACCATCCCAGCTGCTTTGCCATCCAGAGCAGGCATTGCCTATTTGGTATCGAGGGGCTTTGCTTAGAGACTCTGGCCAGGTCCCTGCAGGAACTATAGGGAATCCAAATGTCCACCAAAGGGAGAGACATTAACCCATCGCTGAAGCCCCCCTCATCAGATTGCCAGCTCACAGGGCTGCCTGACATTATGGTATTAAGAGAAGAAAGTACAGAGAACTTAAAACACCCAGTGTCAGGACAGACCTTTGCATTACATAAGGGCCCTTTACAAAGTGTCTGTGAGTGTGTGTGTGTTAACAAAACTTTAAAATACTTACTGTAAAACAGACCCCCCCCAAAAAAAGCAACAACAACAAAAAATTCCCCAAATGCCTCATCAATTTAAATTGCAAGGTTTAAAACTATGGAAAGAACCTAGATGTCCATCAACAGATGAATGGATAAAGAAGAGGTGGTATATATACACAATGGAATACTATGCAGCCATCAAAAGAAATGAAATCTTGCCATTTGCGACAACGTGGATGGAACTAGAGCGTATCATGCTCAGTGAAATAAGTCAAGCGGAGAAAGACAACTATCATATGATCTCCCTGATATGAGGAAGTGGAGATGCAACATGGGAGCTTAAGGGGGCAAGAGAAGAATAAATGAAACAAGATGGGATTGGGTGGGAGACAAACCATAAGTGACTCTTAATCTCACAAAACAAACCGAGGGTTGCTGGGGGGAGGGGGGTTGGGAGAAGGGGGTGGAGTTATGGACATTGGGGAGGGTATGTGCTTTGGTGAGTGCTGTGAAGTGTGTAAACCTGGTGATTCACAGACCTGTACCCTGGGGATAAAAATATATTATATGTTTATAAAAAATTAAAAATTAAAAAAAAATTGCAAGGTTTAAAAAACCGAACAGCGCAGCACGCAGAGGCTTACCTTGCAGTCCCTCCCTCATCTCCTGTCCTCCCCCAGCCAGCCAATTGGCTCTTTTTTGGCTGGTTTGTAAGCACCATGCAGGCTTGTTAAAGCCTTGCCGTCAGTCTCAGCCAGACCTGCATGTTCTGAGTCCCTCTATCCCAGGGGACTGGGCATGAAGTTAAAGACTGAATTTGCAGTGTTTTCAAAGAAGAGATCAGCCCCCCACAGAGCATGTGGACTAGTGACCAGAAGCGTTGTGTTTCTGTCCTGCATTGTGACCAGGAGTGATTTTGGAATATCTATGTCCTGTTTAAGAACGTGGGTCCCTTTTGGTTTTCATTCTCTTGTGCTAAACTGCCCTCAACTCCTTGTCCCCTTCTCCCCACCCTTCGTGACAGGAGCACTGGTCACATGGGGCTCTGGCTGCAGTTGCGGTGGATTAGACATAGGGTTTCACCTGGCCAAAGGGGGTTTGACTTTCTAGAGTTCAAACCTTCTTTCTAGTTTTACATTTTGTCCTGAATTCATCCTTTAAAGCATAGAACAGATTTTCCCAATGGGTAGTGCTGCATCTAACTAAAACCTGGAATGTATTTATTTGCCTTTAGGTTTGGACTATTTCCCAGTTCTGAGACCAGAAGACAGTTTCCCTTTCAAGGTCATAGCATACAGTTGGGTAGGTTGTTCACTGCACGAAGAGGCTCAGCAGAGATGAGAGAGAGCTAGCATTCAACCTTCACTGCACTTTACAAGCTGTGTTCTATAGGCTGCACCGGCCCAGAGGGGGTACCCTTTTTAAGTTGTTAGTCTAAAAGGGAATTTGCAGAGGATGGAGATTCTTTTTCTATCCACTACCCACAATACAACCCCCTTTGAATTACTGTAGGCTTTGACATTACATAAACCAACCCATGATCCTTTTATGGGCAGGTCATTCTCCTGGGTCTCTTGGAGAGCAGCCTGGAGATGGTCTTCATGAAATTCATCCTTAGAATCAATGGATCTTGACTGGGGACAATTTCTGTCCCCAAGGACATTACCCAATGTCTGGAGACATTTTTGGTGATCACAAGTTGGGGTATTCCTGTCTTCAGTGGGTAGAGGCCAGGGATGCTGCTAAATATCCTACAATTCACAGGACGGCCCCATAACAACAAATTGTACAACCTCAATGTCAATAGTGCCGCTGTTGAGGAACTCCATCCAAAATGAACATAACAGAATCATCAACTAAAGCAGATTGTCCTGTTGCCATTCTGGGTGCCTGGCTCATTGCCAACTGCAACCATGATGGCAGCTGTCCCCATGCCTATGTCTACGCTTATTTCCCGTCTGCTGCTGCTGCTGCCCAGCTCTTGGGAAGGTCTCACCTCCGTATTGGAGCCTTGGCCCGTGTCCTGTCTTGGGTCAGAGTGCAGGGAGTGACCAGGGCCCTTCCTTATTTCCATTGCCTGCAGAAAGGGCTGCAGGAGACAGTGAAGCCCCTCAGGGGAAGGTGAGAGGGGGGACAGGGGCAGGAAGTCTCAGCTGCCTCCCCATGCTG
Source organism: Neogale vison (assembly GCF_020171115.1). Taxonomy (NCBI): domain Eukaryota; kingdom Metazoa; phylum Chordata; class Mammalia; order Carnivora; family Mustelidae; genus Neogale; species Neogale vison. The sequence continues at coordinate 37,564,941 of NC_058097.1, read as the reverse complement.
GTCTCCTCGCCCTGCACCCACCTTGGATTTCTGGGGTTGGGCAGGGAGAGCTGTGGTTTCCACACATACCTGTAGCCCCTCAAGCTGCTCCTTCCTGAGCCCTCAGAGGCCTGGAAGCCCAAAAGCCCAATACTGGATTTTGGAGTGGTTCTTTGTCGTTAGTCACACTCTCCTTTTCCACCCACAGCATCCCTGGTGGTTCCAGGTCCTGCTTTGTGCCTCAGCATCCTGAGTCTTTCTGTGACTTGGCCTCGCTGGAGACATAGGCCCTGAGGACAAGGGCCTGGGGCCCAGTCCCCATGTGCACACCGACAGTAATTGTTTCCGTTGATTTGAATTTCCCCTTAGAAGCACAGCTAGAGTCAGAGAACACAATAGAAATGTTCTGAGGCCAACTGCCTCCCTCAACCACACTCCATAAATATAGAAGCTGTTTTCTCTAAGAAGAATCCCTTTTGACTCTTGACTATCTAGAGTTCAAACCTTCTTTAAAAGCACTGGCGTGTGTCTGCTATTTATGGGACTTGTTTCCCTCTGAGGTCTTCTACTGGAGAAAGAAACCTCATGTCCACACCTCAGCTCATGGTACATGCAGGGTTTCCTGCTTGTCTGAGGACAACAATTCTCAGAGAATAATCCCTTAATGAGGGTCAACTCACAATCACAGAAAAATAAGAAAAGGAAAAAGTAACTGCAACTTCAAAAATGAAATAAAATTCTCAAAGTGTTTATCTTCCATTTAACAAAACATAGGTCACGCTTGCAACTGCCCAATGTTCTTAGAATGATCAAAGCTTGAGTCTTGTTGCTTTGGCGAAGGCATACGTTTCTGGACACAATCTGTGATTGCTCAATGTGATATCCTTCGCTTAATGTGTGACTCTTGTTTCTTCGTCATAAGAGTCAAGTTTTGCAAACACATTTAATTATTTTATCAGTTTTCTTTTTTTAAAAAAAGATTTTATTTATCTGAGAGAGAGAGAGTTAGAGAGAACATAGGTGGGGAAGAGGGGGAGAGGTGTGGGGCTCGATCCCACAACCCCAGAGATCATGACCTGAGCCAAAGATAGATCCCCAACCGACTGAGCCACCCAGGTGTCCTTATTTTATCAATTTTCTTAACCCATTGAAATTGAGATCATTCTCTTTTGAAGCACCTGTCATATTATTAGCCTAAATGATGTTCTTCAACTGTTATCTGGTCTATTTTTTTAAATGAATTGTTCATTTAATCAAAGTGAGACAGTCTTTTAAAAAGGATTTTACCTTGAATTCTATTTTTTGAAGCTAATAACATTATACTCTACCCTTCACATTCTTAGTGTTTGCTAAACAACTTTCAGGCACACAAATATTGCCCAAACAATCTTTTGATTGTTTTACAATCAAAAAAAATCTTTACGTTTTTTTCTAGCATGAAAAGACAGCGAATTTCTCATCTAAAAGCCACCTTCTTCATCCCCATTCTCTACCTCGGTACCACAGGGCACAGCACCAAGGCTCTTCCTAGTCCATCCATCCTCAGGGGAGTCCCAAACAGACTTTATGGCCTTCCAAGTCCCACAAGTGTGACCTCCGACTTGCAGGTCTGAATTGGGGCCCCTTAAACATGTGTTTGAGCAGAATCATCTTAAGGCCCAGGCAGTTCTACGTTAACAATAGTAACACCATGGAGCACCTGCTGGGCCTTTCTGTGCTCTAGGCCATGTGCCAAGTGCTCTGGCTGATAGTTCACTCGAGCCTGGCAACATCCCAATGAGGACAGTCCATGATCAGCCCTGTATTTCATCTCATTTTGCACTGGGAAAAGGGAGGCTCGGAGAGTTTACAGACTTCGCAAAGCCATCCTCTAGAGAGTGGCAGAACGGGCGCTCTCTTCCAGGGCTGTCTGACCCAAAGCTCTTGCTCCTGGCTGTTTACATGTACGAAGGAGCCCTCTGCTCGGCCTCTGCTTCTTTCTGGCTGCTTCCGATTTCCCACTCGTATATGACTTGTATGGACGATCCTAACGCTTTTCCTAGGGATTCCTATCTGACCCTGCCATCTCTAGGTCTTCCAATTTTGCCTTCCTCTCGTTAGTGTAGCTCAAAGGTAAGTGGGGTCCCACGTGGCTCCGTTTGTGTGTGCGTGTGGCAGTCACAGAAACATGGAACCACAGTCACAAAGTACTTCAGAGAACTTCCAAATCCAGGCTCAGCTGCTGGAGGAAACGTTACAGGAGAAAACACGATCTCACGGTCCAGCAAAGGTTCAACACTCCTCCTCTCCATCACCACTCCTTGTGCCTCCTCACCCAGTGACAGCTCCCCAAGACGCCCTTCCTCCCCCACTCCCGTCTCCTGGCCCTCCAGATTCTCCCTGACACTCAGCCAGACGCTGCTGTTCCTTTCCTTCCTCTTCGTTTCCCATCGCAGCTCTTTATCCTGCGACCAACCTCCCCTCTCTGGTGCCTTCAGTTTCCTCTTGTCCTTTGTCTACTGCCCAGATCCAGCATATCCAGCGGTAGGTCATTGTCTGACTCAGAAAGTGAGACTCCTTGCCCTGGGGAGCGCGCGTATGAGAGAGAGAGAGAGAGATTGAGGAAGGTGGAATACTTTTCATCTCTGGCGCACCAGTGAGTTCTGAGCGGGCCTGAGAACGAGGCTGATGGCTTGTCGCTCCTTGCAGGAGAGGAGAAAATGTCTCCAAGTCAGATTTCCTTGCATCCGTCCCCCGTGCTTCTCTGCTGAGACATCCTATTCCCCGTGTACGGGACCCACTTATTTGGAAAGCTGCCAGCACCCACCCAGCCTGGCAGGCCACCCATGGGTTCCGCCGGGAGCAGGTGTGGCGGGGGTGGGGGCGCTCAGGCCCCATGGCTGCCCGGACAGCATTTACATCTTCTCGAAGCAGCCAAGCTCCCCTCCTGCCTGCACACTTTTTATAATCGCAATAAGACAACTCTGGGGAAGATCATCTTGTGGGAACTCCGGGGAGTAATCATCTAATCACGTTCTGGGCTGATTTGAGGCACTCATCTGGACCAAATGCCTCCCCACACCCCGGGAGCGGCTTTATGAGGCAGCAGCCAGGCCCCATCGAGCCTTATTGCTTAATTAAAAACAAATTCCTGAGTAATTTATTTTTCTGTTTTTTATTATTTTTTTATTTTTTGTCTTCCCATAAAGCCGCCAGCCACACAAAGGATGAGGGAGAAGCCTGGGAGTTGGGAAAGGAAGCTGAGATTTACAACTCTGGCTGCTGAATTAGCCACCTTGGCTCTCACTCGGGCTTGACATTAAAGCATTAAGTGGAAAGCCTTCCTGCGAGGCTGGGCCTCCAGGGTCTTAGGGAGCAAAGAGCAAGGAGGCAGGCCCGTGGGCGGGACACCTGGGGTGACTGCGTGATACCATCCCTCAGCCCCTGACCTCGGGATGTTGGTATTATTGCTCTGGGCTGTGCCAGACCCTCCAAAATGCCACCAGCTAATTGGGCCTTAATCTGCCTGTCTTGGGCTGTTGGAGTAGCCAGTAGTGTGGCCCGGCCCCTGCTTTGGGCCCTCCAGAGGCGTGATCCGCACCCCAGGAGGACCTGCCCACCACACTTGAGGTGACTCTGGTCTCGGGTCCCTCCCCGGGACAGGAGGGACAGATTCCACTTGTGTTCCAAGGTCATAGGGGGATCCAGATGGACATAGGTACCAGAGAAGCTGGGGTTCCCTCCTACTCAGAGGAGATGAGGAAGACTGTTTCAGAGGAGTTTTGGTTTTAAACAGAAGACGAGAGTCCCAGCTTCCCCGGAGAGTCTGCGAGAAGGGAGATATTCTCTTACTTCTTTGTACCAGGATGCACCAGGGTGCACAGCCTCAGGGAGAGCCAGCAAACAGGGCTATGTGCACTCATGCCTGTAGGACAGGCTGGGGCAGGTGTGCAGGTGTTGGGTGGGTTTCAGTGTGTGTTTGCAGAGGCCCAGATGTCCCTGTGCCACATAATCTGGGGCCAAGCTGTGGGGTTCAAATCTCAGCTCCACTTGGGCAAGTGACAACCTCTCTGGGCCTCAATTTTCTTATCTGTTAAATGGGAATAATGATAGCATTGACCTTACCAGGTTCCTGCGAGGATGAAAGGAGTTAATATGTGCACAACACTCAAAATAGTGCCTGGCAAGTGCTTCCTAAGTGTTCGTACACCTGTGAGCATGTCCTGGTGACTTCTTAAAAATTACATATACAGAAACCTCTCCAACTCAATTCACATTTTCCCATAGACTTTCATTTCAAAAATTAGGGATGAGATTTCTTGAAGAATTTTGTCCCTATGATAAACCAAAATTGCCAAGAAACAGGGGCTGATCTTCACAAAACAAGTCAGGGTTTATGCAGAATGAGTGTGCCTCATATCGGGTTCAAACCAGGGATCAATTGTGCTTAGAACTGAAAAGAAAACAGAGTTCTTTTGCCTATTGCAATTCTGAGAGCCGAACCCCTGGAATCACGTCTTCTACAGGAGAGCGGAGCCCTGAGTGTGCCCCTTCTCAGTCTCCTCTCCTCCCACGTCCATCAACACTTCAGAAATAAGGGCCAAGTGGCCAAAATCAGCTCTGGGAAGATTGCAATCAGGAGAGGAGATCTTAAGCCACTTCAGAAAGGGGGAGCCTTTCTGGGAAACGTCAGGTTCCTTCATTAGCATCTGCAGAAAAACATGCCTGAGAAGAAAGTCTGCATGAATCTGGGGTCTCAGAAGGGAAGGCCTGCCTACTGATCACAGGGGGCACCCCAGGGACCCAAGACGGGGGAGACCCCACCGAGTGACCATCAGCAAAGGCGGGCCACTGGAGGGTCACCGAAGTGACCGCTTGCTTTCCTTCTCTGGGAAGCCTCAGGTGGCCTACAATATCCTGCAGGATTTCTGGGGGTTGGTTGAGAAAGCAGGGATTCTGAGCCAGTCTTCTGGGTCCAAATCCCTGCCCCCACTGATCCTCCTCTTGGTTGTAACCGCCCCCCACACCCTGCCTGCGGGATTGGTGAGGACTTGACACAACAGTCATACTGTCATCCCCAAGCCTAGCCTCCTTGTTGAAACCAGGCACCCCAGGCCTGCCTATGCTTACACATATTTTTCTACTACTTTTGTCAGCGTGGGACCCTTTCTCCTTTCTGGCACAAATTCCTATTATCTTGGGGAACTCCACCTTTCTCTCTCTCCGGTCCTTTGATTCAGGGAAGACAGACCCAAGTGTCAGCCCAGAGACAGACATGAGTCTGGCCGACCAGAGCACCACATTCTCTAGCAGCACAGAGCAAAGATACAGCAAGAGAGAAGCGGTTCTGAAGATGGTTCATCCTCTGGATCAAGCCATTCCTGAAAGCCGTTCTCTTCTGACACTTCAATTAATGGTGGTTTGGGGACATACAGAGGATCCAGTCTAGGCCAACGAGAACCCAACACAGGCCCTTGGCTTGCAAGTGGAAATACATATCCTTGCACTGGGAAGTTCAGGCTGCTCACACGGGAACCAGATACTTCCCACCATCCATTGGCGGGATGCTGAGTGAGACTAAGTAGACATGGAAGAAAATATAACTGAGGAGGAGAAAGGCAGACTCCGGACAACACCTTTGGGTCCCTGAGACCAGCCCTGTCTGAAGTCACAATTGCCCCACCCTTTCCAGTTGCAGGAACCGCTATCCACTCCTCCCCCACCACCATTTCTTCATAAGCCAATTTTGAGTTCGGTTTCTGCACTTCAACTGGCAAATGCAGTTGACCCTTGAGCAATGTGGGGACTAGGGGCGCCGGCTACCTGTGCCGCTGAAAATTTGTGTATAATTTTGATTCCTCCAGATTAGCTACTGATAGTCTCTTGCTGACCGTAATTCTTACATAACATAAACAGTTGAGTAACACATATTTTGTATGTTATATGTATAGTATACCATAGCCCCATAATAAAGGAAGCGGGGGAAGAGAAAACGTTATTATGAAGATGTAAGGGAGAGAAAATACATCTACAGTACCATTCCATATTTACAAGGAAAAAAACACATGTAAGTGGACCTGTGCAGTTAAACCCATGTTGATCAAGGGTGAATCATACATAATTCAATCCTGCTTCACTTTCTGACTGGGAGGACAGAATGTGTCTCTGTGTCTCTGGGGTGTAGGTTCCTCATGGGCAAAGTTGGTTTAAAACCCTCCAGGAGGGGCCCCTGGGTGGTTCAGTGGGTTAAGCCGCTGCCTTCGGCTCAGGTCATGATCTCAGGGTCCTGGGATCGAGGCCCGCATCGGGCTCTCTGCTCAGCGGGGAGCCTGCTTCCTCCTCTCTCTCTCTCTCTGCCTGCTTGTGATCTCTCTTTGTCAAATAAATAAATAAAATCTTAAAAAAAAAAAAAACCCTCCAGGAGTTGCCTGAGGAAGAAATGTGTCCATTACATTGATTGGTTAAGATGTTTTCAGCTACAAGTAGCAGGAACTCCAACCTACGTCGGCTTAGACAAGAAGGAGTTTTATTTCACATCCCAGCAAGCTAAGAAGTAGAAGAGTCTGCTGGTTGTTGACTCAGGAGTTTGACCTTATTGTCCAGGATCCTGTTTCTCTCCGTTCCTCTGCCCGGGGTCCCCAGGGTGCGAGTTTTCCCTCAGACGGGCCTGGTTTCAAGGTTGCAGCTGATTTCCAGGCTTCCCTCCCCTGTCCAGCACCATCTAGAGGAGGAAAAGGGGCTGACGGGCTGTCTTTCTATGCTTCATCCCTACGAACAAACAGCTCCCTTACCACCAGTAAAACTTTGTAACAGGATAAATGAGGTTACACAGCTGTAACAAGAAAATCTCAACATCTCAGGGACTTTAAACATCAAAGCTTTACTTTTCACTGACGCTACAGGCCACAGCAGGTCAGTAAGGGGCTCTGTTTCCACACCCTCTCAGGAGCCCAGGCTGAGGCATCGGCTGCCGTCTCGAACACTGTTGGTGATTGTGCCCAATGGAAGAAGGTCTGGAGGGTCTTATACTCACAGTCAAACACTCTGGCTTAGAATGACACACATGGCTTCCACTTATGACTCATTGACTTGGGTTAGTTTTAAGGCCTCACCTGACTACAAGGAGACCAGGAAATAAATATTTCACTGCCCAAAGTGGGGGAGAACTGGAAATGCTGGGCAGATAGCACAGACAATCACAACAACAGCTGTCATGGTCTGGCATGGGGCCCCATGCCCCTCTCTACACCAGTGTCTGGCCAGGCGAGCAGGATGACCGTGCTGGGCCCAGAGCAGTTGTTGGGATGGGGCACGGAGGCTGGCCAGGCAACACGGAGGCCCCGGCAGCCTCTGAGTGCACCTGTCACTAGTGAGATACACATGGTGAGGGTATTGTCAGAAGAAGCCAGAGAGGGAGCTGTGGGGAAGATGGTCTTAGCCCACATGATCTGTGTCCCGAGGAAGAAGACGCTACTCCAGGCTTCGATGGGGTGAAAGCTACTTTCAAAATGCACGTGGGAGCTTGGCTGATGTCGACCCCCTGACGGCACCTGGGGTGACCATGGGAGTCCCCACAGCAGGGGGAGCAAGGCCGCTCCTGCCATTGGTCTATGTGTCATGCCTGTGCTCACCAGGACGTTTCAGAGCAGGCAGCTCAGGGACTGTTTCCATCAGGATTCCGTCAGACGAGCAGAGCCACTAGGAGATTTTGTGTCCTTAAGGATTCGTTATAGAGATTTGACCTTACCACATGTGGGAACTGGTTAAAGAGCATACACGCAGACTCTACTTCTCTGCCAGGGCCTGGAACCCACAGCCTGAGGGGCAGGAGATAGGGAGGGAAGGAGGGAGGGGAAGGGGAGGACACAAGGACAGCCGGGACTTGAGAGGCTGGCTCCGCATCAGCCCCTTCAGGGATCCCAGCCTCCCATTTCATCCATGAGGGTGTCCTCCAGGAGGTGCTGGCGCTCTTCTTCATGGCCCAGGGCCAGAGAAGCTGAAGGAGGTCATAGCCGCAGTTGGAGGTGTTGTGGGCCAAGCTGCTGCCTGCATCCATCCAATGACCCAGCAGATCTGCTGAATGTGAGCAGCATCAGCACCTGGAACCCTGCACCGACCTCCAGGACCCTGAGAAGGACCAGCTGCCGGCACACTTCTGCCTCCCAAATCAGGGCAAGGTTCCCTAAGGGCCCACCCAGGCTAACTGGGAACAGGACTTGGGAGAGAGTGCTGAGAAGTGTGGGTCCAGCTGGGGTGAGTTGCCACGACATCAGTCCATCCCATGAACCCTCTGCTACATGGCACCTCTTCCCTCCTTTGAAAGCTCAGTGCAGTGGATGTGTATTATTCTTATTACCGCCAGCATTATCCATCCTCCCTTCATTTTTTTTTAAAGATTTTATTTACTTATTTGACAGACAGAGATCACAAATAGGCAGAGAGGCAGGCAGAGAGAGAGGAGGAAGCATGCTCTCCACGGGCCAGAGAGCCCGATGCGGGGCTCAATCCCAGGACCCCGGGATCACGACCCAAGCCAAATGCAGAGGCTTTAACCCACTGAGCCACCCAGGAGCCCCCATCCTCCCTTCTTTTAAAGACAGCACCTTGGTGCCTTTGGAGGAGCAATCTCTTTCCCCCAGTTAATCCACATGTTGTCAGGGCAGGAGCATGTGATCCAGGCCTGGCTAATCTGCCCCTCGGATGTCTGAGCCAGAGTCTGATCAGATGGTCAAATGAGGGTGAAGGAATTCTAGGAGGGGAGGAAGGGTACCAGGAAGAAACATGTCCTTCCTTCCAACTAGATTTCAGCTAGACTGAGAGAGTGTGAGCATTGAACACGCACCTTGCTGCTGTGAAGGGAGAGCCTGTCTGAGCAAGGAGGCAGCACAGAGCAAAGATAGAGCCAGAGAGAAGAGGTCCTAAAGACGTTTATCCTCTAGATCAAGCCATTCCTGAAGGCAGTTCTACTCTGACTTTTCAATTATAGGGGGCCAATAAGTGCTCCCCTTCTCTAGTTTACACTGGGATTTACGTTACTTGCAACCAAAGTCGTCCCAACGGATGCACTTATTGGCCATAGACAAAATCAGTGTCTCTTGGTGTGACAGCTCTGGAACAGCTCTGATTTCATGGGACCATACTGGAGAAGAAATATGCACCACAGTGCTCCTGAGCCAGAGAAGATCATGGGCTTCTGCGGGGGGGGGGGGGACAAATCAGGAGCGGGCAATGGAGGAAGAAGCCCAGGTTGGCATCCGGCTCTGTGCCTGACGATCCGTGACACCTTGGACGGCCCCTTCCCCCCTCCCAGCACCGTTTCCTTATGCACACACCCGTCATCATCTTTATGCCAGGGGCTGGTGCAGAGCTCCCTAGCTTAGACCCAGTCTGGTACTCCTTGTGTCCGGAGAGGCCCATTTCTACAGAGAGCTGAAGGAAAACATGAGGCAATAAAATGACCAGATATATGTGTGATTCGCTTTGGTACTTTATCCTACAGGCTCTTCTACTTCGTGAAGAGAGAGAGAGCACTGATCACCACGGGCTATATTGATTGGAAGACTCATTTGGGTTGTTTGGAAATGACTTTTAGGAAACAGCCCCATGCACCCTCTGCAAGGCATGCTGGGAAAGGCTCCAGCCTGTGGATGGGCCAATTGGTAAGGGTGTCAAGAGACACCTCTCAGAAGCACAGTTCCGCCACAGAGGTGGCCCCAATATGACCACACCAGCTGTAGGCACGCTCGCTGATTCACTTGCTCATTGTCTAAATGCTGACGTTGAGCCCGCCTTCGTGCTGAGCCCTGGACTCTGGGGTGGTTTTCTCAGACTCCTGGTGGGGAGACAGTCATGTCTTTACTGCGTAGTACAAAGGGGTATGACAAATGCGGGTACCTGGTATCTGGGCTCTGGGTGGAGAGGCCCCTGCCCAGCCTTGAATATTGGGGCCACATTTCTGCCATGACAAGGCACCACAGATGGCAAAGCTCAAGCTCCCAGGCTGGCTCTTGGAGCTCAGGAACCAACCATTCAGCAACAGAAAGAGCCAGGACAGAGCATAACCTAATGAGACTTACTCTGTGCCTGGCCCTCTTGGCTTCTTTCTACATGGGATAGATATTCCTATTTTCAACAAGGAAGCCCGGACTCCCAGAGGCCAAGTGACTTGCCCAGGGCCATGCAGTGTTTGAGCTGGGAATTGAACTCAGATTTTTCTACCACTGATTAAAAACCTACAGATACCTGGGTCCCGGGCCCAGGGATTCTGGTATAGTTTTAGGGGATGAGCTCTGAGCTTTGGTACTATTTGAAAAACTCGCTACAGGGTTCTACTATGTGGCCAGGGGTGAGTAGCAGGGAGGGGACTGACTAAGACAGACTGCCTGGAAAGGCCTCTCAGAGAAGGGGCCTTCAGTGTGATCCTTATCCTCCCAGGAGCTAAAAGGAGCTGGATATTGAACCAGAGAGAACATCCTAGCAGGGCTGGAGTAGGATGGCCAACGGCCCCGATTTGCTGGGACTGTGCTAAACCTGACTGGTCCCAGCAAACCTGGCCTGCAGCTCCAGGATGGGGGTGGGGGGCAGTCTGGAGGAAGGAGGCCTGACCCTACAGGCCTCAGAGGACTGTATTAAGTGCAGAGACCGGGGACAGACTCCTGGGCCTCCCTGCCAGAAAACCGAGTGTCTCTTGCCCTTTGGGCTTCAGGGCACAGCTGAACCTTTGGGTCTGAGGAAAGCAGCTGGGAGGGAGTGCCTCCAGCTCGGGGACTGGAGCCCGAGCCGCCTGACTCCCAGGGCCCATGAGCACTCTGTCTTCATTATTTAGGGCCGTGACTTACCTGTAACTCAACCAAGCCAGAATGGGGCTGCCCCCATAAATGGCCCTGGAATGGGGCCCAGGAGGCTGGCAGGGCCTCCTCGGAGAAGCATCAGCCTCTGTGAGCGGACAGTAACTCTCATTTGCATTAATTAGGCAGCCGCGTAATAGGATGTTCAATAGTTATTGCGGTCTTTAAATTCCGCAGCAAGCACTGCTAGGAGCCAGCAGCTGGCAGGGGTCCTGTCTTGCAAACCAGAGACCTGTCCTCACCGTGAAAGACAGTGGGGCTTGAAATACAGAGGGAAAGGGAGCCCTATGGGTTCTGATTTGGGGAGGGGGCCTAGCCACACCTTGGCTGGGTGATCCTGGAACGGTTGATCTTGGCCAGCACACAGGCCAGTAGGGCTGACTTCTTGGGGGATATTCCAAGGCTCCACCAAGAGTGTGGGCTTGGAAGGGACAGCTTTGACAAGCGACAGGTCCTGTGTGTTTGGAAGATGAGACAGGACACTGTCGAACTCCGAGTTTTCAGGTGAGACCACGCAGTAAACCTTGCTCCTTTTCCTTTATTCAGGAGACTTAAATTTAACAAATGAGGACACTGAGGCACCGGGAGGTGGCTTGCCTAGGGTCACAGAGCCAAGCCAGGTAAGGACATCCCGGGGATGTGCCCACACCACTCCCCATCCCTGGCCCAGCTCTGCCATCTTCCTCATTTCTGACCCTGGACCCAGGGCTCCTTCTTCCTTCCTTACCTGACGATCTGCCCACCTGTCCCCTCTTCTTTTCTCTGAGAAGACCTCAGTGGCTTCCCGCACCTCCCCTGGCCCTGCTGGCCTTGCTCTCACCCCCTCTGTTTATCAGCCTGGCCGGCTGGGGTCGACCTCTGCTCACCCAGCTGGACTCCAACTCACAGGCCACGTGGCTGTGAGTGGATGGTCAGGTGCAGACCTAGGGGGAGGCATGTGAACCTAAGATCTTATTCGTGGGGTGGTATGTGCACCCCTTAAACCTATTTCTGTGTATCCCTGAAGCCGACAGCGTGGGTCAGGCCACAGATGGCCCTCACAACCCTCAGCCTCCTTGCTGGTCTCCAACCCTCACTCTGGCCCCTCCCTTCCCTGGCTTCTGTCATCCTGCCCAGTGCCCCAGGCACTAGCTGCCAGTCCCTGCTGTCCCCTCCAGGCCCTACTTCCCACCTCAGGTTCCTCTGCAGGGGGTCCCTTTCCTGCCTGAAGCCTACTCAGCTCTCTGGCCTCATCTTAAAGTCACTTCCCAAGGGAAGCCTACTCTACCTCCAGACCTGCCAGGTTCCCTTGACATGGGCACTGTGTCCCTCCCCAGCCCAGCCCACACCCCTCCTGGCCGCCGTTACCAGCACTCATTGAGAGCCTCGTGCGGACCAGGTCTGTGGCAACCACTCCTTTGTGACGGGATTGCTGACGTCATAGTCCCTGGAGGTCCAGGGGAGAGAGGTGGGAGATGTTAAGAGGGTGAATTTCAGGGCATAATGCCCCCGTGAGCACTTTGGGTTTCCTTGCTAGAAACCCCTGATTCTTGGGCAAGAGCCGTGAGGGTAACGGGCACAGCCATCGGGAGCAAGACACCAGGACAGGGAGATGCTTTCCTTTCGGATGTGAGGAAGCAGCCACACCGCGGACTCAGCGGGTCATTGACAAGCACAGTTTAAATCCAAGTGTCACACACACAGCAAGGTCACGAACCCTAAACTACAGCCCAGCGAGGCATCCGCCAGTGAGGTGCTCGTGCTCCCAGCCCCCAGCCCCGGGCCAGCACACCACTGGTTAGCGGCGGTGTAACTAGGAACCGTGTTCGGCTCACACCCCTTCCGGGGAGAGGAAGAGCAACTAGGGGTGCTTCTCCTTCTCAGCCACCACAAGGCGGATGTCCCCGGAACAGAGGGGCAGGCACCCGCAGCTCCCTCCCTCCCTCCTGAAAGGGGCTGCAGTTTAATTCCTGCGGAGTCAATGAATCTACCGTAAACACCACACTCAGCCATGTCCCTTGTGGTTGAAAATGAAAGTCAAGAGTAATTTGACCTTGAACTCAGGTTTCCTGAGTGCCAGGCTCCTGATTGAGCTCAGGGACTCCAGGTCGGGTTGCCCAGTACCAGCCCTGCCTGGCTCCCCCTGCACCTTGGGTCCAGTGGGTAAAGTTGGAGATGACAGAGGGGCTTTGCCACGCCTGCTGCAGGTCACAGCTGCCCGCAGTGTGTAAGCTCTCACCTGGCTGGGATTCGAGAAGGACCCACACGGTGTCCAGGCACTGCTGCTGTCGGGGGTGCCTGCCTGCCTGAAAGGCTGGGGTGGCCTGGGGGTCACAGGATGCGGTGCTGCTCTGCTGTGGAAAGCCGCAGTTGGGCGAGGCATCTGTTGGGGCCAGATGGGGGTCACCATGGCTGGGTGTGGCCACCCTTAGCCACCATTAGGGCCACACCCTTGGCTCGCTGTCAGACTAGAAGTATTTAACAGAACACTTACTACTGTAAGGGTGGGGCAGACTGAGTGGAGTCATCCAATCAGTAAGCCGTATGTATATCCACTGGGAAAATTGGAATTCAATTGGCCACCTGTGTAGGGGCGGGGCTTAACCACCCCCATAAAAGTTACTCTGCCAGGCTGTCAAAGGGGGGGCTGCTGCAGGAGAGCTGGGGCTGCTGCAGGAGAGCCAGGGCTGCTGCAGGACAGCGGTGAAATCAGTGGAGAGCGGTGAAGTCCGCGGAGAGCCGTGAAGTGGAGCGGAGAGCGGTGGAAGTCGCAGGAGAGCAGGGGAGTCAACGGTGAATAGAAGAGCTGTAACAGCTCTTGTAAGAGCTATAACCGCGTTTGGCAGTCCAGCCTCCAGCCTCCAGCCTCCGGCGGCGGCCCCGAGCACCGCCGCCTGCAGCCTCCAGCCTCCGGCGGTGGCCCCGAGCGCCGCCGCCTGCAGCCTCCAGCCTCCGGCGGCCCCGAGCCACCGCCTGCAGCTTCCAGCTTCCGGCGGCGGCGCCAAACCGCCGCCTGCAGCCTCCAGCCTCCGGTGGCCCCGAGCCGCCGCCTACAGCCTCCAGCCTCTGGCGGCCCAGCAGTCCAGTTGTCAGCGGTCCCTCGACGCCTGCGGTCCTGAGACATCTGCGGTCCAGTTGTCAGCGGTCCCTCGAGGCCTGCGGTCCTGAGACATCTGCGGTCCAGTTGTCAGCGGTCCCTCGATGCCTGCGGTCCTGAGACATCTGCGGTCCAGTTGTCAGCGGTCCCTCGACGCCTGCGGTCCTGAGACACCTGCAGCCCCTAGGTGCCAGCGGTCTCGAGGCGTAAGCAGCCCTGAGATGCCAACGGCCCCTAGACACCAGCAGCCTCGCTGCAAAATGCCTCGCCACCCCGAACCACAAGTGGCCTTGTCCGCAGTGGTGGCTTCCTCCGGGTGGAAGCCTGGTCAGAGTAGCATCGTGGGGAGCAGAGTCTGTGTCATCCGGGTTGTCCTCCTTGTCATTGTTGCTTCTTCATCATTGGGAGTGGCCTCATCCAGGAAATGGTCTTGTCCAGAACAGCCTCTTCTTGGGAGCGGCCTTGTCCGGGGAGCAACTTCATTGAGCAGTGGCCTTGTCTTGGGAGTGGCCTCTTCTTGGGAACGGCTCCAACCATGGAGCGGCCTCATCTGCGGAGCAGCAGCGTCATCTAGAGCGGCCTCGTCCAGAGTGGCCTTCTTGGAAGTGACCTTGTTGGGTTCATCGTCACCGCCTTTTCGTAAGAGGTAGCTCTGACCGGTTGTTTGATTCCTGATGCTTGGCGCGAAATAAAGTTTTGCTTGACCTTCGCTTTGTATCAGTCTCGTTCCTTTGATCACGGACCCTAACAACTACGTGGAGGGCAGTGCTCTGGAGGGCACTGAGGGACAAGGGTTGCAGGGGTGGACGAGCCAGGCCAAGTCTTGGAGTTTATGATGCATACGTTCTGCTGGAAGAAAACGACAATGACCCAGCAGGGAAGGTTACTGACAGACGCTGTGTCCAGTGTGAAATGAGGTCACGTGCTAAGGGACCGCTGGGAGACCGCTGAGAGGGAGGCCGGCCAGCAGTGCAGAGCTGAGGGCAGAGCAGGGGGCTGCCTTGGGCTCACAGGTCCCGGGAAGGTGGGAGTGGTCTGAGTGGGACAGAGCTGTGGAGAAGGCACGGGGGCAGGACACTGGGGAGCTGGGAGAGGCAGGCTGGGCTTAGGTCCTGGGGGGCCCTTGATGACCCTGGTCAGACACGGGGTTTAGTTCTAAGTGTACTGGGAAGTCACTTGTAGGTTTTGAGCAGAAGAGTGACACGATCTGAGTCCTGCTTCACAACGGTCACCTGAGCTGTGGTGGGGCCACATGTGGAGGCAGGGAGGCCCCGAGGGGTGGTGGGAGGGTGGGTGAGAGCAGGCGCAGGGAAGACGAGGGAGAGCCACCAGCACTTCATGAGAGATCGGATGGGGGCAGGCGCCAACACCAGGCAGGGGGTAGGAGGCCTCCTGCGTTTCTGACCTAAATGGAGAGACAGAGGCTGTTCACTGAGATTGGGAGTAGAAGGGGAGCGTCCTTGTGGGAGACAGTCCTTGATTCTTGCCCAGCCTCTTCAGGTCAGGAGCCCATTACACTCCTAGGGGTTTGGTCAACCAGCCGTGGTTTCCATTCCCCCGGCGAATGTTCACTGAGCACCCATTCCAGGTCAGCGAGTGCTTCTAGATCACTGGGGACACAGCCATCAAAACAGAGCCACCGTGAGCTCAAAGGAGCTCCCGCTGGAATTAGGGGAGGCCGACGATAAAGTTCCAGATTCGGCGGTGGGGTTGGGGAGAAGCAGGGCTGCCAACAGGGTCTTCTGAGTCTGGTGTGTTGGGGGTTGTGATTGGGACCAACTAAGGAGAAAGGTGAGGAGTCCAAGGACGGAGTTCAGGGCATTCCAACATTTAGAAGCTTGGAGGAGGAGGAGGAGGTTCCATGAAAGGACAGAGAGGGAGTGGCCAGGACGTGGGGGACTGTCAGGGAGTGTGGGGACCCAAGTGCCTCAGGAGGGAGGCAGTGGTTAACTGTCAGCCGCCCTGAGAGGCCACCTGTGATGTGGAGATGGGGAACCCAGCCCTGGGTTTGGGAGTAGTTCACCTGAGGGAGACTGCTCCACGGAGTGGTGGGGGAAAATGGGCGTGCTTCCCACTTCCTCCCCTCCTACCGCACTCCACCCCCCAGCCCAGCCCGTCCTCCCCATCCTGGTCTGTCCTGTCTCGTGTCTGTTCCATCTCAACGCGAGCCATGCAGACACCCGGGATTTAGGTCCCTCTTCCTCCCTCGCTACCTTCTCCTCATCAGAGCTCGATCTGATGGACAGGCCAGCAAGTGTGTGTGAGGAGCACGAAGGGGAGGCCAGGGCACAGAACGGCTGAGCCCGACCTGGGGCCTCGTCCACGCTGGAGCCCTGCTGGGGACACCAGCCCCTACACTCCTCTGTGAAGCCTGTCTTTGCGTCTGTCTACTTAGCAACACTCGTCCTTCACAGCTCAGGAAAAATTACCAAGAATGTTATTGACTCTAATTTTAATTTGTCTAGCACTCTTGTTAATGATGTCTATTTAAGACATCCATTAAAGGCCCACGAGGTTAATTAAATGGACAATTCCAATACAGTTGTATTAGAACCCCCCATCAAATTAATATTATAGACATTTAACAGATGTCTTAATTAGACATTATAGCTAAGAAATGCAAACTAAATTAAAATGAAAGCCATTGTCCAGAAAGACAGCTTTTTACCATAATTTATGGCTTTTTGGGGGAATGTTCATGTTTACTCTTCAGAACCTGAGAGATCTGTCACTGACAATCTTTTCCAGCATCCAGAAAACCCCATCCCGAGAGTCCCAAATCTCAAATCACAGTCCAGGTGTCAGAGCTGGAAGACACTTGCGCCACCATCTGGGATCCACGATCCTCACACTTCAGTGACCGGAGGAGCCAGCTGGGGTCTGAGAGACCCATGAAGTCGTCTAGGCCCCTGGAGTCTGACAGCAGCCCCGGAGCTGGCTGCTTCGAACGGGTGTCCTGGTGACACTGATGCATGTGCTGGAAGTCCCAGGATCCCCCCAAGCATGTCTGGACTGGGCGAAGGGGTCGGCAGGATTCCGCACCTTGCCCCGTCCCAGGGGCTTACAACTTCTCCAGCACCTCTCCCCTCCCACGGAACCAGGCAGGACCTGAAGCACCTACTATGGGTTTGGGATCGGTAGCCAGAGCTCTGCCACCCGCTCCCACCTTCCTTCCTGCTGGCCCTGAGTCTCATGTGCAGGTGTTGTCCTCAGGCCTCCATGACTGCTGTGCCAGCCCGGTCCTGAGCCTCAGTGTCCCTCTTCACATCCCACGGCAGCCTGGATCGAGCCCCCTCCTCCAGGGAGCCTCCCTGTCCACCCTGTCCCGTGTGTGCATTTCCTCCCCCACCACTGTCCCTGTGCTTGAAGGGAGGGTGACGGAGGAGCTCAGTGGTTTGCAGAAGCGAGAGGGAAGCCGGCAGTGGAGAGGCCGCTGGACCTAAGCTCCTGTCTGAGCCAGTCATGGGACCCAGTGTTGAGGGGAGCTCAGGGCCCAGCAGCTGGACCAGCTGAACCGGCTAGTGGCGCCAGCAACCTAGGCAGGGCTGCAGGCCGGCCAGGCCAGTGTCTGAGGATGGGAGCCAGGCTGGGTACTGCAGCCTTTCTGAGGGGCTCTGCTAGGGGCTCCTGTTCTGGGGGGCAGCTCCACGGAGGTTCTGGACTGAATCATGTGCCCACAAATTCCTGTCAAAGCCCTCATCCCCAGTGTGACTGCACTGAGAAACAGAGCCTTTAAGGGGGCAATTACGGTGAAATGAAGTCATACAGTGGAACCCTAACCTACAGGACGGGTGTCCCAATCAGAGGAGGAAGAGACCCCAGGTGGCTCTCCTTCCCTGCAGGTGTGCAGTGAGGAAGGCCACACGAGGACACAGCAAGAAGGGGCCAAGGAGAAGGCTCTCACCAGACCCCAGCCAGGAGGGCACCTTAAACTCGGACTTGCAGCCTCTGCAGCGGTGGGGAAGGATGCTCTGTTTACACTGCCCGTCTGCAGTTTGGTTAGGGCAGCCCCAGCTAACGCAGGGGCCATGACCCGTGCCGCCCTCGCTTCCCCCTCCAGGTGCTTCGTCCTTTTCCTCCCCTGGAGGGGCGTGTCCTCTGTGAGCCCTGCAGGAAGTCTCAGTTCCCCACACACAGTCAGCTCCAGGGAACGTAAAGGGCCCACGGGCCCACTCACTTTTTGGAGAACAGTGGGTGCCTGGGCTGATGTGTCCTGGCCTTGCGGCTCCTGAGTCCCGTCCCCAGGTGGTCACCACTCTGCTGCTCCGTGGGCCTCTCTGGTTCCTCCAGTGCGTGAGACCAACAAGTGAGGCTGACGTAGCTGTCTCCCACAGGCCTACACCTCCAAGGCCACAGCTCTACTGGAGCAGTGGAGGTAGGAGCCCCGACTGCAGGCTACCAAGCACCCTCCACAACCGGCCCTGTGCCACAGCTGTGGGGACGTGGCCAGCCCTGGTCCACCGCCAGAGGCCTCAGCCTGGTTCTGGGGAGCAGCAGGTGTGGCCTCATTAGGACACTCACCAAGAGCCAGTGTCCTGCCTGGCCTGGGCCCTCAGGGGCACAGTCCTTAGGGCACAGGACCCAGTGACCCCAGGTGGGCTGTGGGGACAACAGGGCATCCTGGAAACAGGCAGGCACAGTGGCAGCTTCATGGCAGGTGAGTGTTCTTGTCAAGTGTCCTCGGGTAAGCAGGGAGAGAAGGCTACTAATAAACAGCCATTTACAGAGAAACTGGAGTCTAAGCCATGAAAAACATTTCATAAGTCAAGTGGCACCAATGATTCTGGAAGCAGTTGTGTATTTACACGTTGGCCACCATTTCCCTACAGGGGGGTGGGCAGGAGCAGGTGGAAGAGGGAACCGTAGCATCAGGCTGTGCCTGGCGTGGCACTTTCGGATGGGCGGAAGAACGAGCCACTTCACGGGGAAGGCAGCGACTTCCTCAGTGGGAGCAATGCACACCCGTCATCACCTAGAAACAGACACTCCTCCGTTTCCTGACTTTGCTCAGTTAGGTGCATTTCTTCCCGGATGATGAACTATTCTTAACTCCGGTGTTAACAGGCTGGGGGTGATCTAGAACCTGAACCAGCCCAGCCGTGTCTCTGCTGAAAGGCGGGCACACAGGTGTCCCCGGTCTTTGGGGTCCCAAACAGCCGTCTCCGCAGCAAAGAGCTACAGGTCAGCTGTTCCCTTTGCTTTGAATTTCTTGGCAGATCGCTCACTTGACCGAAGCTGGAATTTGCTTCCATAAATGTAGGAGATGAAGCCATCGATTTCCACTGCGAACACACAGTTTAGCTTGGGGATAACTGAAAAATAAGACAGGAGAAAAAGGACAAAGCAAAAAAAAATCCTGACGGTTAAGCTCACGCTAAAGCACAAGACCTTCCTAAAATGTCTGCATTAGAACATAAGCTAGTAAGGAACGGAGAGTCTGCAAAGCTCAGCAGCACAGGACGACAGGGCATTTTTCTGCCATAAGACCGATTTATTCAGATTTTAAATAAAACTCAACACTAATTTTTAGGGTCAAAGGTTCTAAGCCAAACTCCCAGAAAAAAAGTGCGAGAAACAGGTCTCCCAGGCATGGTTTTAGATTAACTCGCGGTTTTATGTCGTGCGTGAGGGCACCCAGACACCACTTTCTGAGGTTTAAAATGAGACAAGAACATACAAGGAAACAGAAGGAAGCAGAGAAAGAGAAAACAACAACAACAACAACAAACCATAAAAATACCTCCAAAATAAAGGAACAAAAACCTCCCATTGTGGTTTTGCAATCTCAGAATCTCAAGAGCCCAGATGCTTATGCTCTTCTCTGCCAGAACAAGGAGTTCTGGCACACCCAGCAAAGGAGGCTGCACTTGCTTTCCTGGAACCCAGAGTTACCAGAAAGGGCCAGATCCTGGAACCCCAGGGACAAGCACTAAGCTAGCTCCCCTCAGGGTCTGCATAGCTCCACTCCTTGGTACAGGGCAGAAGGTTGGGGCAGGGGAGGGTCTCAGTCATGGAAACAGACCCTCATATCTGGGAGTGCAGCCCAGCAGCCCTCTCTCCAGTACCATCTGGCTGCGGCTGCTGGCTGGGCTCCAGATGCCCTGGGGAGAGCCGTGAGGGCAGGGGTGCTCTCAGCAGGCATGGGATGCAGGGTCAGCAGGGATCTGCAATCTGTGCTGATCAGAGAGGCCAAATGGACCCACTGAAGCCACGAGGAAAGGGCCGATGAAGCCGGGGACGCCACAGGCCACACACCCTGAGACAGTTTCGTACCTTTCAGGCGGTCTTCTTTGGTGAGGATTTTGAAAACGTGCTTTGTTTCTTGTAGGAGAATTCCTGTAACACCCACATAGGACGGGCATTTGGACTTTGTGACTGCAAAGGAAAAGAGCATTCAAGGCCTCAGCCTCGGGGGTGCTGGGCAGCCACAATCAGCTAGGTGGGGGTGGTGGGGAGTGGGGGGCTCCTCAGCTGGACAGGGACCAAGCTGGATGAGTCTGGGGTCCCCATCCTTTGCCTATGGCTCTGGAGCCTCTGGGCTGTTCTGACAAGATGTCCTTTGGGGGGTCTGCAGCCATGTGGGTCTTGGGAAGGACTCTGGAGCCAAGAGGTCACATGTGTGTCCAGCACCACCAAGATCCACAGGTTGCTGGGATGGGGCCAAGTCTCAGCGATGGGATGTGAAGGAACACCAGCGCATCACATCCTTCCCACGACCCACCAAACTCTGGCCAGAATGGGATCTTGCTACAGGCGGTGAAGCAGTGACTGAGGCGAACTGCCACCACAGGCAGCCGGCCCCGTGGCTCTCCTGACTCATGTCCCCATGTTGCCGCTAGACAAGTCACCGAGCACCTGCCACGTGCCTGGCACCGTCCGAGATCAGTGCTGGGTGTGAGAGTGATTAAGACTCTTCTCGGTTCTGCTCTCAAGAAGCTGATGTTCTAAAGGTAGGAGGGAATGTGTGCCATACCAGACGACTGCATTTTCTGATCGTGGTAACTGTTATGAAGAAATACACAAGGTCATGGAGAGAAGGTTCACTGTTCGTGATGGTAGGCCCTGGGGGGAAGTGACATGTGAGTAGGGACCTGAATACTGAGAAGCAGTTAGTCTGTGACACACAGAATTCTGGGCAGAGGGAGGGAACAACAACAAAGGCCCGATGACGGGCCAAGCCTAGGGTGTGAGAAGCAGAAAGCAGGCCAATGTGGTTAGACCTGGTGCTCAGTAGAGCCAGAGGGTCCTTTTAGACCTAGGTAAGGAAGCATAAGACAAACATGGCCCGAGTTTTGGTCTAAAACCTTCCCTCGGGCTGCTTGGTTGGGGAGAAGCAGTGTGCCAGCAGGAGAGGGCTAGGCAGCTTCTACCGGAATTCAGGGGCGATGGCGGTGGCTTGGATTTGGGAGCTAGGACGTGCGGATGGATGGTGCTGAGGTATCAGGGAAGAAGAAAGGTGTTACCGCCCAGGTTTTGGGTGAACAACCAGGGTAAACACTGGTGCCGTGAACGGAGCTGGGAATACCAGGGCAGGGGCTGATGTGACCAGGCTGGAGTTGTTCTGGGTATGGAAAGGTTGGGATGCCTGCTGGACCGGGGGGGCAGCTGTGTGCAGGGCGGCTGGATGAATGACGATGCTCAGGGGAAGGTCTGCCCTGGATATGACACTGGGAGCTGGGAGTCCGTAGCTCAGACTGAAAACTGGGGAAATCGGTGAAAGAGACTCTCTGCTCAGGGCTGGGGACACGTGTCAGTAGCTGCTGTGTCCCCTGGGAGGGCAGCAGAGGTCCCTGTATAGAAAGGCAAACGAAGACCATTGAGAGTGTATCCAAAAAGTGGCCAGAACTGGCTCAGGTAGCTAGTCTTCTCCCACCCTCAACGCTGGTGATCTGGAAACGTCCACGTGACAAGAGTGTGTCTAGCTCTGTGGCACAGAGCCACGCTGCTGAGTGATGCTGTGGGTGTTCGGGGGACAGTGGGCTCGTAGGCGAGATACCTGAAACGAGAGCCCCGTGAAGATCTGCCTTCAACAGCTTGGTCTGAATCATGTGCGGCTGCCTAGAAGGTAAGCAGAAGGCCTCAGTGTTGACTATGAGCGAGAGTTCTGAAGGGGCACACAGGTCTATGAACTTCTGCAGCCAGCTGGCTCCGAAGGCTGCATTCACAGTCATCGTAAGCCTTGGGTTCTGCCCCAAAGGGCAGGGCTGCAGACATGCAACTCACGTGTCTGGCTTGAGACCACCACACAGGTCCCGGATATACTGCTTCCAGAGTTCATGTAGAGGGAGAAAAAGACTGTATCTGTGGCAAAGGTAGAAAGAAGTAAAGAGTTAGGGGATCTGAGCTTGGGATTGTGGGCTCAATCGGGCACAGAGCTCAGCCTGATGCCAAGGACCCCTACCTGGGTCATGGGGAACTGGTGTAGATCCTAGTTCCACAGCAGATAACCTGACAGACAACTTCGTCCCCCTCCTGAACCTGTTTCCGCTGCTAGAATCCTCCTAGTACCCCTACATCCTTCCTGCTGGCTACATGCAGCCTGGATGGCCGACACTCCAGCAGACCCCTCACACCACGGGGCACCCTGCACAGATGGGAGCAGCCGGGTGCTCCCAGGGCAGCACCGCCTGAGTCTCTGCCACACCAGCCCGGGGGGCGGGATGTGCCTATCTGGATGGCTTTTCACGAGCTAAACTTAAGTCTTGCTGCACCAATGCTCCCTGAGGAGCAATTCAGGCTAGGTTTGTACTTGGCTTTCACAGCAAGGCACAGACAAACAGCAAGACCCTGGCTGTGCCTTGCTGTGAAAGCCAAGTGCAAACCCAGCCTGAGTTGGTAAAGGGAGGCTGCCCCCTTGTGGCGGCAGTGGGAGAAGCTCCCTTAGCTTCAGGGGAACTCGGTCTCCCAAAGCTACACCCACTCCAGGAGGAGGAAGCTGCCTTTGGGAGAAAGGCAGGAAAGCCCTGGCATACCTCTGCTGCTCTGGCTTAATGTCAAAGAGGTGCAGCTCCCTCCTCTGCCTGGCAGAGAGGCCCTTGGATTTCTTCCTCTTCTCCTTGCGCTTCCGGCGAGTGGCGTACTCCAGGACCACAGCCTTGCGTTGCAGCTGGTCCTCGCGGGCTTGCTGGCTCATGTGGGGCGTGCTGCGCTTCAGGAAGGCCCTCACGAAGGCCTCGGCCTGCTGGGCTCCTGGAAGCTGCATGGGGACAGGGCGGCACAGCGCCCACTATTCTGGTGGGGGCAGCCCCAGACCCCAGGCCCTCCTAGACACCGCAGATGAGATGCCTTCCCTGACCCATCTGTCTCCCGACTGAGCCCCACATAGCCTCTCATCTGCTGAAGATGAGCTCCCCGCAGCTGTCCAGATGTGAAAGGCACCCTCAAGTACCAATTTGGACACCAATTTGCACAAAACAACCACATCAAAATTCAACTTCCTACTATACATCTCTGAGGTTATTGTGAAGGGATTACAAAGAAAAAAGCCCCCAAACCTTCACATTAGGAAGAACAGGCTTCTCTGATCTTTGGCAGGGTGGAAAGCTCGAGAAACGTATGCTAACAATATTTATTCAGTCACGACCAGATGAAGGCAAGCTATGGCCTCGATGGGATTATCCCAACAATTGGCGAAACAGTACCACCTGATGCCCCAGGGTGGGCCACACCTTGGGGGGCAGGAATGACATGGTGCCAAGTGGCAATCCCCTTTACTTGGGTTTGACCCCATGGATGTGTCATGGCTACTCGCTAAGTCTGTTCCCGCAGCACTTGGGGAAAGAAGTACCAGTGCATCTCAGCCTCCTGGGCTCATTCTCTCCCAAGAGCACAACAGCATTTGACCGTGACTCAGCACAGACTCCTAAGACATGTGGGCAAAAGAACTGTCCTAATAATGTGAAATTCTTGAGAGAACTCCAAATGTCACTGCCTCTCATGTCGGGAGTTCCACTGGTCTACTCCTCATTCAGCTGCCCATGTCCTAGGTCGGCCACAGCCCAGGTAGCACTGTCTATGCAGGTCCTGCCTCTTGGCTGGGGATTTCCTGACCCCCTGCTGCGCTAAGCAGGCTGTATACCCTGGGAAGCTAATGTATCAATAATTACGCTCTCCCTTATGGAGAAGCAGGCAGTGCAGGGATGATGTGATACACTTGACCTTCAAGGCAGCTCACAGTCAGGAGGGCAGTCAGCTTCGACTTTGCACCTTAGATACTAACTAAAGATTCATTATCACCATTATTATTACCGTGACATGGCAATTACTTACTTTTTTTAAATACCTAAGTGGCCTTCTTCATGAAGAAACCAAATAAAAGTATATCAGTCTTTCAAAATCTTGATTTCCTGTTAACTCCCTCATTAGGAGTCCCCAGTGGAGCTTCTGCCAAACTGACAAAGCATGTTGGCAGCATCCAGATATAACAGAAATGCCACTTAGGAAATGTGATCACCTGCCCTCTTCAAGAGTGAAGGGGGCACAGTGACAAAGCCAAATAACAGAGCTCACCAGGGCAGGTTTCAGGTGGGCATAGCCAGTGTCCCCTACACAGTGGGAGAGGACACAGGATCAAGAGGTCCCGGTTAACCAAACAAGGGAAAAAGAGGGCAGCATCTGGAAACAGGCCATCAGAACAGCAGATCTCAATGGAGCCCAACACATCTACTGGAAGGATGAGGAGTAAGACATGGGAAGGACATCTAAAGCAGTGCGAGGGGATCGAGCCATCCTTGTCATCACCTCTGCTGCTCCCAGACTTCCTGCCATGTACTGTACCTGAACGTCGAGCTCTTTGGCCTCTTTCTGAGAAAAGGCATGGTAGATCACACCTGGGGAATTCAAACAAACAAAATATGACCAATTCAGGTTGGGCATGACTATAAGACTCACGACTTTTCTAACTATGAAGCTAACTATGGTTATTTAGAGGTAGGAGAAGACAGGAATGCTACAGAGAGCACAGACTTCTAAGCTTTCCTGGATGCCTCTTATTCTACCCTCTTGTCACCCACCCTAAGTTTCAAGAATGTGCTTTCAAACAGTGTTTCTCGGGATGCCTGTGTGGCTTAGTTAGTTGAGTGTCCGACCCTTTATTTCAATTCAAGTCATGATCTCAGGGTCCTGGGATTGAGCCCTGTGTCTGGTTCTGCATTCCAGGCGAGTCTGCTTGAGAATCTCTCTCTCCTTCTTCCCCACCGCTGTGAGTGCTCTCTCTCTCTCTCAATTAAATAAATAAATCTTTAGAAAGAAAGAAATATAAAACAATGTTTCTCAAATATTAATTTATGTAGGAAACTCTAGGTTCTTATTATATGTAGATACTTGGGTCCTATTCCCAGATCCGGCATCTCTTTCTTTTTCTTAAGACTTTTTAAAAAATTCATTCACTTGAGAGAAAGAGAAGAGAAAGCCTACACAAGCAAAGGTGAGAGTCAGAGAGAGAAAGAGAAGCAGACCCCCCCACACACAGAGTAGGGCTTCTGAGAAGGAAACTCCCCACTGAGCAGGGCATCTGACGCAGGGCTCCGTCCCAGGAATCTGGGACCATGACCTAAGCCGAAGGCAGAGGGTTAACCTGCTGAGCTACCCAGGCGCCCTCAGACCCTGCATCTCTAACAAGTTTCAGATGCTCCTGCAGGTCAGTAGACCACACGAGGAGCCGACTGGTTTAATCTACTGCAGGTTAGTGCCTTGAACAGTCGCTCTGTAAGTCTGAGTGACTCATAATAATGTTGTATCACAGAGCTTCCTAGGACGCAGATGGTTGCAAATATTACATTTTGTTGGCTGTAAGATGTTTTAAAAAAAACTTTTCACATTGCAATACCTATGAAATTGGGGTGTATCATACAATAGATGGTGTCCTACACTGATAAAACACAGTAGGTCTTTCTTCAAGCTCAAAATATATATAGATCAATGTGCTTTTGACCTCTAAAAACTCCACATGTCTGTTTCTTACTTCATGTGTGTGAAGAAAAACATGGTTCTGGGGATAGAGTACGGGTGTAAATGTAGTAAGTTTAAGACAAAGGCCTGGTTTAAGGGTCAAAAGACTAGAAATTTGGTTCACATGACACTCTGTAAATTCCATCCCAGCTCGCTTGTGCTTCCTTGAGTACATCTGAACAAGCAAAACAAAGTGTTCATATTATATAATATACACAGTATATTATATACATATCATATTATTATATTATATACAGAGTCTGATTCTCCTTCAAATGCAAGAGTGGCATTAAAATCTGTTTCTAAAGAGCAACCGCAGGAATGACTTTGCTTCACCTGTCACGGGTGCTCCAATTAGACTTGTAAGTCTTTTCTGGAACAATCCACATCTAACAGTTACTGAGCACTCATTACTTGACATGCACCTGGCTCAGAGGTACACATTTTATCTCATTATATTTTCTGAACAATCTTTATTCCTATAATGCACATGAGAAAACTGAAGCTAAGATTTGCTGAGACCCATAACTTGATTATAGAGATAGGAAGTGGCAGAGGTGGAAAGGAACATACTGGTCCAAAGACCAATTTTAAGGGTGTCTACACTCCCCTGCTTATAACTGCCCTGGGCGCTCGCTCCCTCCCTAGGCATAACTCTTCTCCTCTCAACTCCCAAACTCCGGGGAGGAATACCATTCCTCAGTATGCTCCCAGGCTTTCCACCAGAGAAGGGTCGTTCACAGAACAGCTGCCAGGGCAGGAACCACCATCAGCATCTCACAGAAGGGGAAACCAGGTCGCAGAGAGGATCGGGGCCTTAACCACTGTCAGCAGGCGGCAGGCAGTGGCCAAGTCGGCCCAAGGCCCTCGGCCCTCCTTTAGCACACTGAGCGGGCCCCAGGGGACCTGCCGCCAGCTCTGACATCAATCTCCAGCGCAGAGACTGCGCCAGGCCAACGGGGAATCCGGGCCTCGGTTTCCCTTATGCAAGGCGGGACAATTCCCTAGCAGTTTCAGTAGGTCTCCGCTGCGAACCGGTCCACCTACCAGCACTAAGTTCCCGACCCTTTACATCCCACCCCTCCCCGGCTCACAGGCCATCAACCTCGCTTACTCTTCATCTCCAGCTGCTTCCGGTGCGTTCCGATGACGTTTCCTGCGGGCGACCCTCAATCTTTATCTCTCTTCACTTTTCTCAGCAGCCCTTGGCCATCAAAACTCTCGTTAAAGTTTGGGCTGGAGGGAGGTATTGTGTGCGAGCTCGCGCGCCGCGCTAAGTTGCCAGACTGAGACGCTGCAACTCTCACCTGGAGTCGCATGCGCGCGGGCTCGCAGGTGGCGTTTTCTGTGACGTCACTGATGCGCGCCGACCTACGGTGGCGCATGCGCCGGGTGGCGGCTCCGCTACACCATGGGCACGGTAGACTTGAAGGTGTCTCTTCTTCGTGGGACGTTCTCAGCTCCAGTGTACTGTAGGCGCGGGAAGGCCAGAAACCCCGGGGCTGTGGTTCGGGCGTGTGGACTGCTTGTGAAGAGCTGGAGTAGAGCGGGGCCAGTCGACCCGAAGAGGACACCGGGGACGTTGGGTATTGGGGGACTACGGAAACGGGACAAAGATGGTGGGAATGAGGTCCATGGGGTCGCTCATCAGCCGTCTCTACAGAGTAGCAGAGGCCCTGAAGTTGGCATGGACGGCTTAGGCTCTAGTTTTGTCCTGCTGCTAAACTAGCTGTGTGACCTCGCTTAAGGCACTTCCCATATCCAGCGTCCCTTTTCCCATCACTGTGAGTTGGGTCTGATAGTCTGAACGTTTTCTTGAGACCCAGAATGTTAGCTTCCGTCAGGAAGTCAAAAGGCAAGGATCTGATGCCCATTGTTCTGGGGAAGGGTCAAGAATTGCGGCTGGGAGGCCAGTGCAGACGTCTCCGAAGTGACCTGGTGTGCAGCAAGGTGCAGCCTTCATTTCTGCGGAGTGCGGGTCAGGAGAGCAGTATAGCCCGTCCACTTTAAGTCAGCGGGTCAAACTTCCAGTAAGGTATAAACTCCTTTTAAGGGAGCGGAAATTGTCTAGGAACCCTGAGGTTTTATGTCCACAGATCCTAGTTTGGGAAACGTTGATTTAATTGTTTTTGGGTGGTGACCTTGAGCCATTTCGATCATCAACATAGGACTGCAGGCTCTGGAATTCAGTGGCTATCATGTGGCTTGTCGTGGTGAACGTGAACCTTGTATGTATATTAACATCAAAATGGAATTACATTTAAATGTATTGTGCTTGTAGATGCATGAGAATAGTTGGGAGTCTATGGGACTAAGCTTGAGAAACTGCTCTTGGGGACCCCTACCATGTGAACTACCAAATGTGAACTTTAAAAGAGCAGCATGAGACAGCAGAAGATAGGAAGAGCCAACTTCAGTGCTGTAGTCACAAGGGGGCCCTTTTGAGAGAACCTTTGTGATTATTGCCACCAGAGGGAGGCAGACCTCTCCCTTCTGGAGAGCTGCTTTTTTAAGGGTTATTAGGACTCTTTATCTCCCAGTGGACCCCTTCTGAAGTAGTCAAGTCAGCTGGGAGGACTGCCAGTCTTCCATGGAGTTCCCTGCTTGTGGTGGGGTGAGCACTGAAAACTGCAGTTACTTTACAATTCCATGATCACTAAATGGTTTTTTTTTTTTTTTTTTTAAAACAAACAAACCACTTTAGTATCCTTGGGAAATAAATGTCTGTGTATGAAGATTGGTACCTGTCTTTACAGATATTGGTATTATTGTGATTATTGTTTACAATAGTAAAAAGCTTGGAAATGGCTCCATATTCAACAAGAGTGGATTAAATAAATGAAGTATGTGCTAATTAATTAAGAAGGTTAATTAAATGCATTGCAATCACAGGGTAAGCTTCAAAAATTCAGATTCCTTAACATCCCTGGAAATTCTTATTTAATATGTGGGTTCTAAGAATCTGTATTTAAAAAAAAAATGTTCCCAGGTGATTTTTGTGAGTAATTAGTTTTGGGAAGTATTGTATGGTACATTTATAAAACTTAATATGGTAGAACACCACATAGCCATTAAACAAATTACAATTTTTAAAAGGTTTACAAAATATTAACACAAAACTAAATATACACAAACAGGATTGAAAAGACAATATAGAGGAAGTTTTTAATGGCTGCATTAGTGAGCTTGTAAGAGATTTTTCTTTTGTCTATTTTCTAAATCTTATTCAGAGAAAATAAGGCTTTGTTAATTTTTTCTTTTTATATCTATGAATGATAAACTTTCAGACATGGTTACACATGTGTTTTCCCACTAGTGGCTCTGTGAAACTTCCATAAGAAGTCAAAGT
The DNA here is from genome assembly GCF_020171115.1 of Neogale vison. Lineage (NCBI taxonomy): Eukaryota > Metazoa > Chordata > Mammalia > Carnivora > Mustelidae > Neogale > Neogale vison. Next base: position 37,535,762 of record NC_058097.1, on the reverse strand, counting down.
TCAAGAGCAGTATTGAAATGCTCATTGCCTTCCCCTCAAACAACTTGTGAAAGATTTCAAAAGTGCAGAAAAATGGAAAGAATTCTACAGTGAGCACCCATATGCTTTTAAGTTCTATAGTTTTATATTTTGCTCTCATTTGACAGGTTTCTTTTGATTGCTGCTTTAAGACAGTCAGGCTGTTAGATTGAGTACTCAAAAATTTTCATATTTAAGCTCAAAAGATTAACCCTCAACTACTATTAAATAAGTCCATATCTATGAAAGTTAGGGTCTGGGGCACCTGGGTGGCTCAGTCATTAAGTTTCTGCCTTGTGCTCAGGTCATGATCCTGTGGTCCTGGAGATGATCCCTGCATCCGGCTCCCTGCTTTGTGGGAAGCCTGCTTCTTCCTCTCCCATCCCCCCTGCTGTGTTCCCTCTTTCTTTGTGTCTCTCTCTGTCAAATAAAGGAATAAAATCTTTAAAGAAAAAAATATTTAGGACCTGCCGTATAAATAAAAACACAAATATGGCATAGAGTGAGATGATGCCTATGTTACAGGAGAGCCTGGGACAAACAACACAGTTGGACAGGACAGCCATCATTATCTGTAGTCTCATAAAACTGGCATAGTCCCTGAGGCTCAAGATTAAGAATGTCTCTCACCCCTTGATCTGTCTGTTGGTCCACATGTGGCATATTGATTGACAAGTGGTGGTAGTGGTGGGGGACCTGGACACAGTGGCACCAGCAATCATTCCTTAGGCTTAATAGTGCTGTAGGAGATTCTCTGTGTGACAGAGAGTAAACTAGCAAAAAGAAAATGATACATATTTGCATATGCACACCATAAACAAAAGTAGATTCAAAGTGGATTCCAGATGGAAATGTAAGTCCTGAAACCTTGAAAGTCCTATAAGAAAACATGGGCAGTAATCGCTTATATATCAGTCATAGCAGTATTTTTCTGGGTCTGTCTCCTCAGACAAGGGATGGCTTAATTGGGTGATGGCTATTAAGGAGGGAAGATCCTGCAATGAGCACTGGGTGTTATGTGCAGCTAATGAATTGTTGAACACTACATCAAAAACCAATGTACAATACACTGGCTAATTGAACATAATAATAACAAATAATAATAAAAAGAAATACCATAGGACCCAGTTTTCCATTTCTGGGTGTTTACCTAAAGAAAACAAAAACACTAATTGAAAATTAGTGTTGAATATTGCAGCATTATTTACAATAGCTAAGATATGGAAGCAACTCAAATGTCCATCAGTCCATGAATGGATAAAGAGTATGTTCAATTTGAACTTTGAACAATGCAGAGGTTAGAGATGCTAACTCTCTGCACTGTAGAAAATGTGCACATGTACTCTTTGCAACCCCAGAATTTAAATACTGAAGTCTACTGTTGCCCAGGAGCCTTACTGATAACATAAAGCCAATAAACATATTTTGTAAGTTATGTATATTATATACTGTATTTTACAATAAAGTAAGCTAGAGGAAAGCAAATTACTTAAAAATTAAGGAGTAGAAAATACATTTACAGTACTTCATTGTATTTATTGAAAAAAATCAATGTATAAATAAACCTATATAGTTCAAATCTGTGTTGTTCAAGAATCAACCATGATATACAATGGAATATTACTCAGTTATAAAAAAGGATGAAAACTTATGATTCTCAACAAGATGGATGGATCTAGAGGGTACAAGGGTAAGTGAAATAATCGAACAGGAAAAGACAAATACCATATGATTTAATTTATATGTGGAATCTAAAAAAAGGCACAGAAAAAACCTGGACTATTAAATATAGAGAACAAAACAGTGGTTCTCAGAGGGGAGGGAATGTGGAGAAATGGGCGAAATAGGTGAAGGAATTAAGAGTTACAGACTTCCAGTTACAGGATGGAAACTACAGAGTAGGAAATATAGCCAATAATGTAACAATTTTGTATGGTTACATATGATGGCTATACTTCCCATGGTGAGCATTTTGTAGTGTATAGAATTGATGAATCACCATGTTGCACACCTGAAACTAGTATCTTGTAGGTCAACTATACTTCAATAAAAAATACGATTGTAAGTACATTGAATAACTTAGAGGAAAAGAGGGACAAAGTGGGTAAAAAGAGGAGGAGTTTCAGCAGAGAAATTCCATAGCTGAAAAATATTTTCAGCATTTCCTGTGACGGCAGGGCCTACTTGTGCAAACTTAACCTTTTCATAACTATTCAGGCTATATCCCCAGAACACACACACTTTCCTTTTTAATCATTTGATGAACAGATATTTGTCGAGTGCTCTCTGGGCCCCTGTGTCTTGTTTGTTAAATGAAAGGTGCCCTAGGGACTCTTACCCGCCCCCCTGAAGCCCCAAATGCCCTACTGGAGAGGAGGAGTCATCTCCCAGGAAATGGTCTCTGTGAGCTCTGGGTCCTGAGAACTGTGTCACAGAGCCTCAGGCATCTGTACAGCTGGGATGTGGAGCTTGCCAGCTGGAGAATAGCTCCAGGGCCAGGCTGCACTCTTGAGTCATTTTCTGTCTTCTCAGTAGCCAAGTCTGACCTCATTACTGAGGGTCGTTCGTGTTTGTCCATGAAGTAATAGAAGGACCAGCTCCACTTTATCCCCGGTGCTGGCCTGCAGAGCAGTCAGGACCCGAAAGGGGACAGCAGCCTTCTTTGGGAGCTTGAAGGGGCTCCTCCATTTATCACAGTCCTCTGGACCCAGTGGAAACACCAGGGAGCTGTGAGGGTATCGATGGTAGATTCATCTCTAGCACACTCCTGGAGGGCCTGCTGGTCTTTGCTTTTGGTGCACTGATGGCTGGGAGGGAGACCCCCACACCTGGCTCATGGCCAAGAGCAGAGCCCAGCCCATCTGACACAGGGTTGGGTTGGTCTGAGGTGCCAATGACAGGACGCACTTCAGATTCCTGACAAACATTGAGTCAGCTGTGAAATCTCTTTTCCTATATAATGAGGTTCTTTGATGCCTGAAGAAGAACTTTAAATCAACCATTTAGGCCAAGACAGGTTATACTGGCATCTGTTATTTATTGGTTTGCATTTTGGGGAGGAGGAAGGTTTTGGAATGTTAGATAGAACATGAATAGAACATGCTATCTTGGGTCCTCAGCTGCATACCCCAGTGTGTCACGAGATGGCAGCCTAATGCAAGGATTGAGTCAGTGGCTGGCAGCCTCCTCCAGAGTCTTGGAGTCCTTTTCCACCAAGCCTGTCAAAAACCCGGTTTACAATCCACTTCAAAGAATTGCAGCCTGGGTACTAAAAACCACGACCATCCAGGAGATGGGGTTATTTCTCTCTAAACAATGTAGCTTGATTCTGATCAACACTTTCCCTGCCAGAATGGATGGTGACCGAGTTAAGTGGTTTAAACAAGATAGAGATTAAAAGGAGAGAAGAATGATGAGATCCTGGGGAAGAGGCGTGATTATGGCTGACATTCAGAAATTGATGGCACAGCAGGTGAGGAGCAACTCTGCTTGCTGGATTTCGGGTAGATTGCAGCGAGTTCTAGGTGGGGCTGCTTAGAGGAAGGTGCAGTGGGTTTTTTTTTTTTTTTGGGAAGTGCCTTTTTTTCTTTTACTGTGAAATGATTTTCTGTCCAGTGTCCTTGTTGTTACCATAGACAGAAACACTCCTACCCACAGAGTAAGTGATACAACATGGGGTAGTGATGTTTAGATATGGGCTCATGGTTGGGGTAAATTGGAAGGGGAGGTGAATCATGAGAGACTATGGACTCTGAAAAACAATCTGAGGGGTTTGAAGTGGCGGGGGGGTGGGAGGTTGGGGTACCAAGTGGTGGGTATTATAGAGGGCACGGATTGCATGGAGCACTGGGTGTGGTGAAAAAACAATGATACTGTTATGCTGAAAATAAATAAATGAAAAAAAAATACTATCTCAAAAAAAAAGATATGGGCTCATGAATTTCATGTGACAATTGTCCTTTTCTGTGTTCATTAAGACAAAGGGAGCTCAAGCTACTTAGCAAAATTGCTACCAAATAAGTTTTATTATTTTTATAATTTTTTTGATGTTGGACTATCTGGTGACCTTTGTTCATGACATCTGGGTTAGGAATAATTTGATTGTAGTTTTCTCTCCTCATCAAGGGACAGCAAGTGCTTATGGAGGGGAGGCAGAAGGTGGTGAGGGAAGTGGAATGGGATGCTACCCCTTGTTATTCCAGGCTGCCTATGGGAATTGCGGGATCCACAGTGTGGGAATCCCAAGACATGCAGAGAGTGTCTTTGAAGAGATGCATGAATGACTGTGTGTCTGCAATCCACTGAGAGGCACAGAGAGGGGCTGCTTCATGCTTAGACAGAAGAGGTTACTTCCTGAGCAGTGGGAATCCAGGGGTACCATAAAATGTCCCTGTGGTACCCCCACTCATATAGTAACAGGAATACTCCTGCTTGGAATGCCAATGGGGAGTCATTCCTTCAGGGGAGCATTGCTTTCTCCAGAGCTTTATTTTGAAATGTAAACACTAATTGAGGGTAGTAAAGAAACTCTGCTATGTTACAAGTGAGCCCCTCACCTGGCAGCTGAGTCTGGTCTAAGGAGAAGAATGGGATGGGGGTGGGGACAAGGGAGGAGATAAAAAGTGAGTTGGCTCATTTCACCCTTTTGCCTTCACAGTGAAAACATACTTAGAATTTTCATCTGATGGAACATAGTCATGAGAGCTTGACTTATCTTGGCTGACTGTAACTGGGGAGAAGTAAAATGTTTTCCTTCTTTATTATTTCCTGGCCTTCCTTCCACTGAGAATCTTGATAAAACTGTATGCAAAACCACTACAGGTGGAGGTGTGGGTAGCCCTCCTATGCCTGCCTCTTCTTGTAAAGTGGGCCACCTTGCTTCACCTATCTATGCCAGGCACTAAGTTCTGTGTGCCCCAAGGTTGACTGCTTTAGGAGGTGATTTCCCTTCCCTCTTGGAGACACACATGATTTCCTTGAAAGAACAGAGCACAAATTTCTCATTGTGCATGAAAGTTATCTGTTATTATGCAGAGTCCTGAACAGAGAACCAGTCCTGAGGTAGAGGTGTGCTGCATTGGAGGTATATAAGTTCATACCAATGCTGAGGCACTTCCTTTATTTTTCTTTCATTAGGTAATTGATCAATAGCATTGATCAGAAAAATTATGCCTTGTTAGTTATATTCTCAGATGAAGATCACTTAAGTTAATTTTTAGTATATCAATACCTTCATCAGGCACTAATAGGAAGGGATAAAGCTGTGCAAGTGTTACTGGATGAGACCTGGGAGAGCTACACCTTCCAAAAGTTACCAGGAAATTTGATTTTATCAACTTATAATAAAACGGAAATTGTACCTGGTGGATCGAGGTTTAAAACTGTTCCAGTCCTTTACATGAATTCTATTTGATGTTCCCTAGGCATTTTTTTCTGAGAAGGAAAAATGACAGAGCTGGGGGCAACCCCTTCTCCTTGTGTTGTAGATACGAGTCTCCCCCACCGTCCCCTCCAGCATACATTTTCTTTTCTAAACCCCATATCTTGTCATCATTGGGGGAAAACTTTATTTTTTAAAATTTTTTATTTCTTTTCAGTGTAACAATATTCATTGTTTTTGCACCACACCCAGTGCTCCATGCAATCCGTGCCCTCTCTAATACCCACCACCTGGTTCCCCCAACCTCCCACTCCCACCCTTTCAAAACCTTCAGATCATTTTTCAGAGTCCATAGTCTCTCATGGTTCATCTCCCCTTCCAATTTCCCTCAACTCCCTTCTCCTCTCTAACTCCCCTAGTCCTCCATGGTATTTATGCTCCACAAATAAGTGAAACCACATGATAATTGACTCTCTGCTTGACTGATTTCACTCAGCATAATCTCTTTCAGTCCCGTCCATGTTGCTACAAAAGTTGGGTATTCATCCTTTCTGATGGAGGCATAATACTCCATAGTGTATATGGACCACATCTTCCTTATCCATTCGTCCGTTGAAGGGCATCTTGGTTCTTTCCACAGTTGGGCGACTGTGGCCATTGCTGCTATAAACATTGGGGTACAGATGGCCCTTCTTTTCATGACATCTGTGTCTTTGGGGTAAATACCCAGTGGTGCAATTACAGGGTCATAGGGAAGCTCTATTTTTAATTTCTTGAGGAATCTCCACACTGTTCTCCAAAGAGGCTGCACCAACTTGCATTCCCACCAACAGTGGAAGAGGCTTCCCCTTTATCCACATCCTCTCCAACACATGTTTTTTCCTGTCTTGCTAATTTTGGCCATTCTAACTGGTGTAAGGTGGTATCTCAGTGTGGTTTTAATTTAAATCTCCCTGAGGGTAGTGATGATGAACATTTTTTCATGTGTCTGATAGCCATTTGTATGTCTTTATTGCAGAAGTGTCTGTCCATATCTTCTGCCCATTTCTTGATACGTTTGCCTATTTCGTGTGTGTTGAGTTTGAGGAGTTCATTATAGATCCTGGATATCAACCTTTTGTCTGTACTGTCATTTGCAAATATCTTCTCCCATTCTGTGGGTTGCCTCTTTGTTTTTTTTGACTGTTTCCTTTGCTGTGCAGAAGCTTTTGATTTTGATGAAGTCCCAAAAGTTCATCTTCTCTTTTGTTTCCTTTGCCTTTGGAGACATATCTTGAAAGAAGTTGCTGTGGCTGATATTGCAGAGATTACTGTCCATGTTCTCCTCTAGGGTTCTGATGGATTCCTGTCTCACGTTGAGGTCTTTTTATCCATTTTGAGTTTATCTTTGTGTATGGTGTGAGAGAATGGTTGAGTTTCATTCTTCTACATATAGCTGTCCAGTTTTTTCAGCACCGTTTATTGAAGAGACTGTTTTTTTTCCACTGTATATTTTTTCCTGTTTTGTCAAAGATTAATTGAACATAGAGTTGAAGGTCCATATCTGGGATCTCTACTCTGTTCCACTGGTCTATGTGTCCATTTTTTTTAAATTTTTTTTAAGATTTTATTTTATTTATTTGAGAGAGAGAGACAGTGAGAGAGAGCATGAGCGAGGAGAAGGTCAGAGGGAGAAGCAGACTCCCCATGGAGCTGGGAGCCTGATGTGGGACTCGATCCCGGGACTCCAGGATCACGCCCTGAGCCGGAGGCAGTAGTTTAACCAACTGCGCCACCCAGGCTTCCCTATGTGTCCATTTTTATGCCAGTACCATGCTGTCTTGGTGATCATAGCTTTGTAGTAAAGCTTGAAATCAGGGAACGTGATGCCCCTAGTTTTATTTTTGTTTTTCAACATTTCCTTAGCGATTCGGGGTCTCTTCTGATTCCATACAAATTTTTGGATTATTTGCCTCAGCTCTTTGAAGAATACCGGTGGAGTTTTGATTGGAATGGCATTAAAAGTACAGATTGCTCTAGGCAGTATAGACATTTTAACAATGTTTATTCTTCCAATCCAAGAACATGGAATGGTCTTCCATCTTTTTGTGTCTTCTTCAATTTCTTCATGAGTGTTTTGTAGTTCCTCAAGTACAGATCCTTTACCTCTTTGGTTAGGTTTATTCCCAGGTATCTTATGGTTCTTGGTGCTATAGTAAATGGAATTGATTCTCTAATTTCCATTTCTGTATTTTCATTGTTAGTGTATAAGAAAGCCACTGATTTCTGCACATTGACTTTGTATCCTGCCACATTGCTGAATTGCTGTATGAGTTCTAGTAGTTCGGGGGTGGAGTCTTTTGGGTTTTCCATATAAAGAACCATGTCATCTGCGAAGAGAGAGAGAGTTTGACTTCTTCATTGCCAATTTGGATACCTTTTATTTCTCTCTGTTGTCTGATTGCTGTTGCTAGGACTTCTAATACTATGTTGAACAAGAGTGGTGAGAGTGGGCATCCTTGTCGTGTTCCTGATCTCAACGGGAAGGATGCAAGTTTTTTCCCATTGAGGATGATATTTGCTGTGGGTCTTTCATAGATAGATTTGATGAGGTTCAGGAATGTTCCCTCTATCCCTATACTTTGAAGCGTTTTAATCAGGAACGGATGCTGGATTTTTCTCAAATGCTTTTTCTGCATCTATTGAGAGGACCATGTGGTTCTTCTCTCTTCTCATATTAATTTGTTGTATCACATTGATTGATTTGCGAATGCTGAACCATCCTTGTAGCCCAGGGATGAATCCCACCTGGTCATGGTGGATAATCTTTTTAATGTGCTGTTAGATCCTGTTTGCTAGGATCTTGTTGAGAATCTTAGCATCCATATTCATCAGTGATATTGGTCTGAAATTCTCCTTTTTGGTAGGGTCTTTGCTTGGTTTGGGAATCAGGGTAATGCTGGCTTCATAGAAAGAGTCTGGAAGTTTTCCTTCTGCTTTAATTTTTTTGAAACAGCTTCAGGAGAACAGGTGTTATTTCTTCTTTGAAAGTTTGGTGGACTCTGAAAAACAGTCTGAGGGGTTTGAAGTGGCGGGGGGGGGGTGGGAGGTTGGGGTACCAGGTGATGGGTATTATAAAGGGCACGGCTTGCATGGAGCACTGGGTGTGGTGAAAAAATAATGAATACTGTTTCTCTGAAAATAAATAAATTGGAAAAAAAAAGAAAGTTTGGTAGAATGCTACAAACCAACCAGCATTTGAATCCCAATTTTGCCACTGAGTAAGTATGTGATTCTCAAAGCCTTCTTTCATCTGTATAATGAAAATAATAATACAGATCCTATAGGATTATGTGAATGAAATTATCTAATGAGCATAAAATGCCTGGCACTTATGCATTTTATTATCTCCAGTTCTAGCTTTCTCTTTGGTATTCTGTGCTAACAAAATAGTCTGAAATATGAAAAAATTATATCATCAAAGGTATTCATTGCTCTACTATTCATAATATTGAAAAACAGGAAATAACCTGAATGTCCAGCCATAGGAGAATGGCTAAAGAAACCAGAGGAGGAGAGAATACTAAACAACCGTTAAAAATTTAAAAAATAATGAATACTGTTTTTCTGAAAATAAATAAATTGGAAAAAAAATAAAAATAAATAAATTTAATTAAAAAAACTTATGGTTGCAAAGTATTCTCAATACTATAGAAAAATACACATGGAAAACAACAAAAGCAGGATGTAAGAGTCAGATACATTGTATATTCTCAACTGTATAAAAAGGGGGCAATGAAATATTAAAAGAAAATACTCAAAAAAAAAAAAGAGTACGGGCCCTTGCTGTCAAAAAATCTAGATTTCAGTCATAGCTGGATCCAGGGGCTTAAACAATATTGACAGGAATCTTTCTTGCTTTGTCTCTAGTTTTGTCTGTGCTGACTTCATTCTCAGGTAGAAGGGCCCCATGTGGTGGAAGAGATGCCATCCGCACTTTCAGACTTAACCTCCTGTCAGCTGAGGAAAGGTCTTTGCCCAAATGAGACTCCTTGTGGGAGTCCCAGAGGTAAGCCAGACCAAGAAAGAGGTGCTGTGGCTGAATTTGGGGATGTCCCTTCTGCTCACCATCCTCTTTCCTTTAGACTAGGCAGTAGCTTCTGACAGAGCTCTGGAGACCACACCTGCAGTCCCTGCTTTCTCCCCCCGCCCAAGCGGTACCCCTGTCTATTCTGGTTCTTTCTGCTAATGACCATACAGACCCTTGCCCACAACCCCCAGCCACACTGAGGGCCTGGCCAGTGTGGCTTCTGGGCATCCAGCACACACCCTGCCTGGGGAGCTGGCCTTGGAAACATGACATGCTCCTGCCTCACTGGGGACCAAGATTGTGTCAAGGCCCTTACAGTCCCACAGTAGAGGAGGTGTAATGTGGGGAAGTCACTTTATACACATACCCTAGCCTCTGTCCTACTTCTGCACTCCAGATGCTAGAAGCCACAATGCTCTTTTGAGTCAGACCAGCATGCTCATCTAGAATGCAGGCTCTGGAGACAGATGACCCGAGGTGCTCACTGTGTGACATTTTCTGTGCCACAGTATCCTCATCAGTGATGTGGGGCTACTGGTAGGGCTTCTGTGAAGACTAACTGAAGTAACTCAGCAGATGCCTGGGATGTAGCGAGTGCTCCCCACACATCAGGTGTGACGAAGCGAGGGGCATGCTGGGCCGAGGTTTGGTGACAGCTTATAGTAATGAACTCCACCATCCTAAAACATGTAAAACATGTACCACCTGGGGATTGGGACCAGGCTTTGAGCTGTGAGATTGTCTGAGGTCCTGGGGTCAAATCAGCATCACACTTGGGGTCCCAGATCCACCTCCTCATCCTTCGCTGAGCTCCAGGCTCCAGGCTGTGTAGCACATCCTTGCCCTTGATGAAGGCACACTGCTTAAGGAGTACGCCCACACGAGGAAGGGGAGAACACCCACCTTTCTCCTGGAGCGTTTAGCCTCTGGGGGACACGGCACTTAGGGTGAACCCCATTTCCACTTGCACACTGGGAATGCAACAGCAGTTGGATGATGTGGGGGGTCTCACGCCATGAGCTCCAAGCATCATTGGAAAAGGCCCCGGGGACACTGTAAGTGATATCACTATTACTATTGACCCTAAAATTCTCGACAAATGACTGTGGATCTGCAGGCGAGGAGGAGTCTTCCTTCCTGGGGAGAGATTTGAGGGCTGGTTTAAGAGCCTTTTGGAGCCACTAGGCCCAACAGAGGGAGTATGCTCTGCAGAAGCCTTCAGGAGGAGAGCAGTTGGGGCTGGGAAGTCTTTTGATTACCTACATCTGTTTGTATGGAAACTTCTGGGAGCTGTGGAGGGGAGAGGGAAGTGTAAACAGCCGGAGTCGGTGGCCTCCTCGCCAGATTGTTGGTCGGGCATGGGCCACACAGACTTGGCCTGGGCTCTGCAGCAGGGAGTGCAAAGAGATCTGAGAGCAGAGAGCAGAGAGCAGGATGGGACCCAGCAGAGGAATCAGGACTTTATGCCCTTGCTTGTGCACAACAAGAGAAAATAACCCCAGGAAGTGTGAATTCATTGGCTTGGTCATTGGTGTGTGGGACTGTCCCGGCCTCCTGGTGGGCTGGGGGATCCAAGGCCTGTCCACAGCAGCAGAGGCCATAGTCCTATGGGCAGGGTGGGATTCCACGCAGGCCCACTCCACTGATGAAGCTGTTCCTGATGTTCTGCACCCAGGGTGCTCTAAGCAGTGCTCTCTTTTGGCAGGTCCTGTCTGTAGCTGGATGGGCTATCTGCCTGCCTGGCTCTGGGCTTCTCACCCTCTGTGGTTGGGGTGGGCATGTCCGTGCTTCCATTGCATCTTGTTGCTGCTTCCTGCTGCAGGAGGCTTGGTCCTAGTTAGGGCTGTGGGACATGCACAAACACATTTGCAACTGCCCCTAAGAACAATGTACTACTTAAAATAAAAACCCTGGGAGATTGTACTAGTTACCAAGCACATTTAGATACAGCCTTAAGAAAAGCACATACTGGCAACAGGCCTTTAGGGGAGAGGATGATATACGGCCTTGAAGCTGAGCACCTGGGGATGCCTGATTCACTCAGAGTGGAATGCCACCTGCTTTTGGAAGCCCAGCAGCTGGGAATGCCTGGCCCACTCAGGGTAGAAAACTGCCTGCTTCATTTTTCCTGTTGTATCCCCTTTCTCCTCCCCAAAGCACCTGTTGCTTGTTAGATAAGTCCTTTGGACGTGCTTGTTTAACTATAAACTTTGCCCTCCTTCTTTTTTATCTACAAGGCTTATGATTCATGTTCGACCTTCAATGGCTCTTCTGTTGGTCATTGTTTCTAGCTAATAAAAGAGAGCTGAGGCCTTGTTTGGGGCAACAGTCTTTTCTACTGTTGTCCCCTGCTCCCTTTCTCTTGCAGCTGACTTGTTTGTGCCTCATTCTTTTCCCATTAACTGACTGGAAGCGGCAAGTGGCACCAGAACAGGGACCTGAAACAAAACCGGAGAAGAAGCCCCAAGGTGAGTTTTTGCACAGCCGTGCCTTTTTCCTGCTGGTGGCTTGTGGGTACTTATCGCAGGGTATGGGTAATCTAGAGAGCACAAATGATTATTGCCCTTATGTTTGCTTAATGAGATAGCTCCTAACGGCAGGAAGAGCAAAAGTTAGCGAAGGCCAACTCATGGAGATTTTAAAGGTAATTAAAGAACATTGTTCCTGGTTTCCCATATCAGGGACTTTAGATTTACAAACATGGGAAAAGGTAGGTCATGAGTTAAAACTTTTGTATACTGATGGTAAACCTATTCCAATTACTATATGGCCTACTTGGACCCTCATTCACTCCGTCTTGGAGTCTTTATGAACCCCTGATTCAGAGAGCGATAATGAATGTTCAGGAGAAACTAAAAAAGAGGAACCTGAACATGCCATCCAGGAGGAGAAAGAAATTACTAAGGCCATCATAAAGGAATATATAAAGGAGGAATCTCCTCCTCCTCCCACAACAGAACAAAAGGTGCAAATGGCAATGCCACCATCAGCTTCATCATTCTATAAGAAGGCACCATTTAATGAAAAAGATGAAAAACACATGCTATCAGCCATTCAAAAAGACTTCCTTGAAGCACAGCGAGTGGGAGACCTAGATGCCTTACATTTTAATTTCCTGGTTATTATTAAAGTACATGTCCTTCCAGGACATGATCCTATCAACCCTAATGGTATCTATGAGGCCAAGCATGAGCCATTTCCCTTCAAATTATTGAAGGAACTAAAACAAGCAGTACAAAACTATGGAGTTAATTCTCCATTTACAATGGGAATCATTCAAGGAATCACGGAAGGCAATCAACTTATTCTGATTGATTGGTCATTGTTAGCAGAAATAGTTCTATCTTCAAGTGAGTTCTTACAATTTAAAACATGGTGGCAAGATCATGCAGAAACAGCAGTTGCCCATAACAGTGCTAGTAATGTTCCTATTTCCATGGAAAACTCATGGGTGTTGGGCCGTGGGCCTGGGTGCAAGACCAGGTACTAATGAATGATCAAGCTATTGAGCAGCTCCAGTGTTGATGTTTGAGAGCCTGGGAGAGAATAAAATAACACGGAGAGAAGTGCTCTTCTTTCCAAAAGGTGATACAAGGTCTAAAAGAACACTATACTGATTTTATTGCAAGATTACAAGAGGCTATCAAAAGACAGATAAATAATCTGGAGACTGCTGATATCATTCTTCAGCTGTTGGCTTATGACAATGCTAATTCTGATTGTAAGAAATTGACAGCACCCTTTAAAGGCAAGGGAACATTGACAGATTATATTAAGCTATGCCAAGGAGTAGGAACAGAGACCTGTAAAGCTGATTTGTTAGCTCAAGCAATGACTGCTCTGACCACAGGAAAATTTAAAGGACAATGTTTCAAGTGTGGGCAAGTAGGGTATCCTAAAGCTCAATGTAGGCAAAAAGGGAAATTCCCTCTGCAAAATGTAAAAAAGTAAAACACCTGGTTTCTGTCCCAAATATAAAAAGGGAAATCATAGGGCAAGTCAGTGCTGTTCCAAATTTAGCAAGGATGTATCCCCCCTTCAGGGAAACTTATTTCGGGGCAAGCCCTCAGCTCCAAAAAACAAGGGGGCCAATTCTCCCATAACACCCAGCTTTCGGACAAATGTACTACTTTAAATTTATTACATGCCACAACTGGTAGTGCTGGATTAGATATCCCCATTCCCAAAGATTATCTTTTAATGCCTACCAAGCTTCCCATTAAAATTCCAACATATTTATGGCCCTTTACCAAAGGGGACCACTGGGTTACTTTTGGAGAGATCTAGCCTTACTTCAAAGGGAGTACTAGTTCACACTGGCATTATTGGTTCAGATTATACTGGTGAAATTTCAGTGATCTTAACTACTGTGGCTCCATTCCATTTTCAGAAAGGAGGCTGCATTGCCCAGTTGTTACTTTTACCTTATCTCCAGGGTCAATCTAAAAACAAAGAAACTCCAGTGTGTTTGGAAGTACTGGAAAAACTGGAGCATATTTATCTGAGAAAAATTTATGAAGATAGACCAATTTGTCTTCTTAAAATACAAGTAAAGGAATTTTCAGGTCTAATTGATATGGGAGCTGATGTCTCTATCATAAGCTCATTACATTGGGCTAAAAAATGGCCACATAATTCCTCTTCTGTTACTATTACCGGATTAGGACAGGCTGGAAATGTGTGTCAAAGCTCCAATATTCTTTTCTGTGAAGGACCTGAGGGTCAAAAGGGTTATTTACAGCCATATATTGTAGACTTACCCATTAACCTTTGGGGGCGAGATTTACTAAGTCAATGGGAAGCCTCTCTGGTTATACCTTCTCCTAAGGAGGATTTCCAGATTTTTCACTGAGGGCCACTGCTCCTGAACCCATTAAGTTAAATTGGAAGAATGACAAACCCATTTGGGTGGAGCAGTGGCCCTTAACACAGGAGAAATTACTTACTTGGCTAACCCTAGTAGAGGAACAGATAAAAAGGGGACATATTGAAGAATCTCACAGTCCTTGGAATTCACCAGTTTTTGTTATTAAGAAAAAATCAGGGGGATGAATGGATAAGGAAGATGTGGTCCATATACACTATGCAGTATTATGCCTCCATCAGAAAGGATGAATACCCAAACTTTTGTAGCAACATGGATGGGACTGGAAGAGATTATGCTGAGTGAAATAAGTCAAGCAGAGAGAGTCAATTATCATATGGTTTCACTTATTTGTGGAGCATAACAAATAGCATAGAGGACAAGGGGTGTTAGAGAGGAGAAAGGAGTTGGGGTAAATTGGAAGGGGAGGTGAACCACGAGAGACTATGGACTCTGAAAAACAATCTGAGGGGTTTGAAGTGGAGAGGGGTGGGAGGTTGGGGTACCAGGTGGTGGGTATTATAGAGGGCATGGCTTGCATGGAGCACTGGGTGTGGTGAAAAAATAATGCATACTGTTTTTCTGAAAATAAATAAACTGAGAAAAAAAATTAAAAAAAAAGAAAAAATCAGGAAAATGGAGACTTGTAACAGACCTGTGTGCAGTTAATTCTGCCATCCAACCCATGGGGTCTCTCCAACCTGGATTGCCTTTGCCTAATCTAGTCCCATGCAAATGGCCAGTAATTATCATAGATTTATAGGATTCCCCTTATACTATACCACTTGCTAAGGAAGACTGTCCCCATTTTGCTTTCACTATTCCCAGTGTAAATTTAAAAGAACCAGCTATAAAGGCCTACTAAGCCAGAGCAAGCCATTTTGTTGTTTATGCTGTAAACTTAGATTGACTCTGCTCTTCCTCCCCCCAGAGGAATTTACTTAGAAACAAGTCTGGGAAACCAGTAAAATATGACTGACCAGCCCCTGATAACAGAGCCCATATACCAGGATGTGTCAGGTCAGGGGGAGGTAACAGAGCCTAGAATACAAGGATGAGTCAAGCCAGGTGGAGACATCCAATCAGGAAAGCACCTCTCTAACCACCCAAGAAGTGGGCCCTGCCTTTTGGGTGCTTTTTGGGTGCCGATTCTGACCAGAGTGATAGGCTAGGTCAAATAACTACTGTAGGGTGAATTGTAACTCAATTGGCCACCTGTGTGTGTGGCCAGGCTCAACCACATGGCCTTTGCTCTATAAAATTTAGTCTGTGAGGCTGGGAGGGGTCACCTCTTTGCAAGAAATGGCCCTGGTCTGTCAGTTTGATTCTCGATGCTTGGTGCAAAATAAAGTTTTGCTTGACCTTTGCTTTGTATCAGTGTTGCTTCTTTGACCAGGGACCCAACACCAGCCAAACAATATCAATGGAAACTTCTTCCACAAGGAATGTTGAATAGCTCCACTATCTGTCAGGAGTATGTGGCAAGTAGAGACAAGATGGTGGGGAAGTAGGAGGAAGCGCTGTTTCAACCTGTACCCTAAGGTGAGCTGGAGCTTCTTACCAAAGAACTCCAATCACCCATGAAACCAGCCTGAGATCAGAATTATACACGTCTGGATCTCTATGGAGGCAGAAGACACCAGTGGGCAGGTAGAGTGGAGTGGGAATGTCGGACTGATATTGGAAGATAAACAAAAGGGAGAGGGAGCCACCAGAGTGACCGAGTGGGAAGTAATACCCCTAATATGAGAGTGCCCAGCATCTGGGGACCAGCATTAACTTGGAGTCTGGTTGAAAGCACTCAAAAAGAGCAAAGGATTGTGGAGGGAAATTGTGGGAATCGGGCAGCTAGGGACAGGGGCTTAAGTCCCCGGACCCACAAGAGCCTCCCCTGGCGCTGAGCCAGAGAGAGTGTGGCAGAGAAACCAGGTCTTGGTCCTGAGCCACCAGCGCACTGGAGAACATGTGAAGTCTGGCTTTCATGAGGGGCTGGGAGCCGTGCCAGATGGCAGAACAACTTAACGTGCTATCAGCCTGAGGCGCACATGCCCCACACCCTCCCCTGAGAGAAGTGCAAGAGGGCCCAGCCGGGCAATCTTAGACCTGCGCCGCACTATCAGAGCCTGAGACACGCACGTCCCACACCCTCCCCTGAGAGAGGTGCATGAAGGCCCAGCCTGGCGCTCTTGGACCCACGCTATCAGAGCCTGAGACGCACGCACCCCACATACGCCCCTGGGAGAGGTGCGCGCAAACCCAGCTCTCTTAGACCCATAAAGACCAGGCATTCCAGCCCAGGCCAGTGGGAAAATCTCAGTGTGCCATCACTGCTTGGAACCTCTCTGGCAGTCTGGAGCTGACCAGACAGCCACCACTGCCGTGGTTCTAGATACAAGCAGGAGATCCTTGTGTCCCCAGGGACCGTGACTTGAAACCCGCCCTGCTAGGGGCCAAGGGGGAATTTAGATGGGCTCTGCAGCACCAACAGGGGAGCAGACTGAGGCCTCTCTCTGAGACGGAGGTCGGGGTGCAGTTTGCTTTCCTCTAAACCTCCGAAACCCATCAAAAGCTGTCATGGTGAGAGAAAAGAAGTGAACAAACATAAAAACCTCCAGAGAACAAAAGCCTGAAAAACCGGTTTCCTCAGAGCCCACCCCCTTCAGGGGGGCAGGAGGATTTAACTCAGGGAACATCATTGACTGAAAACACAGTCACGGATTGCATGGAACACTGGGTGTAGTGCAAAAATAATGAATTCTGTTATGCTGAAAATAAAAAATGAATTAAAAAAAGAAAGAGTCTGGAAGTTTTCCTTCTGCTTCAATTTTTTGAAACAGCTTCAACAGAATAGGTGTTATTTCTTCTTTGAAAGTTTGGTAGAATTCCCCAGGGAATCCTTCAGGTCCTGGGCTCTTGTTTTTTGGGAGGTTTTTGATCACTGCTTCAATCTTGTTACTAGATATCAGTCTATTCCAGTTGCCATTTCTTCCTGGTTCAATTTTGGGAGTTTATAGTTTTCCAGGAATGCATCCATTTCATCTAGGTTGCTCAGCTTATTGGCATAGAACTGTTGAGAATAACTTCTGATGATTGTTTCTACTTCCTTGGTATTCGTTGTGATCTCTCCCTTTTCACTCATAATTTTATGAATTAGGGCTTTCTCTCTTTTCTTTTGGATTAGTGTGGCTAATGGTTTATCGATCTTATTGATTCTTTAAAAAAAACAGCTTCTAGTTTCATTGATACGTTGTACTGTATCTCTGGTTTCTACCTCATTGATCTCTGCTTAATCTTGATTATTTCCCTTCTTATGTGTGCAGTTGGTTTGATTTGTTGTTGATTCTCCAGTTCTTTATTCTGGTGTATTCTGCATTTTTCAATATTTTGAGGGAAGCTTGGATGGCTATGTATTTCCCCTTTAGGACCGCCTTTGCTGTATCCCTTATGTTTTGGACGGAAGTGTCTTCATTCTCATTGATTTCCATGAATTGTTTAAGTTCTTCTTTGATCTGGTTTATCCAAGCATTCTTAAGCAAGGTGGTCTTTAGCTTCCAGGTGTTTGAGTTCCTTCTGAAGTTTTCCTTCTGATTTAACTCCAGTTTGAAAGAATTGTGATCTGAGAATATGCAGGGAACAATCTCAGTCTTTTGGTATCGGTTGAGTCCTGATTTGTGACCCAGTATGTGGTCTATTCTTGAGAAGGTTCCATGTCCACTTGAGAAGAATGTGTATTCTGTTGTTTTAGGGTGGAATGTTCTGTATATATCTATAAGGTCTATCTGGTCCAATGTGTCATTCAATGCTCTTGTTTCTTTTTTTTTCTTTTTAATGCTCTTGTTTCTTTATTGATTTTCTGCTTCGATGATCTATTTCTGAGAGAGGCACGTTAAGATCTCCTACTATTAATGTATTCATATCAATATGACTCTTTATCTTGATTAATGGTTTCCTTATGTAATTGGCTGCTCCCATATTGGGGGCATAGATGTTTACAATCGTTAGATCATCTTGTTGGATAGTCCCTATAAGAATTATGTAGTGATGATGAACATTTTCTCATGTGTCTGATAGCCATTTGTATGTCTTGATTGGAGAAGTGTCTGTTCATATCTTCTGCCCATTTTTTGATGTGTTTGTCTGTTTCATGTGGGTTGAGTTTGAGGAGTTCATTATAGATCCTGGTTATCAACCTTTTGTCTGTACTGTCATTTGCAAATATCTTCTCCCATTTCGTGGGTTGCCTCTTTGTTTTTTTGACTTTTTCCTTTGCTGTGAAGAAGCATTTGATTTTGATGAAGTCCCAAAAGTTCATTTTCGCTTTTTTTAAAATTTTTTTTAATTTATTTATTTTCAGAAAAACAGTATTCATTATTTTTACACCACACCCAGTGCTCCATGCAAGCCATGCCCTCTATAATACCCACCACCTGGTACCCCAACCTCCCACCCCCCCGCCACTTCAAACCCCTCAGACTGTTTTTCAGAGTCCATAGTCTCTCATGGTTCACCTCCCCTTCCAATTTACCCAAATTCCCTACTCCTCTCTAACGCCCCTTGTCCTCCATGCTATTGGTTATGCTCCACAAATAAGTGAAACCATATGATAATTGACTCTCTCTGCTTGACTGATTTCACTCAGCATAATCTCTTCCAGTCCCGTCCATGTTGCTACAAAAATTGGGTATTCGTCCTTTCTGATGGAGGCATAATACTCCATAGTGTATATGGACCACATCTTCTTTTTCCATTTGTCTGTTGAAGGGCATCTTGGTTCTTTCCACAGTTTGGCGACCATAGCCATTGCTGCTAAAAACATTGAGGTACAGATGGCCCTTCCTTTCACTACATCTGTATCCTTGGGGTAAATACCCAATAGGGCAATTGCAAGGTCATAGGGAAGCTCTATTTTTAATTTCTTGAGGAATCTGCACACTGTTCTCCAAAGAGACTGCACCAACTTCCATTCCCACCAACAGTGGAAGAGGGTTCCCCTTTCTCCACATCCCCTCCAACACATGTTGTTACCTGTCTTGCTAATTTTGGCCATTCTAACTGGTGTAAGGTGATATCTCAATGTGTTTTTTTTTCAATTTATTTATTTTCAGAAAAACAGTATTCATTATTTTTACACCACACCCAGTGCTCCATGCAATCCATACCCTCTATAATACCCACCACCTGGTACCCCAGCCTCCCACCCCCCCACCACTTCAAACCCCTCAGATTGTTTTTCAGAGTCCATAGTCTCTCGTGATTCACCTCCCCTTCCAATTTACCCCAACTCCCTTCTCCTCTCTAACACCCCTTGTCCTCCATGATATTTGTTATGCTCCACAAATAAGTGAAACCATATGATAATTGACTCTCTCTGCTTGACTTATTTCACTCAGCATAATCTCTTCCAGTCCCGTTCATGTTGCTACAAAAGTTGGGTATTCATCCTTTCTGATGGAGGCATAATACTCCATAGTGTATATGGACCACATCTTCCTTATCCATTCGTCCGTTGAAGGGCATCTTGGTTCTTTCCACAGTTTGGCGACCGTGGCCATTGCTGCTATAAATATTGGGGTACAGATGGCCCTTCTTTTCACTCCATCTGTATCCTTGGGGTAAATACCCAGGAGTGCAATGGCAGAGTCATAGGGAAGCTCAATGTGGTTTTAATTTGAATCTCCCTGAGGGTTAGTGATGATGAACATTTTTTCATGTGTCTGATAGCCATTTGTATGTCTTGATTGGAGAAGTGTCTGTTCATACCTTCTGCCCATTTTTTGATATGATTGTCTGTTTTGTGTGTGTTGAGTGTGAGGAGTTCATTATAGATCCTGGATATCAACCTTTTGTCTGTACTGTCATTTACAAATATCTTCTCCCATTCCGTGTGCTGCCTCTTTGTTTTCTAGCAGCAGTGGCCATGGTGGTGGGTATTAGAGAGGGCACGGATTGCATGGAGCACTGGGTGTGGTGCAAAAACAATGAATACTGTTATGGTAAAAAAATAAGTAAATTAAAAAAAAAAAGCTTCTGCACAGCAAAGGGAACATTCAGCAAATAAAGAGGCAACCCACGGAATGGCCAAATTAGCAAGACAGGAAACAAAATGTTTTGGAGGGGATGTTGAGCAAGGGGAACCCTTTTACCCTGTTGGTGGGAATGCAAGTGGTGTAGCCTCTTTGGAGAACAGTGTGGAGATTCCTCAAGAAATTAAAAATAGAGCTTCCCTATGACCCCCCAATTGCTCTACTGGGTATTTAGCCCAAAGATACAGACATAGTGAAAAGAAGGGCCATCTGTACCCCAATGTTTATAGCAGCAATGGCCACGGTCGCCAAACTGTGGAAAGAACCAAGATGCCTTTCAACGGACGAATGGATAAGGAAAATGTGGTCCATATACACTATGGAGTATTATGCCTCCATCAGAAAGGACGAATACCCAATTTTTGTAGCAACATGGACGGGACTGGAAGAGATTATGCTGAGTGAAATAAGTCAAGCAGAGAGAGTCAATTATCATATGATTTCACTTATTTGTGTTGCCTGACAAATAGCATGGAGGATAAGGAGAGTTAGAGAGGAGAAGGGAGTTGGGGGAAATTGGAAGGGGAGGTGAACCATGAGAGACTATGGACTCTGAAAAACAATCTGAGGGTTTGTAGAGGCAGGGGGTG
This sequence comes from Neogale vison, assembly GCF_020171115.1. Classification (NCBI taxonomy): domain Eukaryota; kingdom Metazoa; phylum Chordata; class Mammalia; order Carnivora; family Mustelidae; genus Neogale; species Neogale vison. Next base: position 37,514,758 of record NC_058097.1, on the reverse strand, counting down.
GGAGGTCGGGGTACCAGGTAGTGGGTTTTTCAGAGGGTATGGATTGCATGGAGCACTGGATGTGGTGCAAAAATGATGAATACTTTTATGCTGAAAATAAATAAAAAATAAATAAAATTTTTAAAAAAATTAAAAAAAAAAGAATGCATATAGGGGCACCTAGCTGGCTCAGTTGGTAGAACATGAGACTTTTATCTTGAGGTTGTGATTTCAAACCCCACATTGTGTGTAAAGCCTACTTAAAAAAATAAAGAATGGCACTTGATAATGTAAAAAAAATTATTAATTAAAAAAGCATGTAGTAAAAAATAAAGGAGTATGTAGCAAAGTTTATACAGACAGTTAGAAATCAATTTCCACAAGCTTATCTTATCCATTATTGGATGATATCTTATGTGCATCCTCTGACAACATGCAATTACAGGATGCATTCAAAATGCTTCAATTGCAATTTGAAAAATACAAACTAATTATTGCTACAGAAACAATAGAAGTCACCACACCTTTCTCATGTTTGGGGTTCATTATGGACAGGACCTCAGTTAAACCACAAAAAGTTCAAATCTGTAGAGATAAAATTACAACCTTGAATGATTTACAAAACTTATTGGGAGACATTAATTGGATAAGACCTAAAATTGCAATTCCCACTTACGCTTTACAGCGTCTATTTGCCTTTAAAGGGAGGTCCTAATTTAAACAGCCCTAGGATCCTATCCAAAGCGGCCTTAAAAGAATTACAATTTGTTGAAAGCCAGATTCATTCAATGCAAATGGATAGAGTCCAACCTGAGATACCATTAGATCTTCTTATTTTTCATACCCCACATACACCCACTGGGTTAATTATTCAGGAAAAATTAATTATAGAATGGATTTTCTCTCCCAAATAATACTGTTAAAACACTCACTACCCATATAGACCATAATGGCAGTATTATTCAATTAGGAAGAAAAAGAATTCGTCAAATACAGGGGTATGATCCACAGGTTATTGTTCTGCTTTCAAATATGACACATTGGAACAGCATTTCAAGATAATTTAAATTGGCAAATTACCCTTAGTGGCTTTAGTGGAAACACTTCTTCTCATTATCTCTCTTTACCTGTTGTTTCCTTTTTTTCCTGTCATTTACATTTTTTAAAAAATTTCTTTTCAGCATAAAAGTATTCATTGTTTTTGCACCACACCCAGTGCTCCATACAATACGTGCGGGCCCTCCCCAATACCCACCACTTGGTTACCCCAACTTCCCACCCCCTGCCCCTTCAAAATTGTTTTTCAGGGTCCATAGTCTCTCATAGTTCACCCCTCCTTCCAAGTTCCCTCAACTCCCTTCTCTCCATATCCCCATGTCTTCCATGTTATTTGTTATGCTCCACAATTAAGTGAAACCATATGATAATTGACTCTCTCTGCTTGACTTATTTCACTCAGCATAATCTCTTCCAGTCCTGTCCACGTTGCTACAAAAGTTGGGTATTCATCCTTTCTGATGGGAGGCATAATACTCCATAGTGTATATGGACCACATCTTCCTTATCCATTCATCCGTTGAAGGGCATCTTGGTTCTTTTCACAGTTTGGCGACCATGGCCATTGCTGCTATAAACATTGGGGTACAGATGGCCCTTCCTTTCTCTACATCTGTATCTTTGGGGTAAATACCCAGTGGTGCAATTAAAGGGTCATAGGGAAACTCTATTTTTTAAAATTTTTTATTTCTTTTCAGTGTAACAGTATTCATTGTTTTTGCACCACACCCAGTGCTCCATGCAATCCGTGCCCTCCCTAGTACCCACCACCTGGTTCCCCCAACCTACCATCCCCCACCCCTTCATAGCCCTCAGGTTATTTTTCAGAGTCCATAGTCTCTCATGGTTCACCTCCCCTTCCAATTTCCCTAAACTCCCTTCTCCTCTCCATCTCCCCATTTCTTCCATGCTATTTGTTATACTCCACAAATAAAAGAAACCATATGATAACTGACTCTCTCTGTTTGACTTATTTCACTCAGCATAATTTCTTGGAAGCTCTATTTTTAATTTCTTAAGGAGTCTCCACTCTGTTCTCCAAAGCGGTTGCACCAACTTGCATTCCCACCAAAAGTGTAAGAGGGTGCCCCTTTCGCCACATCTCCTCCAACACATGTTGTTTCCTATCTTGCTAATTTTGGCCATTCTAACTGGTGTGAGGTGGTATTTCAATGTGGTTTTAATTTGAATCTCCCTGATGGCTAGTGATGATGAACATTTTTTTCATGTGTCTGATAGTCATATGTATGTCTTTTTTTTTTTAAAAGATTTTATTTATTTATCTGACAGGCAGAGATTACAAGTAGGCAGAGAGAGAAAGGAGGAAGCAGGCTCCCTGCTGAGCAGAGAGCCCAATGTGGGGCTCTATCCCAGGACCCTGGGATCATTACCTGAGCCAAAGGCAGAGGCTTTAACCCACTGAGCCACCCAGGTGCCCCATTTGTATGTCTTGATTGGAGAAGTGTCTGTTCATATCTTTTGCCCATTTTTTTTATGTGATTGTCTGCTTTGTGTGTGTTGAGTTTGAGGAGTTCTTTATAGATCCTGGATATCAACCTTTTGTCTGTACTGTCATTTGCAAATATCTTCTCCCATTCCGTGGGTTGCCATATACAGTGGAAAAAAGACAGTCTTTCCAATAAATGGTGCTTGGAAAACTGGAGACTTACACATTTTTTCCTTTTTAAGACACACTGATTTTTGTCCTTCCTAAAATTACTTCTAAAAATCCAGTAACAGATGCCTATACTTATTTTCTGATGGCTCTGCCAAAGGTAAAGCTTGTTATTATGGTCCTACTTCGAAGGTCATAAGTACTACTGGTCTCTCAGCACAAAAATCAGACTTAATGGTGGTTATTGCATTGTTTCAACATGTTTATTCTGCATTTAATATGTTATCTGATTCTTTTTTTAAGATTTTTTTCCAATTTATTTATTTTCAGAAAAGCAGTATTCATTATTTTTTCACCACACCCAATGCTCCATGCAAGCCATGCCCTCTATCATACCCACCACCTGGTACCCCAACCTCCCACCCCCCGCCACTTCAAACCCCTCAGATTGTTTTTCAGAGTCCATAGTCTCTCATGGTTCACCTCCCCTTCCAATTTACCCAAAAGCACATGTTATCTGATTCTTTATATACAGTGTATATTTTACAGCATATCAATTTACTACTGTTTCTTCCTCTGATGTACTATGATGGCTCTCATCATGGTAGCTGTAAGTCTTCCTGGATGTTATGCTCAAATACATAACTTTACTTACTGGGCTTATATACCCAATCTTCCTCTGCTCTGTCCAGTAGAGTGGGGAAAAGATATAATACCAATTTATTTATATGCTTCAAAATGGGTACCTGGAATTTTGGATCCTAGATTGCCACTATTGCCCTTAGAGGAGGGTACAAATATTAATCTTACCTTAGGATATCAAAATAGACCAATATGTATCAGCAATCATTCCAGTTGTCTTAACCCTGATGATCAGAAATGGTTGGTGGACTTTCCTACTGATAATTGTCTGACTAAAGCTCAGTTACATTTACTCTCCACTAAAAGATTCCTAGCCGATGAATTTCGGGGTCCTAGCTATAACACAGCAGCACCCCCTATTCCCAAATGCAAACTAACACAAATATGGTCTGATGAGGGAATTCGTCCATTATGGGAGGAGTGTCAAGCTTCTCACCCCAATACTGTTATTACTGATTCCTATGGAATTGTATGGGACAGATCCCAAAAGGGGATGGCAGTCACCAATTGCACTGGGAGACCCTGCTCCTCTCAACAAAATTTAAAATGGCAAGTTTTTGATGATCCCATTTCACCACAAACCTTAACCTTAGGAGATGCACCTCTGGTCTGGCTTGAGCAAGGACTTTCTATGCCATCCCCTTTTGTTAATTATCATAAAAGACAAAAGGATTTATGGAAGGTCACTGCCACTTTAAATCCCATAAGAGTTTGGAACAGCTCTTACATTCATCAGTCTAATGACTATGTATTTTCTTTTTTCCTAATGGATGAAGAATAGGTAAGAGCTTGTGTTAGAGATCTCTATCTTTTGTTATTGGAAAAATGACTTTTAATCATAGCAATAGAGAAATAAACTGTCTCAAATGTAAAACGTTCACCTGTGTAGATGATGTTTATACAGACAATTCTATCATTCTTATCATACCTAGAAGAAGAATAGGCATTTGGTTACTGGTGAAACACCACCATGTTTGGGAAAGCTCTCCAGATATACATATTCTTTTTTAAAAATTTATTTATTTTCAGAAACACATTATTCATTTTTTTTTCACCACACCCAGTGCTCCATGCAAGCCGTGCCCTCTATAATACCCACCACCTGGTACCCCAACCTCCCACCCCCCCCGCCACTTCAAACCCCTCAGATTGTTTTTCAGAGTCCATAGTCTCTCATGGTTCACCTCCCCTTCCCATTTACCAGTTTTGAAGGACTGGGTCCATAGACCAAAAAGATTTCTTGGGTTGCTTATAACAGCTGTTTTAGGAATTATAGCCATTATTGCTACAGCTACCACTGCAGGAATAGCCTTGCATCGAACTGCACAAACCACACAATTTGTACAAAAGTGGCACAGGAATGCTAGGAAAGCTTGGAATCAACAAATAATCACAGATCAAAAATTAGATGAAAGTATTTCTGATATAGAAGCAGCCGTGATATATACAGGAGATGATCTTCAAAATACAAAGCTTAGACTTCATATTTTATGTAACTGGAAGGTTTCTTCTTTCTGTGTTACTCTCCATGCCTGTGATGAATCAGAAATACCTTGGAGCAAAATTTACCAGCATATTACTAATCATTATGATGATAATCTAACTTTAGATATTAGACAACTTCAAGATACTATTCAAAGTATTACTCACTCATCATTACAATCAGTTCCAGGAGTGAGTTTTATTCAAAGAATTAACAATATTCTATCTAACTTAAACCATTTTACTGGGATCAAACAAACTGGTCTTGGCATTATAGGTGGAATGATTATTCTTTTTATTGCTATAATCTTTTGTCTGTACTGTCATTTGCAAATTTCTTCTCCATTCTGTGGGCTGCCTCTTTGTTTTGTTGACTGTTTCCTTTGCTGTGCAGAAGCTTTTGATTTTTTTTAAAATTTATTTTAAGCATAACAGTATTCATTGTTTTTGCACCACACCCAGTGCTCCATGCAATCCGTGCCCTCTCCAATACCCACCACCTGGTTCCCCAACCTCCCACCCCCAGGTGCTTTTGATCTTGATGAAGTCCCAAAAGTTCATTTTTGCTTTTGTTTCCTTTGCCTTTGGAGACATATCTTGAAAGAAGTTGCTGTGGCTGATGTTGAAGAGCTTACTGCCTGTGTTCTCCTCTAGGATTCTGATGGATTCCTCTCTTATGTTGAGGTCTTTTATCCATTTCGAGTTTATCTCTGTATATGGTGTAAAAGAATGGTCAAGTTTCATTCTTGTACATATAACTCCAATGTTCCCAGCACCATTTATTGAAGAGACTTTCTTTTTTCCACTGTATATTTTTTCCTGCTTTGTCAAAGATTATTTGACCAAGATTGAGGGTCCATATCTGGGCTCTCTACTCTGTTCCACTTGTCTATGTGTCTGTAATCTTTTTATGCTTAGTCCTCAGATGCACACAAAAATCCCTCCAATGACTGAAGAATCAAGAAGCTGCAAAATCAACTTTTCTATTTCTTCACAAACAAAAAGGGGGAAATGCAACTGCCCCTCAGAACAGTGTATTACTTAAAATATAAGTCCTGGGAAATTTTACTAGTTACCAAGCACATTTAGATACAGCCTTAAGAAAAACACATACTGGCAATAGGCCTTTGGGGGAGAGGAATATCTACGACCTTGAAGCTGAACAGCTGGGGATGCCTGGCCTGCTCAGGGGGGGAATGCCACCTGCTTCGTGGAAGCCCAGCATCTAGGAACGCCCGGCCACTCAGGGCCGAAAACTGCCTGCTTCCTTTTTCCATTGTCTCCCCTTTCTCCTCCCCAAAGCCTCTGTGGCTAATTAGATAAGTCCTTTGAATGTGCTTGTTTAACTCGAAACTTGGCCCTTCTTGTTTATCCACAGGCTTATGACTAATGTTTGACCTTCACTGGCTCTTCTGTTGGTCATTGTTTCTAGCTAATAAAAGTGAGACTGAGGAGTTGCTTGGTGCAGCAGTCTTTCCGACTGTTGTTCCCTGCTCCCTTTCTCTTGCAGCTGACTTGTTTATGCCTCATTCTTCTCCCGTTTGCCAACTGGAAGCAGCACACATTTATAACAGAAGAGACAAGAACCATAAGATTCTCTCAATTGATACAGAAAAAGCATTTGACAAAACACAGCATTTTTAAAAAAGATTTTATTTTATTTATTTATTTATCTGATAGAGAGACACAGTGAGAGAAGGAACACAAGCAGGGAGAGTGGGAGAGGGGGAAGCAGGCCTCCGGGTCAGCAGGGAGCCCAACATAGGACTTCACCCCAGACCCAGGGATCATGACCTGAGCAGAAGGCAGACACATAATGACTGATCCACCAAGGAGCCCCAAAACAGGCATCCCTTCAAGATTAAAACTCTCCAGATTGTAGGGATTTAGGGAACATTCCACAATTTCATAAAAACCATCTATGAAAATCCCACAGTGAATATCATTCTAAATGGGAAAAAGCTGAGAGCCTTTTCTTCTTTCTTTCTTTCCTTCCTTCCTTCCTTCTATTTTTATTATCATATAAGCCTTTTCCATAAGATCAGAAACACCACAAGGATATCCACTCTCACATTGTTGTTCAGCATAGTACTGGAAGTCCTAATAACAGCAATCATACAACAAAAAGAAATAAAAGGTATTCAAATTGGCAAGGAAGAAGTCAAACTCTCTCTCTTCACAGATGACATGGTATTTTATGTGGAAAACTCAAAAGACTCCAACCCCTGATTACTAGAACTCATACAGCAATTCAGTAATGTGGCAGGACACAAAATCATTGCACAGAAATCAGTTGTTTTCCCATTCACTAACAATGTAACTGTAGAAAGGAAAATTAGGGAATAGATTCCATTTACTAAAGCACCAAAATCCCTTAGATACCTCAAAATGAACCTAACCAAAGCAGTAAAGAATTTATACTCGAGGAACTATAGAACACTTATGAAAGAAAGAGAAGAAGACACAAAAAGATGGACAAACATTCCATGCTCATGGATCAGCAGAATGAACATTGTTAAAATGTCTATGCTTCCCAGGGCAATCTATACTTTGAATGCCATCCCAATAAAAAACCAATGACATTTTTCTAAGTGCTGGAACAAACAATCCTAAAATTTGTATGGAACCAGAAAAGACCCCAAATCACCAAGGAAATGTTGATAAAGAAAAACAAAGCTGGGGGCATCACATTGCTTGATTTTAAGCTTTACTACAAAGCTGTGATCACCAAGACAGCATGGTACTGGTGCAAAAATAGACACACAGACCAATGGAACAGAGTAAAGGGCCCAGATATGGACCCTCAACTCTGTGGTCAGATAATCTTCAATGAAGGAAGGAAAAATTATTTAATGGAAAAAAGACAGTCTCTTCAGTAAATGGTGCAGGAAAAATTGGACAGCTACATAGAGGAGAATGAATCTCAACCATTCCCTTACACCATACACAAAGATAAACTCAGAATGGATGAAAGACCTCAATATTAGACAGGAATCCATCAAAATTCTAGAGAAGAACATAGGCAGTACCTCTTTGACATCGGCTACAACAACTCCTTTCAAGACACATTTCCAAAGGCAAGGGAATCAAGGCAAAAATGAACTTTCGGGACTTCATCAAGATCAAAAGCCTCTGCACAACAAAGGAAACAGTCAACAAAACAAAGAGGCAGTCACAGAATGAGAGAAAATTTTTGCAAATGGCACTACAGACAAAGTGCTGATATCCAAGATCTAGAAAGAACTCCTTGAACTCAGCACCCAAAAGACAGATAATCAAGTCAAAAAATGGGCAGAAGACATGAACAGATACTTCTCCAATGAAGACAAAAAATGGCTAGCAGACATGTGAAAAAATGTTCATCATCATTAGCCATTAGGGAAACTAAAATCAAAAATCACATTGAGATGAATCAGGGGGACAAGATGGCGGGGTACTAGGAAGAGGCGTCTTTTCAGCTGGTACCCCAAAGTGAGCTGATTACCTACCAAAGAACTCCGATCACCCATGAAATCAGCCTGAGATCAGAATTATACACGTCTGGATCTCTAGAGGGGCAGAAGACGCCAGTGAGCAGGTAAAGCAGAATGGGAACAGCGGACTGATATCGGAAGATAAACAAAAGGGGGAGGGAGCTACCAGAGGCGACCGGTGCAAAAGTAATACCCCAATACGAGCGAGAGTGCCCTGCGTCTGGGGACCAGCATTAACTTGGAGACTGGTTGAAAGCACTCCAAAAGAGCAAAGGATCGCGGGGGCAAATTGTGGGAATCGGGGCGGCTAGGGATAGGGGCTTAAGTCCCCGGTCCCAGACGGCCTCCCCGGCGCGGAGGCAGAGAGAGTGCGGCGGAGAAACCGGCTCCTGGTCCCTAAGCCGCCAGCGCGCCCCAGAGCGCGGGGGTTCCGGCTCCTGTGAGGGGACGGGAGCCGCGCCGGTCTGCAGAACGCGCGATCGCCCTACCACAAAGCTTGAGATGCGCGCACGTCCATCCAGCTCTCCTGGGTTTCTAAGGCCCGGGGGCGCTTCTTGACCCGCGCCATTGTTTCAAAGTCTAAGCCGCGTGCGCGAAACTCTTCCCCGGACAGAGGCGCGCAAAAGCCCAGCCTGCGGCTTACCGACCAGCGCCCTGTTCTCAGTGCCCCAGACGCGCGCCGGACCCACAGCCGCCTCTGAAAAGAGGTGCGTGCAAGCCGGGCACTCCCAGCCCGGGCCGGCGGCAAAATCTCAATGTGCGATCGCTGCTTGGAACCTCTCTGGCGGTCAGGAGCTCCCAGACAGCCGCCACTGCCTTGGCTTTGGGGACGAGCAAAAGATCCTGCGCCCCCAGGGTCTTTAACTTGGAACCTGCACTGCCAGCGTCCAAGGGGGAATTTATTCAGCTTCTGCACCCAGACTGAGGCTTCTCTCTGAGACGGAGATCAGGAAGTGTTCCAGGGTGCACCTTGACTGCACCAGAGTTGATACATCCAGCTACATCTGTTCAGTCTTCTCCCACCAAAATGACTAGGAGGAGGAATGCCCAACAGAAGAAAAATACAGAGGATGGACCTTCTGCAATAGAGCTAACGGCTATCAACATAGACAATATGTCGGAAAGAGAATTCAGGCTAACAATTATCCAGGCAATAGCTACTAGGTTGGAGAAAGCCATGGATGACCAAACAGAATTGATTAGGGCCGAACTGAAAGCGACCAGACAGGATGTTCACAATGTTAGGGCGGAGCTTAAAGCTACCAGGGAGGAGGTCCACAATGCTCTCAATGAGTTCCAATCCAATCTAAACTCTCTCAAAGCTAGGGTAACTGAGACAGAAGATAGAATTAGTGATCTGGAAGACAAACAGATAGAGAGAAAGGATCAGGAGGAAGCCTGGAACAAACAGCTTAGATCCCACGAAAGCAGAATTAGGGAAATAAATGATGCCATGAAGCGTTCCAACGTCAGAATTATTGGAATTCCTGAAGGGGAGGAGAAAGAAAGAAGTCTAGAAGATGTCGTGGAACAAGTCCTTCATGAAAATTTTCCGAATCTCGCGCATGAAACCAGCGTTCATGTACTAGAGGCTGAACGGTCTCCACCCAAGATTATACACTCCAAAAAAACATCACGACACCTGATAGTCAAATTGAGAAATTATAATTGTAGGTATAATCTCTTGAAAGCTGCCAGGGCAAAGAGGCTCCTTACTTACAGAGGGAAGCCCATCAGAATAACGTCAGACCTGTCCACAGAGACCTGGCAAGCCAGAAGAGGCTGGCAAGATATATTCAGGGCACTAAATGAGAAGAACATGCAGCCAAGAATACTTTATCCAGCAAGACTGACATTCAAAATGGATGGAGAGATAAAGAGTTTCCAAGACCGGCAAGGCTTAAAAGACTATGCAACCACCAAGCCGACACTGCAGGAAATATTAAGGGGGGTTCTATAAAAGAGGAAAAATCCCAAGAATAGCATTGAACAGAAATATAGAGACAGTCTACAGAAAGAAAGACTTCAAAGGTAACTCGATGTCAATAAAAACGTATCTATCAATAATCACTCTCAATGTGAATGGCCTAAATGCACCCATAAAACGGCACAGGGTTGCAGATTGGATAAAACGACAGGACCCATCCATATGCTGTCTATAAGAGACCCGTTTTGAACCTAAAGATACACGCAGACTGAAAGTGAAGGGGTGGAGAAGCATCTTTCATGCCAATGGGACTCAAAAGAAGGCTGGGGTAGCGATTCTCATATCAGATAAATTAGACTTCAAACTAAAGACTGTAGTCAGAGATACAGAAGGACACTACATAATCCTTAAAGGGACTATCCACCAAGATGATCTAACAACTGTAAATATCTATGCTCCCAATATGGGAGCAGCCAATTACTTAAGAAAACTGTTAATCAAGATAAAGAGTCATATTGATATGAATACACTAATCGTAGGAGATCTTAACACGCCTCTTTCAGAACTAGACAGATCATCGAAGCAGAAAATCAATAAAGAAACAAGAGCATTGAATGACACATTGGACCAGATGGACCTCATAGATATATACAGAACATTCCACCCTAAAACAGCAGAATACTCATTCTTCTCAAGTGCACACGGAACCTTCTCCAGAATAGACCACATACTGGGTCACAAATCAGGACTCAGCCGATACCAAAAGACTGAGATTATTCCCTGCATATTCTCAGATCACAATGCTTTGAAACTGGAGCTCAATCACAAGGAAAAGTTCCGAAGGAACTCAAACACCTGGAAGCTAAAGACCACCTTGCTTAAGAATGCTTGGATCAACCAGGAGATCAAAGAAGAACTGAAACAATTCATGGAAACCAATGAGAATGAAGACACTTCGGTCCAAAACCTATGGGATACAGCAAAGGCGGTCCTAAGGGGAAAATATATAGCCATGCAAGCCTTGCTCAAAAAAATTGAAAAATCCAGAACACACCAGCTGTCTCTACACCTTAAAGAACTGGAGAATGAACAACAAATCAGATTATGAGACTGACACGCTGCCTACTGCGCTAAGGAGGCAGGTTGAAACAACAAATCAAACCAACTCCACACATAAGAAGGGAAATCATCAAGATTAGAGCTGAGATCAATGAGGGAGAAACCAGAGATACAGTAGAACGTATCAATGAAACTAGAAGCTGGTTTTTTGAAAGAATCAATAAGATCGATAAGCCACTGGCTACACTAATCCGAAAGAAAAGAGAGAAATCCCAAATTCATAAAATTATGAATGAAAAGGGAGAGATCACAACTAACGCCAAGGAAGTAGAAACAATCATCAGAAGTTATTATGAACAGTTATATGCCAATAAGCTTAGCAACCTAGATGAAATGGATGCATTCCTGGAAAAATATAAACTACCAAAATTGAACCAGGAAGAAATCGACAACCTGAATAGACCGATATCTAATAACGAGATTGAAGCAGTGATCAAAAATCTCCCAAAAAACAAGAGCCCAGGACCTGACGGATTCCCTGGGGAATTCTACCAAACCTTCCAAGAAGAAATAACACCTATTCTCCTGAAGCTGTTTCAAAAAATTGAAGCAGAAGGAAAACTTCCAGACTCTTTCTATGAAGCCAGCATTACCCTGATCCCCAAACCAGGCAAGGACCATACCAAAAAGAAGAATTTCAGACCAATATCACTGATGAATATGGATACTAAGATTCTCAACAAGATCCTAGCCAACAGGATCCAACAGCACATTAAAAAGATTATCCACCATGATCAGGTGGGATTCATCCCTGGGCTACAAGGATGGTTCAACATTCGCAAATCAATCAATGTGATACAACAAATTAATATGAGAAGAGAGAAGAACCACATGGTCCTCTCAATTGATGCAGAAAAAGCATTTGACAAAATCCAACATCCATTCCTGATTAAAACGCTTCAAAGTATAGGGATAGAGGGAACATTACTGAACCTCATCAAATCTATCTATGAAAGACCCACAGCAAATATCATCCTCAATGGGAAAAAGCTTGCAGCCTTCCCATTGAGATCAGGAACAAGACAAGGATGCCCACTTTCACCACTCTTGTTCAACATAGTATTAGAAGTCCTAGCAACAGCAATCAGACAACAGAGAGAAATAAAAGGTATCCAAATTGGTAATGAAGAAGTCAAACTCTCTCTCTTCGCAGATGACATGATTCTTTATATGGAAAACCCAAAAGACTCCACCCCCAAACTACTAGAACTCATACAGCAATTCAGCAGCATGACAGGATACAAAGTCAATGTGCAGAAATCAGTGGCTTTCTTATACACTAACAATGAAAATACAGAAAGGGAAATTAGAGAATCGATTCCATTTACTATAGCACCAAGAACCATAAGATACCTGGGAATAAACCTAACTAAAGAGGTAAAGGATCTATACTTGAGAAACTATAGAACACTCATGAAAGAAATTGAAGAAGACACAAAAAGATGGAAGACCATTCCATGCTCTTGGATCGGAAGAATAAACATTGTTAAAATGTCTATACTGCGTAGAGCAATCTATACTTTTAATGCCATTCTGATCAAAATTCCACCGGCATTCTTCAAAGAGCTGGAGCAAATAATCCTAAAATCTGTATGGAATCAGAAGAGACCCCGAATCGCTAAGGAAATGTTGAAAAACAAAAATAAAGCTGGCGGCATCACCTTACCTGATTTCAAGCTTTATTACAAAGCTGTGATCACCAAGACAGCATGGTACTGGCATAAAAACAGACACATAGACCAGTGGAACAGAGTAGAGAGCCCTGATATGGACCCTCAACTCTATGGTCAATTAATCTTCGAAAAAACAGGAAAAACTATACAGTGGAAAAAAGACAGTCTCTTCAATAAATGGTGCTGGGAAAACTGGACAGCTATATGTAGAAGAATGAAACTCGACCATTCTCTTACACCGTACACAAAGATCAACTCAAAATGGATAAAAGACCTCAACGTGAGACAGGAATCTATCAGAATCTTAGAGGAGAACATAGGCAGTAATCTCTTTGATATCAGCCACAGCAACTTCTTTCAAGATACGGCTCCAAAGGCAAAGGAAACAAAAGCGAAAATAAACTTCTGTGACTTCATCAAAATCAAAAGCTTCTGCACAGCAAAGGAAACAGTCAACAAAACAAAGAGGCAACCCACGGAATGGGAGAAGATATTTGCAAATGACAGTACAGACAAAAGGTTGATATCCAGGATCTATAATGAACTCCTCAAACTCAACCCACATGAAACAAACACATCAAAAAATGGGCAGAAGATATGAACAGACACTTCTCCAATCAAGAAATACAAATGGCTATCAGACACATGAAAAAATGCTCATCATCATTAGCCCTCAGGGAGATTCAAATTAAAACCACATTGAGATATCACCTTACACCAGTTAGAATGGCCAAAATTAACAAAACAGGAAACAACATGTGTTGGAGAGGATGTGGAGAAAGGGGAACCCTCTTCCACTGTTGGTGGCAATGCAAGTTGGTGCAGCCTCTTTGGAGAACAGTGTGGAGATTCCTCAAGAAATTAAAAATAGAGCTTCCCTACGACCCTGCAATTGCACTCCTGGGTATTTACCCCAAAGATACAGATGTCGTGAAAAGAAGGGCCATCTGTACCCCAATGTTTATAGCAGCAATGGCCACAGTCGCCAAACTATGGAAAGAACCAAGATGCCCTTCAATGGATGAATGGATAAGGAAGATGTGGTCCATATACACTATGGAGTATTATGCCTCCATCAGAAAGGACGAATATCCAACTTTTGTAGCAACATGGACGGGACTGGAAGAGATTATGCTGAGTGAAATCAGTCAAGCAGAGAGAGTCAATTATCATATGGTTTCACTCATTTGTGGAGCATAACAAATACATGGAGGACAAGGGGCATTAGAGAGGAGTAGGGAATTTGGGTAAATTGGAAGGGGAGGTGAACCATGAGAGACTATGGACTCTGAAAAACAATCTGAGGGGTTTGAAGTGGCGGGGGTGTGGGAGGTTGGGGTACCAGGTGGTGGGTATTATAGAGGGCATGGCTTGCATGGAGCACTGGGTGTGGTGAAAAAATAATGAATACTGTTTTTCTGAAAATAAATAAATTGGGGAAAAAAATCACATTGAGATATCACCTTACACCAGTTAGAAAGGCAAAAATTAACAAGGCAGGAAACAACGAATGTTGGAGAGGATGTAGGGAAAGAGGAACCCTCTTACACTGTTGGTGGGAATGCAATTTTGTGCAGCCACTTTGGAAAACAGTGTGGAGATTCCACAAAAAATTAAAGCTAGCTACCCTATGACCCTGCAATTGCACTACTGGGTTTTAACCCCATCCCAATGTTCACAGAAGCAATGTCCACAATAGTCAAACTATGAAAGCAGCTGAGATGCCCTCTAACAGATGAATGAATGAGAAGATGTGGTCCATATATGCAACGGAATATTACTCGGCCTCCAGAAAGGATGAATACCCAACTTTTGCATCACTATGGATGGGACTGGAGGAGATTATACTGAGTGAAATAAGTCAAGCAGAAAAAGTCAATTATTATATGGTTTCACTTACTTGTGGAACATAAGGAAGAACATGGAAAACATTAGGAGAAGGAAAGGAGGACATTAGGAGAAGGAAAGGAAAAGTGAAGGGGGGAATTGGAGGGGATATGAACCATGAGAGATTGTGGACTCCAAGAAACAAACTGAGCATTTTAGAGGGGAGGGGGTGGGGAGAATAGGTGAGCCTGGTTGTGGGTATTAAGGAGGGCACAAATTGTATGGAGCACTGGGTATTATCCATAAACAATGAATCTTAGAACACGGCATCAAAAACTAATGATGTATGGTGACTAACATAACACATTAAAAAATAAAAGTAGTGGAAAAAAAGAATACTACAAAGATGTTCAGTGTCACTACTGTTGTTCAACTTAGTACCAAAAATTCTATCCTCAGCAATCAGATAACAAAAAGTAATAAAATGCACCCAAATAAGCAAAGAAGTCCACCTCTCACTCTTTGCAGATACATGATATGTATGTAGAAAACCGAAAAGACTCTATCCCCAAATTGCTAGAACTTATACAGGAATTCAGCAATGTGTGTGTATATTTAAAGATTTTATTATTTATTTATTTATTTATTTGTCAGAGAGAGAGAGAGAGAGAGAGAATACAAGCAGGCAGAGTGGCAGGCAGAGGCAGAGAGAGAAGCAGGCTCCCCACTGAACAAGGAGCCCGATGCAGGACTCGATCCCAGGACTCCGGGATCCGACTTTGTGTGAAAGAGGCCCAGTGAGGGCTTTGAGCCAGGTGGACCCAGATTAGAGTGTGAACCCTGATACTCCCTACCTGGGTGGCCTTGGGCAGACCAAGCTCTTGCACCTATCTGTAATAGAGCAGCTGTAATACAGCCTAGGTGGGAGGACAGTGTCAGGATTAAGTGGTCTGGTCCATAGAAAGCCCCCAGAGATTACAGATTTACAGATTTCAGATGGTTCAAGACCAGCCCGTGTGTGTGTGTGTGTGTGTGTGTGTGTGTGTGTGTGTGTGTGTGCCTGTGTGTTTTGGGGTGGGGGTGTGTGTGGCAAATCTTCTCCACGCTCCCTGTGAAGGATTCCCTGCAAGCCCACCACACACAGCTCTGCCCCCTCTCAAGAAGTTCCCCGACCTCAGCTCTGTCCTGGAAGCTGGACTCCCCCTTCTGTTGGAACCCTAGGAGTGAAGCCAGTGCTTAGCCTTTCAAACCCCTGACCCAGAGGCCCGCGCTGCTGCAGTGGATGGGGGACAGCCTATGTTGGACTTTGGCCTATACATTCAGAAAACATTAACTTATCACCTTGAGCTTCTGTGTGTTGCTGGGCTCTCCCTCAAGCCCAGTGAAGATGGGGAGGAGCTTCCTTAGGCCCAAGGGTAAGAGATACCGAATCAAAGACCAAAGAGAGAGGCCTCCCCCAGCTTGAGGAAGGTGTAACGGAAGCCCAGATAAAACGTGTGTGGTGAGCAAGCAGAAGCCAGAGAGGCATCTTATGAAGGTGAAAGTGCCAAAGCAGCACAGCATGTCTGTGAGGGCAGTGGCGATAGTGGCCATAGTGGTGGCAGTGGTGGTGGTAGTGGCTGTGGTGGTAGCTGCCGGGACCATGGGATGGGGGTTGGCGGAAGAGAGAATGAAGGTGGGGATGGCAGCGGTAGCGGAGCCAGAACAAGAGAAAAAGCAGCCACGGCTGCAGCAGCCACGGCTGCAGCAGCCGCACCAGTGGCAGCAGCCACGGCTGCAGCAGCCGCACCAGTGGCAGCAGCCACGGCTGCAGCAGCCGCACCAGTGGCAGCAGCCGCACCAGTGGCAGCAGAAGCAGCAGCGGCGCCAGGGGCAGCACGGTGAGTGGGGACCAGAATTCCCTCCTGCGTGGGTGAGCCAGAAGGCGTCAGGGGGCGGGTCTGCGCGCTGGGGCGGACGCGGGGCTAGGAGACCCTGGGTGGGGCCAGAGAAGCCAGTCCTTAGGTCTCCCTGGCGCCAGGGGTCGCCTCCCAGCAGGTGAAGGGTTGGGTGCACCGATGTGGCGCAGGTGAGGTGGGGCGTGGAGCCGGATCCACGTCGCTAAGGTATTCGTTGCCCACATGAAGACACTGAAACAGAGAGAGGCTCATGTCACTCCAGAAGTAAGCAGAAGCAGCCCAGCTGGGGTTACAACCCAGACAGTGGGACTCAGGGACCTGGCACCCAACAGAGTGTGTAAGACCTCTTGAGTTACCCGCCTGTACGTGCCATCTGCAGTAACCCAGAGTGTGCCTCACCTTCGTCTGCCTCCCAGGTGCGTGGGTGGGGCGGCAGGTGTTACAAATCCGGGAGAGAGCCCTAGGATACTCTGTCACCACCCCTGGCCTCGCCCTGAAGATAAAGTTTAGAGATGATCAGGAATGGGTGTTAGGGATCTCAGAGGGGACAATTCCTGTGGTGGGGACTGGTGGCTTCTTTAGCCTTTAAAAGAAGAAGCAGAGTGACTTTGAGAGGTTGCAAATGACCTGTTTAAGGGCCTCTGCTCAGGTAAGGTCGCCTTGCCAGAACTTGCTTAGCTTTGGCCTCTGAGTCTGTGGGGAGGGGTTCTTTTGATTTTTCAAGAGAACTCAGAACTCTGATATATGTTAACTCTGGTTTTTAAATACTGGAAACACTTCAGTCGTTAAAAAGTCTGTGGGCATATCTGAAAGTGCTAGTGGGGTCCCACATGGGATGTTTGGAGCAGACCTACAGAAGTGGGGACCCAAGGCTTGCAAGAGCCAGGCCACACAGAGGAGTTTCATAAACTCCAACAGAGAAGTAGAAAGTACTGAGGATGGCAGGTGAGCACGATCACTCTGACTCCTTAAGGGTCTCTGCTTTTCTAATTTTTTTTTTTAAACACCGTGCACAGAAGTCTGTGTTAGCTCTGAAGCCTTCCTCTCCCTGCTATCTCACAATCTGGTCCATCTCAAAAAGCCGGGATGCAGTCCCAGGAATGGGCTCATCTCCCACTTCCCCAGAACCTTGCTGTCATAAGCAGACCAGCCTGGTACTTGCAAGAAACCAGGGCTTCAAGTTGGCATTTGCCTTCCCTGTGGCTGGCAGATGGGCTTTCTGTGACCAGAGCCCATGTTGTGGACAAATCTGATTCTGAAATAGGTGTGATATGGGGAGGGGAGACCCCATTCCCACCCTCTGAGGCCTGTCCCCATCAGCGTACTCTTCCTCCCTCCTCCCTCCTTACTGACTTCCTTGCTGCTCACGGACAAAGGCAAGCTTGGAGTGGGAGGGGAAGCAGGACTTGGCTTCCTTCCTCAATCTGGCAGTCCCCAAGAAGTCAGGAGGCTGGACTTTCCAGCAAGGACTCAGGAGATGGGGTGACAAACCTTTCTTGCACAAGAGTCTACTGATGCTCTAAACTCTAAAATGATTCTTACACGGAAATTAAACCAGCTCTGTCTTGCATTGAAGCAGCCATAGTGCCACATCTTGCTGTGGTGTGAAGCTGTTGAACCCAGCCAGAGGTGAGCCACATACTCTCATGCCCTCCCACACACCGGGACACCAGCTAGCCCTCCAGGTCCACAGAGCCCTGAGCTCCTGCCTTGGCCTGTCTGCCTGTGCTGAAAAGAGGTTAGAAGTAAGTAGTCTTTGCATGATGATGCTTTATTAGCCCCTCTGGGTTTGTATGAAGTCATTCAGAGCAGGTGGGAAGCTAGGTTCTTTGATGGACCAGAGTGTGAAATGGCTATTTCCTGCTTCCTTGTACACATTTTCTTGCCCTGCAGAAGTGTTTCCACGTGCAGGTCAATAATCGTGCAGAAACCCCGTTTTAGGAGTGGTGTCTGGGCAGAGTCCCCTGGCCAGGGAGCCAGCCTTAAAGACCATGCTTGGGATCTTCATGTACCTGGAAATGGGAAGCTCAGTGCAGCCCCCAGAGGGGCCTTTCCAGGTCTAAGCTTCATCTCCCTTTTCTTCAGGATAATGGACAGATATTCCATTCCCTGCAAGGAGTTGCCAGTAGTGAGCAAAAGGGCAGGAAGCTCAGAGGTGTGCTGGCACATCCAGGACACACGATGCCAGAGCAGGGCAGGGGGCAGGCACTCCTGACTTCTCCTACAGTCCCTTGAGAACCCCTGCAGGGCCTGCCCCTTCAATGCCTCCACACATCACATGGTCCAACAGACACTTTTGTGGGGTGCTTGTTTGCACTTTCTGAACTCAAGGTCTAAGTAGCCGATGTCAGATGTCTGGGTCATACTCTCTTCAAGTTTTGCTGTCCGAAGTGGGGGTGCACTTATGGAGAATCACTGATTTAGAACATGGTAGGGGCCAGAGCCCAGGACACTAGTTTAGTCTCTTTTGGAATGGCAGAGAGGTTCTGAACCCCGACTGTGGTGATCCAGTAGACCTACAGACTTGTTCTCGGGGCTCAAAATTCTCTCCTAGGATTGAGGATGATTTCTACAGGAGTGTCTGGTTCTGGATTTTCCTTGGGTCAAAAGGAGACGTAACCAAGAGTTCTTGAGCAAAGGGTCTGCCCCAGACTGTGTCAAGATCCTTTAGGGACTGCTTGCATGAAAAGGGGAGTGAAGGAAAGAAGGCACCCTTCCAGCTTTGGGTCCAGGTGAAGCCAAAAGAAGTACCAGCTCATGGCCACTTTGATTTGGGTTCTGGGTCCTGTCAGGGGTCCCGTCAGTGTTGTGGCTCTCTATGCCCACCCTTCCTTTGCCCTGTGTGCCTGTCCATTTCCCACCAGTGTGGATAACAATTTGCTGACCACAGAGAGTTGTTCTTAGGTCATTGTTCCAAAGGTCCGTCTGTCTGTCTATGCAAACACCTGAAAACTTCTGGAATTCTTTGGTTTCTTTTATTCTCTGTTTGTTCCATCTTACTGGTCATCCTTAGGGCCGTCCTGTCCCTGCCTTTTTTATCCCCCATGCAGAACTGGATGAGGGTTAGGAGCGGTTGCTTACAGAAATGCCAGTGGTGTGTATCAGTAACAGAATAGTCATTTAGAGCCATCCGGTCTCAGGGCCGCGTGTTCCAGACTCACAACAGGTACTTTGCATCCACTCCCCTCCGACCTTCCCAGAATCCAGCTTGTAGGTGGTTTATCTCCCTTTACAGGTGAGGCAGGTGTTGGCACAGGCCAAGGTGGTCATGGAGCCCAGTACTTTCCCCTGCTCAGACTTGGCATGGCTCTGTTGCCCTGTAACATGACAGAGGACTCGAGACTGGGACTTTCTGCCCTCAGCCAGGCTCTGTGTACTGGGGGTGCCTGGGCTGGCAGAAGGCCATAGATGTGAGACAGGGCATGCTTGCCTCACTTGTGATGAACAGATGCAGCTTGTGGCTGGGCCTGTTCCGTAATCTGTCATGAATGAGAACTTACGCAGAGGGCAAGGAAGACCTCTGGTGCATTCTGCGGGTTCTCTGTGCTTATTCACTAGCGGCTCCCTGACTTCCTCTGTGCTGTTAGTTCTGCATACAGCAGAGCTCCTGTTCTCTTCATGAAGCTGTCCTCCAAACTCTAGCAAGAGTGACATTTGGGTGCAAATACTCTGACACTCATTAGAACTCTCCCTTTGAAATGCTTCCTTCGAGGTTCGCCAAGAAACCCCTCAAGGTAGAAGACATCATGAAGCTGCTGTGCTGCGTCGCTGAGGAGATGAAAAAGAAGGGGAGCTTGGAGCAAGCTGTGGGTGGAATGATCATTGGTCAGGCTGGAGGCCCATCTGGAGCTGCTGTTTGTAAGCCTTGCAGGGCAGCCAGCCTTGGGGGTGTTGTAATAAAAGACTTTGAAACCACAGAGACCTCACAAAGTCTCTGTCCTGTGGGACATGTTTGCTGAATTGCAGTTGCTTCTGTGATATGATCTTTGTGTCCCTAATTCATCCTATTGAAAACACGGGGGCACCTGGGTGGCTCAGTGGGTTAAGCCTCTGCCTTCGGTTCAGGTCATGATTTCAGGGTCCTGGGATCGAGCCCCACATTGGGCTCCCTTCTCTGCAGGGGGCCTGCTTCTCCCTCTCCCACTCCCTTTGCTGTGTTTCTTCTCTAGCTGTTTCTTTCTCTGTCAAATAAATAAATAAAAATAATTTTAAAAAAAGAAAACATATAGAAATGGCTAGTAGGCCCATGAGAAACATGTTTAATATCATTAGCCATCAGCGAAATTAAAATCAAAACCATCCTCGAGAAGCCACCTTACCCCAGTTAGACTGGCAAAAATTAGCAGGGCAAGGCACCTGGGTGGCTCAGTGGGTTAAAGCCTCTGCCTTCGGCTCAGGTCACGATCTCAGGGTCCTGGGATCGAGTCCCGCATTGGGCTCTCTGCTCAGCAGGGATCCTGCTTCTCCATTTCTCTCTGCCTGCCTCTCTGCCTACTTGTGATCTCTGTCTGTCAAATAAATAAATTAAATCTTAAAAAAATTTAACAGGGCAGGAAACAGTGTTGGAGAGGATGTGGGGAAAGAGGAACCCTCTTACACTGTTGGTGGGAATGCAAGTTGGTGCAGCCACTTTGGAAAACAGTGTGGAGTTTCCTCAAAAACTTAAAAATAGAGCTACCCAGATACAGATGTAGTGAAAAGAAGGGCCATCTGTACCCCAAAATTTATAGCAGCAATGGCCCACAGTTGCCAAAATGTGGAAAGAACCAAGATGCCCTTCAACGGACGAATGGATAAGGCAGATGTGGTCCATATATACTATGGAGTATTATGCCTCCATCAGAAAGGATGAATACCCAACTTTTGTAGCAACATGGATGGGACTGGAAGAGATTATGCTGAGTGAAATAAGTCAAGCAGAGAGAGCCAGTTATCATATGGTTTCACTTATTTGTGGAGCATAACAACATGGAGGACGTGGGGAGATGGAGAGGAGAAGGGAGTTGAGGGAAATTGGAAGGGAATGTGAACCTTGAGAGACTATGGACACTGAAAAGCAGTCTGAGGGTTTTGAAGGGGCAGGGGGTGGGAAGTTGGGGGAACCAGGTGGTGGATATTAGAGAGGGCACGGATTGCATGCAGCACTGGGTGTGGTGCAAAAACAATGAATACTGTTACGCTGAAAAGAAACTAAAAAAAAAAATAGAGCTACCCTATGACCCTGCAATGGCACTGCTGGGTATTTATCCCAAAGATACAGATGTATTAAAAAGAAAGTTCATATGTACCTCATTGTTCATAGCAGCAGTGTCCACAAGATCCAGACTGTGGAAAGAGCTGAGGTGCCCTTCAACAGCCAAGTGGATAAAGATGTGGTCCACATATATAACAGAATATTACACAACTATTAGAAAGGATGAATACCCAACTTTTGCATCAATATGAGGAGATTATGCGGAGTGAAGTAAGTCAAGCAGAAAGAGCCAATTAATATATCGTTTCACTTACTGTGGAACCTAAGGGAGAACATGGAGGACATTAGGAGAAGGAAAGGGAAAGTGAAGGCACAGGGTATCAGAGGGGGAGATGAGCCATGAGAGACTGTGGTCTCTGAGAAACAAACTGAGGGTTTTAGGGGAGGGGAATGGGGATGGTTGAGCCTGGTCGTGGGTTTTAAGGAGGGCAAGAAGTGCATGGAGCACTGGGTGTTATATGCAAACAATGAATCTTGGAACACTGCATCAGAACCATGAGAGAGTATAAACTCTGAAAAACAATCTGAGGGTTTTGAAGGGGAGGGTGGGAGGTTGGGAGAGCCAGGTGGTGGGTATTATGGAGGGCACATATGGCATGGAGCACTGGGTGTGGTGCATAAACAATGAATTCTGTTACACTGAAAAGAAATTAATAAAAAATTAAAAAAAACTAATGATGTATTCTATGGTGACTAACACAAGACAATTTAAAAAATAAAGCTTCTTAGAAGAAAAAAGAAAGAAAAGAAAACACAGGCTTCTGAGTGTGAAGGTCTCAGAAATGCAGGACATCCTTGTAAATGACATGTGAGTGATGCAGACCTGGAGGGCGCCTCTCCCCTCAGGAATAGGTCCCAGCTTCTGAAGACATCAGGGTGTCCTGGGTCCCTTGGATGGTCTCCTTCCCCTGTCACCATTACATGTCACTGCAGAAGGGAAGCAGGGAGGAAGCTGGGAGTTGCTGAGCACTGCCTAGGAGCAGATTCTGTGTGGCCATTTTATGAGCTCATCCATGGAGACAACCCCATTCTGAAACCAACAGTCTAATGCAGAAAAAGCAGCAAACTCTCCTAGGATGGTCATCCCTGTCCCCCGTTTTTGCCACCTGCTTCTACTTGAGAGCTAGTTTTTGTATATGAATGGAGGTTTGGCAGATTTTTCCCATCTTTTCTTGAAGCTAGGAAGGGTTGCCACCTTTGTCTTAGGAGTAGGAAGGATTCTGGTGTGGTCTCCCCCTTGGGTCAGGTGGCATCAGAGAGCGGGCTGCTGTGTGGGTCTGACGTGAGGAGGGGCTGGATTACACCTCCTGTGAGGTGCCTCTGATGGATCCCGTAGCACAGGGGAGTGACAAATGCATGGTCTGCCGCATTGGGCTCAGCAGATACATCACTGAATGCCTGCTCTGTGCCTCTGTGCTGGGCAGCCTGTGCTGGGGATGTGGGAGAGCTCACAGCACTGCCTGCAGTCCTCCCATGAGCACAGTCTGGGGAGGTGACTGCCTGTCTGCTTCTGTTTCCAGCTCCCGGCATGACTTCCTGCCCTGTTCTGCCTTTCTGTGGCAGGATTGGCCTTCAAGGACATTTCATGATGCAGAGATCACAGTGGGGAGTAAATCAGTGTGTGGTGGCCCCAGACCTTCCACCTGTACATGTCCCTTTCCCACCTGTGAATTAGGGAATCCTGACTTCAGCCTCTCACCATCCAAGGAGCATCCAGTGAGGGAGGAGAAGTGGCCATGGCTTCCTTCCTCAGTGACATTCTACATCTTTGTCCCCCAGCCCCACCTAATGTGTTCAGGGGCGGGCTTGATGGAATCATTTATCCTATAGCTGTTCCCAGATGCCATTGTGGGAGCACATATCTTTTTTTTTTTATTTTTTTTTGTTTTTGTTTTGTTATTTTTTTCCAATTTATTTATTTTCAGAAAAACATTATTCATTATTTTTTCACCACACCCAGTGCTCCATGCAAGCCGTGCCCTCTATAATACCCACCACCTGGTACCCCAACCTCCCACCCCCCGCCCCCGCCACTTCAAACCCCTCAGATTGTTTTTCAGAGTCCATAGTCTCTCTTGGTTCACCTCCCCTTCCAATTTACCCAAATTCCCTTCTCCTCTCTAATGCCCCTTGTCCTCCATGCTATTTGTTATGCTCCACAAATAAGTGAAACCATATGATAATTGACTCTCTCTGCTTGACTTATTTCACTCAGCATAATCTCTTCCAGTCCCGTCCATGTTGCTACAAAAGTTGGGTATTCATCCTTTCTGATGGAAGCACAATACTCCATAGTGTATATGGACCACATCTTCCTTATCCATTCATCCGTTGAAGGGCATCTTGGTTCTTTCCACAGTTTGGCGACCGTGGCCATTGCTGCTATAAACATTGGGGTACAGATGGCCCTTCTTTTCACGACATCTGTATCTTTGGGGTAAATACCCAGGAGTGCAATGGCAGGGTCCTAGGGAAGCTCTATTTTTAATTTCTTGAGGAATCTCCACACTGTTCTCCAAAGAGGCTGCACCAACTTGCATTCCCACCAACAGTGGAAGAGGTTTCCCCTTTCTCCACATCCTCTCCAACACATGTTGTTTCCTGTTTTGTTAATTTTGGCCATTCTAACTGGTGTAAGGTGATATCTCAATGTGGTTTTTTTTTTTTAAAGATTTTATTTATTTATTTGACAGAGAGAAATCACAAGTAGACAGAGAGGCAGGCAGAGAGAGAGAGAGGGAAGCAGGCTCCCTGCTGAGCAGAGAGCCCGATGCGGGACTCGATCCCAGGACCCCGAGATCACGACCTGAGCCGAAGGCAGCGGCTTAACCCACTGAGCCACCCAGGCGCCCTCTCAATGTGGTTTTAATTTGAATCTCCCTGAAGGCTAATGATGATGAGCATTTTTTCATGTGTCTGATAGCCATTTGTATGTCTTGATTGGAGAAGTGTCTGTTCATATCTTCTGCCCATTTTTTGATGTGTTTGCCTGTTTTGTGTGGGTTGAGTTTGAGGAGTTCATTATAGATCCTGGATATCAACCTTTTGTCTGTACTGTCATTTGCAAATATCTTTTCCCATTCCGTGGGTTGCCTCTTTGTTTTGTTGACTGTTTCCTTTGCTGTGCAGAAACTTTTGATTTTGATGAAGTCCCAAAAGTTTATTTTCGCTTTTGTTTCCTTTGCCTTTGGAGACATATCTTGGGAGCACATATCTTATTCAGATTCTGTCAAAGCTGGTAGAGAACAGGACGTCTGCCAGGGGAACCCGGGGATTTGCTACCTGAAGCCACTAGTCGTGGGCGGAGCATCATTTTATCCAGAAAACCAGGGAATTTTCTTTTGTGCAAAGAGCTAGTAATTTGCTGGTCGATATTCCTGGTGACTTTTTGCATGAAGTGTTGTTCTAAATCAAATATTGGTTTAGTGCATATGAGTGTATCTCTTGTTGGCAAGAGTGCTTCAAGGGTGTCGTGGGGAAAGTTCAGTAAAACTTGTAAATGACTGGTTTTCCCTCCCCGAATCCTCCCTTCTTTTGGAACAGAGGGGAAGGTGACCAGGGGCAGTGTTCAGTCTCCTGGGCCTGATGCTGGCCTGGGCTCAGCCCCAGGGGAGCCGTATGTTTCTAGAGGCCTCCACACTTGGCTTCCTGAGTGGGTGCAGGTTTTACTGCCTGTTGGCAGGGTCCAGCCCATAACATGGTTCTCTCTGGCCTGGGTTCTATTCTCTCAGATAAACCTTTAATTTTGCAGAAGTAGTAGAATTACAGACACATTGGTGACTGTGCTGAGAATGCCCAGATATCCCTCACCCATTTTCCATAATGTTACCACCATGGTGCACTTGAGAAAAGTATGAAGTTAACACTGATGGATTACTATTAACTGGTATCCAGGCTTTATTTGTACTTTTCCAGTTTAGGCATTAAGATATTTTCATTTGTCTTAAGATCTTTCCCAGAATCCAGCTCAAAAGATCACAGTGCATTTAATCCTCAGGTCTCCTTAATCTCCCTAGGTCTGCGACAGTTTC
Organism: Neogale vison; assembly: GCF_020171115.1. Taxonomy (NCBI): domain Eukaryota; kingdom Metazoa; phylum Chordata; class Mammalia; order Carnivora; family Mustelidae; genus Neogale; species Neogale vison. Next base: position 37,488,782 of record NC_058097.1, on the reverse strand, counting down.
TCAGACTTGGCTTGTTTTATGATCTGGGTACTGTTGAGGGGTACCGGGCAGGTATTTGTAGAATGATTCTCCTTTTGGGTCTGTCTGATGCTTTCTCATGCTTAGCCTGGGGTTGTGGACCCCCGGGAAGCATACCACAGACAGAGGCGGAGGACTTGTCTCATAGTGCCATTTTAGGGACATGTGACACCCACAGTCCTCCCTAGCAATGTCCAACTTGATCACATGGTGAAGGTGGTCTTTGCCAGGTTTGTCCATTTTTTTCCCAGTTTATTTATTTTCAGAAAAACATTATTCATTATTTTTTCACCACACCCAGTGCTCCATGCAAGCCGTGCCCTCTATAATACCCACCACCTGGTACCCCAGCCTCCCACCCCCCACCGCCACTTCAAACTCCTCAGATTGTTTTTCAGAGTCCATAGTCTCTCATGGTTCACCTCCCCTTCCAATTTACCCAAATTCCCTACTCCTCTCTAATCCCCTTGTCCTCCATGCTATTTGTTATGCTCCACAAATGAGTGAAACCATATGATAATTGACTCTCTCTCCTTGACTTATTGCACTCAGCATAATCTCTTCCAGTCCTGTACATGTTGCTACAAAAGTTGGGTATTCATCCTTTCTGATGGAGGCATAATACGTCCATTTTGAAATCAATGTCTCCCCTTTTCACACTCTGCTCTTTCAAAGAGAGTCCCAAAGTCGAGCTGGGCTGCATCTATTAATATCTTATCATCAATATTTAATAATCATGAGACTTCTCAGGATATACATCTTGCATTCTGTGTGGTAGCAATGAACTGTCAAGGGGTAGCCACTGCTCTTTTATTTTTTATTTGTATTTAAATTTAATTATCCAACAAATAGTACATCATTATCTTCAGATGTAGTGTTCAACAATTAATCAGTTGCATGTAACACCCAGTGCTCATCACAACCTGTGCCCTTGTTAATGCCCATCACCTAGTTACCTCACACCCTAACTTCCTTCCCTTTAGTAACACTTCATTTGTTTCCCATAATTAAGAGTTTCTCCTGGTTTGCTCCCTCTCTTTTTTTTTTCCTGTTCGGCTTTCACTACCTTCCCTTATGTTTCTCTGCACTGTTTTTTATAGCCACATATGTGTTAAACCATATGATATATGTCTTTCTCTAATTCACTTATTTCATTTAGCATAATACCCTGCAGTTCCATCCATGTGGGTGTAAATAGTAAGTATTCATCCTCTTTGATGGCTAATATTCCATTGCATATATATGTATGTATGTGTATATATATGTATATATATACATACATTTTACCTTTGGGTAGGGATATATACATATATATACACACACACATTGCTACTATGAACATTGGGGTGCAGGTGATCTTTCATTTCATTACATCTATATCTTTGGGGTAAATATCCAGTGGTACAATTCCTGGGTCATATTGGAGCTCTATTTTTAAAAATTTATTCTTTATTTATTTTCAGCATAACAGTATTTATTATTTTTGCAACACACCCAGTGCTCCATGCAATCCGTGCCCTCTATAATACCCACCACCTGGTACCCCGACCTCCCACCCCCCGGCCCTTCAAAACCCTCAGATTATTTTTCAGAGTCCATAGTCTCTCACGGTTCACCTCCCCTTCCAATTTACCCCAACTCCCTTCTCCTCTCCTCTTCTCCCCTTGTCCTCCATGCTATTGGTTATGCTCCACAAATGAGTGAAACCATATGATAATTGACTCTCTCTGCTTGACTGATTTCACTCAGCATAATCTCTTTCAGTCCCGTCCATGTTGCGACAAAAGTTGGGTATTCGTCCTTTCTGATGGGAGGCATAATACTCCATAGTGTATATGGACCACATCTTCCTTATCCATTCATCCGTTGAAGGGCATCTTGGTTCTTTCCATAGTTTGGCAACTGTGGCCATTGCTGCTATAAACATTGGGCCCTTCTTTTCACGACATCTGTATCTTTGGGGTAAATACCCAGGATTGCAATTGCAGGGTCACAGGGAAGCTCTATTTTTAATTTCTTGAGGAATCTCCACACTGTTCTCCAAAGAGGCTGCAAGCTTTTTCCCATTGAGGATCATATTTGCTGTGGGTCTTTCATAGATAGATTTGATGAGGTTCAGGAATGTTCCCTCTATGTGGTTCTCAATGTGGTTTTAATTTGAATCTCCCTGAGGGCTAATGATGATGAGCATTTTTTCTGATAGCCATTTGTATGTCTTGACTGGAGAAGTGTCTGTTCATATCTTCTGCCCATTTTTTGATGTGTTTGCCTGTTTCGTGTGTGTTGAGTTTGAGGAGTTCATTATAGATCCTGGATATCAACCTTTTGTCTGTACTGTCATTTGCAAATATCTTCTCCCATTCCGTGGGTTGCCTCTTTGTTTTGTTGACTGTTTCCTTTGCTGTGCAGAAACTTTTGATTTTGATGAAGTCCCAAAAGTTTATTTTCGCTTTTGTTTCCTTTGCCTTTGGAGACATATCTTGAAAGAAGTTGCTGTGGCTGATATCAAAGAGATTACTGCCTATGTTCTCCTCTAGGATTCTGATGGATTCCTGTCTCACCTTGAGGTCTTTTATCCATTTTGAGTTGATCTTTGTGTACGGTGTAAGAGAATAGTCGAGTTTCATTCTTCTACATATAGCTGTCCAGTTTTCCCAGCACCATTTATTGAAGAGACTGTCTTTTTTCCACTGTATATTTTTTCCTGTTTTGTCAAAAATTAATTGACCATAGAGTTGAGGGTCCATATCTGGGCTCTCTACTCTGTTCCACTGGTCTATGTGTCTGTTTTTATGCCAGTACCATGCTGTCTTGGTGATAACAGCTTTGTAGCCTTCCCTTTGAGATCAGGAACAAGACAAGGATGCCCACTTTCACCACTCTTGTTCAACATAGTATTAGAAGTCCTAGCAACAGCAATCAGACAACAAAGAAAAATAAAAGGTATCCAAATTGGCAATGAAGAAGTCAAACTCTCTCTCTTCGCAGATGACATGATTCTTTATATGGAAAACCCAAAAGACTCCACCCCCAAACTACTAGAACTCATACAGCAATTCAGCAACGTGGCAGGATACAAAGTCAATGTGCAGAACTTAGTGGCTTTCTTATACACTAACAATGAAACTACAGAAAGGGAAATTAGAGAATCGATTTCATTTACTATAGCACCAAGAACCATAAGATACCTGGGAACAAACCTAACTAAAGAGGTAAAGGATCTGTACTTGAGGAACTACAGAACACTCATAAAAGAAATTGAAGAAGACACAAAAAGATGGAAGACCATTCCATGCTCTTGGATCAGAAGAATAAACATTGTTAAAATGTCTATACTGCCTAGAGCAATCTATACTTTTAATGCCATTCCGATCAAAATTCCACCGGCATTCTTCAAAGAGCTGGAGCAAATAATCCAAAAATTTGTATGGAATCAGAAGAGACCCCGAATCGCTAAGGAAATGTTGAAAAACAAAAATAAAGCTGGCGGCATCACCTTACCTGATTTCAAGCTTTATTACAAAGACATAACAGTATTCTTAACTGGATTATATTTGTTCTTTAGGTGTCGAGTTTGAGAAGTTCTTTATAGATCTTGGATATCAGCTCTTTGTCTGTAGTGTCATCTGTAAATATCCTCTACCATTCTGTAGGTTGCCTTTTAGTTCTGTTGATGGTTTCCTTTGCTGTGCAGAAGCTTTTTATATTGTGAAGTCCCAATACCTCATTTCTGCTTTTGTTTCCTTTGACATTGGAGATGTCTAGGAAGAAGTTGACATGGTTGAAGTCAAAGAGTTTCCTGCCTATGTTCTTCTCTAAGATTTTGATGGATTCTTGTCTCATATTAAAGTATTTCATCCGTGTTGAGTTTACCTTTGGGTAGGGATAAGAAAATTTTTCATTTTCATTCTTCTACATATGGGCATCCAATTTTCCCAGCACTATTTATTTAAGAGACTATATGTTTTCCATTGATATTCTTTCCCACTTTGTCAAAGATTAGTTGACCATAGAGTTGAGGGTTCATTTCTGGGCTTTCTATGCTGTTCCATTGGTTAATGTCTTTGTTTTTGTGCCAGTACCATGCTGTCTTGTGATACTAGCTTTGTAATATAGTTTGAAGTCAGACATTCTTTTTTTTAAGATTTTATTTGTTTATTTGACAGACAATTATCACAGGTAGACAGAGAGGCAGGCAGAGAGAGAGAGAGGGAAGCAGGCTCCCTGCTGAGCAGAAAGCCCGATGCAGGACTCAATCCCAGGACCCTGAAATCATGACCTGAGCCAAAGGCAGTGCCTTAACCCACTGAGCCACCCAGGCACCCTTGAAGTCAGACATTCTGATGCCCCCAGCATTGGCATACTTTGCAAAATTCCTGTGGGTGTCCAGGGTCTTTTCTGGTTCCACACAAATTTTAGGAATTTTTGTTCCACCTCTGTGAGCAATGTCGATGGTATTTTGATAGAGATTGCATTGAATATATAGATTGCTCTGGGCAGCGTAGACATTTTAACAATACTTATTCTTCTAATCTGTGAGTGTGAGATGTTTTACCATCTTTCTGTGTTTTCTTCAATTTCTTTCATAAGTGCTATGTAGTTTTTTTTCAATTTATTTATTTTCAGAAAAACATTATTCATTATTTTTTCACCACACCCAGTGCTCCATGCAAGCCGTGCCCTCTATAATACCCACCACCTGGTACCCCAACCTCACACCCCCGCCCCCGCCACTTCAAACCCCTCAGATTGTTTTTCAGAGTCCATAGTCTCTCATGGTTCACCTCCCCTTCCAATTTACCCAAATTCCCTACTCCTCTCTAACGCCCCTTGTCCTCCATGCTATTGGTTATGCTCCACAAATAAGTGAAACCATTTGATAATTGACTCTCTCTGCTTGACTTATTTCACTCAGCATAATCTCTTCCAGTCCCGTCCATGTTGCTACAAAAGTTGGGTATTCATCCTTTCTGATGGAGGCATAATACTCCATAGTGTATATGGACCACATCTTCCTTATCCATTCATCCGTTGAAGGGCATCTTGGTTCTTTCCATAGTTTGGCAACTGTGGCCATTGCTGCTATAAACATTGGGGTACAGATGGCCCTTCTTTTCACTCCATCTGTATCCTTGGGGTAAATACCCAGGAGTGCAATTGCAGGGTCCTAGGGAAGCTCTATTTTTAATTTCTTGAGGAATCTCCACACTGTTCTCCAAAGAGGCTGCACCAACTTGCATTCCCACCAACAGTGGAAGAGGGTTTCCCTTTCTCCACATCCTCTCCAACACATGTTGTTTCCTGTTTTGTTAATTTTGGCCCTTCTAACTGGTGTAAGGTGATATCTCAATGTGGTTTTAATTTGAATCTCCCTGAGGGCTAATGATGATGAGCATTTTTTCATGTGTCTGATAGCCATTTGTATTTCTTGATTGGAGAAGTGTCTGTTCATATCTTCTGCCCATTTTTTGATGTGTTTGTCTGTTTCGTGTGGGTTGAGTTTGAGGAGTTCATTATAGATCCTGGATATCAACCTTTTGTCTGTACTGTCATTTGCAAATATCTTCTCCCATTCCGTGGGTTGCCTCTTTGTTTTGTTGACTGTTTCCTTTGCTGTGCAGAAACTTTTGATTTTGATGAAGTCCCAGAAGTTTATTTTCGCTTTTGTTTCCTTTGCCTTTGTAGTTTTTAGAGTACAGATCCTTTATCTCTTCGGTTCAGTTTATTCCTAGGTGTCTTATGGTTTTGGTGCAATTGTACATGGGATTGATTCCTTAATTTCTATTTCTTAGGCTCATTGTTGGTGTAGAGAAATGTAACTATTTTCTGTGCATTGCGTTTGTATCCTGCTATGTTGCTGAACAGCTGTGTAAGTCCTAGAAAACTTGGGGGTGCCATATTTTGGGTTTTTCTATATAAAATATCATGTCATTCTGAATGAGTGAGAGTTTGACTTCTTCTTTGCCAATTTGAACGTCTCCTATTTCTTTTTGTTGTCTGATTGCTGAGCCTAGGACTTCTAGTATTCTGTTGAACAACAGTGCCACTGCCCATTTAGATAGGGACCCAGCTCACCAGCACCCACAGTCTCACTCATCCTTCTTCATTCCTTTCATCTACTGTTTGCTCCCTGAAGGCACTTGAGTTGGAGACCCCTGCCCCAGGGCACCTTCCTGTAGCAAACCTACATCCCACCTCCTCAGAAAGAACTTTCCATTGACATAGGGCCTCAAGTACCAAAATCATACACCTTAAATCGATCATAAATTTACACTTCAAAAGAATGCCCTTTTTGAGGTGACAGGAAGAGAAATAGTTGAGTAAGCTCTATTTGATAGTTATCATCATACCACTCTGGAGGGCTGGCAAGAAAAACAGTTGCTTCCAGAGTTAAGGTCTCTTTTTCTGTCCACAGGGTATTTTAACCATAGGATTTCACTGCAAATTACTAAAGTTTGGGGGCAAAGTGCATATTATCATGAAAACTCAGCCTCACCACTGAGATGATTCTCCTTGCAAATTCACTGGCTTCTCAGCTCTGTCCTTTAAGATGAGAGAGTTTTATGGGAAGCAGGAAAACTGCAGACCCTGGAGAAGATTTCAGTTCTCAGAGCTGTTCAGTGGGGGATGCTTTGTGCTGCATCTGTGAGTGCACAGCTTAGGGAAGGGCACGTTGGGTGTCAGTTATCTGAGCCAAATGGAACAAGGACCCCAGAAACCCTTGCCCCCCCGCACCAAGGGGTGGAGCGGGCATGAAGCAGAGCCCATTCTGGCCTGTGTGTGAATGTGCTCACTTGTCATGGCAGTGGACTTGCTTCCAGCAAGAGCACACATTGAACCAACTAATTGAACCTTCCTTGTTTTCTAGGGGGGGTGTTGGGGGCCTCTTAGGTACAAGGATGACAAGCAGACAGTTCAAGCCAATTCCTGAGACCATAATGGAGCTGCCACCTAATAAGAAGCAAAAGCTCTATAATGAAGCCATGGCTATCCTCGGGCACTTGAAGTGGAGGGACACTGAAGACCTGACCACATTGGTCATGCACAGTGAGGCCCTGAAGAAGCAGCTGCTGGCCATGCTGGAAAAGTGCCTCAAAGGCTAAAGCCCGGTACATTGATTTCAAAGCTATTTCTAGAAAGCAGGGGCTCTGAAGCATGATTCTCCAGAGGGTGGTGGGCCATTAATATGGCCCATTAATACGGTTTTCCTAACTCATAGAGGTGATTGGGAGTTGGGGGAAGCTTCACCCATTCATTCCTCATGGGTTGGGTCCAACCAATGAGGGTCCAACTCTCCCAGACCCAGGGAACATGGGGTCCTAGTCAGAGGTCCTGCCCTGGTGCCCATTGAAGTCCCTCCCCTGTCTGGCCTGCCTTCATTCCTGGGAAAAACCCTGACCCAATTTCTGAGCAGTTTTGGGTCAGACGGAGCAGATCTTGCTAAGTGAAGTCAGTGTGGACTAGCTGTGTCCTGAGGTGACTGTAATGGGTGTTGGGCCTGAGAGGACAGGCTGGACCTCAAGTTCTGCCTCCCCCAGGAGGTGAAAACCCTTTCCTGTCTTTCCTCAGACTCTCCTCTTGGCTCCTGTGGTTTCAGTATTATTACTTTTGTCTTACATTGTCTGTGAAGAACTTAAAAAAAGAGAAATGGACTAAGAGTCATCTGTTTGTATCATTCCCACAGCTTTGCCATTCCAAGCAATGTCCGTGATGGAATACTGCTCCTCCCAGGTCCCCAGGACCCTTGCTTCGCCCCTGCCTCGACACACCGCTGTTCAGTCTACTCACTGGAATCTTCTTTAAAGAAATATTCTATATATCAATTAGAGCTATTTAGTTGCCCTGCAAAGTGGCTACTATGGTGGCATGAATGCTTAATTCTGTCTTTTTAATTAAGCCCCATATTTTGTCCTTCATCGCATGTGAGACATTTTTTTCATTGTGCATTTGTTTGTTTGTTTGGGGTCTTCCTTGCTTCAGAAGGTAGCTACACAAAGGCACGTCAGAGGCACTCAGTCTCAAACATTTGAGTGAAAGATTGCTGAGTGAAGGCCAGGAGGGATGAGCAGGCCGTGGTCAGAGGTGGGGTATGTAGAGGGAGGGTTCAGAGGCTAGAGAGAGAGCGGTCCATCCTGGAAGTGACAGTCATCAGGTATGTCTGGGAGTGAGTGGAGCTGGGAAAGGAAAGCACTGAGGCTGAGGAAGACTCGAGCAGGAGTACAGGGAGCACATTCTGTGTCATGCTTCATGAGGAGCTGGACCCTATCCTGGGGGCCGTGGGGCTGTAAAATCTCTGTGTCCGGCTTTGCCTTGCCCATGACCTCCTGGATAGACCCCGCCTTCCACGGGAGGCACACATAATTCTGGAGACTTGGCCATGGTCTCAGGCAGCACCCGCCTCCTCTCTCCCTCTCTAATTGCTCTGTTTTCCTTCCACTTCACATGTGGGTTGGCTAGTAGCACCGACATCTGTTTTATATACATATAGATAGTTAGCAAACACAAAATGTGTGGTAAGCTATGTTCCATCTTTTTGTTATTAACACACAAAAGCAAGAAAGCTCCAAGTTAGAGCATCTGCAATTCAGCCCATTGTGCAGCAAGCCATATGGCGAAAACACGGGATGGAAGGCAACAGACGTGTATCATCTCTGCCTTCATCTGAAGAGCTGCCTCTGCAAGTGAGGGCCAGGGGCTCCTCCGGCCTGCGTGTCCCAGTCAAGGCCAGCTGGCTTCCATCCATCCATCCATCCATTCATTCAATTAATTCATTCATTCATCAAATATTCTTTGAATTCCTGTCAAGAACCAGGAAGTGTTCCCTCACGACGACAGAGGAACCAAGACAGGCAGAGGTCTGTCCTCAGGGAGGGAGAAAGGGTCAGGACATAGGTAAGCAAAACACATGAGAAAGACACCATGATTGCCTCCAGTTATGAGAACTCCTGAAACGTAACAGGGCAATGGGATAGGAAGTGGAGCAGATGCCTATGACTAAGCATAAGGTGGCTGCAGGAAGGCCTTTCTCAGGAGGAGACAGTAGAGCCAAGCTCTGAAGCATGATGAAAATCCAGCAAGAATTACTGTGAAGAGGTAGCTGAGACAGAGGGAACAGTATGTGCAAAGGCCGTGAGGTGGGAATGAACTAGTGCTTTAGTGGAACTGCAAGAAGTCTGGAGTAGAGTGAGAGAGGGAGAGTGGGTTAAGATAACAAGATAGCTGGGAGACAGAGGCATCAGGGTCTTTTAGACTTGTAGGGAGTTTGAGTTTTACTCTGATGCTATTCGAAGACCCTGAAGCGTTTGAAGTAGAAGAGTGACTACTCTGATTTACATGATTTCTAAAGATTATTTATTTATTTACTTGACAGATAGAGACCACAAGTAGGCAGAGAAGCAGGCAGAGAGAGAGTGGGGGAAGCAGGCTCCCTGATTAGCAGAGAACCCGATGCAGGGCTTGATCCCAGGACCCTAAGATCATGACTTGAGCTGAAGGCAGAGGCTCAGGTGGAAGTGTAGGGAGAGGAAGTCACTGCCTAGGATCACACAGGACAAGGGGCACCTCAGGAGGACTCTTCTCGATAGACTGTGTGAAGCATCAGGGTGTTAGCCAGCCCTTTCCAAAGTTCGCCTGACTGTCTTTCACCAGAGCTGGCAGAGGAAGGGTTGAGCTGCCCATACCAGAAAGGACACACATTCCCATGTAGTCTGCAGTGACATGGCTTTTCATCTTCATTGTGAAAGCAGACTGTTGCTTTCTCCTAGAATAGGGGGAAACTTCGCATGGCAGTATGCGGACCCCAGAAGCAGAGTGGAGCATGTGGGAGGTGAGGAAGGTCTGCCAAGAAGCCATGACCTAAGAACAGGGGAGTGTAGAAGTAGGAGTGGACAGAGGGCCCTGGAGCGGACATGGCTGAGGGCTGTCCTGCTTTGGCCAAAGTGACCAGGCATTTCTATCTCTGCCTCCATCAGCCACTATGTGGCAGCATGTGGCCGTGGCATGGCTGAGGCAATCCTGGAAGGCTGGCAACTGGAGCCTGAGTGCTGGCGACACCCCCGCAGCTGAGGTACTAGCACCTTCTACAGGGGCCTTGAGGGATGCATCTCCATGTCCACCACAGTCCATCCCACTAGCTCTGCCATGACCCATGTATAAACCAGCAGTTGGGGTTGTGTTAACGTGACATCTTCCTTTCCCTAAAGCAGGAATAGCCAAATGTCCATGACCATGAGCTGACAGCTATGAGACTCAGTAGGCTCTTTCTAGGCCAGAACCACAGGGGCAAAGATAAATGGTCTTTTTCCTCCATCCAGATACATCAGTATTATATATTGTCATTTGAAATCTAATCCTTGTCAAATTTTCCCATTATCCCAGATACCTGTTTTCAGTCAGGATCCAATCAAAGTCCCTGCCTTGATTTAGCTTCTTTTTTTAAATTAATTTATTTTCAGCATAACAGTATTCTTCATTATTTTTTTCACCACACGCAGTGCTCCATGCAATCCGTGCCCTCTATAATACCCACTACCTGGTACCCCACCCCCCCAACCCCCCACCACTTCAAACCCCTCAGATTGTTTTTCAGAGTCCATAGTCTCTCATGATTCACCTCCCCTTCCAATTTACCCCAACTCCTGCACAACAAAGGAAACAGTCAATAAAACAAAGAGGCAACCCACGGAATGGGAGAAGATATTTGCAAATGACAGTACAGACAAAAGGTTGATATCCAGGATCTACAATGAACTCCTCAAACTCAACACACACGAAACAGGCAATCATATCAAAAAATGGGCAGAAGATATGAACAGACACTTCTCCAATCAAGACATACAAATGGGTATCAGACACATGAAAAAATGTTCATCAATTTGATTTATTAAATTTGATTTACACATGACCTTTTCAGGAGGACAATCTTAAATGCAAAGTGAGAGCTGCTTTACCAGGATAATTGCTCTCAGAGCCACTTCAGTGTAGTCAGGGGCCAGCCAGGGTGGCTCCCCCAAACATCGGCTTCGTGCCCTAACTTATGGGGTCTAAATTTGATTTCACAGCTTCCATGGCCCCATCTACCTTCGGCAGGACCTGATCTTGCTGGTATTCAAGTCTGATCTGATGTACAAGTTGTTCCCAACCACAAGTTGATGGTATTTGTGTTGCTCTTAATAGAAAAAAGCTCAGTATGTGATTCCTTAGTGTTTTAATTAATATAGTCATTGCTTTTTACCAGTAACCTAGATGGAAAGACTTGCTATTAAAGCATGTATTTCTCTGAGTTGAAAAAAAAAATGTTCATCATCACTAGCCCTCAGGGAGATTCAAATTAAAACCACATTGAGATATCCCCTTACACCAGTTAGAATGGCCAAAATTAACAAGACAGAAAACAACATGTGTTGGAGGGGATGTGGAGAAAGGGGAACCCTCTTCCACTGTTGGTGGGAATGCAAGTTGGCGCAGCCTCTTTGGAGAACAGTGTGCAGATTCCTCAAGAAATTAAAAATAGAACTTCCCTATGACCCTGCAATTGCACTCCTGGGTATTTACCCCACAGATACAGATGGAATGAAAAGAAAGACCATCTGTACCCCAATGTTTATAGCAGCAATGGCCACGGTCACCAAACTATGGAAAGAACCAAGATGCCCTTCAATGGACAAATGGATAAGGAAAATGTGGCCCATATACACTATGGAGTATTATGCCTCCATCAGAAAGGGTGAATACCCAACTTTTGTAGCAACAGGGATGGGACTGGAAGAGATTATGCTGAGTGAAATCAGTCAAGCAGAGAGAGTCAATTATCATATGGTTTCACTTATTTGTGGAGCATAACAAATAGCATGATTTTGCTTCTTGGGTATACTCTTTTGTCTCCTTCTGTATAAAACCCCCAATTCCTCTCATCTCCACCCCCTTTCTTCTCATGATTTTGGTTCTTTGACAAGTCCAGGCCAGCTGTCTTGTAGGACATTGTCCACTCTAGATTTGTCTGATGATTGGAATTCTTTAACTTCTTCTTTTAGCTTTATTTAGTAATAATTTTCCCATGTAAAGTGAACCATTCCATGACTTTTAACACATTCACAGATATGTATGACCACCACCATAGCTGGTTCTATGACATTGTCATCTCCTCAAAACCCATTAGCTATTATCCTCCTAAGCCCCTCTCCCCAGCCCTAAGCAACCACTAATCTACTTTCTCTCTCTTTGGCTTTTCCTAATCTGGCTTTTCATAGAATGGAATCGTGTGGTATTCTGTCTTTGGCAACTGGCTTCTTTCTCTTAGCATAATGTTTTCAGTTTGTTCATGTGGTGGCATTTCTTTCTTTCTTTTTTTTTAATTTTTTTTATTTTTATAAACATATATTTTTATCCCCAGGGGTACAGGTCTGTGAATCACCAGGTTTACACACTTCACAGCACTAACCAAAGCACCTACCCTCCCCAATGTCCACAACCCCACCCCTCTTCTCCCAACTCCCCTCCCCCCAGCAACCCTCAGTTTGTTTTGTGAGATTAAGAGTCACTTATGGTTTGTCTCCCTCCCAACCCCATCTTGTTTCATTGATTCTTCTCCTACCCACTTAAGCCCCCATGTTGCATCACCACTTCCTCATATCAGGGAGATCATATGATAGTTGTCTTTCTCCGCTTGACTTATTTCGCTAAGCATGATACGCTCTAGTTCCATCCATGTTGTCGCAAATGGCAAGATTTCATTCCTTTTGATGGCTGCATAGTATTCCATTGTGTATATATACCACATCTTCTTTATCCATTCATCTGTTGATGGACATCTAGGTTCTTTCCATAGTTTGGCTATTGTGGACATTGCTGCTATAAACATTCGGGTGCACGTGCCCCTTTGGATCACTATGTTTGTATCTTTAGGGTAAATACCCAGTAGTGCAATTGCTGGGTCATAGGGCAGTTCTATTTTCAACACTTTGAGGAACCTCCATGCTGTTTTTCAGAGTGGTTGCACCAGCTTGCATTCCCACCAACAGTGTAGGAGGGTTCCCCTTTCTCCGCATCCTCGCCAGCATCTGTCATTTCCTGACTTGTTGATTTTAGCCATTCTGACTGGTGTGAGGTGATATCTCATTGTGGTTTTGATTTGTATTTCCCTGATGCCGAGGTGGCATTTCTTTTATGAATACTCTTCAGGTGGCATTTCTTTTATGACTGAAGAGTATTCATCTATGTGGGGATGGCACATTTTGTTTATCCACTTGTCCGCTGAGGGGCATTTGGGCTGTTTCCACCTCTTAGTACGAATATGCTATGTTCCACACTTGTGTACAAGTCTTTGTGGGGATGTATGCTTTCATCTCTTGGGTAGATGCTGGGTAAATTGCTGGGTTATTTTATGTTTAATGTTCAAGGGGCTACCAGACTGCTTCACAAAGCTGCTGAAATATTTTCAATTCCTGTCAGCAGTCTATGAGGCTGACTTCTCCACATCCTGACCAGCCTGACTAGTGGGCGTCATTCTCTGACTTTTTGATGCAGTTCTTCTCCATGTTCCACAGTGGAAGCTTTTCTCTAAGGCAGGTGGCCTTCAACTCCCACAGCCTCACCCCAGAAGACTAGGCCTCCTACAACCACACCATGAAGGATACAAATGACACAGAATTAGATGGTATCATTTTCTTATTTTTGTAGATGGTCAGATCCTGCCATTTCCTACCAAGTTTCATTCAGTGCCCTAATAAGATCCTCAGGAAGCAGCCAGAGTAGAACTGTAAGGTGAAGACACTTAGACCTCAGAGAGATGAAGGTTGCTCAAGTGAGCTGGTGCTGGAGACTGGGCCAGGGCTCCTGGGAGCTGCAGTGTGTAGTACTGGGGAAAGTGGCAGGAAGGAGGAGTTTGCTGAGAGCAGGTGACTCATAGAAACAAGCCTCCATTCTAAACTGCATGCTAGGCTCCCTGTCCAGGATGTTTCTCTTCCCCAATACTGTTTACCAAAGAGGTGCTGATGCTGTGGGAAACTCAGCATCTCTGAAAACAGACAGGCCAGGCTATAACAGCCCATGTTTCCAGCCTGGAAGTCTGATTTGAGGAGATTGGGCCCATCATGGAGCTTGCAGCCTCTGCCAATGCATCTAGATGGCAGTCCGTCCCTCCTCTGGGGATAGTGCCCCAGTCAGAGCTAAGCAGCCTCCTTGGGGTGCCTGCTTCTCTGGAGTTGCAGGGTTTGGGAATTTGCTCTCTGTGATTAGGTGAGGCCAGGGCAGGCAGGTGTGTACCCAGGCAAGGACAGCCTCTCCTAAGGCCCAAGTCTTCCAGCCCACCCTGCACCAACCCTCTGCTTCTTGGGAGACAAATTCCTCTGGGATTCTAATCTCCACAACTATTCTCTTGCTATTTTCTTTCCTGTTTTGTACATCTGTCAATCTTCAACTGCCAATATCAGATTCAAGGCCTAACCGGATATCACCTCTTCTTGGAGCCATCTTTCTCTGCCCTCCTCTGAATGTCTGTGTAGTAGCACACTTGCACCTCCTTTAGACACTAACCTACGGTCTTAGGGCTCTGTGTTCTAGGTGATCAGAGCTGTGACTTCTCGTCCGAACAGATACTACAGGTTCTGCTTGAGGGCTGGGTCCGAGTCCTGCTCACCTTTGTCTTCTTTAATGATTTGTTCAGAATTATTTGTCACCAATAACAGACTCTTAGCTCAAACTGACCTAAGGGAAAGGATCCCCTGGTACATGTTACTGAAAGTCTAATGGCTTCAGGTACAGCTGGGTCCAGGGCCCATTTGTTTCGGCTGTACCCATCTCTTGGTCCTGCTTCTAGCAACCTCTTCTTGGGTGATGGCAAAGGTAGCTAACTCAGCTATTGTGGCGGAATCCCATACTGGAGGTCCATTGGTCTGGCTTGGGTCACATGCTCACTCCTGCATCAGTGGCTGTCCAAAAAGAAGCTTTGTGATTGGCCAGGCTTGTGTCATAGTCTCACTTCAGGATTAGGGGTTTGTCATGGACCAGTTTTCTGGGAGGAGGTGCTTTCCAAGGGAAATCCTGCCCACTGGGCAGGCTAAACAGTAGCAACTCTGTGGAGATGATTTTCCTTGACTCCTTCCTCCCTCTCAGGGCCCTATTCAGAGGTCTATAGGTCTGAGTAACCTCCCCCCTTGATATTTCTCACACTTGGTCCTTGTTCTCAGGAACTTGCCCCCTATTCCTCTTCTTCCCCTGGTCCATCAATGTTTATTCTTCGTGTAACAGTCTGAGGGGCTTTCCTAAAACATGCAGACCACATACTAATTAAAATTCTTGATGGTGCCCCATTGCCCTTTGGGTGAAATTCATTCTTTTGAGCAAAGCATGTGTATCCTTGGTGACCTAGTCCTCCAGCCCTGTCTTTCTCTGTTTCTCCCTCCCTCTGGGGCTTATGTTCCATGTCCCTCAAATCATCCTGAGTTGTCCTATGCTTCTGCCTGGGATGACCTTTCCCAGCTTCTCTGACTGGCAGCTTTTCTTTTTTAATACTCAGCTCAGGGGACACCTCGGTGGCTCAGTGGGTTAAAGCCTCTGTCTTCAACTCAGGTCATGATCTCAGGGTCCTGGGATAGAGCCCCACATCAGGCTCTCTGCTCAGCAGGGAGCCTGCTTAGCCCTCTCTCTCTGCCTTCCTCTCTGCCTCCTTGTAATCTCTGTCTGTCAATTAAATAAATAAAATATTAAAAAACATACTCAGCTCAGGCCTCTCCTTCTCCAGGAAGGTCTCTGGGACTTCTGTGATCAGATAAGAAGACCTTCTCCTTTGTAATAAAGCTTGAAATCAGGTAACGTGATGTCCCCGGCTTTATTTTTGTTTTTCAACATTTCCTTAGTGATTCGGGGTCTCTTCTGATTCCATACAAATTTTTGGATTATTTGCTCCAGCTCTTTGAAGAATACCGGTGGAATTTTGATCGGAATGGCATTAAAAGTATAGATTGCTCTAGGCAGTATAAACATTTTAAAAATGTTTATTCTTCTGATCCAAGAGCATGGAACGGTCTTCCATCTTTTTGTGTCTTCTTCAATTTCTTTCATGAGTGTTCTGTAATTCCTTGAGCACAGATCCTTTACCTCTTTGATTAGGTTTGTTCCCAGGTATCTTATGGTTCTTGGTGCTATAGTAAATGGAATCGATTCTCTAATTTCCCTTTCTGTAGTTTCATTGTTAGTGTATAAGAAAGCCACTGATTTCTGTACATTGACTTTGTATCCTGCCACGTTGCTGAATTGCTGTATGAGTTCTAGTAGTTTGGGGGTGGAGTCTTTTGGGTTTTCCATATAAAGAATCATGTCATCTGCGAAGAGAGGGAGTTTGACTTCTTCATTGCCAATTTGGATACCTTTAATTTCTCTTTGTTGTCTGATTGCTGTAGCTAGGACTTCTAATACTATGTTGAACAAGAGTGGTGAAAGTGGGCATCCTTGTCTTGTTCCTGACCTCAACGGGAAGGACGCAAGGTTTTTCCCATTGAAGATGATATTTGCTGAGGGTCTTTCATAGATAGATTTGATGAGGTTCAGGAATGTTCCCTCTATCCCTATACTTTGAAGTGTTTTAATCAGGAACAGATGCTGGATTTTGTCAAATGATTTTTCTGCATCAATTGAGAGGACCATGCTGTGATCACCAAGATGACATGGTACTGGCATAAAAACAGACACATAGACCAGTGGAACAGAGTAGAGAGCCCTGATATGGACCCTCAACTCTATGGTCAATTAATCTTCGACAAAACAGGAAAATATATACAGTGGAAAAAAGACCGTCTCTTCAATAAATGGTGCTGGGAAAACTGGACAGCTATATGTAGAAGAATGAAACTCGACCATTCTCTTACACCATACACAAAGATCAACTCAAAATGGATAAAAGACCTCAACGTGAGACAGGAATCCATCAGACTCCTAGAGGAGAACATAGGCAGTAATCTCTTTGATATCAGCCACAGCAACTTCTTTCAAGATATGTCTCCAAAGGCAAAGGAAACAAAAGCGAAAATAAACTTTTGGGACTTCATCAAAATCAAAAGCTTCTGCACAGCAAAGGAAACAGTCAACAAAACAAAGAGGCAATCACGGAATGGGAGAAGATATTTGCAAATGACAGTACAGACAAAAGGTTGATATCCAGGATCTATAATGAACTCCTCAAACTCAACACACACGAAACAGGCAAACACATCAAAAAATGGGCAGAAGACCACCTTGCTTAAGAATGCTTGGATCAACCAGGAGATCAAAGAAGAACTGAAACAATTCATGGAAACCAATGAGAATGAAGACACTTCGGTCCAAAACCTATGGGATACAGCAAAGGCGGTCCTAAGGGGAAAATATATAGCCATCCAAGCCTTGCTCAAAAAAATTGAAAAATCCAGAACACACCAGCTGTCTCTACACCTTAAAGAACTGGAGGATCAACAACAAATCAAACCAACTCCACACATAAGAAGAGAAATCATCAAGATTAGAGCTGAGATCAATGAGGGAGAGACCAGAGATACAGTAGAACGTATCAATGAAACTAGAAGCTGGTTTTTTGAAAGAATCAATAAGATCGATAAGCCATTGGCTACACTAATCCGAAAGAAAAGAGAGAAATTCCAAATTCATAAAATTATGAATGAAAAGGGAGAGATCACAACTAACGCCAAGGAAGTAGAAACAATCATCAGAAGTTATTACGAACAGTTATATGCCAATAAGCTTAGCAACCTAGATGAAATGGATGCATTCCTGGAAAAATATAAACTACCAAAATTGAACCAGGAAGAAATCGACAACCTGAATAGACCGATAACAAATAACGAGATTGAATCAGTGATCAAAAACCTCCCAAAAAACAAGAGCCCAGGACCTGACGGATTCCCTGGGGAATTCTACCAAACCTTCCAAGAAGAAATAACACCTATTCTCCTGAAGCTGTTTCAAAAAATTGAAGCAGAAGGAAAACTTCCAGACTCTTTCTATGAAGCCAGAATTACCTTGATCCCCAAACCAGGCAAGGACCCTACCAACAAGGAGAATTTCAGACCAATATCACTGATGAATATGGATGCTAAGATTCTCAACAAGATCCTAGTCAACAGGATCCAACAACACATTAAAAAGATTATCCACCATGATCAGGTGGGATTCATCCCTGGGCTACAAGGATGGTTCAACATTCGCAAATCAATCAATGTGATACAACAAATTAATAAGAGAAGAGAGAAGAACCACATGGTCCTCTCAATTGATGCAGAAAAAGCATTTGACAAAATCCAACATCCGTTCCTGATTAAAACGCTTCAAAGTATAGGGATAGAGGGAACATTCCTGAACCTCATCAAATCTATCTATGAAAGACCCACAGCAAATATCATCCTCAATGGGAAAAAGCTTGCAGCCTTCCCATTGAGATCAAGAACAAGACAAGGATGCCCACTTTCACCACTCTTGTTCAACATAGTATTAGAAGTCCTAGCAACAGCAATCAGACAACAGAGAGAAATAAAAGGTATCCAAATTGGTAATGAAGAAGTCAAACTCTCTCTCTTCGCAGATGACATGATTCTTTATATGGAAAACCCAAAAGACTCCACCCCCAAACTACTAGAACTCATACAGCAATTCAGCAACGTGGCAGGATACAAAGTCAATGTGCAGAAATCAGTGGCTTTCTTTTTTTTTGTTTGTTTTTTTTTGTTTTTTTTCCCAATTTATTTATTTTCAGAAAAACAGTATTCATTATTTTTTCACCACACCCAGTGCTTTCTTATACACTAACAATGAAACTACAGAAAGGGAAATTAGAGAATTGATTCCATTTACTATAGCACCAAGAACCATAAGATACCTTGGAATAAACCTAACTAAAGAGGTAAAGGATCTGTACTTGAGGAACTATAGAACACTCATGAAAGAAATTGAAGAAGACACAAAAAGATGGAAGACCATTCCATGCTCTTGGATCGGAAGAATAAACATTGTTAAAATGTCTATACTGCGTAGAGCAATCTATACTTTTAATGCCATTCCGATCAAAATTCCACCAGCATTCTTCAAAGAGCTGGAGCAAATAACCCTAAAATTTGTATGGAATCAGAAGAGACCCCAAATCGGTAAGGAAATGTTGAAAAACAAAAATAAAGCTGGCAGCATCACCTTACCTGATTTCAAGCTTTATTACAAAGCTGTGATCACCAAGACAGCATGGTACTGGCATAAAAACACACACATAGACCAGTGGAACAGAGTAGAGAGCCCTGATATGGACCCTCAACTCTATGGTCAATTAATCTTTGACAAAACAGGAAAAAATATACAGTGGAAAAAAGACAGTCTCTTCAATAAATGGTGCTGGGAAAACTGGACAGCTATATGTAGAAGAATGAAACTCGACCATTCTCTTACACCGTACACAAAGATCAACTCAAAATGGATAAAAGACCTCAACGTGAGACAGGAATCCATCAGAATCTTAGAGGAGAACATAGGCAGTAATCTCTTTGATATCAGCCACAGCAACTTCTTTCAAGATACGTCTCCAAAGGCAAAGGAAACAAAAGCGAAAATAAACTTCTGGGACTTCATCAAAATCAAAAGCTTCTGCACAGCAAAGGAAACAGTCAAAAAGACAAAGAGGCAACCCACGGAATGGGAGAAGATATTTGCAAATGACAGTACAGACAAAAGGTTGATATCCAGGATCTATAATGAACTCCTCAAACTCAACCCACACGAAACAGACAAACACATCAAAAAATGGGCAGAAGATATGAACAGACACTTCTCCAATCAAGAAATACAAATGGCTATCAGACACATGAAAAAATGCTCATCATCATTAGCCCTCAGGGAGAGACAAATTAAAACCACATTGAGATATCACCTTACACCAGTTAGAATGGCCAAAATTAACAAAACAGGAAACAACATGTGTTGGAGAGGATGTGGAGAAAGGGGAACCCTCTTCCACTGTTGGTGGGAATGCAAGTTGGTGCAGCCTCTTTGGAGAACAGTGTGGAGATTCCTCAAGAAATTAAAAATAGAACTTCCCTATGACCCTGCAATTGCACTCCTGGGTATTTACCCCAAAGATACAGATGTCGTGAAAAGAAGGGCCATCTGTACCCCAATGTTTATAGCAGCAATGGCCACGGTCGCCAAACTATGGAAAGAACCAAGATACCCTTCAACGGATGAATGGATAAGGAAGATGTGGTCCATATACACTATGGAGTATTATGCCTCCATCAGAAAGGATGAATACCCAACTTTTGTAGCAACATGGATGGGACTGGAAGAGATTATGCTGAGTGAAATAAGTCAAGCAGAGAGAGTCAATTATCATATGGTTTCACTTATTTGTGGAGCATAACAGATAGCATGGAGGACAGGGGGCGTTAGAGAGGAGAAGGAAATTTGGGTAAATTGGAAGGGGAGGTGAACCATGAGAGACTATGGACTCTGAAAAACAATCTGAGGGGTTTGAAGTGGCGGGGGTGTGGGAGGTTGGGGTACCAGGTGGTGTGTATTATAGAGGGCATGGCTTGCATGGAGCACTGGGTGTGATGAAAAAATAATGAATAATGTTTTTCTGAAAATAAATGAATTGGAAAAAAAAATAAAAGATCCACATTTTGGACAAAAAAAAAATGAGCCTATCATACAACATAAAGACTAAGCCAATGGTATTATAACAGCAGTATATGGTGTCATATGGTAGCTACACTTGTGGGGAGAAGAGCATATTGTATAGAATTGTCAAATACTATGTGGTACATCTGAAACTAATGTAACGTTGTGTATCAACTATGCTTCAATAAAAATATTTGAAAATGGGCAGAAAAAATGTTAGCAGGTGCATATTAAATAGCGAGTCAGTTGGGATGGATTACTATAGAATACAATTTCTGCGCATTCCAAATTATGAATTCAGGGCATAAATTTATGTAAATTGTCATTCTTGTTTGGTAAGGAAGACTAATTGTTTCCCTGATATGGAAGAAAAAAAAAAAACATGCCACTCTCCTGGGCCACTGCTCTTTAGAACAGGCTCTACCAGCCCATCTCCCTTGGGGACGGCAGGATAGGTGAAGCTGTGTCCCAGAGTGGCTGCAGTCAGAGACACTGCAGGAGGCCTTTCACTCCTGGGGTGACCAGGGAGCTGACATAGGTTGCTGAGCTGGCTTTTGGGGGAAGAATAAAGACTCTTTCTCATGGACACTGGACTGCTCTGGAATGAGGGTGGATAATGAGAATGGGCTGCTCTGGATGTGTGGGGTGAAGATGAGATGCAGGTAACCAGGAGAGAGGGAGGTTGTTGGCAAGGCATTGGAGGCTGCGTTCATCATTCATTCATTCATTTGACAAGAGTTTACTGAGTGCCCGAGGGGTGGGGCCCTCTTCCAAGCTATGGGGTCACAGCAATGCTAAGTTTCGGTGGAGAGAATCAGCCAATCAAGAAGTCTAAGACAAGCATCCATCTTAGCTACAAAAAAAAAACCAGAGTGACTGGTGGGGGCTCATCAGAGAAGGCCCCAGGGGGTAGATGACCATGGGGCTAAGCCACACAGAAAGGAGGGACCAGACATGACAGGTGAGTGACCTTCCCACTGTGCTAAGCCACTGTGAGTATGAGGTCTGGAGGTCGAGCTAGCCAGGCTTGTTCCAATGAAACAATAGGCCAGCAAGGCTGGAGCCCAGGGAGGAAGGGTGAGTGGAGAGTCTGGGCTGGGTTGGGGACAATCGAAGTGCATGAGAACTGGATATTTTTTGAGTGAGGGAGAGATGTGACTGGTTGTTGCTAGAAGCTTCCTCAGGCTGCCATGGGGAGAACTGTCAGCAGAGGTGCCATAGTAGGAGAGGGAGTCTCTGGGAATCGCTGCACTTGCTGGTCCTTCATCCTGGCTCCCAAGGCCTTGGGGTGTGTGGGTGGCTCTGTGCCAGCTGCCACTTCTCCTGATGGAAGACCAGGAAGGACAGTCCTTCCAGACTGGCTAAAGCTGCTTGCCCCAGTGTGATGGCTGGAGACTCCTGAAGGCAGGGGAAAGCAGGGGACTTACTCTAGTGTGGACCCATATTTGTCCAGATTCATTCACATGAAAATGATGGAAACCCAAGTCAATAGGCTCAAGTGAAACTTGAAAGAGTATCAACAAATTACTGGCCCGTGCTGTCAAAAAGTCTAGGGATTTCAGTCATAGCTTGATCCAGGGGCTTAAACAATATTGACAGGAATCCTTCTTGCTTTGTCTCTACTTTCCTCTGTGGTGACTCCATTCTCAGGCAGAAGGTCCACATGTGGTGGAAGAGATGCCATCCGCACTTTCAGACTTAACCTCCTGTCAGCTGAGGAAAGGTCTTTGCCCAAATGAGACTCCTTGTGGGAGTCCCAGAGGTAAGCCAGACCAAGAAGGAGGTGCCGTGGAGGGAGGAGTCAAGATGGCGGAGAAGTAGCAGGCTGAGACTACTTCAGCTAGCAGGAGATCAGCTAGAGAGCTCATCTAAAGATTGCAAACACCTGCAAATCCATCGGCAGATCGAAGAGAAGAAGAACAGCAATTCTAGAAACAGAAAAACAACCACTTTCTGAAAGGTAGGACTGGCGGAGAAGTGAATCCAAAGCGACGGGAAGATAGACCCCGGGGGGAGGGGCCGGCTCCCGGCAAGCGGCGGAGCAATGGAGCACAAAATCAGGACTTTTAAAAGTCTGTTCCGCTGAGGGACATAGCTCCGGAGGCTAAAC
Source organism: Neogale vison (assembly GCF_020171115.1). Lineage (NCBI taxonomy): Eukaryota > Metazoa > Chordata > Mammalia > Carnivora > Mustelidae > Neogale > Neogale vison. Next base: position 37,466,008 of record NC_058097.1, on the reverse strand, counting down.
CGGGGCGAAGCCCACGCGGGGTCGGCGTGATCTCAGGTCCCGCGGGGTCACAGAAGGATTGGGGGTGTCTGAGTGTCGCAGAGCTTGCGGATATTGGAACGGGAAAGCCGGCTGCAGAGACAGAGCCGACAGTAAGCTCGCAGCTCGGAGTTGCCTTGAACCGGTCGCAAGCTCGGTGAGCTCGGAGCGCGGCCGGAGGTTAGGCAGACGCGAGTTACTAGGAGCTGTTCACTGAGGGCGCACTGGGGAGCGGGGCCCCGGGCTCTCGGCTCCTCCGGGCCGGAGACCAGGAGGCCGCCATTTGTATTCCCATCCTCCGGAACTCTACGGAAAGCGCTCAGGGAACAAAAGCTCCTGAAAGCAAAGCCGAGCAGATCACTCAGCCCGGCCCCTGGTAAGGGCGGTGTAATTCCGCCTGGGGCAAAGACACTTGAGAATCACTACACCAGGCCCCTCCCCCAGAAGATCAACAAGAAATCCAGGCAAGACCAAGTTCACCTACCAAGGAGTGCAGTTTCAATACCAAGGAGAGAGCAGCAGAATTCCAGAGGAGGAGAAGACAAACCACGGAACTCATGGCTTTCTGCCTGTGATTTTTTAGTCTTGCAGTTAATTTAATTTTTTTCTTTTTCATTTTTTTTCTCTTCTTCTGCTAAAATTTTTTATAACTTTTACCCTTTTCTTTTTTAATGTTTTTTAACTAGATTATCTAATATATATATATTTTTTTCTTTTTTATACTTTTCTTTATTCATTTTCTTTTTTTAATTCTTTATTTTTCTTATTTTTCTTTCTTTATTTTTGAACCTCTTTTTATCCCCAAATCAGAAGAGATCTTAATCTCCTCAATCTTTTTTTTCTTTATTCTTTTTTAAATTCTTGATTGAATTTTTAATTCAATCTCTTTTTTTAATTCTTTTTTTCTTTTTTTTCTTTCTTTCTTTTTGAACCTCTTTTTATCCCCAAATCAGAAGAGATCCCAATCAGAAGAGATTGGGAGATCCCAATCAGAAGAGATTGGGAGATCCCAATCAAAGGAGATCCCAATCAGAGGAGATCCCTCACTCAATAGTGAGAGGGGAGAAATCCCCCCTCACGATTTGGGATCTCTTCTGATTTGGTTAAAGCATATTTTCCTGGGATTGTTGCCACCCTTTTAGTATTTTACTTGCTCCTTCATATACTCTTAGCTGGACAAAATGACAAGGCGGAAAAATTCACAACAAAAAAAAGAACAAGAGGCAGTACCAAAGGCTAGGGACCTAATCAATACAGACATTGGTAATATGTCAGATCTAGAGTTCAAAATGACAATTCTCAAGGTTATAGCCGGGCTTGAAAAAGGCATGGAAGATATTAGAGAACCCCTCTCCAGAGATATAAAAGCCCTTTCTGGAGAAATAAAAGAACTAAAATCTAACCAAGTTGAAATTAAAAAAGCTATTAATGAAGTTCAATCAAAAATGGAGGCTCTCACTGCTAGGATAAATGAGGCAGAAGAAAGAATTAGCGATATAGAAGACCAAATGACAGAGAATAAAGAAGCTGAGCAAAAGAGGGACAAACAGCTACTGGACCATGAGGGGAGAATTCGAGAGATAAGTGACACCATAAAACGAAACAACATTAGAATAATTGGGATTCCAGAAGAAGAAGAAAGAGAGAGGGGACAGAAGGTATACTGGAGAGAATTATTGGGGAGAATTTCCCCAATATGGCAAAGGGAACGAGCATCAAAATTCAGGAGGTTCAGAGAACGCCCCTCAAAATCAATAAGAATAGGCCCACACCCATCACCTAATAGTAAAATTTACAAGCCTTAGTGACAAAGAGAAAATCCTGAAAGCAGCCCAGGAAAAGAAGTCTGTAACATACAATGGTAAAAGTATTCGATTGGCAGCTGACTTATCCACAGAGACCTGGCACACCAGAAAGAGCTGGCATGATATTTTCAGAGCACTAAACGAGAAAAACATGCAGCCAAGAATACTATATCCAGCTAGGCTATCATTGAAAATAGAAGGAGAGATTAAAAGCTTCCAGGACAAACAAAAACTGAAAGAATTTGCAAACACCAAACCAGCTCTACAGGAAATACTGAAAGGGGTCCTCTAAGCAAAGAGAGAGCCTACAAGTGGTAGATCAGAAAGGAACAGAGACAATATACAGTAACAGTCACCTTACAGGCAATACAATGGCACTAAAATCATATCTCTCAATAGTTACCCTGAATGTTAATGGGCTAAATGCCCCAATCAAAAGACACAGGATATCAGAATGGATAAAAAAACAAAACCCATCTATATGTTGCCTCCAAGAAACTCATTTTAAACCCGAAGACACCTCCAGACTTAAAGTGAGGGGGTGGAAAAGAATTTACCATGCTAATGGACATCAGAAAAAAGCAGGAGTGGCAATCCTTATATCAGATCAATTAGATTTTAAGCCAAAGACTATAATAAGAGATGAGGAAGGACACTATATCATACTCAAAGGGTCTGTCCAACAAGAAGATCTAACAATTTTAAATATCTATGCCCCCAACGTGGGCACAGCAAACTATATAAACCAATTAATAACAAAATCAAAGAAACACATCAACAATAATACAATAATAGTAGGGGACTTTAACACTCCCCTCACTGAAATGGACAGATCATCCAAGCAAAAGATCAACAGGGAAATAAAGGCCTTAAATGATACACTGGATGAGATGGACATCACAGATATATTCAGAACATTTCATCCCAAAGCAACAGAATACACATTCTTCTCTAGTGCACATGGAACATTCTCCAGAATAGATCACATCCTCGGTCCTAAATCAAGACTCAACCAGTATCAAAAGATTGGGATCATTCCCTGCATATTTTCAGACCACAATGCTCTGAAGCTAGAACTCAACCACAAGAGGAAGTTTGGAAAGAACACAAATACATGGAGACTAAACAGCATCCTTCTAAAGAATGAATGGGTCAACCGGGAAATTAAAGAAGAACTGAAAAAAATCATGGAAACAAATGATAATGAAAATACAATGGTTCAAAATCTGTGGGACACAACAAAGGCAGTCCTGAGAAGAAAATATATAGCCGTACAAGCTTTTCTCAAGAAACAAGAAAGGTCTCAGGTACACAACCTAACCCTACACCTAAAGGAGCTGGAGAAAGAACAAGAAAGAAACCCTAAGCCCAGCAGGAGAAAAGAAATCATAAAGATCAGAGCAGAAATCAATGAAATAGAAACCAAAAAAACAATAGAACAAATCAACCAAACTAGGAGCTGGTTCTTTGAAAGAATTAATAAAATTGATAAACCCTTGGCCAGACTTATCAAAAAGAAAAGAGAAAGGACCCAAATAAATAAAATCATGAATGAAAGAGGAGAGATCACAACTAACACCAAAGAAATACAAACTATTATAAGAACATACTATGAGCAACTCTACGCCAACAAATTTGACAATCTGGAAGAAATGGATGTATTCCTAGAAACATATAAACTACCAAAATGGAACCAGGAAGAAATAGAAAGCCTGAACAGACCCATAACCAGTAAGGAGATTGAAACAGTCATTAAAAATCTCCAAACAAACAAAAGCCCAGGGCCAGATGGCTTCCCGGGGGAATTCTACCAAACATTTAAAGAAGAACTAATTCCTATTCTCCTGAAACTGTTCCAAAAAATAGAAATGGAAGGAAAACTCCCAAACTCATTTTATGAGGCCAGCATCACCTTGATCCCAAAACCAGACAAGGATCCCATCAAAAAAGAGAGCTATAGACCAATATCCTTGATGAACACAGATGCAAAAATTCTCACCAAAATACTAGCCAATAGGATTCAACAGTACATTAAAAGGATTATTCACCACGACCAAGTGGGATTTATCCCAGGGCTGCAAGGTTGGTTCAACATCCGCAAATCAGTCAATGTGATACAACACATCAATAAAAGAAAGAACAAGAACCATATGATACTCTCCATAGATGCTGAAAAAGCATTTGACAAAGTACAGCATCCCTTCCTGATCAAAACTCTTCAAAGTGTAGGGATAGAGGGCACATACCTCAATATCATCAAAGCCATCTATGAAAAACCCACCGCGAATATCATTCTCAATGGAGAAAAACTGAAAGCTTTTCCACTAAGGTCAGGAACACGGCAGGGATGTCCATTATCACCACTGCTATTCAACATAGTACTAGAAGTCCTAGCCTCAGCAATCAGACAACCAAAGGAAATTAAAGGCATCCAAATCGGCAAAGAAGAAGCCAAATTATCACTCTTCGCAGATGATATGATACTCTATGTGGAAAACCCAAAAGACTCCACTCCAAAACTGCTAGAACTTATACAGGAATTCAGTAAAGTGTCAGGATATAAGATCAATGCACAGAAATCAGTTGCATTTCTCTACACCAACAACAAGACAGAAGAAAGAGAAATTAAGGAGTCAATCCCATTTACAATTGCACCCCAAACCATAAGATACCTAGGAATAAACCTAACCAAAGAGGCACAGAATCTATACTCAGAAAACTATAAAGTACTCATGAAAGAAATTGAGGAAGACACAAAGAAATGGAAAAATGTTCCATGCTCCTGGATTGGAAGAATAAATATTGTGAAAATGTCTATGCTGCCTAAAGCAATCTACACATTTAATGCAATTCCTATCAAAGTACCATCCATCTTTTTCAAAGAAATGGAACAAATAATTTTAAAATTTATATGGAACCAGAAAAGACCTCGAATAGCCAAAGGGATATTGAAAAACAAAGCCAAAGTTGGTGGCATCACAATTCCGGACTTCAAGCTTTATTACAAAGCTGTCATCATCAAGACAGCATGGTACTGGCACAAAAACAGACACATAGACCAATGGAACAGAATAGAGAGCCCAGAAATAGACCCTCAACTCTATGGTCAACTAATCTTCGACAAAGCAGGAAAGAATGTCCAATGGAAAAAAGACAGCCTCTTCAATAAATGGTGTTGGGAAAATTGGACAGCCACGTGCAGAAAAATGAAATTGGACCATTTCCTTACACCACACACAAAAATAGATTCAAAATGGATTAAGGACCTCAATATGAGAAAGGAATCCATCAAAATCCTTGAGGAGAACACAGGCAGCAACCTCTTCGAACTCAGCCGCAGCAACATCTTCCTAGGAACATCGCCAAAGGCAAGGGAAGCAAGGGCAAAAATGAACTTTTGGGATTTCATCAAAATCAAAAGCTTTTGCACAGCAAAGGAAACATTAACAAAACCAAAAGAGAACTGACAGAATGGGAGAAGATATTTGCAAACGACATATCAGATAAAGGACTAGTGTCCAAAATCTATAAAGAACTTAACAAACTCAACACCCAAAGAACAAATAATCCAATCAAGAAATGGGCAGAGGACATGAACAGACGTTTCTGCAAAGAAGACATCCAGATGGCCAACAGACACATGAAAAAGTGCTCCATATCACTCGGCATCAGGGAAATACAAATCAAAACCACAATGAGATATCACCTCACACCAGTCAGAATGGCTAAAATCAACAAGTCAGGAAATGACAGATGCTGGCGAGGATGCGGAGAAAGGGGAACCCTCCTACACTGTTGGTGGGAATGCAAGCTGGTGCAACCGCTCTGGAAAACAGCATGGAGGTTCCTCAAAATGTTGAAAATAGAACTGCCCTATGACCCAGCAATTGCACTACTGGGAATTTACCCTAAAGATACAAACGTAGTGATCCAAAGGGGCACGTGCACCCGAATGTTTATAGCAGCAATGTCCACAATAGCCAAACTATGGAAAGAAGCTAGATGTCCATCAACAGATGAATGGATCAAGAAGATGTGGTATATATACACAATGGAGTACTATGCAGCCATCAAAAGAAACGAAATCTTGCCATTTGCGACAACATGGATGGAACTAGAGCGTATCATGCTTAGCGAAATAAGTCAAGCGGAGAAAGACAAATATCATATGATCTCCCTGATATGAGGAAGTGGTGATGCAACATGGGGGCTTAAGTGGGTAGGAGAAGAATCCATGAAACAAGATGGGATAGGGAGGGAGACAAACCATAAGTGACTCTTAATCTCACGAAACAAACTGTGTGTTGCTGGGGGGAGGGGGGTTGGGAGAAGGGGGGTAGGGTTATGGACATTGGGGAGGGTATGTGCTTTTGGGTAAATTGGAAGGGGAGATGAACCATGAGAGACTATGGACTCTGAAAAACAATCTGAGGGGTTTGAAGTGGCGGGGGGGTGGGAGGTTGGGGTACCAGGTGGTGGATATTATAGAGGGCACAGCTTGCATGGAGCACTGGGTGTGGTGAAAAAATAATGAATACTGTTTTTCTGAAAATAAATAAATTGGAAAAAAAAAAAAAAGAAGGAGGTGCCGTGGCTGAAGCTGGGGAAGTCCCTTCTGCTCACTGTCCTCTTCCCTTCAGACTTGATGGTAACTTCTGACAGAGCTCTGAAGACCACACCTGCAGACCCTGCTTCCCCCCAAGAAGTACCCCTGTGGATTCTGGTTCTTTCTGCTAATGACCATACAGACCCTTGCCCAGAACCCCCAGCCACACTGAAGGCCTGGCCAGTCTGGCTTCTGGGCATCCAGCACACACCCTTCCTGGGGAGCTGGCCCTGGGAACATGACATGCTCCTGCCTCACTGGGGACGAAGATTGTGTCAAGGCCCTCATAGTCCCATAGTAGAGAAGGTGTAATGTGGGGAAGTCACTTTATCCTCCACATACCCTAGCCTCTGTCCTACTTCTGCTCTCAAGATGCCAGAAACCACTGTGCTCTTTTGAGTCAGACCAGCATGCTCATCTAGAATGCAGGCTCTGGGGACGGATGGGCTGAGGTGCTCACTGTGTGACCTTGGATAGGTTCCTTGGCCTTTCTGTGCCATAGTATCCTCATCAGTGAAGTGAGGCTTCTGGTAGGGCTTCTGTGAAGCCCATCTGAAGTAACTCAGCAGGTGCCTGGGACATAGCAGGTGCTCCCCACACACTAGCTCTGGTCTTCATCAGGTGTGACAGAGCGTGGGGCATGCTGGGCCGAGGTTGGGTGGCAGCTGATAGTAACCGACTCCAGCCTATCCTAAAACATGTAAAACATGTACCACCTGGGGACTGGGCCCAGACTTTGGAGCCGTGAGATTGTCTGAGGTCCTGGGGTCCAATCAGCATCACACCCAGGGTCCCGGATCCACCTCCTCGCCCTTCTCTGAGCTCCAGGCTCCAGGCTGAGCAGCACATCCTTGCCCTTGATGAAGGCACACCACTTAAGGAGAACGCCCACACGAGGAAGGAGAGAACACCTACCTTTCTCCTGGAGCATTTAGCCGCTGGGAGACATGGCACTTAGGGTGACTCCTCTTTTCCACCCACACACTGGGAATGCAACAACAGCTCAGTCCTGTGGAGGGCCCACACCATGTGCTCCAAGCTTCCTTGGAAAAGGCCCCAGGGACACTGAAGGTGCTATTATTATTTTTTTTTTCAGCATAACAGAATTCATTGTTTATGCACCACACCCAGTGCTCCACGCAATACGTGCCCTCCATAATACCCACCACCAGGCTCCCCTAACCTCCTACCCACCGCCCCTTCAAAACCCTCAGATTGTTTTTCAGAGTCCATAGTCTCTCATGGTTCATCTCCCCGTCCAATTCCCCTCAACTCCCTTCTCTCCATCAAAGTGTTATTACTATTATTACTGACCATAAAATACTCGACAAATGACTGTGGATCTGTAGGCGAGGAGGAGTCTTCCTTCCTGGGGAGAGATTTGAAGGCTGGTTTAAGAGCCTTTCGGAGCCACAAGGCAAGCAGAGGGAGCAGGCTCTGCAGAGGCCTTCAGGAGCAGAGCATTTGGGGCTGGGAAGTCTTTGATTACCTACATTTGTATGTATGGAAACTTCTGGGAGCTGCGGAGGGGAGAGGGAAGTGTAAACAGCAAGGAGTCGGTGGCCTCCTCGCCAGATTGTAGGTGGGGCATGGGCCACAGAAACCTGGCCTGGGCTCTGTGGCAGGGGCTGCTAAGTGACCCAAGAGCAGAGAGCAGGATGGAACCCAGGAGAGGAGTCAGGGCTTTATGATGCCCTTGCTTGTGTGCAGCAAGAGAAAATAACCCTGGGAAGTGTGAATTCATTGGCTCGGTCATTGGCGCGTGGTACTGTCCTGGCCTCCTGGTGGGCTAGAGGGGATCCGAGGGCTGCAGCAGAGGCCATACGACCTGCGGGCAGAGTGGGGGTCCACGCAGGCCCACCCCACTGACGAAGCCGTTCCTGCTGCTGTGCACCCAAACTGCTCTAAGCAGCGCTCACTTTTGGCTGGTCCTGTATGTAGGTGACTGGGCTCTCTGTCTGCCTGGCTCTGCGCTTTTCGCCCTCTGTGGTGGGGGCGGGGGTGGGGGTGGGGGTGGGATTGTCCTTGCATCCATTGCATCTTGTTGCTGCTTGCTGCAGGAGGCTGGGTCCTAGTCAGGGCTGTGGGACACACACACACACACACACGCACACATATGTGCACACAGACATTAATAACAGAAGAGACAAGAACCATAAGATTCTCTCAATTGATACAGAAAAAGCATTTGACAAAACACAGTATTCTCTTTTTTAAAAAGATTTTATTTATTTATTTATTTACTTATTTGATAGCGAGGCACAGTAAGAGAAGGAACACAAGCAGGGAGAGTGGGAGAGGGGAAAACAGGCCTCCCTCTCAGCAAGGAGCCCAACATGGGGCTTGACCCCAGACCCAAAGATCATGAGCTGAGCAGAAGGCAGACACATAATGACTGATTTGCCAAGGAGCCCCAAAACACACATCCCTTCAAGATTAAAACTCTCCAGATTGTAGGGATTTAGGGAACATTCCACAATTTCATAAAAACCATCTATGAAAAGCCCACAGGGAATATCATTCTCAATGGGGAAAAGCTGAGAGCCTTTTCTTTTTTTTCTCTTTCTTACTTTGTTTCTCTTTCTTTTTCTTTCTTTCTTTTCTTCTTTCTTTCTTTCTTTCTTTCTCTCTTTCTCACTTTCTTTCCTTCCTCCTATTTTTATTAACATATAAGCCTTTTCCATAAGAGCAGGGGCAGAACAAGGATGTCCACTCTCACCACTGTTGTTCAGCATAGTACTAGAAGTCCTAATAACAGCAATCATACAACAAAAAGAAATAAGAGGTATTCAAATTGGCAAGGAAGAAGTCAAACTCTCTCTCTTCACAGATGACATGGTATTTTATGTGGAAAAACCCAAAAGACTCCACCCCACCTCCCCGATTACTTGAACTCATACAGCAATTCAGTAATGTGGCAGGACACAAAATAAATGCATAGAAATCAGTTGCTTTCCCATTCACTAACAATGTAACTATAGAAAAAGAAATTAGGGAATTGATTCCATTTACTAAAGCACCCAAATACTTTAGCTACCGCGGAATAAACCCAACCAAAGAGGTAAAGAATTTATACTTGAGGAACTATAGAGCACTCATGAAAGAAATTGAAGAAGACACAAAAAGATGGACAAACATTCCATGCTCATGGATCAGAAGAATAAACATTGTTAAAATGTCTATGCTGACCAGGGCAATCTATCTTTCAATGCCATCCCAATCAAAATGCCAATGACATTTTTCTAAGTGCTGGAACAAGCAATCCTAAAATTTGTATGGAACCAGAAAAGACCCCAAATCACCAAGGAAATGTTGAAAAAGAACAACAAAGCTGGGGACATCACATCGCCTGATTTCAAACTTTATTATAAAGCTACGAAAACCAAGACAGCATCATACTGGTGCAAAAACAAACACACAGACCAACAAAATAGGGTAAAGGGCCCAGACATGGACCCTCAACTCTGTGGTCAAATAATCTTCAATTAAGGAAGGAAAAATTATCCAATGGAAAAAAAGGCAGTCTCTTTCATAAATGGTACAGGTAAAATTGGACAGCTACATAGAGAAGAATGAATCTCAACCATTCCCTTCACCATGCACAAAGATAAACTCACAATGGATGAAAGACCTCAATATTAGACAAGAATCCCTCAAATTCTAGAGAAGAACATAGGCAGTACCTCTTTGACATTGGCCCCAACAACTCCTTTCAAGACACGTTTCCAAAGGCAAGGGAATCAAGGCAAAAATGAACTTTCAGGACTTCATCAAGATCAAAGGCTTTTGCACAACAAAGGAAGCAGTCAACAAAACAAAGAGGCAGTCACAGAATGAGAGAAAATATTTGCCAATGGCACTACAGACAAAGCACTGATATCCAAGATCTAGAAAGAACTCCTTGAACTCAGCACCCAAAAGACAGATAATCAAGTCAAAAAATAGGCAGAAGACATGAACAGACACTTCTCCAATGAAGACAAAAAAATGGCTAGCAGACATGTGAAAAAATGTTCATCATCATAATTTGTCATCAGGGAAATTAAAATCAAAACCACAATGAGATATCACCTTACACCAGTTAGAAAGGCAAAAATTAACAAGGCAGGAAACAATGAATGTTGGAGAGGATGTGGGTAAAGGGGAACCTTCTTACACTGTTGGTGGGAATGCAAGTTGGTGCAGCTGCTTTGGAAAACAGTGTGGAGATTCCACAAAAAATTAAAGCTACCCTATGACCCTGCAATTGCACTATTGGCTTTTAACCCCATCCCAATGTTCATAGAAACAATGTCCACAATTGCCAAACTGTGGAAGGAGCTAAGATGTCCTTTAACAGATGAATGGGTAAGGAGAGAGGAGAAGGGAGTTGAGGGAAATTGGAAAGGGAGGTGAACGATGAGAGACTATGGACTCTGAAAAACAATCTGAGGGGTATGAAGGAGTCGGGGGTGGGAAGTTGGGGGAACCAGGTGGTGGGTATTAGAGCGGGCACAGATTGCATGGAGCACTGGGTGTGATGCAAAAACAATGAATACTGTTACGCTGAAAATAAATTTAAAAAATGAAAAAAAAAGCAGACATACAAAAAAAAGAAGAAGAAGATGTGGTCCATATATACAAAGCAATATTACTTAGCCTCCAGAAAGGATGAATACCCAACTTTTGCATCAATATGGATGGGACTGGGGGAGATTATACTGAGTGAAAAACTTCAAGCAGAAAAAGTCAATTATCATATGGTTTCACTTACTTGTGGAACATAAGGAAGAACATGGAGGACATTAGGAGAAGGAAAGGAAAAGTGAAGGGGGATGAACCATGAGAGATTGTGGACTCCGAGAAACAAACTGAGCATTTTAGTGGGGAGGGGGTGGGGGAAATGGGTGAGCCTGGTGGTGGGTATTAAGGAGGCCACAAATTGCATGGAGGACTGGGTATTATACGTAAACGATGAATCTTAGAACACTGCATCAAAAGCTGATGATGTATGGTGACTAACATAACACAATAAAAAATAAAAAAATAGTGGAAAAAAGAATACTACAAAGATGTTCACCATCACTACTGTTGTTCAACTTAGTACCAAAAATTCTATCCTCAGCAATCAGATCACAAAAAGCAATAAAATGCATCCAAAAAAGCAAAGAAGTCAAACTCTCACTCTTTGGAGATACATGATGTGTATGTAGAAAACCCAAAAGACTCTACTCCAAAATTGCTAGAACTGATACAGGAATTCAGCAATGTGTGGGCATATTTATATGTTGAATATTATGGTGTATATATGTGCGTGTATATATGGCATATATACTTCCAAAGTACTTTCCCATTCAAAGGAGAGAAGAGAAGAAAACGAAACAAAAAGGCTGTGTGTGAAAGAGGCCCAGTGAGGACTTTGAGCCAGGTAGACCCAGGTTAGAGTGTGGACCTTGATACTTCCTACTTGGGTGGCCTTGGGCAGATCAACCTCTTGTAGGTATCTGTAATAGAGCAGGGGCAACCATGCCTAGGTGGGAGGACAGTGTCAGGATTAAGTGGGCTTGTTCATAGAAAGCCCCCAGAGCCCTTTTTCAGATTTCAGATGGTTCAAGGCCAACCTGTGCGTGTGTGTGTGTGTGTGTGTGTGTGTGTATGTTTCGGGGTGCAGGTGAGGAGGGAATCTTCTCCAAGCTCCCTCTGAAGGACTGCCTGCAAGCAACCACATACACCTCTGCCCCCACCAAGAGGTTCCCCAACCTCAGCTCTGTCCTGGAAGCTAGACTCCCCGTTCTGTTAGAACCCTAGGAGTGAAGCCAGTGCTTAGCCTCTCAAACCCCCCACCCAGAGGCCCGCGCTGCTGCAGCGGATGGGGGAAAACCTATGTTGGACTTTGGCCCATACATTCAGAAAACATTAACTTAGCACCTTGAGCTTCCCGGGGTTGCTGGGCTCTTCCTCAAGCCCAATGAAGGGAGGGGGGAGGAGCTTCCTTAGGCCCAAGGGTCAGAGATACTGAATCAAACCAAAGAGAGAGGCCTCCCCCAGCTTGAGGAAGGTGCAAGGGAAGCCCAGATAAAACGTGTGTGGTAGAGGGCTGGAGATGGACCCTCAGGAGAAGCTCCCCAGGAGCCCTCAGTCTCCAGGTCCTAGGCAACACCTGGCCAGCAAGCCGAAGCCAGAGAAGCATCGCGTGAAGATGAAGGCGCCAAAGCAGCACAGCCTGTCTGTGAGGGCAGTGGTGCTGGTGGCCATAGTGGTGGCAGTGGTGGCGGTAGTGGTTGTGGTGGTAGCCGTGAGGAGGACCATGGTAGCGGAGGCGGCAGCTGAGAGGATGCAGGCAGATGCGGCAGCGGCAGTGGAGGCAGCGGCAGAGAGGATGAAGGTGGCAGTGGCAGTGGAGGCAGAGGCAGAGAGGATGAAGGCGGCAGTGGCAGCGGAGATCGCGGCAGAGAGGATGAAGGCGGCAGCGGCAGTGGCAGCGGCCGCGGTGGTGATAGTAGTGGTGGCATTGGTGCCACGGTGAGTGGGGACCAGCAGGCCCTCCTGCGTGGGTGAACCAGAAGGCCTCAGGGAGTGGGTCTGCGCGCTGGGGAGGCTGCGGGGCTAGGAGACCCTGGATGGGGCCGGAGAAGCCGGTGGTTAGGTCTCCCTGGTGCCAGGGGCCGCATCCCAGCAGGTGAAGGGCTTGGTGCACGGATGTGGAGCAGGTGAGGTGGGGCGTGGAGCCGGATCCACGTCGCTAAGGTATTCGTTGCCCACATGAAGACACTGAGACAGAGAGAGGCTCATGTCACTCCAGAAGTAAGCAGAAGCAGCCCAGCTGGGGTTAAACCCAGGCAGCGGGACTCAGGGCCCTGGCACCCAGCAGAGTGACCCCAGTGTGTGTATGACCTCTTGAGTTACCCTCACGTATGTGCCATCTTCAGTAACCCAGGGTGTGCGTCACGCTCGTCTGCCTCCCAGGTGCGTGGGTGGGGCGGCAGGTGTTACAAATCCCGGACAGAGTCCTAGGATACCCCGTGAGTCACCACCCCTGGCCTCGCCCTGCAGATAAAGCTTAGAGATGATCAGGAATGGATGTTAGGGATCTCAGAGGGGACAATTCCTGTGGTGGGGACTGGTGGCTTCTTTAGCCTATAAAAGAGGAAGCAGGGGGACTTTGAGAGGTTGCAGATGACCTATTTATGGGCCTCTGCTCAGGTAAGGTTGCCCTGCCAGGACCTGCTTAGCTTTGGCCTCTGTGTCTATGGGAAAGTGTTCTTTTGATTTTTCAAGAGAAATCAGGAATGTGATGTATGTTAAATCTGGTTTTTAAATACTGGCAACACTTCAGTCATTAAAAAGTCTGTGGGCAGGGGCACCTGGGTGGCTTAGTGGATTAAGCCTCTGCCTTTGGCTCAGTTAATGATCCCAGGGTCTTGGGATCGAGCCCTGAATCGAGCTCTCTGCTCAGCAGGGAGCCCGCTTCCCCCCCTCTCTCTGCCTGCCTTTCTGCTTACTTGTGATCTCTCTCTCTGTGTCAAATAAATAAATAAAATCTTAAAAAAAAAAAGTCTGTGGGCATATCCGAAAGTGCTAAGTGGGGTCCCACATGGGACCTTTGGACCAGACCTACAGAAATGGGGACACAAGGCTTGCAAGAGCCAGGCCACACAGAGGAGTTTCATAAATTCCAACAGAGAAGTAGAAAGTACTGAGGATGGCAGGTGAGCACGATCACTCTGACTCCTTAAGGGGCTCTGCTTTTCTTTCTTTTTTTTTTCCAATTTATTTATTTTCAGAAAAACAGTATTGATTATTTTTTCACCACACCCAGTGCTCCATGCAAGCCGTGCCCTCTATAATACCCATCACCTGGTACCCCAACCTCCCACCCCCCCGCCACTTTAAACCCCTCAGATTGTTTTTCAGAGTCCATAGTCTCTCGTGATTCACCTCCCCTTCCAATTTACCCAAATTCCCTTCTCCTCTCTAACACCCCTTGTCCTCCATGCTATTTGTTATGCTCCACAAATAAGTGAAACCATATGATAATTGACTCTCTCTGCTTGACTTATTTCACTCAGCATAATCTCTTCCAGTCCCGTCCATGTTGCTACAAAAGTTGGGTATTCATCCTTTCTGATGGAGGCATGATACTCCATAGTGTATATGGACCACATCTTCCTTATCCATTCATCCGTTGAAGGGCATCTTGGTTCTTTCCATAGTTTGGCGACCGTGGCCATTGCTGCTATAAACATTGGGGTACAGATGGCCCTTCTTTTCACTACATCTGTATCTTTGTGGTAAATACCCAGGAGTGCAATGGCAGGGTCCTAGGGAAGCTCTATTTTTAATTTCTTGAGGAATCTCCACACTGTTCTCCAAAGAGGCTGCACCAACCTGCATTCCCACCAACAGTGGAAGAGGGTTCCCCTTTCTCCACATCCTCTCCAACACATGTTGTTTCCTGTTTTGTTAATTTTGGCCATTCTAACTGGTGTAAGGTGATATCTCAATGTGGTTTTAATTTGAATCTCCCTGAGGGCTAATGATGATGAACATTTTTTCATGTGTCTGATAGCCATTTGTATGTCTTGATTGGAGAAGTGTCTGTTCATATCTTCTGCCCATTTTTTGATGTGTTTGCCTGTTTCGTGTATGTTGAGTTTGAGGAGTTCATTATAGATCCTGGATATCAACCTTTTGTCTCTCTTCAATAAATGGTGCAGGGGCTCTGCTTTTCTAATTTTTTTTTTTAAACATGGTGCACGGAAGTCTGTGTTAGCTCTGAAGCCTTCCTTTCCCTGCTCTATCACAATCTGGTCCATCTCAAAAAGCCAGGCTGCAGTCCCAGGGATGGGCTCATTTCCCTCTTCCCCAGAACCTTGCTGTCACCAGCAGACCAGCCTGGTACTTGCAAGAAACCAGGGCTTCAAGTTGGCATTTGCCTTCCCTGTGGCTGGAAGATGGGCTTTCTGTGACCAGAGCCCATGTTGTTGACAAATCTGATTCTGAAATAGGTGTGATATGGGGAGGGGAGACCCCATTCCCACCCTCTGATGTCTGTCCCCATCAGAGTACTCTTCCTCCCTCCTCCCTCCTTACTGGCTTCCTTGCTGCTCACTGACAAAGGCAAGCTTGAAGTGGGAGGGGAAGCAGGTCTGGCTTCTGTCCTCAATCTGGCAATCCGCAAGATGGCAGGAGGCTGGCTTTCCAGCAAGGATTCAGGAGATGGGGTGACAAACCTTTCTTCCACAAGAGTCTATTGATGTTCTGAAGTCTAAAATGATTCTCACAAGGAAATTAAACCGGCTCTGTCTTGCACTGAGGCAGCTATAATGCTACGTCTTGCTGTGGTGTGAAGCTGTTGAACCCAGCCAGAGGTGAGCCACATACTCTCATGCCCTCCCACACACCGGGACACCTGCTGGCCCTCCATGTCTGCAGAGCCCTGGGCTCCTGCCTTGGGCTGGTCTGACTGGGCCGAAAGGAGGTTGGAAGTAAGTATTCTTTTTTTTCCCCATTTATTTATTTTTAGAAAAACAGTATTCATTGTTTTTTCACCACACCCAGTGCTCCATGCAAGCCGTGCCCTCTATAATACCCACCACCTGGTACCCCAACCTCACACCCCCCTGCCACTTCAAACCCCTCAGATTGTTTTTCAGAGTCCATAGTCTCTCGTGATTCACCTCCCCTTCCAATTTACCCCAACTCCCTTCTCCTCTCTAACACCCCTTGTCCTCCATGCTATTTGTTATGCTCCACAAATAAGTGAAACCATATGATAATTGACTCTCTCTGCTTGACTTATTTCACTCAGCATAATCTCTTCCAGTCCCGTCCATGTTGCTACAAAAGTTGGGTATTCATCCTTTCTGATGGAGGCATAATACTCCATAGTGTATATGGACCACATCTTCCTTATCCATTCATCCGTTGAAGGGCATCTTGGTTCTTTCCATAGTTTGGCGACCGTGGCCAGTGCTGCTATAAACATTGGGGTACAGATGGCCCTTCTTTTCACTACATCTGTATCTTTGTGGTAAATACCCAGGAGTGCAATTGCAGGGTCATAGGGAAGCTCTATTTTTAATTTCTTGAGGAATCTCCACACAGTTCTCCAAAGAGGCTGCACCCACTTGCATTCAGTGTAAGAGGGTTCCCCTTTCTCCACATCCTCTCCAACACATGCTGTTTCCTGTTTTGTTAATTTTGGCCATTCTAACTGGGAAGTAAGTATTCTTTGCATGAAGATGTTTTATTAGCCCCTCTGGGTTTGTATGAAGTCATTCAGAGCAGGTGGGAAGCTAGGTTCTTTGATGGACCAGAGTGTGAAATGGCTATTTCCTGCTTCCTTTCCACACATTTTCTTGCCCTGCAGAAAGTGTTTCCAAGTGCAGGTCAATAACTGTGCAGAAACTCTGTTTTAGGAGTGGTGTCTGAGCAGAGTGCCCTGGCCAGGGAGCCAGCCTTAAAGACCATGCTTGGGATCTTCATGTGCCTGGAAATGGGGAAACTCACTGCAGCCCTCAGAGGGGCCTTCCCAGGTCCAAATTTCATCTCCCTTTTCCCCAGGATAATAGATAGATATTCCATTCCCTGAAAGGGGTTTTTAGTAGTGAGAAAAGGGACAGGAAGCTTAGAGGTGTGCTGGCACATCCAGGACACATGGTGCCTGAGTGGGGGTAGGCACTCCTGACTTCTCCTCCAGTCCCTCGAGCACCCCTGCAGGCCTGGCCCCTTCATGGCCTCTTCACCCCACATGGTCAAACAGACACTTTTGGGGGATGCTTGTTTGCACTTTCTGAACTCAAGGACTAAGTAGCCGATGTCAGAGTCTGGGTCATACTCTCTTAGAGTTGCTGTCCGAAGTGGAGTGCACTTATGGAGAATCACTGATTTAGAACATGGTAGGGGCCAGAGCCCAAGACACCAATTATCTTTCTGTAATGGAAGAGAGGTTCTGAACCCCGACTGTGGTGGTCCAGCACACCCACAGACTTGTTCTAGGGGCTCAAATTCCTCCCCCATGATTGAGAGGATGATTTCTACAGGAGTGTCTGGTTTGGGATTTTCCTTGGGTCAAAAGAGATGTAACCAAGAGTTCTTGAGCAAAGGGTCTGCCCCAAACTGTGTCGAGATCCTTTAGGGACTGCTTGCATGAAAAGGGGAGTGAAGGAAAGAAGGCGCCCTTCCAGCTTTGGGTCCAGGTGAAGCCAAGAGAAGTACCAGCTCATGGCCACTTTGATTTGGGTTCCGGGTCCTGTCAGGTGTCCCGTCAGTGTTGTGGCTCTCCATGCCCACTGAACCTGAGGCAGAGCCCATCCTGCCTTTGCCCTGTGTGCCTGTCAGTCTCCCATTAGTGTGGATAACAGTTTCTTGACCACAGCAAATTGTTCAAAGGACTTTGTTCCAAAAGTCCATCTGTCTGTCTATGCAAACACATGCGAACCTCTGGAATTCTTTGGTTTATTTTATTCTCTGGTTGTTCCATCTTACTGGTCATCCTTAAGGCCATTCTGTCCCTACCTTTACTATGCCCCACGCAGAACTGGATGGGTATTAGGAAGGGTTGCTTACAGAAAAGCCAGTGGTGTGTATCAGTAACAGAACAGTCATTTAGAGCCATCCTGTCTCAGGGCCGCGTGTTCCAGACTCACCACAGGTACTCTGCATCCATTCTCCTCAGGCCTTTCCAGAATCCATCTTGTAGGTGACTTATCTCCCTTTACAGGTGAGGAGTCTGACGCTCGGCTCAGGGTCACGGGGCAGGTGTGGGCACAGGCCAGGGTGATCACGGAGCCCAGTACTTTCCCCTTCTCGTGCTTGGCATGAGCTCCGTTGCCCTGTCACATGACAGAGGACTCGAGGCTGGGACATTCTGTCTTCTGCCAGGATCTGTGCACAGGGGCTGCCTGAGCCAGCAGGAAGGCCATAGACGTGAGAGAGGGCACGCTTGCCTCACTTGTGATGAACAGATGCAGCTTGTACTTGTACCTGTTCTGTAATCTGTCATGAGAAGTTACACAGAGGGCAAGGAAGACCTCTGTCCCTCTGAGGGTTCTCTGTGCTTATTAACTAGCGGCTCTCCGACTTCCTCTGTGACAAGGAACTCATCTCATTGCTGGGGTCTATTCTCTCAGATAAACCTTCAGTTTTGCAATAGTAGTAGAATTACAGACACATTGGTGAGACTGTGCTGAGAATGCCCAGATATCTCTCACCCAGTTCCCATAATGTTACCACCATGGTGCACTTATGAAAAGTATGAAGTCAACACTCATGGATCACTATTAACTGGTCTCCAGACTTTATCTGTACTTTTCCAGTTTTGGCATTAAGATCTTTTCATTTGTTTTAAGATCTTTCCCAGAATCCAGCTCAAGAGATCACAGAGCATTTAATCCTCAGATCTCCTTAGTCTCCCAGGCTCTGTAACAGTTCTCAGACTTGGCTTGTTTTCATGATCTGGTACTGTTGAGGAGTACCGGGCAGGTACTTGTAGAATGCTTCTCCGTTTGGGTCAGCAGGATGCTTTCTCATGCTTATGCAGGGTTTGTGGACCTTGGGAAAGCATACCACAGACAGAGGCGGAGCACCTGTCTCATGGTGCCATTTTAGGGACATGTGACATCCACAATCCTCCCCGGCGATGGCCACCTTGATCACCCGGTTAAGGTGGTCTTTGCCAGGAGTCCATTTTGAAGTCAATGTCTCCCCTTTCCACACTCTGCTCTTTCAAAGAGAGTCCCTAAGTCCAGCTGAGCTGCATCTATTAATATCTGATCATCAATATTTAATAGTCATGCGACTTCTCAGGATATACATCTTGCATTCTGTGTGGTAGCAATGAACTGTCAAGAGGTAGCCACTGCTCCTTTATTTTTTATTTCTATTTAAATTCAATTCTGCAACAGATAGTACATCATTATCTTCAGATGTAGTGTTCAACAATTAATCAGTTGCATATAACACCCAGTGCTCATCACAACCTCTGCCCTTGTTAATGCCCATCACTTAGTTACCTCACACCCTAACTTCCTCCCCTTTAGTAACACTTCATTTGTTTCCCATAATTAAGAGTCTCTCCTGGTTTGCTCCCTCTCTTTTTTTTTTCCTGTTCAGGTTTCACTACCTTCCCTTATGGTTCTCTGCACTGTTTTTTATAGCCCGCATATGTGTTAAACCATACGATATATGTCTTTCTCTAATTCACTTATTTCACTTAACATAATATCCTGTATTATTTCCACCCATGTGGGTGTAAATAGTAAGTATTCATCCTCTCTGATGGCTAATATTTCATTGCGTATGTGTGTGTGTGTGTGTGTGTGTGTGTGTGTGTGTGTTGCTGCTATGAACATTGGGGTGCAGCCGCTCCTTATTTTCAGTACATCTGTAGCTTTGGGATAAATACCCAGTGGTGCAATTTCTGGGTCATATTGTAGCTCTAGTTTTAACTTCTTTGGGAACCTCCATACTGTTTTCCAGAGTGGCTTTAACAGATTGCCTTGCCACCAACAATGTAGAAAGTTTCCCCTTTCTCCTCATCGTCTCAAACATTTGTTGTTTCCTGCCTTGTTAATTTTAGCCATTCTGACTGGTCTTGATATCTCATTTTAGTTTCGATTTCTATTTCCCTGATGCCACGTGATGTGGAACATTTCATCATGTGTCTGTTGGCCATTTGTATATTTTCTTTTGAGAAATATCTGCTCATGCCTTCTGCCCATTTCTTTTTTTTTAATTTTTTATTTCTTTTCAGTGTAACAGTATTCATTGTTTCTGCACCACACCCAGTGCTCCATGCAATCTGTGCCCTCTATAATACCCACCACCAGGTACCCCAACCTCCCACTCCCCGCCCCTTCAAAACCCTCAGTTGTTTTTCAGAGTCCATGATCTCTCATGGTTCACCTTCCCTTCCAATTTCCCTCAACTCCCTTCTCCTCTCCATCTCCCCTTGTCCTCCATGCTATTTGTTGTGCTCCACAAATAAGTGAAACCATATGATAATTGACTCTCTCTGCTTGACTTATTTCACTCAGCATAATCTCTTCCAGTCCCGTCCATGTTGCTACAAAAGTTGGGTATTCATCCTTTCTGATGGAGGCATAATACTCCATAGTGTATATGGACCACATCTTCCTTATCCACTGTCCATTTCTTTTGAGTGGATTATATTTGTTCTTTAGGTGTTGAGTTTGAGAAGTACTTTATAGATCTTGGATATCAGCTCTTTGTCTGTAGTGTCATATATAAATATCCTCTACCATTCTGTAGGTTGTCTTTTAGTTTTGTTGATGGTTTCCTTTGCTGTGCAGAAGCTCTTTATATTGATGAAGTCCCAAGAGTTCATTTCTGCTTTTGTTTCCTTTGGAGATGCATCTAGAAAGAAGTTGACATGTTTGAGGTCAAAGAGTTTCCTGACTATGTTCTTCTCTAAGATTTTGATGGATTCCTGTCTCACATTGAGGTCTTTCATCTGTTTTGAGTTTACCTTTGGGTAGAGTTAAGAGAATTTTTCATTTTCATTCTTCTACATGTGGGTATCCAATTTTCCCAGCACTGTTTATTTAAGAGACTATATGTTTTCCATTGAGTATTCTTTCCCACTTTGACAAACATTAGTTGACCATAGAGTTGAAAATTCATTTCTGGGCTCTCTGTTCTGTTCAATTAGTCTATGTGTTTGGTTTTTTGCCAGGATCATGCTGTCTTGATGATCCCAGCTTTGTAATATAGTTTGAAGTCAGACATTCTGATGCCCCCAGCGTTAGCATTCTTTGCAATGTTCCTCTGGGTATTCAGGGTCTTTTCTGGTTCCATACAAATTTTAGGATTGTTTGTTCCACCTCTGTGAACAATGTCAATGGTATTTTGATAGGGATTGCATTGAATATGTAGATTTCTCTGGGCAGCATAGACATTTTAACAATACTTATCCTTCTAATCCATTAGTGTGAGATGTTTTTCCATCTCTGCGTCTTCCTCAATTTCTTTCATAAGTGTTATGTAGTTTTTAGAGTACAGTCCTTTACCTCTTTGGTTCAGTTTATTCCTAGGTGTCTTATGGTTTTGGTGCAATTGTACATGGGATTGATTCCTTAATTCCTATTTCTTCAGGCTCATTGTTGGTGTAGAGACATGAAACTATTTTCTGTGCATTGATTTTGTATCCTGCCATGTTGCTGAACAGCTGTATAAGTCCTAACAATTTTGGGGATGCCATCTTTTGGGTTTTTTCACGTAAGTTATCATGTCATCCTGAATGAGTGAGAGTTTGACTTCTTCTTTGCCAATTTGAACGTCTTCTCTTTCTTTTTGTTGTCTTATTGCTGAGCCTAGGACTTCTAGTATTCTGTTGAACAACAGTGCCACTGCCCATTTAGATAGGGACCCAGCTCACCATTACCCACAGGCTCACTCATCCTTCTTCATTCCTTTCATCTACTGCCTGCCCCCTGAAGGCACTTGAGTTGGAGACCCCTGCCCCAGGGCACCTTCCTGTAGCAAACCTACATCCCACCTGCTCAGAAAGAACTTTCCATTGACATAGGGCCTCAAGTCCCAAAATCATACACCTTAAATCAATCATAAATTTACACTTGAATATAATGGTTATGCTCTTTTGGGATCACAGGAATAGAAATAGTTGAGTAAGCTCTATTTAATAGTTATCATCACACCACTCTGGAGGGATGGCATGAAAAACAGTTGCCTCCAGAGTAAAGGTCTCCTTTTCTGCCCACAGGGTCCTTTAACCATATGATTTCACTGAAAATTTCCAAAATTCAAGGGCAAAGTGCATATTATGAAGAAAATTCAGCCTCACCACTGAAATGATTCTTCTTGCAAAGGCACTGGGTTCTCAGCTCTGTCCTTTAAGATGAGAGAGTTTTGTGGGAAGCAGGAAACCGGTGGGCCCTGGAGATTTCAGTTCTCAGAGCTGTGTGGTGGGAAATGCTTTGTACTGCGTCTGTGAGTGCACGGCATAGGGAAGGGCACTTTGGGTGTCAGTTATCTGAACCAAATGGAACAAGGATCCCAGGAACATTTGCCCCCTCACCAAGGGGTGGAACAGGCATGAAGCAGAGCCCATTCTGGCCTGTGCATGAATGTGCTCACTCGTCATGGTGGTGGACGTGCTCCCAGTAAGAGCACACGTTGAACCTACTAATTGAACCTTCCTTGTTTTCTAGGGGGGGACTATTGGGGGCCTCTTAGATACAGGATGAAAGCGGACAGTTCAAGCCAATTCCTCAGACCGTAATGGAGCTGCTGCCTGATAAGAAGCAAAACCTCTATAATGAATCTACGGCCATCCTCAAGGACATGAAGTGGAGGGACACCGAAGAACTGACCACATTGGTCATGGGCAGTGAGGACCTGAAGAAGGAACTGCTGGCCATGCTGGAAAAGTGCCTCAAAGGCTGAAGTCCAGTACATTGATTTCAAAGCTTTTTCTGGAAAGCAGGGGTCTCATTTAGATGATTCTCCACAGGGTGGTGGGCCATTTAGATGGTTTTCCTAACTCATAGAGGTGATTGGGAGTTAGGGGAAGCCTCACCCATTCATTGCTCACGGGTTGGGTTCAACTCTCCCAGACCCAGGGAACATGGGGTCCTAGTCAGAGATCCTGCCCTGGTGCCCATTGAAGTCCCTCCCCTGTCTGGCCTGCCTTCATTCCTGGGAAAAACCGTGACCCAACTTCTGAGCAGTTTTGGGTCAGACGGAAAAGATCTTGCTAAGTGAAGTCAGTGTGGACTAGCTGGGTCCTGGGGTGACTGTAATAGGTGTTGGGCCTGAGGGGACAGGCTGGACTTCAAGTCCTGTCTCCCCCAGGAGGTGAAAACTCTTTCCTGGCTTTCCCCTCAGGCTCTCCTCTTGGCTCCTGTGGTTTTACTATTCTTACTTTGTCTTACATTGTCTGTGAAGAACTTAAAAAAAGAGAAATGGACTAAGAGTCATCTGTTTGCATCATTCCCACAGCTTTGCCATTCCAAACAATGTTCATGATGGAACACTGCTCCTACCCGGGCCCCAGGACCCCTGCTTCGCCCCCGCCTCAACACACTGCTTTTCAGAGTCTACTCACTGGAATCTTCTTTAAATAAATATTCTTTATCAATAAGGGCTATTTGGTTGCCCTGCAATGTGGCTACTATGGTGGCATGGATGCTTAATTCTTTCTTTTTAATTAAACCCCATATTTTGTTCTTCATCGCATGTGAGACATTTTGACATTGTGCGCTTGTTCATTTGTTTGGGGCCCTCCTTCCTTCAGAAGGTAGCTACACAAAGGCACGTGGGAGGCACTCAATCTCAAACATTTGAGTGAAAGATTGCTGAGTGACACCAGGAGGAGTGAGCGGGCTGTGGTCTGAGGTGGGGTGTGCAGAGGAAGGGTTCAGAGGCTAGAGATAAGTGGTCCCTCCTGGAAGTGACAGTCAACAAGTGTGTCTGTGGCTGAGTGGAGGTGGGAAAGGAAAGCACTGAGGCTGAGGAAGACTGAGTGCAGGGAGCACACTCTGTGTCATGCTTCATAAGCAGCTGGACCCTATCCTGGGGGCCTTGGGGCCATAAGATCTCTGTGCCTGGCCCTGTCCTTCCCATGACCTCCTGGATAGAGCCTGCCCTCCACAGGCACACATAGTTCTGGAGACTTGGCCACGGTCTCAGACAGCACCCACCTCCTCCCTCCCTCTCTAATTTCTCTGTTTTCCTTCCACTTCACATGAGGGTTGGCTAGTAACACCGAAGTCTGTTTTATACACATATAGATAGTCAGAAAACATAAAATGTGTGGTAAGCTATGTTCCATCTTTATGTTTTGAACACACAAAAGCAAGAAAGCTCCAACTTAGAGCATCTGCAATTCAGACCAATGTGCAGCAAGCCATATGGTGAAAACAGGGGATGGAGGGCAACAGACGTGCATCATCTCTGCCTTCGTCTGAAGAGCTGCCTCTGCAAGTCAGGGCCATGGGCTCCTCCGGCCTGTGTATCCCAGCCAAGGCCAGCTCGCTTCCACCATCCATCCATCCATCCATCCATCCATTCATTCCATTTATTCATTCATCGAATATTCTTTGAATTCTTGTCATGGGCCAGAAGTGTTCCCTCACCAGGACAGAGGAACCAAGACAGGCAGAGGTCTGTCCTCAGGGACGGAGAAGGGGTCAGGACATAAGTAAGCAAAACACATGAGAAAGAAATCATGATTGCCTCCAGTTATGAGAACTCCAGAAATGTAACAGGGCGATGTGATAGCAAGTGGAGCAGAGGCCTGTCCTAAGGATAAGGTGGCTTTAGGAAGGCCTTTCTCTGGAGGAGACAGTAGAGCCAAGCTCTGAAGCATGACGAAAATCCAGCAAGAATTGCTGTGAAGAAAGTATCCCAGGCAGAGGGAACAGTATGTGCATAGGCCCTGAGGTGGGAATGAACTAGTGCTTTAGTGGAACTGCAAGAAGGCTGGACTAGAGTGAGTGAGAGAGAGTGAGACAAGATAACAAGATAGCTGGGAGACAGAGACATCAGGGTCTTCTAGACTTGTAGGGAGTTTGAGATATACTCTGACGCTATTAGAAGACCCTGAAGTGTTTGAAGTGAAAGAGTGACTACTCTGATTTACATGCTTTCTTTAATATTATTTATTTATTTATTTATAAAAAATTTTTTTTCAATTTATTTATTTTCAGAAAAACAGTATTCATTATTTTTGCACCACACCCAGTGCTCCATGTAATCCGTGCCCTCTATAATACCCACCACCTGGTACCCCAACCTCCCACCCCCCCGCCACTTCAAACCCCTCAGACTGTTTTTCAGAGTTCATAGTCTCTCGTGATTCACGTCCCCTTCCAATTTACCCTAACTCCCTTCTCTTCTCTAACACCCCTTGTCCTCCAGGATATTTGTTATGCTCCACAAATAAGAGAAACCATATGATAATGGACTCTCTCTGCTTGATTTATTTCACTCAGCATAATCTCTTCCAGTCCCGTCCATGTTGCTACAAAAGTTGGGTATTCATCCTTTCTGATGGAGGCATAATACTCCATAGTTTATATGGACCACATCTTCCTTATCCATTCATCCGTTGAAGGGCATCTTGGTTCTTTCCATAGTTTGGTGACCATGGCCATTGCTGCTATAAACATTGGGGTACAGATGGCCCGTCTTTTCACGACATCTGTATCCTTGGGGTAAATACCCAGGAGTACAATTGCAGGGTCATAGGGAAGCTCTATTTTTAATTTCTTGAGGAATCTCCACACTGTTCTCCAAAGAGGTTGCACCATACAAATGGCTATCAGACACATGAAAAAATGTTCATCATCACTAGCTATCAGGGAGATTCAAATTAAAAGCACATTGAGATACCACATTACACCAGTTAGAATGGCCAAAATTAACAAGGCAAGAGGAGTAGGGAATTTGGGTAAATTGGAAGGGGAGATGAACCATGAGAGACTATGGACTCTGAAAAACAGTCTGAGGGGTTTGAAGTGGCGGGGGGGTGGGAGGTTGGGGTACCAGGTGGTGGGTATTATAGAGGGCACGGCTTGCATGGAGCACTGGGTGTGGTGAAAAAAAAATGAATACTGTTTTTCTGAAAATAAATAAATTGGGAAAAAAAAACAAGGCAGGAAACAACATGTGTTGGAGGGGATGTGGAGAAAGGGGAAACCTCTTACACTACATCATTCTTAAAGGGACTATCCACCAAGATGATCTAACAATTTTAAATATCTATGCCCCCAATATGGGAGTAGCCAATTACATAAGAAAAAAGGCCTGATGTCATCTCATTTCCTGGCCAATATGTGATTTTCATATGCTTTGGGACAGCCTAATGCTGTTCCTTTTCTTCTTCACCCCTCCTTCCATTCAAGGGTGAGGGGCAACAACTGCCATTGTTCCTTTCCCCTCTCTCCAGGTGGCCAGTGGGACTATGGAGGAGACACACATGTGCAAATGTGTATGTGCATATATGCACATGGATGTGAAATCCTGGGGTAGGGACCTTATCTATTTTGTTCTCTGCTGCAGTGCAGAACCTAGAATGGGTGCTCAGTAAATACTTGTTGGGGTGAATAAATGACAGAAAAATGGTACATATTGAATGCATGCATGCATGAATGAATGAATGAATGGAATAGATATAAAGAGCTTCAAAATGGTTTGGGTTGGGTGGACTGTCCCACCTTGGACTATGATCAGGAATGTGATGGCAGAGACCAGTTTAGTTTGTATTTCATTCCTTTTATACTGATTAATAACTTTATAAAAGCATGGATGAGTACATCCATGTACTCATCCAGGAGTACATCTAAGAGTAATGCAAACATTACAGATAAGGCTAACACACCCATTTCTCACTAGCTCCTCTTCTCACCCCAGAGGTGGACATCATTGGTGCTGTGAGATGATCCCTTCCACAGGTTTCTCTGTGCGTTTCACATATGTGTGTGTGTGCATATGTGTGGATGCACCCAATCACAGTATACAGCAACCTCTTGTAAGATTCAAAAAGAAGTTGAGGCATCTTGGTGGCTCAGTTGGTTAAGCATCCATCTCCTGATTTCAGCTCAGGTCATGATCTCAGGTTTGTGAAATTCAGCCCTGCATTTGGCTCTGTGCTCAGAGGGGAGTCTGTTTCTCTCCCTTTGCCCCTTCCCTCAGAATCTCTCTCTCTCTCTCTTAAATAAATACATAAATAAATAAATATTTTAAAAAGATTTTTAAAAGTGAAATTACGTTGCAAGCATTATTTGAATTTTATTTTATTTTCAACTTACTTTCTTTTCCCAGAATAACATTTCCTGGAGCTTCTTCCATAAAAGAGTACATCTCACTCTTTTTCCTTGCTGCTCTTGTGGCCCTCTTGTGAGGGTCCATAGGTCATTTTTTCCCATAAGTTTGGGATATTCTGAAATATTTGTTCAGAGAGAGAGAGTGCACTTCAGTGAGTGTTTTTGGATGCAGCTTCTCATGTCCCTCTACCATTGCCCAGACCTAGTTTAGCATAGTTGTCCCTTTCCTGATGATCCCAGTGGAAAGAACACCACCTCCTTGCCTACAGCTTGCAGCACTGGATACCGAGGAGGCCACACACAACCCAAGTGTCAGTGGGAAAGTGGGAAGGGCCCACTCCCCAGAGAAGGAGTCCTCTGACCTGGCTTCACTTGAGGTACTTCCTCAGTAACCATGATGTGCCAGGCCCAGGGTAAGCAAGAGAGCATGTTGGTGGGCTCATTCCTACCTCAGGAGGCTCTCAGTCTACCATGTGTTTGTATCCGTCCTGTGCTGAAGGTCTGAGAGAAGGATGAGGTGGGGTGGCTGCCAACAGGGTCCTGGAATGAGTGGCTACTCCAGAAGCACAGAAACCTAGGGCATGAGGGTATTGGTATCACTGGCCCCCTCCTGTGCAGGATCACTACAGCCCATGGCTAGCTCTGATGAGCTCACCTCTGCATGGCTTGGAGGCAGCCCAGCTTGGCCCTCCATGCCTCTGCTCTCCTCTGCCCTTCCTTTCCTCCAGAGCTGGAAAACATCTCTAATCCCAGTGGGCACCACAGTCTGCAGCTCATCCTCAGGCAAACTGGGCACAGGTGCCAACTGTTAGTGCATTCTACCAGCTTCCATTTCCACAGCTTGGCACCTACAAAACTCCTCAATCAGAGTCATGCCAACAAGAGGAGGCTGTGGCTGTGTGTGTGTGCCCATGTGCATGTCCATGTGCTGGCTTCTGGAGCCTGTAGGAAGCCACGACGGAAATATCTAGTACAAAGACCGCATGCCTGAGAGTGAGGGGTTTGCTCGGCAAACTTCAGAAGTGATCAAAATGTCCCTTCTCTAAAGTCCTGGCTTAACATGGATGGGATTAGAGGAGATGATGCTGAGTGAAATAAGTCAAGCAGAGAGAGTCCATTATCATATGGTTTCACTTACTTGTGGAGCATAAGGAATAGCACAGAGGACATTGAAAGAAGGAGAGGAGAAGTGAGTTGGGGGAAACGGGGGGGGGTGGGTGGATGAGATGAGCCATGAGAGGCTGTGGACTCTGAGAAACAAACTGAGGGTTTCGGAGGGGAGGGGTGTGGGAAGTTGGTTGAGCCTGGTGGTGGGCATTAAGGAGGGCACGTATTGCATGGAGCACTGGGTGTGGTGCATAAACAATGAATCTTGGAACACTGAAAAAATAAAATAAAATTTAAAAACTGGGCAGATAATACAGCATAGGGACTAAGTCAATGTTATTATAAGAGCAGTATATGGTGTCATATGGTAGCTACACTTGTGGGGAGCAAAGCATAATGTATAGAATTGTCAAATACTCTGTGGTACACCTGAAACTAATGTAACATTGTGTGTCAGCTATGCTTCAATAAAAATATTTAAAACTGGGAAGAAAAAAAATGTTAGCAGGTACATATAAAATAACGAGTCAGTGGGGATGGATTACTATAGTACTATTTCTGCTCATTCCACATTATGAATTCAGGGCATAACTTTCTGTAAATTGTCATTCTTGTTTGGTAAGGATGATGAATTGTTTCCCTCATATAGAAGAAAAAAAAAACAACCACTTCCTGGGCCACTGCTCTTTAGAACGGGCTCTACCAGCCCATCTCCCTTGGGGACGGCAGGATGGGTGAAACCGTGTCCCAGAGTGGCTGCAGTCAGAGACACTGCAGGAGGCCTTTCACTCCCGGGGTGACCAGAGAGCTGACATAGGTTGCTGAGGTGGCTTTTGGGGGGAAGAATAAAGACTCTTGCTCATGGACCCTGGACTTCTCTGGAATAAGGATGGATAATGAGGATGGGCTGCTCTGGATGTGTGGGGTGAAGATGAGATGCAGGTAACCAGGAGAGAGGGAGGTTGTTGTCAAGGCCTTGGAGGTTGTGTTCTTCATTCATTCATTCATTCATTCATTTAACAAGAGTTTACTGAGTGCCCAAGGGGTGGGGCCCTCTTCCAAGCTATGGAGTCACAGCAATGCTAATTTCCAGTGGAGAGAAGCAGCTAATCAATAAGGACTGGGACAAGCATCCATCTTAGCTACAAAGGAAGACAGAGTGACTGGTTTGGGCTCATCAGAGAAGGCCCCGGGGTGGGGGATAGATGACCATGGGGCTAAGCCACAAAAACAGGAGGAACCAGATGTGACGGATGAGTGGCCCTCCCACTGTGCTAAGCCACTGCGAGTATGAGGCCTGGAGGTTGAGCAAGCCAGGCTTGTTCCGATGAAACAATAGGCCAGGAAACCTGGGGCCCAGGGAGGAAGGGCGAGTGGAGAGTCTGGGCTGGGTTGGGGACAATCGAAGTGCATGAGAACTGGATAATTTTTGAGTGAGGGAGAGAAGTTACTGGTTGTTGCTAGAAGCGTCCTCAGGCTACATGCAGAGAACTGTCCGAGGTGCCATGCTAGGAGAGGGAGCGTCTGGGAATCACTGCACTTGCTGGTCCTTTATCCCGGCCTCCAAGTCCTCAGGGAGAATGGGTGGCTCTGTGCCAGCTGCCACTTCTCCTCCTGATGGAACACAAGGAAGGACAGTCCTTCCAGAATAGCTAAGGCTGCTCGCTCCAGTGTGATGGCTAGAGCCTCCTGAAGGCAGGGGAAAGCAGGGGACTTACTTTACTGTGGACCCATATTTGTCCAGATTCATTCAAATGAAAATGGTGGAGGGCGCCTGGGTGGCTCAGTGGGTTAAGCCGCTGCCTTCGGCTCAGGTCATGATCTCAGGGTCCTGGGATCGAGGCCCGCATCGGGCTCTCTGCTCAGCAGGAAGCCTGCTTCCCTCTCTCTCTGCCTGCCTCTCCATCTACTTGTGATTTCTCTCTGTCAAATAAATAAATAAAATCTTTAAAAAAAAATGAAAATGGTGGAAACCTGTGTCAACAGGCTCAAGTGAAATTTGAAAGAGTATCAACTAATAACTGGCCCTGGCTGTCAAAAAGTCTAGGGTTTTCAGTCATAGCTGGATCCAGGGGCTTAAACAATATCGACAGGAATCGTTCTTGCTTTGTCTCTACTTTGCTCTGTGCTGACTTTATTCTCAGGCAGAAGGTCCCCATGTGGTGGAAGAGATGCTGTCAGCACTTTTAGACTTAACCTCCTGTCAGCTGAGGAAAGGTCTTTGCCCAAATGAGACTCCTTGTGGGAGTCCCAGAGGTAAGCCAGACCAAGAAGGAGGTGCCGTGGCTGAAGTTGGGGTTGTCCCTTCTTCTTACTATCCTCTTCCCTTCAGACTTGATGGTAACTTCTGACAGAGCTCTGGAGACCACACCTGCATACCCTGCTTCCCCGCCCCCCCCCAGCAGTACCCCTGTCTATTCTGGTTCTTTCTGCAATGACCTTACAGACCCTTGCCCAGAACCCCCAGCCACACTGAGGGCCTGGCCAGAGTGGCTTCTCGGCATCACACACACAAACCTTGCCTAGGGAGCCCACCCTGGGAACATGACATGCTCCTGCCTCACTGGGGACCAAGATTGTGTCGAGGCCCTCATAGTCCCATAGTAGAGGAAGTGTAATGTGGGGAAGTCACTTTATCCTCCACATACCCTAGCCTTTGTCCTACTTCTGCTCTCAAGATGCCAGAAGCCACTGTGCTCTTTTGAGTCAGACCAGCATGCTCATCTAGAATGCAGGCTCTGGGGACAGATGGGCTGAGGTGCTCACTGTGTGACATTGGATGGGTTCCTTGGCCTTTCTGTGCCACAGTATCCTCATCAGTGAAGTGAGGCTTCTGGTAGAGCTTCTGTGAAGCCCAACTGAAGTAACTCAGCAAGTGCCTGGGACATAGCAGGTATTCCCCACACACTAGCTCTGGTCTTCATCAGGTGTGACGGAGCGTGGCACATACTGGGCCAAGGTTAGGTGGCAGCTGATAGTAACCGACTCCAGCCTATCCTAAAACATGTAAAACATGTACCACCTGGGGATTGGGCCCAGGCTTTGGAGCTGTGAGATTGTCTGAGGTCCTGGGGTCCAATCAGTCTCACACTTAGGGTCCCGGATCCGCCTCCTCGCCCTTCGCTGTGCTCCAGGCTCCAGGCTGAGCAGCTCATCATTGCCCTTGATTAAGGCACACCACTTAAGGAGAACGCCCACACTAGGAAGGGGAGAACACCCACCTTTCTCCTGGAGTGTTTAGCCTCTGGGGGACACGACACTTAGGGTGATCCCTCCTTTCCACCAGCACACTGGGAATGCAACAGCAGCTCAGTGCTGTGGGGGGCCCACACCATGTGCTCTGAGCCTCCTTGGAAAAGGCCCCAGGGACACTGAAGGTGTTATTACTATTATTACTGACTATAAAATTCTCGACAAATGTCTGCGGATCTGCAGGTGAGGAGGGATCTTCCTTCCTGGGGAGAGATTTGAGGGCTGGTTTAAGAACCTTTTCGAGCCACAAGGCCAGCAGAGGGAGCAGGCTCTGCAGAAGCCTTCAGGAGCAGAGCTGTTGGGGCTGGGAAGTCTTTGATTACCTACATTTGATTGCAAGGAAACTTCTTGGAGCTGCAGAGGAGAGAGAGAAATGTAAACAGCCGGAGTTGGTAACCTCCTTGCCAGATTGTTGGTGGGTCATGGGCCACACAGACCTGGCCTGGGCTCTGCAGCAGGGGCTGCCAAGTGATTGGAGGACAGAGAGCAGGATGGAATCCAGGAGAGAAATCAGGGCTTTATGATGCACTTGCTTGTGCCCAGCAAGAGAAAATAACTCTCAGAAGTGTGAATTCATTGGCTTGGTCATTGGCTCATTGTACTGTACCAGCCTCCTGGTGGGCTAGAGAGGATCCGAGGCCTGTCCACAGTAGCAGAGGCCATACAGCCTGTGGGCAGGGTGGGGGTCCACCCAGGCCCATTCCACTGACTAAGCTGTTCCTGCTGTTCTGCACCCAGGCTGCTCTAAGCAGTGCTCACTTTTGGCAGGTCCTGTCTGCCTGCCTGGCTCTGGGCTTCTCGCCATCTGTGGTGGAGGCAGGGATGGGATGGGTGTGTCGTTGCTTCCATTGCATCTTGTTGCTGCGTGCTGCTATAGGAGGCTGGGTCCTAGTCATGGCACACACACACACACACACACACACACGGACATTAATAAGAAAAGAGAAAAGAACCATAAGATTCTCTCAACTGATGCAGAAAAAGCATTTGACAAAACACAGCATTCTTTTTCTTTTAAAGATTTTATTTATTTATTTACTTATTTGATAGAGAGACAGTAAGAGAAGAAACACAAGCAGGGAGAGTGGGAGTGGGAGAAGCAGGCCTCCCTCCCAGCAAGGAGCCCAATATGGGGCTTCACCCCAGACCCAGGGATCATGACCTGAGCAGAATGCAGACACAAAATGACTGATCCACCAAGGAGCCCCAAAACACAGCATCCCTTCAAGATTAAAACTCTCTGGATTGTAGGGATTTAGGGAACATTCCACAATTTCATAAAAACCATCTATGAAAAGCCCACAGGGAATATCATTCTCAATGGGGAAAAGCTGAGAGCCTTTTCTTTCTTTCTTTCTTTCTTTCTTCTTTCTTTCTTTCTTTCTTTCCTTCCTTCCTTCCATTTTTATTAACATATAAGCCTTTTAATCTGAGGGGTTGGAAGTGGCGGGGGGGTGGGAGGTTGGGGTACCAGGTGGTGGTTATTATAGAGGGCACGGATTGCATGGAGCACTGGGTGTGGTGAAAAAATAATGAATACTGTTTTTCTGAAAATAAATAAATTGAAAAAAAAATGGGCAGGAGACATGAACAGACACTTCTCCAATGAAGACATACAAATGACTAGCAGACATGTGAAAAATGTTCATCATCATTAGCCATCAGGGAAATTAAAATCAAAACAACAATGAGATATTACCTTACACCAGTTAGAATGGCAAAAATTAACAAGGCAGGAAACAACAAATGTTGGAGAGGATGTGGGTAAAGGGGAACCCTCTTACACTGTTGGTGGGAATGCAAGTTAGTGCAGCCATTTCGGAAAACAGTGTGGAGATTCCACAAAGAATTAAAGCTACCCTATGGCCCTGCAATTGCACTACTGGGTTTTAACCCCATCCCAATGTTCATAGAAGCAATGTACACAATAGCCAAACTATGGAAGGAGATGAGATTCCTTTTAACAGATGAATGGATAAGAAGATGTGGTTCATATATACAAAGCAATATTACTCAGCCTCCAGAAAGGATGAATACCCAACTCTCGCATCAGTATGGATGGGACTGGGGGAGATTATACTGAGTGAAATAAGTCATGCAGAAAAAGTCAATTATCATATGGTTTCACTTACTTGTGGAACATAAGGAAGAACACGGAGGACATTAGGAGAAGGAAAGGAAAAGTGAAGGGGGAGAACTGGAGGGGAGATGAACCATGAGAGATTGTGGACTCCAGAAACAAACTGAGCATTTTAGTGGGGGGGGGAAATGGGTGAGCCTGGTGGTGGGTTTTAAGGAGGGAACAAATTGCATGGAGCAATAGGTATTATACGTAAACAATGAATCTTAGAACATTACATCAAAATCTAATGATGGAATTTTGATCGGAATGGCATTAAAAGTATAGATTGCTCTAGGCAGTATAAACATTTTAACAATGTTTATTCTTCCAATCCAAGAGCATGGAATGGTCTTCCATCTTTTTGTGTCTTCTTCAATTTCTTTCATGAGTGTTCTGTAGTTCCTCAAGTACAGATCCTTTACCTCTTTAGTTAGGTTTATTCCAAGGTATCTTATGGTTCTTGGTGCTATAGTAAATGGAATCGATTCTCTAATTTCCCTTTCTGTATTTTCATTGTTAGTGTATAAGAAAGCCACTGATTTCTGCACATTGACTTTGTATCCTGCCACGTTGCTGAATTGCTGTATGAGTTCTAGTAGTTTGGGGGTGGAGTCTTTTGGGTTCTCCATATAAAGAATCATGTCATCTGCGAAGAGAGAGAGTTTGACTTCTTCATTACCAATTTGGATACATTTTATTCCTCTCTGTTGTCTGATTGCTGTTGCTAGGACTTCTAATACTATGTTGAACAAGAGTGGTGAAAGTGGGCATCCTTGTCTTGTTCATGATCTCAGTGGGAAGGCTGCAAGCTTTTTCCCATTGAGGATGATATTTGCTGTGGGTCTTTCATAGATAGATTTGATGAGGTTCAGGAATGTTCCCTCTATCCCTATACTTTGAAGCGTTTTAATCAGGAACGGATGTTGGATTTTGTCAAATGCTTTTTCTGCATCAATTGAGAGGACCATGTGGTTCTTCTCTCTTCTCATATTAATTTGTTGTATCACATTGATTGATTTGCGAATGTTGAACCATCCTTGTAGCCCAGGGATGAATCCCACCTGATCATGGTGGATAATCTTTTTAATGTGCTGTTGGATCCTGTTGACTAGGATCTTGTTGAGAATCTTAGCATCCATATTCATCAGTGATATTGGTCTGAAATTCTCCTTCTTGGTAGGTTCCTTGCCTGGTTTGGGGATCAGGGTAATGCTGGCTTCATAGGAAGAGTCTGGAAGTTTTCCTTCTGCTTCAGTTTTTTGAAACAGCTTCAGGAGAATAGGTGTTATTTCTTCTTTGAAGGTTTGGTAGAATTCCCCAGGGAATCCGTCAGGTCCTGGGCTCTTGTTTTTTGGGAGGTTTTTGATCACTGATTCAATCTCGTTATTAGATATCGGTCTATTCAGGTTGTTGATTTCTTCCTGGTTCAATTTTGGTAGTTTATATTTTTCCAGGAATGCATCCATTTCATCTAGGTTGCTAAGCTTATTGGCATATAACTGTTCATAATAACTTCTGATGATTGTTTCTACTTCCTTGGCGTTAGTTGTGATCTCTCCCTTTTCATTCATAATTTCTTCAAAGAGCTGGAGCAAATAATCCTAAAATTTCTATGGAATCAGAAGAGACCCCGAATCGCTAAGGAAATGTTGAAAAACAAAAATAAAGCTGGCGGCATCACCTTACCTGATTTCAAGCTTTATTACAAAGCTGTGATCACCAAGACAGCATGGTACTGGCATAAAAACAGACACATAGACCAGTGGAACAGAGTAGAGAGCCCTGATATGGACCCTCAACTCTATGGTCAATTAATCTTTGACAAAACAGGAAAAAATATACAGTGGAAAAAAGACAGTCTCTTCAATAAATGGTGCTGGGAAAACTGGACAGCTATATGTAGAAGAATGAAACTCGACCATTCTCTTACACCGTACACAAAGATCAACTCAAAATGGATAAAAGACCTCAACGTGAGACAGGAATCCAACAGAATCTTAGAGGAGAAGATAGGCAGTAATCTCTTTGATATCAGCCACAGCAACTTCTTTCAAGATACGTCTCCAAAGGCAAAGGAAACAAAAGCGAAAATAAACTTCTGGGACTTCATCAAAATCAAAAGCTTCTGCACAGCAAAGGAAACAGTCAAAAAGACAAAGAGGCAACCCACGGAATGGGAGAAGATATTTGCAAATGACAGTACAGACAAAAGGTTGATATCCAGGATCTATAATGAACTCCTCAAACTCAACCCACATGAAACAGACAAACACATCAAAAAATGGGCAGAGGGGGTATAGCTCAGTGGTAGAGCATTTGACTGCAAAAAATGGGCAGAAGATATGAACAGACACTTCTCCAATCAAGACATACAAATGGCTATCAGACACATGAAAAAATGCTCATCATCATTAGCCCTCAGGGAGATTCAAATTAAAACCACATTGAGATATCACCTTACACCAGTTAGAATGGCCAAAATTAACAGAACAGGAAACAACATGTGTTGGAGAGGATGTGGAGAAAGGGGAACCCTCTTACACTGTTGGTGGGAATGCAAGTTGGTGCAGCCTCTTTGGAGAACAGTGTGGAGATTCCTCAAGAAATTAAAAATAGAGCTTCCCTACGACCCTGCCATTGCACTCCTGGGTATTTACCCCAAAGATACAGATGTAGTGAAAAGAAGGGCCATCTGTACCCCAATGTTTATAGCAGCAATGGCCATGGTCGCCAAACTATGGAAAGAACCAAGATGCCCTTCAACGGATGAATGGATAAGGAAGATGTGGTCCATATACAGTATGGAGTATCATGCCTCCATCAGAAAGGATGAATACTCAACTTTTGTAGCAACATGGACGGGACTGGAAGAGATTATGCTGAGTGAAATCAGTCAAGCAGAGAGAGTCAATTATCATATGGTTTCACTCATTTGTGGAGCATAACCAATAGCATGGAGGACAAGGGGCGTTAGAGAGTAGTAGGGAATTTGGGTAAATTGGAAGGGGAGGTGAACCATGAGAGACTATGGACTCTGAAAAACAGTCCGAGGGGTTTGAAGTGGCGGGGGGGGGTGGGAGGTTGGGGTACCAGGTGGTGGGTATTATAGAGGGCACGGCTTGCATGGAGCACTGGGTGTGGTGAAAAAATAATGAATACTGTTTTTCTGAAAATAAATAAATTGGAAAAAAATCTAATGATGTATGGTGACTAACATAAAACAATAAAGAATTTTAAAAAATAGTGGGAAAAAAGAATACTACAGATATTCACCATCACTACTGTTGTTCAACTTAGTACCAAAAATTCTATCCTCAGCAGTCAGATAACAAAAAGCAATAAAATGCATCCAAATAAGCAAGGAAGTCAAACTCTCACTCTTCGCAGATACATGATATGTATGTAGAAAACCCAAAAGACTCTACTCCAAAATTGCTAGAACTGATACAGGAATTCAGCAATGCATGTACATATTTGTATGTTGAATATTATGGTTTATATATATGTGTGTATATATGGCATATATACTTCCAAAATACTTTCCCATTCAAAGGAGGAAAGAGAAGAAAATGAAACAAAAAGACTTTGAGTGAAAGAGGTCCAGTGAGGGCTTTGAGCCAGGTGGACCCAGGTTAGAGTATGGACCTTGATACTTCCTACCTGGGTGGCCTTGGGCAGACCAACCTCTTGTAGCTATCTGTAATAGAGCAGTGGCAACCATGCCTAGGTGGGAGGACAGTGTCAGGATTAAGTGGGCTAGTTCATTGAAAGCCCCCAGAGCCCTTTTTCAGATTTCAGATGGTTCAAGGCCAGCCTGTGTGTGTGTGTGTGTTTGTGTGTGTGTGTTGGGGTGGGGGTGTGTGGGGGAAATCTCCAGGCTCCCTCTGAAGGATTCCTTGCAAGCCCACCATATTCAGCTCTGCCCCCACCCAAGAGGTTCCCCAACCTCAATTTTGTGCTGGAAGCTGGACTCACTGTTCTTTTAGAACCTTAGGAGTGAAGCCAGCGCTTAGCCTTTCAAACTCCTGACCCAGAGGCCCGTGCTGCTGCAGTGGATGGGGGACAGCCTATGTTGGACTTCGGCCCATACATTCAGCAAACATTAACTTAGCACCTTGAGTTTTCCTGGGTTACTGGGATCTCCCTCAAGCCCAGTAAAGGAGGGGAGGAACTTCCTTAGGCCCAAGGGTCAGAGATACCAAATCACATATAAAATGTGTGTGGTAGAGGGCTGGAGAAGGACCCTCAGGAAAATCTCCCCAGGATCCTTCAGTCTCCAGGTTCTAAGCAACACCTGGCCAGCAAGCCGAAGCCAGAGAGGCATCAAGTGAAGGTGAAGGCGCCAGAGCAGCACAGCCGGTTGGTGAGGCCAGTGGTGCTGGTGGCCATAGTGGTGACCGCAGTGGCAGCCACCAGGAGGACCATGGTAGCGGAGGCGGCGGCAGAGAGGAGGAAGGCTGAGGTGAATGTGGCGGTGGCAGTGGCGGTGGTGGTAATAGTATTGGCGGCATCGGTGCCATGGTGAGTGGGAGCCAGAAGGCCCTTCTACGTGGGTGAGCCGGAAGGTGTCAGGGAGGGGGTCTGCGCGTTGGGGCGGCTGCGGGGCTAGAAGACCCTGGGTGGGGCCGGAGAAGCTGGTCCTTAGGTCTCCGTGATGCCAGTGGTCGCGTCCCAGCAGGTGAAGGGCTGGGTGCACGGATGTGGCACAGGTGAGGTGGGGCGTGGAGCCCTATCCATGGTTGCTAAGGTATTCGTTGCCAACATGAAGACACTGAGACAGAGAGAGGCTGATGTCATACCAGAAGTAAGCAGAAGCAGCCAGCTACAACCCAGGCAGTGGGACTCAGGGCCCTGGCTCCCAGCAGAGTGACCCCAGTGTGTGTATGACCTCTTGAGTTACCTGCATGTATGTGCCATCTTCAGTAACCCGGTGTGTGTGTCACCTTCCTATGCGTCCCAGGTGCATGGGTGGGGTGGCAGGTGTTAGAACTGTGGGACAGAGTCCTAGAAGGATACTCCATGAGTCAGCACCCCTGGTCTTGCCCTGCAGATAAAGTTTAGAGATGTTCAGGAATGGAAGTTTGAGATATCAGAGGGGACAATTCCTGTGGTGGGGACTGGTGGCTTCTGTAGCCTTTAAAAGAGGAAGCAGGGAGATTTGAGACTTTGCAGATGACCTGTTTATGGGCCTCTGCTCAGGTAAGGTCGCCCAGCCAGGATCTGTTCGGCTTTGGCCTCTGTGTCTATGGGAAGGTGTTCTCTTGATTTTTCAAGAGAAATCAGAAATCTGATGTATGTTAAATCTGGTTTTTAAATACTGGCAACACTTCAGTCATTAAAAAGTCTGTGGGCATATCCAAAAGTGCTAGTGGGGTCCCACATGGGATGTTTGGAGCAGACCTACAGAAGTGCGGACACAAGGCTTGCAAGAACCAGGCCATGCAAAGGAGTTTCATAAATTCCAACAGAGAAGTAGAAAGTACTGAGGATGGCAGGTGAGCACGATCACTCTGACTCCTTAAGGGGCTCTGCTTTTCTAATTTTTTTTTTAAACACGGTGCACGGAAGTCCATGTTAGCTCTGAAGCCTTTTTCTCCCTGCTCTCTCACAATCTGGTCCATCTCAAAAAGGCGGGATGCAGTCCCAGGGATGGGTTCATTTCCCTCTTCCCCAGAACCTTGCTGTCACCAGCAGACCAGCCTGGTGCTTGCAAGAAACCAGGGCTTCAAGTTGGCATTTGCTTTCCCTGTGGCTGGAAGATGGGCTTTCTGTGACCAGAGCCTGTGTTATGAACAAATCTGATTCTTAAGTAGGTGTGAAATGGGGAGGGGAAACCCCATTCCCACCCTCTGAGGTGTGTCCCCATCAGAGTACTCTTCCTCTCTCCTCCCTCCTTCCTGGTTTCCTTACTGCTCAAAGACAAAGGTAATCTTGGAGTGGGAGGGTAAACAGGACTGGCTTCCTTCCTCAGTCTGGCAATTCCTGAGAAATCAGGAGGGTGGGATTTCCAGTAAGAACTGAAGAGATGGGGTGACAAACCTTTCTTCTATTAGAGTCTATTGATGCTCTAAAGTCTAAAATGATTCTCACATGGAAATTAAACTGGCTCTGTCTTGCACTGAGGCAACTGTAGTGCTACGTCTTGCTGTGATGTGAAGTTGTTGAACCCAGCCAGAGGTGAGCCGCATCCTCTCGTGCCCTCCCACACATCAGTACACCTGCTGGCCCTCTTGGTCCACAGAGCCCTGGGCTCCTGCCTTGGGCTGGTCTGCCTGTGCTGAGAGGAGGTTGGAAGTGAGTAGTCTTTGCATGATGATGTTGTATTAGCCCCTCTGGGTTTGTATGAAGTCATTCAGAGCAGGTGGGAAGGTAGGTTTTTAGATTGACCAGAGTGTGAAATGGCTGTTTCCTGCTTCCTTTCCACACATTTTCTTGCCCTGCAGAAGTGTTTCCACGTGCAGGTCAATAATTGTGCAGAAACCCTGTTTTAGGAGTGGTGTCTGGGCAGAGTCCCCTGGCCAGGGAGCCAGCCTTAAAGACCATGCTTGGGTTCTTCCTGTGCCTGGAAATGGGAAGCTCACTGCAGCCCCAGAAGCACCTTCCCAGTTCCAAGTTTCATCTCCCTTTTCCCCAGGATAAAGGACAGATATTCCATTCCCTGCAAGGGGTTGCCAGTAGTGAGCAAAGGGGCAGGAAGCTCAGAGGTGTGCTGGCAGGTCCAGGACACATGGTGCCAGAGTGAGGGCAGATACTCCTGACTTCTCCTCCAGTCCCTTGAGCACCCCTGCAGGGCCTGCCCCTTCAAGGCCTCCACACCCCACATGGTCAAACAGACACTTTTGGTGGGTGCTTGTTTGCACTTTCTGAACTTGAGGACTAAGTAGCCGATGTCAGATGTCTGGGTCATGCTCTCTTCGAGTCTTGCTGTCTGAAGTGGGGTCAACTTATGGAGAATCACTGATTTAGAACATGGCAGGGGCCAGAGTCCAGGACACTAACTTATCTCTTCTGGAATGGCAAAGAGGTTCTGAACCCCGACTGTGGTGATCCAGTAGACCTACAGACTTGTTCTAGGGGCTCAAAATTCTCCCCCAGGATTGAGAGGATGATTTCTACAGGAGTGTCTGGTTCTGGATTTTCCTTGGGTCAAAAGGAGACGTAACCAAGAGTTCTTGAGCAAAGGGTCTGCCCCAAACTATGTCAAGATACTTTAGGAATTACTTTCATGAAAAGGGGAGTGAAGGAAAGAAAGCGTCCTTCCAGCCTTGGGTCCAGGTGAAGCCAAAAGGAGAAGCACCAACTCATGGCCACTTTGATTTGGGTTCTGGGTCCTGTCAGGTGTCCCGTCAGTGTTTTGGATCTCCATGCCCACTGACTCTGGGTCAGAGCATCCCCTGCCTTTCCCCTGTGTGCCTGTCAGTTTCCCACCAGTGTGGATAACACTTTCTTGACCACAGAGTATTGTTCAAAGGTCATTGTTCCAAATGTTCATCTGTCTGTCTATGCAAACACACGCAAACCTCTGGAATTCTTTGGTTTATTTTATTCTCTGGTTGTTCCATCTTACTGGTCATCCTTAGGGCCATCCTGTTCCTACCCTTATTATCCCCTTTGCAGAACTGGATGGGCATTAAGAGAGGTTGCTTACAGAAAAGCCAGTGGTGTGTATCAGTAACATAAGGCTCATTTAGAGCCATCTGGTCTCAGGTCCGTGTGTTCCAGACTCACAACAGGTACTTTGCATCCATTCCCCCCAGACCTTTCCAGAATCCAGCTTGTAGGTGGCTTATCTCCCTTTACAGGTGAGGAGTCTGCTCAGGGTCACGTGGCAGGCATGTGAGGGTATAGGCCAGGGTGGTCACAGAGCCCAGTACTTTCCCCCTTCTTGGGCTTGGCATGAGCTTTATTGCCCTGCCACATGACAAAGGACTCAAGGCTGGGACAATCTGTCCTCTGCCAGGCTCTGTGCACTGGGGGTCCCTGAGCCGGCACGAATTCTGCAGATGTGAGAGAGGACATGCTTGCCTCACTTGTGATGAACAGATGCAGCTTGTGGCTGGGCCTGTTCCATAATCTCTCATAAGTGAGAAGTTATTCAGAGGGCAAGGAAGACCTCTCATGCATTCTGTGGGTTCTGTGTGCTTATTAACTAGTGGCTCCCCGACATCCTCTGTGTCAAGGAACCCATCACATTGCTGGGTGCTGTTGGTTCCGCATACAGCAGAGCTCCTGTTCTCTGCGTGAGGCTGTCCTCCAAACTCTAGCAAGAGTGACATTTGGGTGCAAATACTCTGACACTCATTATAACTCTCCCTTTGAAAGGCTTCCTTCGAGGCTTGCCAAGAAACCTCTCAAGGTGGAAGACGTCATGAAGCTGCTGTGCCGCATCGCTGAGGAGAGGGAAAAGGGGAGCTTGAAGCCAGCTGTGGGTGGAATGATCGGTCATATGGTTGGAGGTCGACATGGAGCTACTGTTGGTAAGCCTTGCAGGGAGAGCTAGATTTTGAAACCACAGAGACCTCACAAAAGTCTCTGTCCTGTGGGACTTTTTTGCTGAGTTGTGGTTGCTCCCATGACATGATCTTTGTGTCCCTAATCCATAGTATTGAAAACACATAGAGGGCACGGATTGCATGGAGCACTGGGTGTGGTGCAAAAACAATGAATACCGTTACGCTGAAAATAAAAAAAAAGAAAAAGAAAAAAGAAAACACATAGAGGGGCACCTGGGTGTCTCAATCCTTAAGCATCTGCCTTTGGCTCAGGTCATGATCCCAGGGTCCTGGGATCAAGATCCACACTGAGCTCCCTTCTCTGCAGGTGCCCTGTTTCTCCCTCTCCCACTCCCTCTGCTGTGTTCCTTCTCTAGCTGTTTCTTTCTCTGTCAGATAAATAAATAAAAATAATTTAAGGAAGAAAACAAATAGAAATAGCCAGCAGACACATGAAAAAAATGTTTAATATCATTAGCCATCAAGGAAATTAAAATCAAAACCACACTGAAAAGCCACCTTACATGAGTTAGACTGGCAACAATTAAAAGGACAGGAAACAAGTGTTGGAAAGGATGTGGGGAAAGGGGAACACTCTTATACTGTTGTTGGGAATGCAAGCTGTTACAACCACTTTGAAAAACAGTGTGAAGTTTCCTCAAAAAATAAAAAGTAGAGCTACCTTATGACCCTGCAATTCCACTGCTGGGTATTTACCCCAAAGATAGAGATATAGTGAAAAGAAAGGTCTTCTGTACCCCAATGTTCATAGCAGCAGTGTCCACAAGAGCCAGACTGTGGAAAGAGCTAAGATGT
The DNA here is from genome assembly GCF_020171115.1 of Neogale vison. Lineage (NCBI taxonomy): Eukaryota > Metazoa > Chordata > Mammalia > Carnivora > Mustelidae > Neogale > Neogale vison. Next base: position 37,423,001 of record NC_058097.1, on the reverse strand, counting down.
CCTTCAAAGGAGGAATGAATAAAGAAGATGTGGTCCATATATATAACAGAATATTACACAGCCATTAGAAAGGAGCAATCTATACTTTTTTCCCCCCCTTGGGGTGAATTTATTTGGAAATGCAGTACACAAATAGAATAAACAGTATTCATTATTTTTTCACCACACCCAGTGCTCCATGCAAGCTGTGCCCTCTATAATACCCACCACCTGGTACCCCAACCTCCCACCCCCCCCGCCACTTCAAACCCCTCAGACTGTTTTTCAGAGTCCATAGTCTCTCATGGTTCACCTCCCCTTCCAATTTACCCAAATTCCCTACTCCTCTCTAATGCCCCTTGTCCTCCATGCTATTGGTTATGCTCCACAAATGAGTGAAACCATATGATAATTGACTCTCTCTGCTTGACTGATTTCACTCAGCATAATCTCTTCCAGTCCCGTCCATGTTGCTACAAAAGTTGGGTATTCATCCTTTCTGATGGAGGCATGATACTCCATACTGTATATGGACCACATCTTCCTTATCCATTCATCCGTTGAAGGGCATCTTGGTTCTTTCCATAGTTTGGCGACTGTGGCCATTGCTGCTATAAACATTGGGGTACAGATGGCCCTTCTTTTCACGACATCTGTATCTTTGGGGTAAATACCCAGGAGTGCAATGGCAGGGTCCTAGGGAAGCTCTATTTTTAATTTCTTGAGGAATCTCCACACTGTTCTCCAAAGAGGCTGCACCAACTTGCATTCCCACCAACAGTGTAAGAGGGTTCCCCTTTCTCCACATCCTCTCCAACACATGTTGTTTCCTGTTTTGTTAATTTTGGCCATTCTAACTGGTGTAAGGTGATATCTCAATGTGGTTTTAATTTGAATCTCCCTGAGGGCTAATGATGATGAACATTTTTTCATGTGTCTGATAGCCATTTGTATTTCTTGATTGGAGAAGTGTCTGTTCATATCTTCTGCCCATTTTTTGATGTGTTTGTCTGTTTCGTGTGGGTTGAGTTTGAGGAGTTCATTATAGATCCTGGATATCAACCTTTTGTCTGTACTGTCATTTGCAAATATCTTCTCCCATTCCGTGGGTTGCCTCTTTGTCTTTTTGACTGTTTCCTTTGCTGTGCAGAAGCTTTTGATTTTGATGAAGTCCCAGAAGTTTATTTTCGCTTTTGTTTCCTTTGCCTTTGGAGACGTATCTTGAAAGAAGTTGCTGTGGCTGATATCAAAGAGATTACTGCCTATGTTCTCCTCTAAGATTCTGATAGATTCCTGTCTCACGTTGAGGTCTTTTATCCATTTTGAGTTGATCTTTGTGTACGGTGTAAGAGAATGGTCGAGTTTCATTCTTCTACATATAGCTGTCCAGTTTTCCCAGCACCATTTATTGAAGAGACTGTCTTTTTTCCACTGTATATTTTTTCCTGTTTTGTCAAAGATTAATTGACCATAGAGTTGAGGGTCCATATCAGGGCTCTCTACTCTGTTCCACTGGTCTATGTGTGTGTTTTTATACCAGTACCATGCTGTCTTGGTGATCACAGCTTTGTAATAAAGCTTGAAATCAGGTAAGGTGATGCCGCCAGCTTTATTTTTGTTTTTCAACATTTCCTTAGCGATTCGGGGTCTCTTCTGATTCCATACAAATTTTAGGATTATTTGCTCCAGCTCTTTGAAGAATGCCGGTGGAATTTTGATCGGAATGGCATTAAAAGTATAGATTGCTCTAGGCAGTATAGACATTTTAACAATGTTTATTCTTCCGATCCAAGAGCATGGAATGGTCTTCCATCTTTTTGTGTCTTCTTCAATTTCTTTCATGAGTGTTCTATAGTTCCTCAAGTATAGATCCTTTACCTCTTTAGTTAGGTTTATTCCCAGGTATCTTATGGTTCTTGGTGCTATAGTAAATGGAATCGATTCTCTAATTTCCCTTTCTGTATTTTCATTGTTAGTGTATAAGAAAGCCACTGATTTCTGCACATTGACTTTGTATCCTGCCACGCTGCTGAATTGCTGTATGAGTTCTAGTAGTTTGGGGGAGCAATCTATACTTTTAATGCCATTCTGATCAAAATTCCACTGGTATTTTTCAAAGAGCTGGAGCAAATAATCCAAAAATTTGTATGGAACCAGAAGAGATCTGGAATCACTAAGGAAATGTTGAAAAACAAAAATAAAACTGGGAGCATCATGCTACCTGATTTCAAGCTTTACTACAAAGCTGTGATCACCAAGACAGCATGGTACTGGCATAAAAACAGACACATAGACCATGGAACAGAGTAGAGAGCCCATATATGGACCCTCAACTCTATGGTCAAATAGTCTTCGACAAAAGAGGAAAAAATATACAGTGGAAAAAAGACAGTCTATTCAATAAATGGTGCTGGGAAAACTGGACAGCTATATGTAGAAGAATGAAACGTGACCATTTTCTTACACCATACACAAAAATAAGCTCAAAATGGCATTAGAGTATAGATTACTTTAGGCAGTATAGACATTTTAACAATGTTTATTCTTCTGATCCAAGAGCACGGAATGGTATTCCATCTTTTTGTGTCTTCTTCAATTTCTTTCATGAGTGTTCTGTAGTTCCTAGAGTACAGATCCTTTACCTCTTTGGTTAGGTTTATTCCCAGGTATCTTATGGTTCTAGGTGCTATAGTAAATGGAATTGATTCTCTAATTTCTCTTTCTGTATTTTCATTGTTAGTGTATAAGAAAGTGTATAAGAAAGCCACTGATTTCTGTACATTGACTTTGTACATTGTACTTCTGTACATTGATCCTGCCACGTTGCTGAATTGCTGTATGAGTTCTAGTAGTTTGGGGGTGGAGTCTTTTGGATTTTCCATATAAAGAATCATGTCATCTGCGAAGAGAGAGAGTTTGACTTCTTCATTGCCAATTAGGATACCTTTTATTTCTCTTTGTTGTCTGATTGCTGTTGCTAGGACCTAACCTGTCTCAACATGAGACAGGAATCCATCAGAATCCTGGAGGAGAACATAGGCAGTAATCTCTTCTGTATCAGCCACAGCAACTTCTTTCAAGATATGACAGTACAGACAAAAGGTTGATGTCCAGGATCTATAATGAACTCCTCAAACTCAACCCACACGAAACAGACAAACACATCAAAAAATGGGCAGAAGATATGAACAGACACTTCTCCAATCAAGAAATACAAATGGCTATCAGACACATGAAAAAATGTTCATCATCATTAGCCCTCAGGGAGATTCAAATTAAAACCACATTGAGATATCACCTTACACCAGTTAGAATGGCCAAAATTAACAAAACAGGAAACAACATGTGTTGGAGAGGATGTGGAGAAAGGGGAACCCTCTTACACTGTTGGTGGGAATGCAAGTTGGTGCAGCCACTTTGCAGAACAGTGTGGAGATTCCTCAAGAAATTAAAAATAGAGTTTCCCTATGACCCTGCCATTGCACTCCTGGGTATTTACCCCAAAGATACAGATGGAGTGAAAAGAAGGGCCATCTGTACCCCAATGTTTATAGCAGCAATGGCCACGGTCGCCAAACTATGGAAAGAACCAAGATGCCCTTCAACGGATGAATGGATAAGGAAGATGTGGTCCATATACAGTATGGAGTATCATGCCTCCATCAGAAAGGATGAATACCCAACTTTTGTAGCAACATGGACGGGACTGGAAGAGATTATGCTGAGTGAAATCAGTCAAGCAGAGAGAGTCAATTATCATATGGTTTCACTCATTTGTGGAGCATAACCAATAGCATGGAGGACAAGGGGCGTTAGAGAGGAGTAGGGAATTTGGGTAAATTGGAAGGGGAGGTGAACCATGAGAGACTATGGACTCTGAAAAACAGTCTGAGGGGTTTGAAGTGGCGGGGGGGTGGGAGGTTGGGGTACCAGGTGGTGGGTATTATAGAGGGCACAGCTTGCATGGAGCACTGGGTGTGGTGAAAAAATAATGAATACTGTTTTTCTGAAAATAAATTAATTGGGAAAAAAAAAGATATGTTTCCAAAGGCAAAGGAAACAAAAGCGAAAATAAACTTCTGGACTTCATCAAAATCAAAAGCTTCTGCACAGCAAAGGAAACAGTCAAGAAAACATAAAGGCAACCCATGGAATGGGAGATGATATTTGCAAATGACAGTAGAGAAAAAATGTTGATATCCAGGATCTATAATGAACTCCTCAAACTGAGGACACACAAAACAGATAATCATATCAAAAAATAGGCAGAAGATATGAACAGACACTTCTCCAATGAAGACATACAAATGGCTATCAGACACATGAAAAAATGCTCATTATCACTAGCCATCAGGGAGATGAAAATTAAAACCACATTGAGATATCACCTTACACCAGTTAGAATGGCCAAAATTATCAAGACAGGAAACAACATGTGTTGGAGAGGATGTGGAGAAAGGGGAACCCTCTTCCACTGTTGGTGGGAAAGCAAGTTGGTGCAGCCTCTTTGGAGAGCAGTGTGGAGATTCCTCAAGAAATTAAAAATAGAGCTTCCCTATGACCCTGCAATTGCACTCCTGGGTATTTACCCCAAAGATACAGATGTCGTGAGAAGAAGGGCCATCTCTACCACAATGTTTATAGCAACAATGGCCACAGTCGCCAAACTGTGGAAAGAACCAAGATGCCCTTCAACGGATGAATGGATACGGAAGATGTGGTACATATACACTGTGGAGTATTATTCCTCCATCAGAAAGGATGAATACCCAACTTTTGTCGCCACATGGATGGGACTGAAGAGATTATGCTGAGTGAAATAAGTCAAGCAGAGAGAGTCAATTATCGTATGGTTTCACTTATTTGTGGAGCATAACAAATAATATGGAGGACAAGGGGAGATGGAGAGGAGAAGGGAGTTGGGGGAAATTGGAAGGGGAGATGAACCATGAGAGACTATGGACTCTGAAAAACAATGTGAGGGTTTTGAAGTGGCGGGGAGTGGGAGGTTGGGGGAATCTGGTGCTGGGTATTAGAGAGGGCATGGATGGCATGGAGCACTGGGTGTGGTGCAAAAACAATGAATACTCTTACACTGAAAAGAAATTTTTAAAAAAAGAAAGGGTGAATACCTAACTTGTGCATCAATATGAATGGGACTAGAGGAGATTATGCTGAATGAAATAAGTCAAGTATAAAGAGTCAATTAATATATGGTTTCACTTACCTGTGCAGTTGAGTAAGCTCTCTTTGATAGTTATTATCATACCACTCTGGAGGGCTGGCATGAAAAACAGTTGCTTCCAGAGATATGGTCTCGTTTTCTGTCCACAGGGTCCTTTAACCATAGGATTTCACTGAAAATTTCCAAAGTTCAGGGGCAAAATGCATATTGTGAAGAAAACTCAGCCTCACCACTGAGATGATTCTCCTTGCAAAGGCACTGGCTTCTCAGCTCTGTCCTTTAAGATGAGAGAGATTTCTGGGAAGCAGGAAACATGTGGGCCCTGGAGAAGTTTTCAGTTCTCAGAGCTGTGCGGTGAGAGATACTTTGTGCTGCGTCTGTGAGTGCACAACTTAGGAAAAGGCATGTTGGGTGTCAGTTATCTGAGCCAAATGGAACAAGGACCCCAGAAACCCTTGCCCCCTCACGAAGGGGTGGAGCAGGCATGAAGCCGAGCCCATTCTGGCCTGTGCGTGAATGTGTTCACTCGTCAAGGCGGTGGACGTGCTCCCAGCAAGAGCACACATTGAACCAACTAATTGAACCTTCCTTGTTTTCTAGGGGAGGCTATTGGGGCTCTCTTAGGTACATGGATGGTAAGTGGAGAGTTCAAGCCGATTCCTCAGACCATAATGGAGCTGCCGCCTGATAAGAAGCAAAAGCTCTATAATAAAGCCATGACCATCCTCAAGGACCTGGAGTGGAGGGACACTGAAGACCTGACCACATTGGTCATGGGCAGTGCGGACCTGAAAAAGGAGCTGCTGGCCATTCTGGAAAAGTGCCTCAAAGGCTGAAGTCCAGTACATTGATTTCAAAGCTATTTCTAGAAAGCAGGGGTCTCATTTAGATGATTCTCCACAGGGTGGTGGGCCATTAATATGGTTTTCCTAACTCATAGAGGTGATTGGGAGTTAGGGGAAGCCTCACCCATTCATTGCTCATGGGTTGGGTCCAACTCTCCCAGACCCAGGGAACACGGGGTCCTAGTCAGTGGTCCTGCCCTGATGGTCACTGAAGTCCTTCCCTTGGCCGGCCTGCCTTCATTCCTGGGAAAAAACCTGACCAACTCTGGGCAGTTTTGGGTCAGATGGAGCAGATCTTGCTGAGTGAAGTCAGTGTGGACTAGCTGGGTTCTGGGGTGACTGTAATGGGTGCTGGGCCTGAGAGGACAGGCTGGACCTCAAGTCCGGTCTCCCCCAGGTGGTGAAAACCCTTTCCTGGCTTTCCCCTCAGGCTCTCCTCTTGGCTCTTATGGTTTTAGTATTCTTACTTCTGTCTTACATTGTCTGTGAAGAACTTAAAAAAAAAAAGAAATGGATAAGAGTCATCTGTTTGTATCATTCCCACAGCTTTGCCATTCCAAGCAATGTCCGTGATGGAATACTGCTCCTCTCAGGTCCCCAGGACCCTTGCTTCGCCCCTGCCTCGACACACCGCTGTTCAGAGTCTACTCACTGGAATCTTCTTTAAAGAAATATTCTATATCAATTAGGGCTATTTGGTTGCCCTGCATTGTGGCTACCATGGTGGCACAAATGCTTAATTCTGTCTTTTTAAATAAGCCCCATATTTTGTTCTTCATTGCATGTGAGGCACTTTGTTTTTGTGCAGTTGTTTATTTGTTTGGAGCTCTCCCTCCTTCAGAAGGTCGTTACACAAAGGCACGTGGGAGGCACTCAGTCTTAAACATTTGAGTGAAAGATTGCTGAGTGACACCAGGAGGGGTGAGCGGGCTGTGGTCTGAGGTGGGGTGTTCAAAGGCTAGAGAGAGAGCGGTCCATCCTGGAAGTGACAGTCGTCAGGTGTGTTTGGGGTTGAGTGGAGGTGGGAAAGGGAAGCACTGGGGCTGAGTGGAGTTGGGAAAGGAAAGCACTGAGGCTGAGGAAGACTTGGGCAGGAGTGCAGGGAGCACACTCTCTGCCATGCTTCATGAGGCGCTGGACCCTATCAGGGGGACTGTAAGGCTATAAAATCTCTGTGCCAAGCCCTGCCCTGCCATGTCCTCCTGGGTAGAGCCTGCCCTCCATGGGAGGCACACATAATTCTGGAGACTTGGCCAGGGTCTCAGGCAGCACCCACCTCCTCCCTCCCTCTCTAATTGCTCTCTTTTCCTTCCACTTCACAAGTGGGTTGGCTAGTAACACCAACGTCTGTTTTATATACATATAGATAGTCAGAAAACACAAAATGTGTGGTAAGCTATGTTCCATCTTTATGTTATTAGCACACAAAAGCAAGAAAGCTCCAAGTTAGAGCATCTGCAATTCAGCCCAATGTGCAGCAAGCCATATGGTGAAAACATGGAACAAAAGGCAACAGAAGTGCATCATCTCTGCCTTCATATGGAGAACTGCCTCTGCAAGCGTGAGCCATGGGCTCCTCCGGCCTGCTTGTCCCAGCCAAGGCCATCTGGCTTCCATCCATCCATCCATCCATTCATTCATCCCATTCATTCATTCATCAAATATTCTTTGAATTCCTGTAATGGGCCAGGAAGTGTTCCCTCACCAGGAAAGTGAAACAAAGACTGGCAGAGGTCGGTCCTCAAGAAGGGAGAAGGGGTCAGGACATAGGTAAGCAAAACACATGAGAAAGACACCATGATTGCCTCCAGTTATGAGAACTCCTGCAAAGTACAGGGCAATGTGATAGCAAGTGGAACAGAGGCCTGTCACTAAGGATAAGGTGGCTTCAGGAAGACCTTTCTCAGGAGGAGACAGTAGAGCAAAGCTCTGAAGCATGATGAAAATCCAGCAAGAATTGCTGTGAAGAAAGTAGCCCAGACAGAGGGAACAGTATGTACAAAGGCCCTGAGGTGGGAATGAACTAGTACTTTAGTGGAACTGCAAGAAGCCTGGAGTAGAGGGACAGTGGGACAAGACAACAAGATAGCTGGGAGACAGAGGCATGAGGGTCTTACAGACTTGTAGGGAGTTTGACTTTTACTGTGGTGCTATTAGAAGACCCTGAAGGGTTTGAAGTAGAAGAGTAACTACTCTGATTTACATGCCTTTTTAAAGATTATTTATTTATTTATTTATTTGACAGATAGAGACCACAAGTAGGCAGAGAAGCAGGCAGAGAGAGAGTGGGGGAAGCAGGCTCCCTGATTAGCAGAGAATCCAATGCAGGGCTCAATCCCAGGACCCTGAGATCATGACCTGAGCTAAAGGCAGAGGCTTAACCCACTGAGCCACACAGGTTCCCATCTGATTTACATGTTTATGGATCACTCTGCTGCTGAGGGAGCTTTGGATGGGGAAGCAGGCATATCCTGGTGTCTTAGAGGCCAGTTGCCCAAGCCACGCATGATGGCAGATTGGCCAATGTTGGGACAGGATGGCGGTGGTCACAGGGGCCAGATGTGTTTACAAATAGGTGTGGGAGGGCTGCCCATTGCCTGCTGAGAATGCAGACCCATGACCTTGGGTCCATGGTGGCTGAGAAGGACCAGGGCCATGTAGCTGGGCAGAGATGTGAAAATACAGCTTCCCTGCTCTCTGCAGGTGAGGAGCCCCATCTGTGTCACTCCCCATGGAAGACCTGATTTTCCTTTCCTGTCCGCTCACCTCCATGGTCATAAGCATAGTGACACATCACTGGCATTCTCCTGCCAGGTGGAAGTGTAGGGAGAGGAAGTCACTGCCTGGGATCACACAGGACAAGGGGCACCTCAGGAGGATCCTTCTCGATAGACTGCATGAAGCCTTGTGGTGTTAGCCAGCCCTTTCCAATGTCTACCTGATTGTCGTTCACCCCAGTTGGCAGAGGAAGGGTGGCGCTGCCCATACCAGCAAGGACACACATTCCCATGTAGCCCGCAGTGGCATGGCTTTTCATCTTTGTTGTAAGAGTGGCCTGTTGCCTTCTCCTAGAATAGTGGGAAACTGCACATGGCAGTGTGTGGACCCCAGAAGCAGAGAGGAGCATGTGGGAGGTGAGGAGGGACTGCAGAGAAGCCATGACCTAAGAACAGGGGAGTGTAGAAGTAGGAGTGGCCAGAGGGCCCTGGAGCGAACATGGCCCTAGGGCTGTCCTGCTTTGGCCAAAGTGACCAGGCTTTTCTATCTCTGCCTCCACCAGCTACTGTGTAGCAGCATGTGGCCCTGGCAAGGCTGAGGAAGTCCTGGAAGGCTGGTAGCTGGAGGCTGAATGCTGGGGACACCCCCGCAACTGGGGCAACTAGCACCTCCTATAGGGGGCCTTGAGGGGTGTGTCTCCATGTCCAACACAGTCCATACCACTAACTCAGCCATGACCCATTTATAAACCAGAAGTTGGGGCTGTGCTAACATGACATCTTCCTTTCCCTAAAGCAGTAATAGCCAAATGTCCATGACCATGAGCTGACAGCTCTGAGACTCGGTAGGTTCTTTCTAGGCCACCCAGCCAAAGGGGCAAAGATAAATGGTCTTTCTTCTCCATCCAGATACATCAGAAATAGATGATACCATTTGATATCTAATCCTTGTCAAATTTTCCTATTATCCCAGATACCAGTTTTCAGTCAGGATCCAATCAAAGTCCCTACCTTGATTTTGCTTCTTGGGTCTACTTTTCGGTTTCCTTCTGTATAGAACCCCCAACTCCTCTCATCTCCACCCCCTTTCTTCTCATGATTTGGTCCTTTGACAAATCCAGGCCAGTTGTCTTGTAGAACATTGTCCACTCTGACATCAGATATGTCTGATGATTGGAATTCTTTAACTACTTCTTCTTTTAGCTTATTTAGCTATAGTTTTTCCATGTAAAGTGAATAATTCCATAATATTTAACACATTCACAGATATGGGTGGCCATCACCATAGATGTTTCTATGACATTGTCATTTCCTCAAAACCCATTTCCTGTTATTCTCCTAAGCCCCTATCCCCAGCCCTAAGCAACCACTAATCTACTTTCTCTCTCTTTGGGTTTTCCTAATCTGGCTTTTCATAGAATGGAATCATGTGGTATTCTGTCTTTGGTAACTAGCTTCTTTCTTTTAGCATAATGTTTTCAACTCGTTCACGTGGTCGCATTTCTTTTTCTTTTTTTTAATAATTTTTTTTATTTTTTCAGCATAACAGTATTCATTATTTTTGCACCACACCCAGTGCCCCATGCAATCTGTGCCCTCGCCAATACCCACCACCTGAATCCCTCAACCTCCCACCCCACGCCCCTTCAAAACCCTCAGATTGTTCTTCAGAGTCCATAGTCCCTCATGGTTTACCTCTCCTTCCAATTTCCCCCAACTCCCTTCTCCTCTCCATCTCCCCTTGTCCTCCATGCTATTTGTTATGCTCCACAAATAAGTGAAACCATATGATAATTGACTTTCTCTGCTTGACTTATTTCACTCAGCATAATCTCTTCTAGTCCCGTCCATGTTGCTACAAAAGTTGGGTATTCATCCTTTCTGATGGAGGCATAATAATCCGTATATGGACCACATCTTCCTTATCCATTCATCCGTTGAAGGGCATCTTGGTTCTTTCCACAGTTTGGCGACCGTGGCCATTGCTGCTATAAACATTGGGGTACAGATGACCCTTCTTTTCACTACATCTGTATCTTTGGGGTAAATACCCAGTAGTGCAATGGCAGGGTCATAGGGAAACTCTATTTTTAATTTCTTGAGGAATCTCCACACTGTTCTCCAAAGTGGCTGCACCAACTTGCTTTCCCACCAACAGTGTAAGAGGGTTCCCCTTTCTCCACATCCTCTCCAACGCATGTTGTTTCCTGTCTTGCTAATTTTGGCCATTCTAACTGGTGTAAGGTGGTATCTCAATGTAGTTTTATTTCTTTTTATGACTGAAGAGTATTCCTCTATGTGGGGATGGCACATTTTGTTTATCCACTTGTCCACTGAGGGACATTTGGGCCATTTCCACCTCTTAGTACAAATATGCTACTTTCCACATTTGTGTACAGGTCTTTGTGGGGACATGTGCTTTCATGTCTTGGGTAGATGCTGGGTAAATTGCTTCGTTCATTTATGTTTAATATAGGAAGTGCTGCCAGACTGCTTTACAAAGCTGCTGAAATATTTTCTATTCCTGTCAGCAGTGTATGAGGCTGACTTCTCCACAGCCTGACCAGCCTGACTAGTGGGTGTCACTCTCTGACGTTTTGATGCAGTTCTTCTCCGTGTTCCATGGTGGAAGCTTCTCTCTAAGGCAGGTGGCCTTCAACTCCCATAGCCTCACCCCAGCAGACTAGGCCTCCTAGACCCAGATCATGAAGGATACAAATGACACAGAACCTGATGGCATCGTTTTCTTATTTTTGTAGTTGGTCAGATCCTGCAATTTCCTACCAAGTTTCACTCAGTGCCCTAATAAGATCCTCAGGAAGCATCCAGGGTAGAGCTGTAAGGTGAAGACATTTAGGCCTATGAGAGGTGAAGGTTGCTCAAGTGAGCTGGTGCTGGAGACTGGGCCAGAGCTCCTGGGAGCTGCAGTGTGTAGTACTGGGGAAAGTGGCAGGAAGGAGGAGTTTCCTGAGAGCAGGTGACTCATAGAAACAAGCCTCCATTCTAAACTGCATGCTAGGCTCCCTGTCCAGGATGCTTCTGTTCCCAATTACTGTTTACCAAAGAGGTGCTGATGCTGTGGGAGACTCAGCATCTCTGGAAACAGACAGGCCAGGCTGTAACAGCCCATGTTCCCAGCCTGGAAGGCTGATTTGAGGAGGTCGGGCCCAGCATGGCACTTGCAGCCTCTGCCAACTCATCTAGATGGCAGTAGGTCCCTCCTCTGGGGATAGTGCCTCAGTCAGAGCTAAGCAGCCTCCCTGCGGTGGCTGCTTCTGTGGAGTTGCAGGGTTTGGGCATTTGCTCTCTGTGACCAGGTGAGGCCAGGGCAGGCAGGTGTTTACCCAGGCAAGGACAGCCTCTCCTAAGGCCCACGTCTTCCAGCCCACCCTGCACCAACCCTGTGCTTCTTGGGAGACAGATTCCTCTGGGATTCTAACCTTCTCATCTATTCTCTTGCTATTTTCTTTCCTGTTTTGTACATCTGTCCATCTTCAACTGCCAACATCACATTTAAGGCCTAACCAGATATCACCTCTTCTCCGGAGCCATCTTTCTCTGCCCTCCTCTGAATGTCTGTGTAGTAGCACATCTGAAACCTCCTTTATTTTTTTTCCAATTTATTTATTTTCAGAAAAACATTATTCATTATTTTTTCACCACTCCCAGTGCTCCATGCAAGCCGTGCCCTCTATAATACCCACCTCCTTTAGACACTCACCTAGGGTCTTACTGCTCTGTGTTCTAGGTGATCAGAGCTGTGACTTCTGGTCCGAACAGCTACTACTACTTCTGAGGGCCGGGCCTGAGTCCCGCTCACCTTTGTCTTCTTTAATGATTTGTTCAGAATTATTTTAGTCACCAATAACGGACTCTTAGCTCAAACTGACCTAAGGGAAAGGATCCCCTGGTACATGTTACTGAAAGTCTAGTGGCTTCAGGTATAGCTGGGTCCAGGGCCATTTGTTTTGGCTGTGCCCATCTCTTGGTCCTGCTGTCATCAGCCTCTTCTTGGGTGATGGTAAAGGTAGCTAACTCAGCTATACTGATGGAATTCCATACTGGAGGTCCATTGGTCTGGCTTGGGTCACATGCTCACTCCTGTGTCAGTGGCTGCCCAAGGAGAATCTTTCTGATCGGTCAGGCTTGTGTCATGGTCTCACTTCAGGATTAGGGGTTTGTCATGGACCAGTTTTCAGGGAGGAGGTGCTTTCCAAGGGAAATCCTGGTCACTGAGCAGGCAAAACAGCAGCAACTCTGTGGAGATGATTTTTCTTGACTCCTTTCTCCCTCTCAGGGCCCTATTCAGAGATCTATAGGTCTGATTTACCTCCCTCCTGGGTATTTCTCACACTTGGTCCTTGTTCTCAGGAACTTGCCTCCTATTCCTCTCCTTCCCCTGGCCCATCATTGTTTATTCTTCATGTAACAGTCAGAGGGGCTTTCCTAAAACATGCAGATCCCATACTAATTAAAATTCTTGATGGTGCCTCATTGCACTTTGGGTAAAATTCATTCTTCTGAGCAAAGCATGTGTACCCCTTGGTGATCTAGCCCTCCAGCTCTGTCTCTCTCTGCTACATCCTCCCTCTGGGGCTTATGTTCCATGTTCCTCAAATCATCCTGAGTTGTCCTGTGCTTCTGCCTGGGATGCCCTTTCCCAGCTTCTGTGATTGGCAGACTTTTCCTTTTTAATACTCAGCTCAGGGGACGCCTGGGTGGCTCAGTGGGTTGAAGCCTCTGCCTTCAGCTCAGGTCATGATCTCAGGGTCCTGTGATCAAGCCCCACATCGGGCTCTCTGCTCAGCAGGGAGCCTGCTTCCCCCTCTCTCTCTGCCTGCCTTTCTGTCACCTTGTGATCTCTGTCTGTCAAATAAGTAAACAAAATCTTAAAAAAATACTCTTCATTGGAGAAGTGTCTGTCCATATCTTCTGCCCCCTTTTTTCTTTTTTTTTCAATTTATTTATTTTCAGAAAAACAGTATTCATTATTTTTTCACCACACCCAGTGCTCCATGCAATCCATGCCCTCTATAATACCCACCACCTGGTACCACAACCTCCCACACCCCCGCCACTTCCAACCCCTCAGATTGTTTTTCAGAGTCCCTAGACTCTCATGATTCACCTCCCCTTCCAATTTACCCCATTTTTTGATTTGATTGTCTGTTTTGTGTGTGTTGAGTTTGAGGAGTTCATTATAGATCCTGGATATCAACCTTTTGTCTGTACTGTCATTTGCAAATATCTTCTCCCATTCCGTGGGTTGCCTCTTTGTTTTCTTGACTGTTTTCTTTTCTGTGCAGAAGCTTTTGATTTTGATGAATTTTTAATGACTTAAGTGTTGCCAGTATTTGACAATCTGATTTCACATACTTCTGATTTCTGATTTCTCCTGAAAAATTAAAAGAACAAACCCCTTGGACCACCTTCCCATAGCCACGGAGGCCAAAGCTGAGCAGGTGCTTCCTTCTTTTTGCCATAGTTCCTGGCAGGGTGACCTTACCTGACCAAGGGCCCATAAATAGGTCATCTGCAACCTCTCAAAGTCTCCCCGCTTCTTCTTTTAAAGGGTAAAGAAGCCACCAGTCCCCACTGTAGCAAGTGTCCCTTCTGAAATTCTTAATATCCATTCCTGATCACCTCTAAACTTTCCTGGCAAGGGGAGGTCAGGGGGATGACTCACCAAGTATCCTAAATCTCTGTCCCTCATTTATAACACCTGCCACCCCACCCATGCACCTGGGAAACAGAGGGGGGTGACATACACCTAGGGTTACTGAGGAGGACATGTACACGTAGATAACTGGGAAGGTCATACACACATCCAGATCACTGCATGGTGAACGGCTGGATGCCAGCACCCTGAGTCCAGGTGTCTGGGTTCTAACCCCAGCTCAGCCACTTAGGCTTACTTCTGGAGTGAGGTCGGCCTCCCATGCCTCAGTATCTTCATAAGGTAAATGGATATCTTGTTGACATGAGGCCAGCTGGGCAGCCCAAAGGTCTCCAGGCATGGTGTTGGGTGCCCGGCCTCACCCTCCCGACACCCATGCACAGAGGCCCGTCACCTCTTGGGATGCAGCCCAGCAAGGTAGGGAGACCCACCTTGGACCCCATGGCTGCCCTAGTGTGCAGGGACTGCCTTGCTGCCTTCTGGCTCACCCACAGTGGGGGGCCTTCAGGTTGTCATTCACCCCTTGCCCCAGCCACCACTGGGGATGGCCACAGCTTGCTCTCCCCCACCATGGTCAACATTTTCACCACCACGGCCACCATGATCTGCTGTGGTGGCTTCGGTGTCCTGTCCTGGGCTCACCTATGTCCTTGAGCCACAGCGCTCTGCAGGTGCTCCTCTTCCTTCAACTTGGAGTCTAAGCCTGGCTCTGGCATCTAGAGGGTCACCATAGACCCCGAACTGTACTCCTTCCTGTCTGTCGCCAGCCTTCTACTGCAGCACGTTTCAGATGGGCTGCCCTTGTACCTTCCTCAAACTTAAAGAGGCCTCTCCCTTTGGCCTTTGATTCAGGATCTCTGACCCTTAGGCTTAAGTAGACTCCTCCTTGCCATTGGCGGAGGCAGGAGAGAGCTCAGAAAACTGGGGAAGCCCAAGGTGCTAAGTTAATGTTTGCTGAACGTACGGGTCAAAGTCCAACATAAGCACCTCCCCCACTCCAGGTGTCTGCACCAGGGGCCTCCAGGTCAGGGATTTTAAAAGGCTGAATACTGGCTTTATTCCTAGGGTTCCAAGGAAATGGGGAGGTCCAGATTCCAGGACAAAACTGAGGTTACGGGGCATCTTTGGAGGGTGCAGAGATTCAGGAGGCTCATGCAGGGAATATTTTACAGGGAGTATGGAAAAGATTCTCACCCACGCCCCCGCCCCATTATGCACGCGCGTGCACACACACACACACACACACACACACACGGGCTGGCCTCCGACCATCTTGCATCTGTAAAAGGCTCTGAGAGCTTTCCATGGACTAGCCCACTAGGCCACAGGAGGCCTCCCACCTAGGCATGGTCACCACTGTCATATTACATATAAAAGAAGTGAGGTACAGAGAGGCTGGTCTGCCCAAGGCCACCCAGGTAGAGAGGGTCAGGGCCCAGACTCTAACCTGAGTCCACCTGGCTCAAACCAGCACTCTGCCTGGCTTTCCTGGATGCCTTATACATACAGAGGATGGGCCTCCTTTACAATGCCAAAGTCATTTTATTTTTTTTTCTTTTCCTCTTTTGAATGGGAAGGTACTTTGGGAGTATGTGTGTGTACACACAAACACACACACACACTTACCATATATATACACACATATATGTAACGTGTATATACACACATATATTCATGCATATACCATATATTTATACACATATATATTATAGTATATACATGCCCCAATAAAATATTTTTTGTCTTTTTAAAAATTTTTTAAATTATTTTTAAATTTATTTTTTATTTATTTTCAGCATAACAGTATTCATTGTTCTTGTACCACACCCAGTGCTCCACACAATCCGTGCCCTCTCTAATACCCACCACCTGGCTTCCCCAATAAAATAAAATCCCCAAGAAAGATATGAATATTGGAACACTGAAAAAGTAAAATTGAATTTAAAAAAGTGCAAGTTGAGTACATGTAAAAAAAAGGAAATATATTTGCTGACTTAAAAAATTGTACATATTTAGTATATACAACTCAAGAGTGTGGGAATAGACATACACCTGTGAGACCATCATCATAGTTTATACCATAAAAATATCTATTGCTGCAGCAGTTCCTTCCTGCCCTCCTTATTATCATTATCACTTGTGTGTGTCTGTGTGTGTGTGAACACATATGGTAAAAACATTTAACATAACAGTTACCCTCTTTAGTATATGTTTAGTATACAATACACTATTATTAGGTATAGGCAGTATGCTGTATAGATTCCCAGCATTTATTTATTTTGTAGGACTGAAATGTTGTACTATTTAACTATCATCACTTTGTTACTTCCATTTCCCTTCTGTCCCATTGTGAGAAAGGGGCTTAAGCATTAACTTGGGTTCCCTGGCCACAGGGACATAACCCCCCACCCATTTCTGAATAGCAGCTTCTGCTTGAGTTTGGGTGATTTTCAACATTGAAAGTTCACTGAGGCTAAGAATAGTTCAATGATCTCCAGTTCAGGCCCGGGGGAGATTCTCCCATTTCTCTGTGGGCACTTTCTTCTGGTGGCTCCTTAAAGAATTGGGTTGCTGACTCCCCCAGAGGTGGGAAGGGGAGCACTGGTAGGCAGGATAGATGCTGGAAGGAAAGAAACTGCAAAGTCAGGCCCTCCAGAGAAGGTGAGCTGTAAGAAGTCCAGCAAACTTCACACCTCTCAGCAACCTGGGACCTTCATTCTGATATGAATGAAGTCACAAAATGGTTGCAGAGATGGAAGCCCATCAATGTAATGCATGATACCACGGTCTCCTAGTGACAGCCAGGCCTTCTGCAGAACAGGTCCTGTGAATGACAGGTGCAATGTGGGGTCCCCATCATGGTGACTATGTGCTGGCCCAGCATCCAGACAGTGCTCCCATTATGTTTACCATCCTGATATCTGGCTGAGTGACCTCAGCAAGTGTCATTCAACTTCTCTATGCCTCAGTTTGCTCATTTGGGAAATGACAATAATCATGCCTTCTCATAGGGTTATTCTGAAGATTGACTATTTTTTTAATTTTTTTTCAGTGTACCAGAATTCATTATTTATGTACCACACCCAGTGTTCCATGCAATACATGCCCTCCATAACACCCACCACCAGGATCACCCAACCTCCCACCCCACCACTGATTATTCTTATTCATAGGGTGTGAAGATGAAAAACATCTCCAGAGTCCAAAATGTGAGTCTCATGTGGTCAGAGAGGTAGGAAATCTGATTCTAATCCCACTTTCACACCCACCACTCACATCCACCATTCTGGGGGTCCAAGAATCCCCCAGCATGCGAGGCTCTGTTCCCAGAGCCATTGGTGAACTTTGGCCCATACATTTGCCAAGCATTAACTTAGAACCTTGGGCTTCCCAGGGTCCTTGGAATCTATCTTGGGCCCACTGAGGGAAGGGAGGATCATCCCTAGGCCTAGGAGCCAGAGATCCTGAATCAAAGGCCAAAGGGAGGCGGGGTCCCCAGGACGGTCTCTCTAGGCTTGAAGGAGGTGTGAGGTGCAAGGTCCATCTACAACATGTGTGGGCTGGGGTAGAGGGCAGAGGCTGGATATGAAGAAGAGCAGCCTGGGGGCCATGGGACCCTTTGAGGCCAGAGCCTCCCCCAACATTTTCCAGATTTCCAATTAGCCAGTTCCTATATTATATAGCTTTCTCAGGATAATCCCACCCAGACCCAGGGTGGGCGATCAAACACATTGGTCACACATACTTCAACTACTTTGACCTCTTAATTAAACATATGAGTAAACTTGATGTCACTTTGAAAACTAAAATCTTAGGGTCTATGTTCTTTTTACTTTAAATCACCTCTAAGGAGGCTCTGTAGTCTCATGCTTAGGGAATTCCTGGGATCTGGACCGAGGCTTGCAGCAGGTCATTTGGGCCAAGGCAGCCATAGAGCCAGGGTTTGGGGTCAGAAGAGGTTCCAGCCCAATATGGTGGGACTAGGACCTTTCTTCCTTGGCTCTGGTGTGGAAGAGGTCTCCGCAGCCCCCAGTCCTTTCCCAGAATGCATGTCATTCTTTTCATATGTGAAATGTTCAGTATGCAGCTGGGCACATATCAGGAGAAATCATTATTTGTTTGTTAGGGACCTATAACAGAAGACCACAAAGTGGGTGGCCTAAAATAGGAATTTATTGTCTCTGTTTTGGAGGCAAGTCCATCGAATCTGCAGGTCCCAGATCCCTCAGGAATCTGTGCAGGAGAATCATTCCTTGCCTTTTCCTAGCTTCTGGGAGTGGCCAGCAGTTCTTAGCAATTCCTTGGCTTGTAGCTGTGCCTCTGCACCTATTATCACATGGCACCCCCCCATGTGTCTCTCTTTATGCCCTGGGTTCCCTCTGGTTATAAGGACACCAGTCATATTGGAACAAAGTCCACCCTGCAGACCTCATCTTAACTTGATTGGATCTGCAAAGATTCTATTTGCAAATAAGGTCACATTTACAAGTACCAGGGGTTAGGACTACAAAAATCCACTTGGGGTGACACAATTCAACCCCCAACACCAGGAAGTCAACAAATGAAAGCCGTGATAATAAGCATGTGATTATGCACACAGTCCATGCAGGCACAGGAAAACTAGCAGGCTCAGCCCATGCCTTGCATCAAAGTTGCTGTGCACAGAGGGACACTCAAGCCACCCGACTTTGGTCTTGGAGGAGCTTAGTTCTTCAAGGACGCTACCAGACAAGCTGGCTTAGGGACTGGTAATGAGCCTGTCCTGGGCTTCATCATTGTTCTTCTAAATAATTAATTTATCCTCTTCCTTGGGGTTTACATCCTTCAGATATTTGTAGACGGCCACCCTGTTTGCTTGGTCGTCACTTAGTGCTTCTCTATATATTTGCTATGGTGTGTTTTTGTTGTTGTTGTTGTTGTTGTTATTTCCTCCCTGCATGCTTCCTTGGTCCCTCAGTCAACTTCACTGCTGTGTAAATTTCCTGCAGGGTTCCCAGCCCTGCAAGTGCCAAGTGCCGGGATGGAACAGAAGTCAATAGTCCAGTGACAAGGGATGACTCACAGTCCTTCTGGCCTCCTACTCCTCTGTCATTTTTGTCAGTTTCCCCAAAGCCATATCAAATAAATAGATGAGCTAAGTAAAAAACAGCATGTTTTGCTAATGCAGTTTCCAGACAAATCCTCTACCCCTGCTTCCATCTAGACAGCCCCCAGTTTCCTCAGCTATGAAGTGAGGACAAGAACCCTTGCTCTCAACAAGGAGAAATGAGGATGGATGAGGACTAGGGTGGAAAGCACCTTGTAAACAACAAAACAGGGGGAGTGGCAGTACCAGCAATGACTTCAATGCACACTGGATCTCTGCAGAATGTTCCAGGGGTCTGCTGCTCTAAAATCAAGAGATTATAAGTTAGAATTTACAAAGTGAACTTGATAGAACTGAGACTCACCCTAAAATCTGTTTGTTGAAAGAATAGAGAGGTGCCCTACTTCAAAATCTACCATCAGATTTTAGTATTCCAAATAAGTGTGGAACTCATAGCTGAATGGGCCCTTGGAGATGAGCTGGAGATGCCCTGAGAGGGCTCTGGAAGGTTATGCTGCTATAAAAACTTGAAAAAAAAACCCACCTTGTCTTCATTTGAGGTCTCACTGAAGAGTTCTCTGTATGTGGAGCTTATTTGCAGTCTGTCAAGAATGATTTTCAGGGGTGCCTGGGTGACTCAGTGGGTTAAAGCCTCTGTCTTTGGCTCAGGTCATGATCCCAGGATCCTGAGATAGAGCTTTGAATCGGGTTCTCTGCTCAGCTGGGAGCATTCTTCCTCCTTTCTCTGTCTCTGCCTGCCTCTTTGACTACTTGTGATCTCTGCCAAATAAATAAATAAAATCTTAAAATAAAATTAAAAGAATGATTTTCAATCATTCTGTTGAACACACAATTCTCATGCAGGTATTTCTATAATTATCTTGTTTCAGTTAGAATACAGTTTATGGAAAAATGGGACTTTTATTGTATTGTCATATCTGTTATAATAGATGTTTTATTACAAAAAATGATGCTAGCATCACTATTATGATTCTTAAGTTTTTATTTCAAATTGCTCATAGGATGGAAATTCCTTCTCCTGAGTCATTTCTACTTTAATGTTGCTTTGCTTGTTTTTGTTTTCCGTATTAAACTTTCTTGTGTTCAGGATTTTGTTCAATGTTAGAATGTGGGGGGTTTGTTTGTTTTTCTGTTTGTTTGCTCAGTACAGACTATGGCCAAGTCCCCCTGGTGTTTATTTGTTTCTGTGTTGTTAGCATGTAGTACACACAGTTTCTTTAACCTGCTAGCTGCATTGTTGTATACATGTGTATGTGCTTAATCTGCTCTAGTTGCCGTAGACTGGAGAGATTAAGCAACACTGACTCCCCACAGTTCTGGAGCCTGGAAACCCAAGATCAAGGTATTGGCAAGGCAGGATTCACTCAGAGACCTTCTGGCTCACAGGCCTGCCATCCTGTCATGGGCACTCAAGACTCTTCTTTGTGTCTGTAGGGGAGGGAGGATCCAAGTCTCTGGTGTCTCTTCTGAGAACATGAATCCTATCACATCAGGGCCCCACCTTATGACTTCCTTGAACCCTAATTACCCCCTTTTATGTTACATCCCCCAAAACAGTCACACTGGGCTTGTGGGCCTCAACATGAATTTGGGGGTCAAACAATATTTTTTTCCTGAAGAAATATCCAGGGAGGGGGAAAAGATGGCAGAAAGGAGTAAGGGACTCCCTTCCAACCAGTCCCCTGAATTTAGGTGAATATCTACCAAACCATTCTGAACACCTATGAAATCAGCCTGAAATGTAAGAATGTATATCTGGATCTCCAAAAGCAGAAAAACACCTTTTGTTGTGAGGTATGAAGGGCAGATATCAGAGGATAAACAGAAGGCAGAAGGAGGTGCCATAAGCTGGCCTCAGAAAGTTATATAACACCAGAGTGCAAAAGCATCCTGTGCTGACAGACTGGGAAAGAACCCCAGAGTGGTAGTGGCTGGGAAGGACTTGAGAACAGCACTCAGACAGGACCCAAGAGCTGCAGGACACATGCATGAACCTAGGACAGCTCTTGGTTTTAGAAGCACAAAGGGCAGAGACAAGCCTGGATTCCTGGATCAGCAGTGAGGAGGTCTCTTTGGGTGCACACTGCTTGCAGGAGGCTGCAGTTTTCAGCAGTGCTTACAAAAATGGAGACTGTGTTCTGGAGGTTTCAGAGAAGAACAGACTGTGATTTCTCTGGGACAAAGGTCTGGGTGTGGCATTTTTAGCTCTGACACCCAGAAAAAGTGTGGAAAGACTCCAGAGAACAAAAGCTCAAAAAAACAAACCCAGTTTCCATTAACCCCAGCCACCTGATGGGGCAGGGCAACTCTGCCCAGGCCGCATAGCCTGGGAAACAGTGCAGCAGGACACTCACCCAGAAGACAGGATGGAAGATCAAGAGGATGACAACCCTATGGTCCCCATAAAATGGGTGCATCTTGCCTAGATCTTGGTTGATATTTTGAACTCTGTACACTCTCTCAATCATTCCTCAACAGATTGATTAATAGGAGGGGCCCCCAACAAAGAAAAGAATCAGAGACCATTGCCTCTGCCACAGACCTAGTGGATATGGATATAAGCAAGATATCAGAGATAGATTCCAGAGTAACAATTATGAAATTGATATCTAGGCTTGAGAAAAGTATTAGTGACAATATAGAATCTCTAAGGGCAGAAATGAGATCTAATCAGGCCAAGCTTTAAAATGCTATAAATGAAAAAAAATGCTATAAATGAGACACAGTCTAAACTGGATACTCTGACAGCCAAGGTAAATGAGGCTGAAGAATAAATTAGTGAGCTAGATGATAAGATGATAGAACAGAAGGAAGCCATGGAGGCCTGTGATAAATTTCTGAAAGCCAAAGAGATCAGATGGAGATTAGTCGTGCCATGAAACATTCCAATGTCAGAATTATTGGGATCCCTGAGGGGGTGGAGAGAGGACTAGAAGATTTACTTGAGCAAATCATAGCTGAAAACTTCCCTAATCTGGGGGAGGAAACAAGCATTCATGTCCAAGAGGAAGAGAGGATCCCTCACAAGATCAAAGAGAACAGATCAACACCTACACATATAACAATAAAATTTGCAAATCTTAGAACTCATGAAGCAATCCTGAAAGTAGCTAGGGGGTAGGATTTCTTACCTTCAGGGGGAGGAATATCACAATAACACCAGACCTGTCTATATAGACCTGGCAAGCCAGGTAGGGCTGGCAAGACATATTCAGTGTACTAAATGAGAAGAACATGCAGCCAAGAATACTTTATCCATTAAGGCTGCCCTTCAGAACAATGAAGAGATAAAGAACTTCCAGGACTGGCAGAAACTGAAAGAATATGTGACTGTCAAGCTGGCCCTGCAAGAAATATTAAGGGGAGATGGGGTTCTATAAAAGAAGTAAGACTCCAAGAGTAGGATAGGCCAGAAATTCACCAAGACCATCTATAGAAACAGGGACATCATAGGCAACAAGATGGCACTAAAATCTTAGCTTTCAATAGTCACTCTCAATGTGAGGGGCCTAAATGCTCCCATAAAACAGCACAGGATTGCAGGATTGCAGACTGGATACAAAGACAGGACCCATCCATATGCTGTCTACAAGAGAGTCATTTTCTGAAACTAAAGACACCTCCAGATTGAAAATGAGGAGATGGAGAACCATTTTTCATGCCAATGAACCTCAAAAGAGAGCTGGGGTAACAATTCTCATATCAGACAAAGTAGACTCTAAGCTAAAGACCATAGTAAGAGATACTGTAGTAAAGGGTTTCTCCAACAATAAGATCTAACAGTTGTAAATATCTATGTCCCCAACATGGCAGCAGCCAACTGTTAACCAAAATAAAGAATCATATTGATAATAATACTTTAATAGTAGGAGACCTCAAAACTCCAATCTCAGTAATAGATTATCTAGAAAAAAGTTTTTCTAGAAGAAACAAGAGCTTTGAATGACACATTGGACCAGATGGACTTCATGGTATATACTTAACATTCCACCCTAAAACAACAGAATATTCATTCTTCTTGAATGCACATGGAACTTTCTCCACAATAGACCACATACGAGATCACAAATCAATTCTCAACTGATACCAAAAGGCTGAGGTTATTCCCTTCATATAAGACCACCATGCTTTGAAACTGGAACTCAACCACAAGAAAATATTTGGAAGGAATTCAAACACTTGGAATATAAAGACTATACTGCTAAAGAGTATTTCGGTCAATCAGAAAATTAAAGAAAAACTTAAACAATTCATGGAAACCAATGAGACTGAAAACACATTGGTCCAAAATTTATGGGATACTGCAAAGGTGGTCTTAAGGGGGAAATACATAGCCATCCAAGCATCACTCAAAAGTGGAAAAATCCTGAATGCATAAGCTAAACTTACACCTAAAGGAACTGGAGAAAGAACAGCAAATAAAAATTGGAAGGGGATTCCCTCTCTCTCTCTGCCTGCCTCTCTGTCTACTTGTGATTTCTCTCTGTCAAATAAATAAATAAAATCTTTAAAAAAAAATTGGAAGGGGAGGGGAGACAAGATGGCGGGGAAGTAGGAGGAGGCACCAGTTCAACCTGCACCCTGAAGTGAGCTGATTACCTTCCAAAGATCTCCAATCACCCACAAAATCAGCCTGAGATCAGAATTATACATGTCTGGATCTCTACTGGAGCAGAAGATGCCAGTGGGCAGGTAAAGCGGAGTGGGAAAGTCGGACTGATATTGGAAGATAAACAAAAGGGGGAGGGAGCCACCAGAGGTGACCTGTTGGAAAGTAATATCCCAATATGATAATCACCCACACTGAGTAATATCCCGATATGAGAGTGCCCTGCGCCTGGGGACCAGCATTAACTCGGGAGTCTGGTAGAAAGCACTCAAAAAGAGCAAAGGATCACTGGGGGGGGGGAAATTGTGGGAATCGGGGTGTTAGGGTCAGGGCTTAAGTCCCCAGACACAGGACAGCCACCCCTGGTGCAGAGCCAGAGAGAGTGCGGCAGAGAAACCAGGTCTCGGTCCCTGAACCACCAGCGTGCCTGAGAGTGCATGGCACCCGGCTCCTGTGAGGGGCTGGGAGCCTCACCAGCCAACAGAAGCACAGCCTTTTTGCAGTTCCCATGCAAGTGCCCTGCCATGCCATTAGAGTCCGAGTCGTGCCCCACGCCCTCCCCTTAGAGAGGTGCACACAAACGCCAGCTTGGTGCTCTCAGACCCAGAAAGACCAGGCACTCCCAGCCTGGGCCAGTGGGAAAATCTCAGTGTGTGATCACTGCTTGGAACTTCTCTGGCAGTCTGGAGCTGCACAGACAGCCAACGCTGCCGTGGTTTTGTATACAAGCAAAAAATCCCGAGGCCCAGGGACCGTGACTGGGAACCTGCTCTGCCAGCGGGCAAGGGGGGATTTATATGGGCTCTGCAGCCAGACTGAGGCTTCTCTCTGAGCGGGAGGTCAGGGTGCAGTTTGCTTTCCTCTAAACCTACAAAAACCATCAAAAGCAGTCAAGGGAGAGAGAAAAACAAAAGTGAACAAATATAAAAACCTCCAGAGAACAAAAGCCTGAAAAAAACAGTTTCCTCAGAGCCCACCCCCTTGAGGGGGGGCGGGAGGACTTAGCTGAGAGAACTTCAGGGACTGAAAACCCACGTGGCAGCGCCTCCCCCAGAAAACCAACCGGGGAAAAAAAAAAAAAAGACAACAAGAGAACAACCACCGCTACTTCATAGGACAACTTTTATTATTAATTAGATCCCACTATTCTGGCTCATTTTCTTATATAGTTAATTTTTTATTACTATATAGATAATTTTTAACCTATTTACCATCACAGTGAGATGTCCAGTACATCAAATTCCATAATAACCTTCTAACCTGAACTTTTTGATAGGTACACCTGTTTTCCTTTTGCATTTCTATTTTTTAAATTTCTTTTTCTTTTAATCTTAGTTTAGTTTATTCCTTTTTTAAATTTTTATTTTCTAATATTCATATAGAGTTAAACTTCAAGGTAATCCCCTTTCCCCAATTAATGCCACCCCTATAGGTAAACCAATTCCTAATCCCCCCTTATCTTAGGAAATTTAAGTCCTTTAACAAAGATGTCAAGATACATCTAGCAAGAACCAAAACAACCTTCCTCACCCACACTGAAAATTTATAACCACTCTCCCATCTTTTTCTTCCACCAGTATTTCTGTGTTTTTGTGTTTGTACTGATAGTATATAAATCTTACACTCAGGGTTCTTTTTGACGAGGTTCTTCCTTTATAATATAAATAATATATAATATATTATAATACATATTATAATATAACATATATATTATAAAATATAATATATATAATATATAATACAATATAAAAATATATTATTTTTTTCTCTTGTCATATACTTTTATCAGTCTTTTTGTTTGTCTGTGTCTGTTTGTATACTTCATTAATCTTACCTTGGGACCCATTTGGGCTAAACCTTCTCTTTTATCTCACTTTTCTTTCCTGTCTCTCTCCCTCTATCTCTTTTTTTTTCTTTTTCTTTTCTTCTCCCACTCATCTGGGTGGGGAACCCTGATTGCTCAGAAGCATTCCAGGGTGCACCTTGACCGCACCACAGTCGATACACCCAGCTACACCCATTCAGCCACCTCTCACCAAAATGACTAGGAGAAGGAATGCCCAACAGAAGAAAAATACAGAGGATGGACCTTCTGCAACAGAGCTAATGGCTATCAACATAGACAATATGTCGGAAAGAGAATTCAGGCTAACAATTATCCAAGCAATAGCTAGGTTGGAGAAAGCCGTGGGTGACCAAACAGAATTGATTAGGGCCAAACTGAAAATGACCAGAGATCATGTTTTCAATATTAGGGAAGAGCTGAAAGCTACCAGGGATGAGCTTCACAATGCTCTCAATGAGTTCCAATCTAATCTAAATTCTCTCAACGCTAGAGTAACTGAGACAGAAGATAGAATTAGTGATCTGGAGGACAAACAGATAGAGAGAAAGGATCAGGAGGAAGCCTGGAACAAACAGCTTAGAAGCCACGAAACAGAATCAGGGAAATAAATGATGCCATGAAACGTTCCAACGTCAGAATTATTGGAATCCCTGAAGGGAAGGAGAAAGAAAGAAGTCTAGAAGATAGAGTGCAACAAGTTTTTCATGAAAATTTTACGAATCTCATGAATGGAACCAGCGTTCATGTACTAGAGGCCGAAAAGTTTCCCCCCAAGATTACAGATTCTCAAAAGTCCTTGAGACACCTAATAGTAAGAATGAAGAATTATAATTGTAGGCAGAACCTCTTGAAAGCAGCTAGGACAAAGAAGATCCTTACATACAGAGGAAAGCCCATCAGAATAACGTCAGACCTGTCCACAGAGACCTGGCAAGCCAGAAAGGGCTGGCAAGATATATTCAGGGCACTGAATGAGAAGAACATGCAGCCAAGAATACTTTATCCAGCAAGACTGACATTCAAAATGGATGGAGAAATAGTTTCCAGGACCGGCGAGGCTTAAAAGACTATGCAACCACCGAGCCGATACTGCAGGAAATATTAAGGGGGCTCCTTTAAAGGAGGAAAAAGCCAAAGAATAGCATTGAACAGAAATATAGAGACAATCTACAGAAAGAAAGACTTCAAAGGTAACACGATGTCAAAAAATATGTATCTATCAATAATCACTCTAAATGTTAATGGCATAAATGTGCCCATAAAATGGCACAGGGTTGCAGACTGGATAAAACGACAGGACCCATCCATATGTTGTCTACAAGAGACCCATTTTGAACCTAAAGATACACCCAGACTGAAAGTGAAGGGATGGAAAAGCATCTTTCATGCCAATGGGCCTAAAAAAAAAGGCTGGGGTAGCAATTCTCACATCAGACAAATTAGATTTTAAACTAAAGACTGTAGCCAGAGATCCAGAAGGACACTACATCATTCTTTTTTTTTAACTTTTTAAAAATTAATTTATTTTCAGAAAAACAGTATTCATTATTTTTTCACCACACCCAGTGTTCCATGCAATCCGTGCCCTCTATAATACCCACCACCTGGTGCCCCAACCTCCCACCCACCCGCACTTCACACCCCTCAGATTGTTTTTCAGAGTCCATAGTCTCTCATAATTCACCTCCCCTTCCAATTTACCTCAACCCCCTTCTAACTCCCCATGTCCTCCATACTTTTTGTTATGCTCCACAAATAAGTGAAACCATATGATAATTGACTCTCTCTGCTGACTTATTTCACTCAGCATAATCTCTTCCAGTCCTGTCCATGTTGCTACAAAAGTTGGGTATTAGTCCTTTCTGATGGAGGCATAATACTCCATAGTGTATATGGACCACATCTTCCTTATCCATTCATCCTTGAAGGGCATCTTGGTTCTTTCCACAGTTTGGCGACTGTGGCCATTGCTGCTATAAACATTGGGGTACAGATGGCCCTTCTTTTCACTACATCTGTATCTTTGGGGTAAATACCCAGGAGTGCAATGGCAGGGCCATAGGGAAGCTCTATTTTTAATTTCTTGAGGAATCTCCACAATGTTCCTCAAAGACGATGCACCAACTTGCATTGCCACCAACAGTGGAAGAGGGTTCCCCTTTCTCCACATCCTCTCCAACACATGTTGTTTCCTGTCTGGCTAATTTTGGCCATTCTAACTGGTGTAAGGTGATATCTCAATGTAGTTTTAATTTGAAACTCCCTGAGGGCTAGTGATGATGAACATTTTTTCATGTGTCTGATAGCCATTTGTATGTCTTTATTGGAGAAGTGTCTGTCCATATCTTCTGCCCATTTTGTGATATGATTGTCTGTTTTGTGTGTGTTGAGTTTGAGGAGTTCATTATAGATCCTGGATATCAACCTTTTGTCTGTACTGTCATTTGCAAATATCTTCTCCCATTCCGTGGGTTGCCTCTTTGTTTTTTTTGACTGTTTCCTTTGCTGTGCAGAAGCTTTTGATTTTGATGAAGTCCCAAAAGTACATCTATGCTTTTGTTTCCTTTGCCTTTGGAGACATATCTTGAAAAAAGTTGCTGTGGCTGATATCAAAGAGACTACTGCCTATATTCTCCTCTAGGATTCTGATGGATTCCTGTCTCACATTGAGGTCTTTTATCCATTTTGAGTTTATCTTTGTGTACGATGTAAGAGAATGGTCGAGTTTCATTCTTCTACATATAGCTGCCAAGTTTTCCCAGCACCATTTATTGAAGAGACTGTCTTTTTTCTACTGTATATTTTTTCCTGTTTTGTCTAAGATTATTTGATCATAGAGTTGAGGGTCAATATCTGGGCTCTCTATGCTGTTCCACTGGTCTATGTGTCTGTTTTTATGCTAGTACCATGCTGTCTTGGTGATCACAGCTTGTGTATAAAGCTTGAAATCAGGTAACGTGATGCCCCCCATTTTATTTTTGTTTTTCAACATTTCCTTAGCGATTTGGGGTCTCTTCTGATTCCATACAGATTTTTGGATTATTTGCTCCAGCTTTTTGAAAAATACCAGTGGAATTTTGATCACAATAGCATTAAAAGTATAGATTGCTCTAGGCAGTATAGACATTTTAACAATGTTTATTCTTCTGATCCAAGAGCATGGAATGGTCTTCCATCTTTTTGTGTCTTCTTCAATTTCTTTCATGAGTGTTCTGTAGTTCCTTGCGTACAGATCCTTTACCTCTTTGGTTAGGTTTATTCTCAGATATCTTATGGTTCTTGGTGCTATAGTAAATGGAATCGATTCTCTAATTTCCCTTTCTGTATTTTCATTGTTAGTGTATAAGAAAGACACTGATTTCTGTACATTGACTTTGTATCCTGCCACGTCGCTGAATTGCTGTATGAGTTCTAGTAGTTTGGGGGTGGAGTCTTTGAGTTTTCCATATAAAGAAAATTATGAATGGAAAGGGAGAGATCACAATGAACACCAAGGAAGTGGAAACAATCATCAGAAGTTATTATCCACAGTTATATGCCAATAAGCCAAGCAACCTAGTTGAAATGGATGCATTCCTGGAAAACTATAAACTCCCAAAATTGAATCAGGTAGAAATTGACAACCATAATAGACCAATATCTAGTAACGAGATTGAAGCAGTGATCAAAAACCTCCTGAAAAACAGGAGCCCAGGACCTGATGGATTCCCCGGAGAATTCTACCAAACTTTCAAAGAAGAAATAACACCTGTTCCCCTGAAGCTGTTTCAAAAAATTGAAGCAGAAGGAAAACTTCCAGACTCTTTCTATGAAGCCAGCATCACCCTGATCCCCAAACCAGGAAAAGACCCTACCATAAAGGAGAATTTCAGACCAATATCACTGGTGAATATGGATGCTAAGATTCTCAACAAGATCCTAGCAAACAGAATCCAACAGCACATTAAAAACATTATCCACCATGACCAGGGGGGATTCATCCCTGGGCTACAAGGATGGTTCAACATTCACAAATCAATCAATGTGATAGAACAAATTAATAAGAGAAGAGAGAAGAACCACATGGTCCTCTCAATAGATGCAGAAAAAGCATTGTCAAAATCCAGCATCCATTCCTGATTAAAACGCTTCAAAATATAGGGATAGAGGGAACATTCCTGAACTTCATCAAATCTATCTATGAAAGACCCACAGCAAATATCATCCTCAATGGGAAAAAGCTTGCAGCCTTCCTGTTGAGATCAGGAACACGACAAGGATGCCCACTCTCACCACTCTTCTTCAACATAGTATTAGAAGTCCTAGCAACAGCAATCAGACAACAAAGGAAAATAAAAGGTATGCAAATTGGTAATGAAGAATGCCATTTTCTGAAGCTGTTTCAAAAGAAGGAAGACTTCCAAACTTGTTCTATGAGGCCAGCATTACTTTGATCCCCAAACCAGGCAAAGACCCCATCAAAAAAGGGAATTGCACCCCAATATCCATGATGAACATGGATGCCAAACTGCTTAACAAGATCCTAGCCAATAAGATCCAACAGTGCATTAAAAGGGGTATTCACCATGATGAAGTGGGATTTATTCCTAAGATGCAAGGGTGGTTCAACATTTGCAAATCAATCATTGTGATAGAAGACATTAATAAAAAAAGAAAAGGACCGTATAATCTTCTCAATTGATTCAGAAAAAGCATTTCACAAAATACAGCATCCTTTCCTGGTTGAAACTCTTCAGAATGTAGGAATAGAGGGAACATTCCTCATCACTCTCAATGAGGAAAAGCTGAGAGCCTTTCCTTTAAGATCAGGAACACGACAAGGATGCCAACTCTTGACACTCTTGTTCAACACAGTACTAGAAGTTCTAACAACAGCAATCAGGCAACAAAAGAAATAAAATTTATACAAATTGGCAAAGAAGTCGTCAAACTCTCTCTCTTCACAGATGACATGATACTTTATGTGGAAAACCCAAAAGACTCCATCCCCAAACTACTAGAACTCATACAACAATCCAGTAATGTGGCAGGATACAAAATTAATGTACAGAAATCATTTGCTTTCCTAGACACTAACAATGTAACTGTAGAAAGAGAAATTGGGGTGTCAATTCCATTTTCAATAGCACCGAATACCTTAAAATACCTTGGAATAAACCTAACCAGAGAGGTAGAGGATCTATATTCTAAAAAATATTTTTTACCATTTTTTTTCATTTATTTATTTTCAGCATAACAGTATCATTATTTTTTTCACCACACCCAGTGCTCCATGCAATCCGTGCCCTCTATAATACCCACCACCTGGTACCCCGATCTACCACCACCACCCCCGCCACTTCAAACCCCTCAGATTGTTTTTCAGAGTCCATAGTCTCTCATGATTCACCTCCCCTTTCAAATTACCTCAACCTCCTTCTCTCTAACTCCCCATGTCCTCCATGCTATTTGTTATGCTCCACAAATAAGTGAAACCATATGATAATTGACTCTCTCTGCTTGACTTATTTCACTCAGCATAATCTCTTCCAGTCCCGTTCATGTTGCTACAAAAGTTGGATATTCGTCCTTTCTGATGGAGGCATAATACTCCATAGTGTATATAGACCACATCTTCCTTATCCATTCATCCGTTGAAAGACATCTTGGTTCTTTCCACAGTTTGGCGACCGTGGCCATTGCTGCTATAAACATTGGGGTACAGATGGCCCTTCTTTTCACTACATCTGTATCATTGGGGTAAATACCCAGGAGTGCAATGGCAGGGTCATAGGGAAGTTCTATTTTTAATTTGTTGAGGAATCGTCACACTGTTCTTCAAAGAGGCTGCACCAACTTGCATTCCCACCAACAGTGGGATTCTCCACATTCTCTCCAACACATGTTGTTTCCTTTTTTGTTAATTTTGGCCATTCTAACTGGTGTAAGGTGATATCTCAATGTGGTTTTAATTTGAATCTCCCTGAGGGCTAGTGATGATGAACATTTTTTTCATGTGTCTGATAGCCATTTGTATGTCTTCACTGGAGAAGTGTCTGTTCATATCTTCTTCCCATTTTTTTGATATGTTTGTCTGTTTCGTGTGGGTTGAGTTTGAGGAGTTCATTATAGATCCTGGATATCAACCTTTTGTCTGTACTGTCATTTACAAATATCTTCTCCCATTCCGTGGGTTGCCTCTTCAAAGAGCTGGAGCAAATAATCCAAAAATTTGGATGGAATCAGAAGAGACCCAGAATCGCTAAGGAAATGTTGAAAAACAAAAATAAAGCTGGCGGCATCACCTTACCTGATTTCAAGCTTTATTACAAAGCTGTGATCACCAAGACAGTATGGTACTGGCATCAAAACAGACACATAGACCAGTGGAACAGAGTAGAGAGCCCAGATATGGACCCTCAACTCTATGGTCAATTAATCTTTGACAAAAGAGGAAAAAATATACAGTGGAAAAAAGACAGTCTCTTCAATAAATGGTGCTGGGAAAACTGGACAGCTATATGTAGAAGAATGAAACACGACCATTTTCTTACACTGTACACAAAGATCAACTCAAAATGGATAAAAGACCTCAATGTGAGACAGGAATCCATCAGAATCCTAGAGGAGAACATAGGCAGTAATCTCTTCGATATCATCCACAGCAACTTCTTTCAAGATATGTCTACAAAGGCAAAGGAAACAAAAGCATAGATGAACTTTTGGGACTTCATCAAAATCAAAAGCTTCTGCACAGCAAAGGAAAGAGTAAAAAAAAACAAAGAGGCAACCCACGGAATGGGAGAAGATATTTACACCCATTTCTTAATTGGATTATTTTTTCTTTGGGTTTTGAGTTTGAGAAGTTCTTTATAGATTTTGGATACTAGCTCTTTATCTGATATGTCATTTGCCAATATCTTCTCCCATTCTGTCGGTTCTCTTTTGGTTTTGTTGACTGTTCCTTTGCTGTGCAAAAGCTCTTGATCTTTTTTTTTTTAAAAATTATTTTTTATAAACATACAATATATTTTTATCCCCAGGGGTACATGTCTGTGAATCATCAGGTTTATACACTTCACAGCACTCACCATAGCACATACCCTCCCCAATGTCCATAATCCCACATCTTGAAGTCCCAAGAGTTCATTTTTGCCCTTGCTTCCCTTGCCTTTGGTGATGTTTCTAGGAAGAAGTTGCTGCAACTGAGGTCAAAGAGGTTTCTGCCTGTGTTCTCCTCAAGGATTTTGATAGATTCCTGTCTCACATTGAGGTCTTTCATCCATTTTGAGTCTATTTTTGTGTGTGGTGTAAGGAAATGGTCCAGTTTCATTCTTCTCCATGTGGCTGTCCAATTTCTCAATGCAATTTGTTGAAGAAACTGTCCTTTGTCCATTGGACATTCTTTCCTGTTAAGTCAAAGATTAGTTGATCATAGAATTGAGGGTCCATCTCTGGGATCTTTGTTCTGTTCCATTGGTCTATGTGTCTGTTTCTATGCCAGTAGCATAATGTCATGATGATTACAGCTTTGTAATAGAGCTTGAAGTCTGAAATTGTGACACTGCCAACTTTGGTTTTCTTTTTCAACATTTCTCTGGCTGTTCGAGTTTTTTTCTGGTTCCATATAAATTTTAGGATTATTTGTTCCATTTCTTTGAAAAAAGTTGGTGGTAGCATAGACACTTTAACAATATTTGTTCTTCCAATCCATGAGCATGGAACCTTTTCAAATTTCTTTGTTTCTTCATCAATTTCTTTCATGAGTACTTTATAGTTTTCTGAGTATAGAATATTTGCCTCTTTGGTTAGGTTTATTCCTAGCTATCTTACTGTTTTGACTGAAATTGTAAATGGTATTGACTCCTTAATTTCTCTTTCTTCTGTCTTGTTGTTGGTGTATAGAAATGTAACTGATTTCTGTGCATGGATTTTATGTCCTGACAGTTTACTGAATTTCTTTATGAGTTCTAGTGGTTTTGGAGTGGAGTCTTTTGGGTTTTCCACATAAAGTATCATATCATCTGCAGAATCGGAGTTTGATTTCTTCTTTGCTGATTTGGATACCTTTTGTTTCTTTTTATTGTCTGATTGTTGAGGCTAGGACTTCTAGTACTATGTTGAGTAGCAGTGGTGATAGTGGACATCCCTTCTTTTTTCCTGACCTTAGGAGGAAAGCTCTCAGTTTTTCCCCATTGAGAATGACACTTGCTATGGGTTTTTCATAGATGGCTTTTATGATATTGAGGAATGCACCCTCTATCCCTATACCATGAGAAGTTTTTTTAAAATATTTTATTTATTTATTTGTCAGAGAGAAGGGGAGAGAGAGAGAGCACACAAGCAGGCAGAGGCAGAGAAAGAAGCACACTCCCTGCCGAGCAAGGAGCCCATGCAGGACTTGATCCCAGGACTCTGGGATCATGACCCAAGCTGAAGGCAGCAGCTTAACCCACTAAGCCACCCAGACATTCCCCGTGAGCAGTTTGATCAAGAAAGGATGGAACTAGAGCGTATCATGCTTAGCGAAATAAGTCAAGCGGAGAAAGACAAATATCATATGATCTCCCTGATATGAGGAAGTGGTGATGCAACATGGGGGCTTAAGTGGGTAGGAGAAGAATCCATGAAACAAGATGGGATAGGGAGGGAGACAAACCATAAGTGACTCTTAATCTCACGAAACAAACTGTGGGTTGCTGGGGGGAGGGGGGTTGGGAGAAGGGGGGTAGGGTTATGGACATTGGGGAGGGTATGTGCTTTTGGGTAAATTGGAAGGGGAGATGAACCATGAGAGACTATGGACTCTGAAAAACAATCTGAGGGGTTTGAAGTGGCGGGGGGGTGGGAGGTTGGGGTACCAGGTGGTGGGTATTATAGAGGGCACGGATTGCATGGAGCACTGGGTGTGGTGAAAAAATAATGAATACTGTTTTTCTGAAAATAAATAAATTGGAAAAAAAATCATAAAAAAAAATGTAAACTTCGGAAAGAATAAAATACGCACGAGAAACAAAAAAAAAATAAAGGAAACAAAGGAACAGTCAAAAAAAAAAAAAGAAAGGGTACTGTACTTTGTCAAATGCTTTCTCTGCATCTATTGAGAGTATCACATGTTTTTTTTATTGTGTTAGATTTGTTGTTACTGTTATTGTTAGACACCATAAAATATATCATTAGTTTTTGATGCAGAGTTCCAAGTTTCATTGTTTATTCTTTCTTTAATTAATGTATTGTATCACATTGATTAATTTGCAGATATTGAACCAACCCTGCAGCCCAGGAATAAATCCTACTTGTTCATGGTGAATAATCCTTTTAATGTACTGTTGGATCCTACTGGTTAGTAATTTGGTACGAATTTTTGCATCCACGTTCATCAGGGATATTGACCTGTAATTCTCCTTTTTGATGGGGTCATTGTCTGGTTTTGGGATCAAGGTAATTCTGGCCTCAAAGAATGTGTTTGAAAGTTTTCCTTCCATTTCTATTTTTTGAAGCAGCTTCAGTAGAATAGGTATTATTTCTCCCTTAAATGATTGGTAGAATTCCCTTGGGAAGTCATCTAGCCCTGGACTCTTGATTTTGGGGGGAAGTTATTGATTACTACTTCAATTTCCTTGCTGGTTATTGGTCTGTTCAGATTTTTTACCTCTTCCTATTTCAGTCTTTGTAGTTTATAAGTTTCTGGGAATGCATCTGTTTCTTCCAGATTGCCTAATTTGTTGGCATATAGTTGCTCATAATATGTTCTTACAATTGTTTGTATTTTCTTAGTGTTGGTCATGATTTTTATCATTCATGATTTTATTAATTTGAGTCCTTTGTGATAAGACTGGCCAAGATTTTTATTGATCTTCTTACTTCTTTTAAAGAACCAGCTTCTAGTTTTGTTGATCTGTTCTACTGTTCTTCTAGTTTCTAGTTCATTGATTTCTGCTCTAATCTTTATTATTTCCTCTCTCCTGCTTATTTTAGGCTTTGTGTTCTTTTTCCAGCTCCTTTAGGTATACAGATTGCTTGTGTAGTTGAGATTTTCCTAAATTTTGGAGAAAGCCTTGTACTGCAATGTACTTCCCTCTTAGAACCACCTTTGCTGTATCCCAAAGGTTTTGAACAATTGTGTTTTCATTTTTATTAGTTTCCATGAATTTTTAAAATACTTCTTCAGTTTCCTGGTTGACCCATTCATTCATCAGTAGGATGCTCTTTTAACCTCCATGTGCTTGAATTCCTTTCAATTTTCCTTTTGTCATTGAGTTCAAATTTCCAAGCATAGAGGTCTGAAAATTTGGAGGGAATAATCCCAGTCTTTTGGTACCAGTTGAGACTTGATTTTGTGATCTAGGATGTGATTTATTCTGGACAATGTTCCATCTACACTTGAGAAGAATGCATGTAGTCTTTTACTTTTTTTTCACATCTTGCTAGTAACTTCATAACTGCTATCTTAAATTCCAGCTCTGACATTTTACTTATATCAATTAAATCTGTGGCAGAGAGTGTTACCTCTGGTTATTCCTTTTGTTGTGAATTCCTCCTTCTAGTCATTTTGTCCAGAAAAGAATTGATGAGTGAAGGAACACTATCAATAATATCAACCATGACCCAAATGAAATACGCACTAAACATAACTGAAGACCTCAGATACCAGAAAAGAAAAGCAAGAAAAAAAAAGAAAAGAAAAAAGAAAAAAGGGGAGGAAAGGAAAAAAGTGGGGAGAGAGAGAATAAAATCTCACATGGTGTAAAAACCAGTGTGATCCACATAGTCCTGAATGTATTTTGGTCTGTGTGTTAGAAGACAGTAAATCCCAAAACCATAAGGAAAGCAAAACACACACACATATATATACACAAAAATATAAAATTGAATAGAGAGAAAGGAAGCCAATAATGAAGAATATACCTATAATGTAAATGTAAAAAATGAAATTTTTAAAGAAAGAGTTAAAAACAAAGAGTTGATAAAAAATTAAAAAAAACAGAAGGGAAAAAAAAACAGAAATGGAAAAATTTAACTGAAAAATAGATAAATCATGAGAAAACCCCTCAAATTCTATATACTATTTTCCCCTGGCATTGGAATTTAAGTCTTCTGTGGTCTGTAATCTTGTTGTTCACATGTTCTTCTAGTTGGTTTTCTTGGGGAGGGAACCTGTTGTGCTGATTCGCAGGTGTCTTTACCTAAGCGGAGTTGCATGTCCCTTTCCAGTGGGCTGGGCTCAGTATATGCTGCTTTTGGTTGCTCTGTGTGGTTTTTGTTCCCTGAAGACTTTCTGCACCTCTTTAGTGGATCAAAATAGAAATGAACAGCCTGAGTATCCACCCCAGTTGCTGAAGGATAAAGGTCCCCTCTGTTTGGTAAACCACAGGGAAAAACAGTCTTCAGTGTTGTGTGTGCCTAACTGCAGACTTCTGCAGTGCATGCCTGCACTTCTTCTCCCTGGAAAGGTGGAAGGCTCCTCGATTCTGTACTTTGTAGGGCCTTGGCATAAAGCGTTGTTTCCTGATCATGCATGCATCCACTCCACCCTTTCTGGGGGAAAGTAGAAAGTCACCCATTACTGTCATTTACAGGGCTCCCACCCTGAAAGCTGTTGCCAAGTCATGGGTGCACCCACTCCACTCCTCCTAGGGGAAGGCAGATGGTCGCCATGCAGAAAGCAGTCATCTGATCAGGCCAAGGCTCATGGTTTATGGTGAACCAAACTGAAAGCTACCTTCCAGCCTTGCTGACCATAACCAGTTTCCCCATTATAATGCCTGGGAACTCTACCTGCTCAGACACCCCCATTCTTTCTGTGACACCTGAGATCCTGTGACCTGAGACCACACTGTGTGCCATACAGAATTTTGCCATTTCACCACCTGACCACCTTTCAAGCAGGGATGTCTCTTACTGGAGCAGATTTCTAAGGGTTCTGATTTTGCACTCCGGGTCTATATCACTTTCCAGCAGCTGACTTACTGAAGCTCCCTCACCCCATCATTTATCTTCCAATATATCCCTTCAGAATCACTTCTCCACATGTCCTACTTGCAAGAAGTGTTCACTTTTCTACTTGTAGAGTTCCAGATATTCCTTTCCTACATCTCAGGTTGAATTCATGGGTATTCAGAATTATTTGATAATTATTTAGCTAAATTCAAGGGACCAGATGAAACGAGGTCCTCTACTCTTCTGCCATCTTCCCTTTTATTTCCTCAAATAAGTTTTCTGTTCCTCTCTCTCTCTCTTCTTCTGGGACCCCTATAATGTGAATATTAGTAAGCCTGATCTTGTCCCAGAGGCCCTTTAACCTATCCTCATTTTTAAATTCTTTTTCCTTTTTACTGTTCAGCTTGGATGCTATACCTCGTCTTCCAGGTCACTGATACATTCCTTACATCCCCTAATCTACTACTGATTCCCTATTTTAAGATTTATTTATTTGAGAGCTCACACAGGAGCTGGGGGTCAGAGGGAAAGGGAGAAGCAGACTCCTTGCCTGAGCATGGAGCCACACTTGGGGATCAATTCCAGGGCCCTGAGATCATGAACTGAGCTGAAGGCAGATGCTTAACCAACAGGGCCAAAAGATACACTCTAGTGTATCTTTTATTTCAGTTTTTGTATTCTTCAACTCTGAATTCTTTTCTGTGTTTTCTATGGCTTTGTTCAAGTCCTCTCTGAGTTCATCCACTCTTCTTTCAAGTCTGATGAGCATTATTATGACCATTACTTGAAACTCTTTTTCAGGTAGATTGCTTATCTCTATCATTTAATTCTTTTTCTGAAGTTTTATCATATTCTTTCATTTGTAGCATAGTCCTCTGTCTCATTTTGTTTGACTGTGCTTGTTTCTGTGAATCAAGCAAAAGAGCCACCTCTCCAAGTTTTGAAGGAATGTTGTCTGTGTAGACTGCATGTGCCTGGTAACCTTGGCTGGCTGGAGCTGAACAGGAGGTGGTTGGAGGTTTCAGAGCACTTTGTGCCATCTCACCAGGGTGAGATGACTGGAGCTGAGTCCTAAGTCAAAAAGTTGCAGGAGCTCTACACCAGAGTCACCCAGGCAAGACAGCTGGAGATGGGAGTAAGCATAGGCCAGGTACTCCTGTGAGGCTGCATGGAGCCATGCTGGCAGAATATCTGGAACTAGTATGGGGTCTGATAGGCGTTCCAAGGTACTCCATACTTGGGCCACCTGGGCAAAACAGGTGAAACTGAAGCAAGCATGGCCCAGGTGGTACTGGGACACTCCAGGTTGGTGCCACCCTGGCAATTTGGCTAGAGTTGGGTAGCACAGGCTGAACCCTCCACACAGGGGATGCTCTAATGGGACCATTGCCACTGAAGTGGGCATGGACCAGTGGGCCTCAGGTTGCTCCATGCCAGAGCCATCATGGTGGGATGGCTGGAGCTAGGAAGAGCATGGGCAGGCAGGCCTCTTAGGAGGCATGGCTGGAATCACTGTGGGCTAGCAGCCAGGGTTCACTGAAGTGGTGGGCCAGCAAAATACCTGGGCCCTGCACCCATCTCCCATCTGTGTTACCAAGACAGAGAGGAAACATCAACAATGGTGCATGCCAATGCCTCCAATCCCAGAGAGAATTCCAGAAGTTACCCCCCAACATTGGTGGACCATCTGGTGTTAGTAAATGGGTTTTCTTACTTATAGTCTAGTGGCCCTCTAAACCACTGTTTTTTGTTTGTTTGGCAGGTTTGTTTTGTTGCACATCAGGCAAATCTGCATGTGAGTCACTCAATGTTGTCTCTTCCTATCATAGTTCACAGCATCAGGAGTGGGGTCCCCAACATTACTGTCTCCATTTCTCCTGCCATTTTCTATGTGGTCCCACTGTCCTTCATTGTGCAGAAGCTGTTCCAACAACCCTCAGTTGCTTCTTCAGGAAGTATTCTTCCATGGGTAGGTATAGATTCAGTGTGTCCATGGGAAAAGGTGATTTCAGGATCGACCTAGGCTGCCACCTAGGACTCCTCCTCCTGTAATAGCATTATAAAGTTTTTAAAGTATTATAAAAACATTTTAAAGTATTGTCTTCCAATCCAAACATCTGGGTCATTTATGGTTCTATGCTGGTGACAATCCTTCTCTTGATTATGGGTGAGAGTTCCTGCTTCTTTAGATGTTAGGTATACTGGTTTTCAAATTTTACATTGTATGCTGAATATTAAAGAACAGAGACCACCAAAGGAAACTAAGAAGTAGACCCATTTCTCAGAAAGGTCACACCTTTTCCTGTCAGGCAGCTATTTGCAGGTCTGACCTCTTCACTAAATCAGATTTTTGAATAGTTTCAAGTCCCCCAGGGAGATGAAGGAGAGGCTGGGGAGGGAAAGAACTAATGTCTGTTGTGCTTCGTGATCTGTTCAGTGTCACTCTGTACCCTCCACATATATCCCTTTGTGAGATTAAAAAAAAAAAAAAGTAGTATGTCGACTTTCAATTTTTCACAGCCTCAGCCTAGTAAAATGGTCCATGGGATAAACAGCTGACATGTGTATCTAAAACTCAGATTGATCACATAAATGCCACAGCATTCTGAAGTTTTGATTTTGATTAACATTGACAGGATTGCTGTGTGCTGATTTTTTTTTTTAACTGAACACTGTGATTATGGGGTTTTGTAACTTAGCAGAACTCTTACTGGTAGAAAAACTAGACCTAAATTATGTGCAACTTTTTGGAAAGTTTAAACTGATAATCAAACTAGTCACAGAAATAACAGTTCCTTTGTAAAGTTGTACAGAAAGTTATAGAGATTATATTGTGATGCTGGAACACAGAGTGAGACCCCTGTCCTGTGACAGCAACTCACAGTAGTTCTGCCTGTTTGGGGGGCATTACAGACACTTGGCCAGTTTGAGCTGTTGCCACTCAAAAGTTCATGACTGCAGATATCCACAGTGTCTTCCTCTCCATAAACTCGAAGCCTAAAATGGAAACTCTTTGTGGCGGATAATTGGGTTTTGACACC
Organism: Neogale vison; assembly: GCF_020171115.1. Taxonomy (NCBI): domain Eukaryota; kingdom Metazoa; phylum Chordata; class Mammalia; order Carnivora; family Mustelidae; genus Neogale; species Neogale vison. The sequence goes on along the minus strand of NC_058097.1, from coordinate 37,382,076 downwards.
GTGAAAAGGCCCAGTGCTCCTAGACCACATGACCAACACCTCTTTCCCACAGCCATCTTACTGATTTGCAACTTGGGCTCCAGTAGTGGAATCTGTTTTCCTTGTAACCAAGACCTAAAGAAGAGGAAAGCCATGTATCTTATAAATGGCCTTCTGTTTCCTGGGTAATACCTTTCAGAGTCATGTTCTGCAGAGATTGCCTTTCACTTATGAAGTACTCAAATATCTTGAAATGGAAGTCTGTCCCCTACTTTGGGATTCAAATAGAACAAAAACCAGGTTTCTTTGCTTTCTGACCTTGCCCTAATTCCAGTTTGGGTGATTTTATATTAGCTCCTTTCTCCCACCCACTTTCCCATACTTTGGCCCAGAATGGACTCATACATATGTTAACACATAGCTCTTAGGCCTGGAGTTGATGGCTGCTTCCCCAACATTGAGCACAGGAGAGGGGGAGTGTGAGCTGCATGCACACATGCTCCACGAAGCTGCAGAGATTCCCCTGCAAATCCTTCAAATGACTCAGCAATTACCCTTTGAATCCAGTGAAGGGAATCTCTTAGGACCCCAAAGAGCCTCCTCTTCATTCAGACATTCCATCATGAAAAGCAAAAAACCAAGATTGCGTCAGTGGGTTTAGCTGAGAAGGAAACTTCTTCAGGGAACCGGAAGAATCTATAATGTTGCACTTTAGACATCTGGGATCAAGGTGCCCTTGAAGAGTCACTTTTGGATTTTGGAAGACTGAAAAGTCTGGATTTCAAAAACGGTATTTGGCTACCCATGCTAAGTGTTGTAATCCCTGCTGCTTGGAATTCTAAGGTTGACCTGAAATTGACTTAGAGCTCAGTGCTGTCTCTTGACCAAAGGGGCTGTTAGGTCATCCTCCATGAGCATCAGCTCTTTGACTCTTGTAGCCAGAACACCCCATCGCCTAGCTGGAAAGGGGTTTTCTGGCAGGAATGTCCAGTGTTAGAATTGGAATCTTACTGCTCTCTCTCTTCACTTTCTGTCACACAGTGAATCTCCTACAGCACTATTAAGCCTGAGGAATGACTGCTGGGGCCACTGTGTCTAGGTCCCCCCACCACCAACACTCCAAGCTCCTTTGTCAATCAATATGCCACGTTTGGACCAGCCTACAGATCAAGGGGCGAGAGACATTCTTAAACCTGAGTCTCAGGGATGTGCCAGTTTTGAGATTTCAGATAATGATGGCTGTCCTGTCCAAGTGTGTCACCAGGCTCTGCTTTAACAAAGGCATCACTTCACTCTATGCCATGTTTGTTTATTCAATAAAGCAGGTTCCAACTTTCATAGATATCCACTTATTTAGTAGTATTTGAGGCTTAATTTTTTAAGTATGAAACTTTTGGGTACTCAATCTAACAGCCTGTCTTAAAGCAGCAATGAAATGAAACCTGTTCAAAGAGAGCAAAATATGAACTGTAGAACTTAAAAGCATATGAGTATTTACTGTAGAATTCTTTCCATTTTTCTGCACCTTTGAAATCTTTCACAAGTTGTTGAGGGGGAAGGGGATGATCATTTCAATGATGCTCCTGAACTGTGACTTCCCATGGAAGTTTCACAGAGCCACTAGTGGGAAAACACATGTGTATCCATGTCTGAAAATTTATCATTTATAGCTGTTAAATGAAAAAAAAATTAAGAAAGTCTTATTTTCTCTAAAAAAAATTTTAGAAAATAGACAAAAAGAAAAAAAATCTCTTCATAAGCTCACTTAGGCTGCTATTAAAAACTTCCTATATAGTAGTATGTCTTTCTAATCCTTTTATGTATACATTTAGTTTTGTGTTAATATTTTGTAATCTTTTAAAAAATTATAATTTGGGATTCCTGGGTGGATCAGTTGGTTAAGCATCTGCTTCTGGCTCAGGTCATGATCCCAGCATTCTGGGATCAAGTCCCACACTGGGCTCCTTGCTCAGTGGGGAACCTGCTTCTTCCTCTGCCTGCCACTCCCCCTGCTTGTATGTACTCTCTCTGAGAAATAAATAAAGTATTTAAAAAATTATAATTCAAGTGGCTATGTGGTGTTCTATCACATTAAGTTCTACAAATGCATCATACTATAGTTCCCAAAACTAATTACTGAACAAAATCACATAGGAACATTTTTTAAAAAAATACTGATTCTTGGGACTCACGTACTAAATAAGAATCTCCAGGAAGACTGAGGAATCTGAATTTTTGAAGTTCATCCTGTGATTTCAATGCACTTAATTAACCAATTAACCTACTTAATTAATTAACACATACTTCATTTACTTAATCCACTACTATTTAGTATCAGGTGGTTTCCAAGTTTTTGCTATTATAAATAACGATCACAATAATACTGATATCGGTAAGGACAAGTGCCAGTCTGCATACACAGACATCTGCTTCCTGAGGACAATACAGTGGTTTGTTTGCTTTTTAAAAAACAATTTAGTGATCAGGGAGTTACAAAATAACTGCACTTCTCAGTGCTTACCCCACCACAAGCAGGGAACTCCATGGAAGACTGGCAGTCCTCCAAGCTGACTTGGACGCCTTCAGAAAGGTCAGCTGGGACATAAAGAGTTTTAACAACCTTAAAAAAAGCAGCTCTCAAGAAGGGAGAGGTCTGCCTTCTTCCTTGTCACCATAATCACAAAGATCCTCTTAAAGGGCCCCCTTGTGACTACAGCACTGAAGTTGGCTCTTATTATCTTCTGTTGTCTCATGCTGCTCTTTTGAAGTTCACTTTTGGTAGTTCACATGGTATGGATCCCCAATAGCAGTTTCTCAAGCTTAGTCCCATAGACTAACTATTCTCAGGCATCTACAGGCACAATACATTTAAATCTGCAGTGTGTAATTCCACTTCGATGTTAATATACACACAGGGTTCACGTTCACCAGGACAAGCCACATGATAGCCACTGAATTCCAGAGCCTGCAGTCCTACGTTGAAGATCAAAATGGCTCAAGGTCACCAACCCAAAACAATTAAATCAATGTTTCCCAAACTAGGATCTGTGGACATAAAACCTCAGGGTTCCTAGAGAATTTCTGCTCCCTTAAAAGGACTTTATACCTTACTGGAAGTTTGACCCGCTGACTTAAAGTGGACGGGCTATACTGCTCTCCTGACCCGCACTCCGCAGAAATGAAAGCTGCACCGTGCTTAACACCAGGTCACTTCGGAGACGTCTGCACTGGCCTCCCAGCCGCAATTCTTGACCCTTCCCCAGAACAATGGGCATCAGATACTTGCCTTTTGACTTCCTGACAGAAACTAACATTCTGGGTCTCAAGAAAACGTTCAGACTATCAGACCCAACCCACTCAGAGTGCTGGGAAAAGGGACGCTGGAGATGGGAAGTGCCTTAAGCGAGGTCACACAGCTAGTTTAGCAGCAGGACAAAACTAGAGCCTAAGCCGTCCATGCCAACTTCAGGGCCTCGTCTACTCTGTAGTGACGGCTGATGAGCGACCCCCATGGACATCATTCCCACCATCCTTGTCCCACTTCCGTAGTCCCCTGATACCCAAAGTCCCCGGAGTCCTCTTCGGGTCGGCTGGCCCCACTCTACTCCAGCTCTTCACAAGCAGTCCACACGCCCGAACCACAGCCCTGGGGTTTCTGGCCTTCCCCCGCCTACAGTACACGGGAGCTGAGAAAGCCTCACGAAGGAGACACCAAGACTAGCCGTGCCCGCGGTGTAGCGGAGCCTCCACCCGGCGCATGGGCCACCGTAGGTCGACGCGCGTCAGTGACGTCACAGACGACGCCACCTGCGAGCCCGCGCGCCTGCGACTCCAGGTGAGAGTTGCAGCGTTTCAGTCTGGCGACTTAGCGTAGCGCACGAGCTCGGGCACATTACCTCCCTCCAGCCCCAACTTTAATGAGAGAAGTTTTGATGGCCGAGGGCTGCTGAGAAAAGTGAAGAGAGGTAAAGAGTGAGGGTCGCCCGCAGGAAACGTCATCGGAACGCACCGGAAGCGGCCCGAGGATGAAGAGTAAGCGAGGTTGATGGCCTGTGAGCCGGGGAGGGCTGGGATGTAAAGGGTCGGGAACTTGGTGCTTGTAGGTGGACCGGTTCGCAGCGGAGACCGACTGAAACTGCTAGGGAATTGTCCCGCCTTACATAAGGGAAACCGAGGCCCAGAGTCCCCGTTGGCCTGGCGCAGTCTCTGGGCTGAAGATTGATGTCAGAGCTGGCGGCAGGTCCCCGTGAGGCCCGCTCAGTGTGCTAAAGGAGGGCCGAGGGCCTTGGGCCGACTTGGCCGCTGCCTGCCACCTGCTGACGGTGGTAAAGGCCCCAATCCTCTCTACGACCTGGTTTCCTCTTCTGTGAAGTGCTGATGGTGGTTCCTGCCCTGGCAGCTGTTCTGTGAATGACCCTTCTCTGGTGGAAAGTGATGTGGAAAACAAAGGCAGAGGAAAAATTATTAAATTTCCTCACTAACTGCAGCCCATTGTCAAGTCCTTGAAACAGGGAGAGTAGCCTTACTCTAGGGACTCAACTGCCTTGATGTTGACATTTTGCTAAGGGCATAAAGCAGTGCTAGCCCCACCCCATCCCAGTATCCTATAAATCTACTTTAACATCTAAAAATTCTTTTGGATGGGGTGCCTATGTGGTTCAGTGGGTTAAATCCCTGCCTTCGGGTGGTGTCCTGATCCCAGGGTCCTGGGATCAAGCCTCTCCTCAGGCTCTCTGCTCAGCGGGGAGCCTGCTTCCTCTTCTCACTCTGCCTGCCTCTCTGCCTACTTGTGATCTCTATCTGTCAAATGAATGAATGAAATCTTTAAAAAAAAAATTCTTTTGGAAACTTCCTTTATTTTAAGCGCCCGAAAATCTGTAGGCAATCATCTCCCAAGCATATGGACCACTGATTAACTTCTGAAGGGCCTCATGACTCAGGTTTTATTAGATAGTAATAAATGACACTTTTTTAAAAATTTCTTTTCAGTGTTCTAGAATTCATTGTTTATGCTTCAAACCCAGTGCTCCATGCAATACGTGCCCTCCACAATACCCACCACCAGGCTTACTCAACCCCTGACCTCCCCTCCCCTCCAAACCCCTTAGTTTGTTTCTGAGTCCACAGTATCTCATGGTTTGTCTCCCCCTCCAATTTCCCCCAACTCACTTCTCCTCTCCATCTCCTCATGTCCTCCATGTTATTTTTAACAATAGCTAGCCCTCTCATGGCCCTGGAAACCTTGCTTCCAAAATTCCACCATCCCTAACCCTGTCTCAACCTGAAAGTATATAAAGGGCCACTCTTCATGACCCTGGTCCAGCTCTTTCTTCCCATGGGTTGTGTCCCCGAGCTTAAATAAAACCACCTTTTTGTACAAAAGAGGTTTCAAGAATTCTTTTTTAGCTGTCAGCTTCAAACCCTAATATCATTACTACGTCCTGATCTGAGCATGCTGAAGAATGGTATCATAACCCAGGACCTTGGGAGTTGAGCAGAAAATAGCTGTGTCAAGGAAGGGAGCAATCCCTCAGGGCAGTTGTAAGCAGGGGAGTATAGACACCATTAAAACTGGTCTTTGGACCACTACGTTCATCTCCACCTCTGCCACTCCCTATCTGTGATCCAGTTATGGGTCTCAGCATATCTGAGCTTCAGCTTTCTCATGTGCATTATAGGAATAATGTCTACTTTAAAGGATTGTTCAGAAAATATAACGAGATAAAATGTGTAGCTTCTAGCCAGGTGCATGACAAATAATGAGTGCTCAGTAACTTTTAGATGTGGTTTATTCCAGAAAAGACTTTCAAGTCTAATCGAAGCACCTGTGACTGCTGAAGCAAAGTCATTCTGGGGTTGCTCTTTAGAAACAGGTTTTAACGCCATTCGTGCATTTGAAGCAAAACAAGACTCTGTACATTATATAATATAATATACTGTGTATATTGTATAATATAAGTGCTTTGGTTTTCTTGTCCAGATGTACTCCAGGAAGCCCAACGGAGCTGGGGTGGAATTTATAGAGTGTTGTGTGAATCAGATTTTGTAGTCTCTTGGACGTGAAACCAGGCCTTTCTGTTCTATGTCTTGCATTTACACCCATACTGTGTTCCCAAAGCCATGTTTTTCTTTATCAGAAAATTAAGTAGAAGCAGGAGTGTGGAAGTTTTTAAGGTTGAAACCACATAGATCAATATATATTTTGAGCTTAAAGAAAGACCTGTGTTTCACCAGTGAAGGACACCATTGTTGTATGAAACACCCAATTGCTTTTTTTTTTAAATTTCTTTTCAGCGTAACAGTATTCATTATTTTTGCACCACACCCAGTGCTCCCTGCAATACGTGCCCTCCCTAACACCCACCACCTTGTTCCCCCAACCTCCCACCCCCCCGCCCCTTCAAGTCCCTCAGGTGGTTTTTCAGAGTCCATAGTCTCTCATGGTTCACCTCCCCTTCCAATTTCCCCCAACTCCCTTCTCCTCTCCATCTTCCCATGTCTTCCATATTATTTGTTATGCTCCACAAATAAGTGAAACCATATGATAATGGACTCTCTCTGCTTGACTTATTTCACTCAGCATAATCTCTTCCAGTCCCGTCCATGTTGCTACAAAAGTTGGGTATTCATCCTTTTTGATGGAAGCATAATACTCCATAGTGTATATGGACCACATCTTCCTTATCCATTCGTCCATTGAAGGGCATCTTGGTTCTTTCCACAGTTTGGCGACCATGGCCATTGCTGCTATAAACATTGGGGTACAGATGGCCCTTCTTTTCACTACATCTGTATCTTTGGGGTAAATACCCAGTAGTGCAACGGCAGGGTCATAGGGAAGCTCTATTTTTAATTTGTTGAGGAATCTCCACACTGTTCTCCAAAGAGGCTGCACCAACTTGCATTCCCACCAACAGTAAAAGAGGGTTCCTCTTTCTCCACATCCTCTCTAACACATGTTGTTTCCTGTCTTGCTAATTTTGGCCATTCTAACTGGTGTAAGGTGGTATCTCAATGTGGTTTTGATTTTAATCTCCCTAATGGCTAGTGATGATGAACATTTCTTCATGTGTCTGAGAGCCATTTATATGTCTTCATGGGACAAGTGTCTGTTCATATCTTCTGCCCATTTTTGATATGATTATCTGTTTTGTGTGTGTTGAGTTTGAGGAGTTCTTTATAGATCCTGGATATCAACCTTTTGTCTGCACTGTCCTTTGCAAATATCATCTCCCATTCCGTGGGTTGCCTCTTTGTTTTGTTGACTGTTTCCTTTGCTGTGCAGAGGCTTTTGATCTTGATGAAGTCCCAAAAGTTCATTTTCGCTTTTGTTTCCTTTGCCTTTGGAGACGTATCTTGAAAGAAGTTGCTGTGGCTGATATTGAAGAGGTTACTGCCTATGTTCTCCTCTAAGATTCTGATGGATTCCTGTCTCACGTTGAGATCTTTTATACATTTTAAGTTTATCTTTTTGTACGGTGTAAGAGAATGGTCGCTTTTCATTCTTCTACGTATAGCCGTCCAGTTTTCCCAGCACCACTTATTGAAAAGACTGTCTTTTTTTCACTGTATATTTTTTCCTGTTTTGTCGAAGATTATTTGCCCATAAAGTTGAGGGTCCATATCTGGGCTCTCTACGCTGTTCCACTGGTCTATGTGTCTGTTTTTATGCCAGTACCATGCTGTCTTGGTGATCACAGCTTTGTAGTAAAACTTGAAATCAGGTAACATAATGCCTGCAGTTTTATTTTTGTTTTTCAACATTTCCTTAGCAATTTGGGGTCTCTTCTGATTCCATACAGATTTTAGGATTATTTGCTCCAGCTCTTTGAAAAATACCGGTGGAATTTTGATCAGAATGGCATTAAAAGTATAGATTGCTCTAGGCAGTATAGACATTTTAACAATATTTGTTCTTCTGATCCAAAAGCATGGAATGGTCTTCCAACTTTTTGTGTCTTCTTCAATTTCTTTTATGAGTGTTCTGTAGTTCTTCGAGTACAGATCCTTTACCTCTTCGGCTAGGTTTATTCCCAGGTATCTTATGACACACACCAATTTCATGGACATAAATATGTGAAAAATCTTTTAAACATCTTACAGTGAACAGAATGTAATATTTCCAAAATCTGCATGCAGGGAATCGCTATCATATAACTTTTAATAAATAAATATTTATTTATTTATTTAATTGAGAGAGAGCACACTCAGTCAGGAGGGGAAGAGGGAAACAGAGTGATTATCAAGCAGACTCACCTGGAATGCAGAACCAGACACAGGGCTCAATCCCAGGATCCTGAGATCATGACCTCTGAGAAATCAGAGTTGAACACTCAACTGACTGATCCACCCAGGCACCCAGAGAAGCACTGTTTGAAAGCACACTCTTGTAACTCCTAGGATGGGTGGCCACAGGGTAGAATAAGAGGCATCCAAGAAAGCTTCGAAACCTCTGCTCTCTGTAGCAGCCCTGTCTTCTATGTCTAAATAACCATAGTTAGTTTCATAGTTAGAAAAGTCATGAGTCTTATAGTCATGCCCAACCTGAATTATCATTTCTTATTCATTTGAATCCCCCAGGTGTTATCTACCATGCCTTTTCTCAGAAAGAGGCCAAAGAGTTCAACGTTCAGATACAGTGCATGGCAGGAAGTCTGGGAGCAGCAGAGGTGATGACAAGGATGGCTTGATCCCCTCACACTGCTTTAGATGTCCTTCCCATGTCTTACTCCTCATCCTTCCAGTAGATGTGTTGGGCTCCGTTGAAATCTGCTGGTCTGACAGCCTATTTCCAGATGCTGGCCTATTTCTCCCTTGTTTGATTAACTGAAACCTCTTGATCCTGTGTCCTCTCCCACTGTGTAGGGGACACTGGCTATGCCCACATCATCATCCCTTCACCACCCGCTTCTCCATAAGGGAGAGCGTAATTATTGACACATTAGCTTCCCAGGGTTTACCGCCCACTTAGTGCAGCAGGGGGTCAGGAAATCCCCAGCCAAGAGGCAGGACCTGCATAGACACTGCCTGGGCTGTGGCCGACCTAGGACGCAGGCAGCCAAATGAGGAGTAGACCAGTGGAACTCCCCACATGAGAGGCAGTGACATTTGGAGTTCTCTCAGGAATTTCACACTATTAGGGAAGTTCTTTTGCCCACATGTCCTAGGAGTCTGCTGAGTCACGGTCAAGTGCCGTTGTGCTCCTGGGAGAGAGTGAGCCCAGGAGGCTGAGATGCATTGGTACTTCCTTCCCCCAAGTGCTTCAGGAGCGGACTTAGTGAGTAGCCATGACACATCCATGGGGTCAAACCCAAGTAAAGGGGATTGCCACATGGGCACCATGTCATTCCTGCCCCCCAAGGTGTGGCCCACCCTGGGGCACCAGGTGGTACTGTTTTCAAAGTGTTCAGATAATTCCTTTGAGACCATAGCTTGCCTTCATCTGGTTGTGACTGAATAAATATTGTTAGCATACATTTCTCGAGCTTTCCACCCTGCCAAGGATCAGAGAAGTCTTTTCTTCCTAATGTTAAGGGATTTGGGCTTTTTTCTTTGTAATCCCTTCACAATAACCTCAGAGATGTATAGTAGGAAGTTGAATTTTGACGTGGCTGTTTTGTGCAGCGTCTGAATTATTTGAGGGTGACTTTCACATCTGGACAGCTGCAGGGAGCTCACCTTCAGCAGATGAGAGGCTGTGTGGGGCTCAGTTGGGAGACAGGTGGGTCAGGGAAGGCATCTCACCTGCAATGTCTAGGAGGGCCTGGGGTCTGGGGCTGCCCCCACCAGAACAGTGGGTGCTGTGCCGCCCTGACCCCATGCAGCTTCCAGGAGTCCAGCAGGCCGAGACCTTCGTGAGGGCTTTCCTGAAGCACAACAGGCCACACATGAGCCAGCAAGCCCGCGAGGAACAGCTGCAATGCAAGGCTGTGGTCCTGGAGTACGCCACTTGCCAGAAGCACAAGGAGAAGAGAAAGAAATCCAAGGGCCTCTCTGCCAGGCAGAGGAGGGAGCTGCACCTCTTTGACATTAAGCCAGAGCAGCAGAGGTATGCCTTTCTCCCAAAGGCAGCTTCCTGTTCCTGGAGTGGGTGTGGCTTTGGGAGACCCAGTTTCCCTAAAGCTAAGGGAGCTTCTCCCACTGCCTCCACAAGGGGGCAGCCTCCCTTTACCAACTCAGGCTGGGTTTGCACTTGGCTTTCACAGCAAGGCACAGCCATGCTCTTGCTGTTTGACTGTCTGGCTCCTGTCCTAGCCTTAACTAATGAGCCCCCACCGGAAGTGAGTCTGTTACCCATGGCAACAGGCTGTTTGTTTTCGGCTTTCCCAGAGAGAGGAGAACTGATGAATCTTAGTATATACTCTTTACAGCTTTTACTAGCACTAGACAGAATCATCCCCTGGGTTTATTGCCAAAGAATATGCTACCCACGTGCTCCTCCCTCCAGCTGACACTGCATCCCTCCTTGGTCACGCTTCTGCACATGCTCGTCATCGGACAGTTTGTAGATCTCACTCCAAGAGCTGCGGCCAAATAGCCTTCTACAGACACGGTCAGTCACTGTGTCTGGGACCCCGCTTGCAAAGAGAGCTGCGCTGCGGGTGGAGGAAGGGGCCGCTGCCTGCCCAGGTTTCCCTCGCTGGTGTCTACACAGGTAGAACCCACTTTGAGTTTGAGCCTGAGGTTCTCCTTGGTCTGACCAACAGTTTGCTGGGGATAGGTTCCCCATGAGGCACCAGGACCCATAATAATGACCCCAGAGGAAAGCCTCTGAGGTCCTCTCACCTGGTCCCTCCCTGGCATCCCACCACTGGCCTACCTTTCAGACACACCTGGTCCCTTACGTGGGGACGTATTCGGCAGCCTGCAGCTCCTGTCTGCTCCCCTCAGGGTTGACTCCTGTAGCAGATGATCTCAGAGAGCAATGGTGAAGCAAGATATAAGTTTAGTTCGTGAAAAGCTGTCCAGATGAGCACATCCTGCCCCCTGGGCTGGTGTGGCAGAGACTTGGGCAGTGCTGCCCTGGGGCACCCGGCTGCTCCCATCTGTGCAGGGTGCCTCGTGGTGTGAGGGGTCTGCTGGAGCACCGGCCATCCAGGCTGCATGTAGCCAGCTGGAAGGGTGTACGGGCACCAGGAGAGTTCTAGCAGCAGAAACAGGTTCAGGAGGGAGACGCAGATGTCAGTCTCTTGGGTTATCTGCTGTGGAACTAGGATCTGTACCCAGTTCCCCATGACCTGGGGTAGGGGTCCTTGGCATCAGGCTGTGCTCTATGCCCTGTTGATGTCACAATCCCAAGCTCATGTCACTTAATTCTTTACTTCTTTCTACCTTAGCCACAGATAGTCTTTTTCCCCCCTACATAAACTCTGGAAGCAGTACATCTGGGACCTGTACGGTGGTCTCAAACCAGACACGTGAGTTACATGTGTGCAGTCCTGCCCTTTGGGGCAGAACCCAAGGCTTACGATGACTGTGAATGCAGCCTTCAGAGCCAGCTGGCTGCAGAAGTTCGTAGACCTGTGTGCCCCTTCAGAACTCTCGCTCATGGTGAACTCAGGCCTTCTGCTTACCTTCTAGGCAGCTGCACATGATTCAGACCAAGCTGTTGAAGGCAGATCTTCACGGGGCTCTCGTTTCAGGTACCTGAAACCAGGTACAAGCCCACGGTCCCCCGAACACCCACAGCATCACTCAGTGGCAGCGTGGCTCTGTGCCACAGGGCTAGACACACTCTTGTCACGTGGACGTTTCCAGATCACCAGCGTTGAGGGTGGGAGAGGACTAGCTACCTGAGCCAGTTCTGGCCACTTTCTGGATACATTCTATGGTCTTTGTGTGCCTTTCCACACAGGGACCCCTGCTGCTCTCGCAGGGGGCACAGCAGCTGCTGCACTTGTCCCCAGCCCTGAGCGGAGAGTCCCTTTCACCCATTTCCCCACAGTTCTTAGTCTCAGCTACGGACTCCCAGCTCCCAGTGTCATGTCCAGGGAAGACCTTCCCCTGAGCATCGTTATTCATCCAGCCGCCCCGCACACAGCTGCCCCCCTGTCCAGCAGGCATCCCAACGTTTCCATACCCAGAACAACTCCGGCCTCCTCACATCAGCCCCTGCCCTGGTGTTCCCAGCTCCGTTCACGGTACCAGTGTTTACTCGGGTGTTCACCCAAAACCTGGGCGGTAACACCTTTCTTCTTCCCTGATCCCTCAGCACCATCCATCCGCACATCCTAGCTCCCGAATCCAAGCCACCACCATTGCCCCTGGATTCCGGTAGAAGCTGCCTAGCCCTCTCCCTGCTGGCACATTGCTTCTCCCCAACTAGGCAGCCTGAGGGTATGTTTAAGGCCAAAACTCAGGCCATGTTTGTCTTCTGCTTCCTTACTGTGGTCTAAAAGGCCCCTCTGGCTCTATCGAGCACCAGGTCTAACCACATTGGCCTGCTTTCTGCTTCTCACACACTAGGCCCTACCTCAGGCCTTTGCCGTTGTTCCTTCCCTCTGCCCAGAGTTCTGTGTGTCACAGACTGATTGCTTCTCAGTATTCAGGTCCCTACTCACACGTCACTTCCCCCAAGGGCCTACCATCAAGAACAGTGAACCTTCTCCCCATGACCTTGTGTATTTTCTTCATAACAATTACTACGATCAGAAAATGCAGTCATACTATGGAGTACTGTGCCTCCATCAGAAAGGATGAATACCCAACTTTTGTAGCAACATGGACAGGACTGGAAGAGATTATGCTGAGTGAAATAAGTCAAGCAGAGAGAGTCAATTATCATATGGTTTCACTTATTTGTGGAGCATAACAAATAGCATGGAGGACAAGGGGAGTTAGAGAGGAGTAGGGAATTTGGGTAAATTGGAAGGGGAGGTGAACCATGAGAGACTATGGACTCTGAAAAACAATCTGAGGGGTTTGAAGGGGCGGGGGTGGGAGGTTGGGGGAACCAGGTGTTGGGTATTGGAGAGGGCACGGATTACATAGAGCACTGGGTGTGGTGCAAAAACAATGAATACTGTTATGCTGAAAATAAATAAAACATTTAAAAATTGTATTAACAAATATCATTGTATAACAAAAATTGTATTAATAAATAGCATTGTATAATGAAAAAAAAAATGCAGTCGTCTGATGTGGCACACATTCCCCTCCTACCATTAGAACATCAGCTCCTTGATAGCAGAACCGAGAACAGTCTTGTTCACCCTCGCGCCCGGCACTGACCTCAGACGGTGCCAGGTACATGGCAGGTGCTCGGTGACTTGTCTGCAGGCTACATGGGACATGGGTCAGGAGAGCCACGGGGCCGGCTGCCTGTGGTGGCAGTTCGCCACAGTCACTGCTTCACCGCCTGTAGCAAGATCCCATTCTGGCCAGAGTTTGGTGGGTCGCGGGAAGGATGTGATGCGCTGGTGTTCCTTCACATCCCATCGCTGAGACTTGGGCCCATCCCAGCAACCTGTAGATCTTGGTAGTGCTGGACACACATGTGACCTCTTGGCTCCAGAGTCCTTCCCAAGACCCACATGGCTGCAGACCCTCCAAAGGACATTTTGTCAGAACAGCCCAGAGGCTACAGAGCCATAGTCAAGGGATAGGGACCCCGGACTCTCATCCAGCTTGGTGCCTGTCCAGCTGAGGAGCCCCCCACTCCCCACCGCCCCCACCTAGCTGGTTGTGGCTGCCCAGCACCCCCGAGGTTGAGGCCTTGAATGCCCTTTTCCTTTGCAGTCATGAAATCCAAATGCCCGTCCTATGTGGGTGTTACAGGAATCCTCCTACAGGAAACAAAGCACATTTTCAAAATCCTCACCAAAGAAGACCGCCTGAAAGGTACGGAACTGTCTCAGGGTGTGTGGTCTGTGGCCTCCCTGGCTTTGTCGGCCCTTTCCTCGTGGCTTCAGTGGGTCCATTTGGTTTCTCTGGTCAGCACAGTTTGCAGATCCCCGCTGGTCCTGCATCTCATGCCTGCTGAGAGTTCCCCTGCTCTCACGGCTCTCCCCAGGGCCTAGCCAGCAGCCACAGCCAGATAGGACTGGGGGGAGGGCTTCTGGGCTGTGCTTCCAGATACAAGGGTCTGTTTCCATGACTGAGACCTTCCCCTGCCCCAACCTGCTGCCCTGCCCCAAGGAGTGGAGATAAGCAGACCCTGAGGGGAGCTAGCTTAGTGCTTATCCCTGGGGTTCCAGGATCTGGCCCTTTCCGGTAACCCTTTGGGTTCCAGGAAAGCAGGTGCAGCCTCCCCTGCTGGGTGTGCCAGAGCTCCTTGTTCTGGCAGATGAGCCTAAGCATCTGGGCTGTCCACATTTCCACACCCCTTACCAGCAGATCTGAGATTGCAAAACCACAGCGGGAGGTTTTTGTTCCTTGAATTTGGAGTTTGTTTTTTCTTGCTGCTTCCTTCTGTTTTCTTGTATGTTCTTGTCTCATTTTAGACCCCAGAAAGTGGTGTCTGGGTGTCCTCACTCACGGCATAAAGCCATGAGTCAGTCTGAAAACTATGCGGGAGACCTGTTTTTTGCACTTTTTCTGGGAGTTTGGTTTAGAGCATTTGACCCTAAAAATTAGTGTTGAGTTATATCCAAATCTGAATACATCAGTCTTAGGGCAGAAAAACGCCCTGTTGTCCTGGTGCTGCTGAGCTTTGTGGACTCTCTCTTCGTTACTAGCTTACGTTCTAATGTCTAATGTAGACATTTTAGGAAGGTCTTGTGCTTCAGCGTGAGCTTAACCGTCAGGATTTTTTTTTTTGCCTTGTCCTGTTTCTCCTGGTTGTTGTTTTTTTTTTTTTTTTCCCCAGTTATCCCCAAGCTAAGCTGTGTGTTTGCAGTAGAAATTGATGGCTTCATTTCCTACATTTATGGAAGCAAATTCCAGCTTTGGTCAAGTGAGCGATCTGCCAAGAAATTCAAAGCGAAGCGAACAGCTGACCTGTGAGCTCTCTGCTGCAGAGACGGCTGTTTGGGACCCCAAGGACGGGGACACTTTCATGCCCACCTTTCAGCGGAGACACGGCTGGGCTGGTTCTGCTTCTAGATCACCCCCAGCCCATTAACATCGGAGTTAAGAACAGTTCATCATCGGGGAAGAAATGTGCCTTACTGAGCAAAGTCAGGGAACGGAGGGGTCTCTGTTTCTAGGTGACAACGGGTGTGCATTGCTCCCGCGAGAGAAAATCCTGGCAGGATCGGCACAGGTTGACCTGACTGGTGGCATTCTTAGGTTTTTATTTCTCTTTTATCCTTTTCTTTGTTTCCTGAGTGTAATGAATCCATTGTTTATATAATAATAAAGTACATGTGTCAGTGATAAGGGGGTCCTGCTGAAGGACCGAGCCCATGGCCCAGCCTGGTTGGAAGGGAGGTGGGCTGGAGGCTGTCCCTGGTAGGCAGTCCCACTTCTGTAGTGTAGACAGCTGCCCTTAGGCGCCTGCTTCCCGAGGGCAGGGGCTTGGAGCATCTGACATGTTTAAGTCACGTCCCCTGTGGCACTCTTGGACCTAACTGCTGTTTCCGGAAAGCTGGAGAGTGAGCAGTGAAGTCGCAGAGGGCCTTTGGGCTCATTGGCTCTGGGAAGTAGTACGGGACCGGGGCCAGGATGCAGGATGCCAGGTAAGCTGGTGCTTGCAGTGGTCGTTCAGTACAGGGAGCTCCGACCTGCAGCGCCTTCTCATCGCCGTGGCTCTTAGGCTCCAGGGTCTGCCGAAGGGGATCAAGACCGCAGCTCACTCCATGTCCTGGGAGAGTCTGCAACAGGGTCCTCGCTGCGTGCTGCCGCCGGAAGCCTTGGCTCTTCAGTCTGACTCAGCCTGTGTGACGTGTGCCTACCAGGCATTAGGTGAGGCGCTCGTAGGCAGGCCCGAGTGGGGACAGGGCATGGGCAGGCCGGCTTCCACTGTGTGGCTGTCGGGAAGCCACATGGTTCAGAAGGACCGATGGCCTGTTCCTTTGAGAAGTCAGTGTTTGCCGACCAACCAGGTGAGGGCAGAAACGTTGCTGGGAACAAACTGGCAGCAAGTCCATGAGTTTTTTGTTGTTTATTTATTTATTTATTTTTGCTGCAGGAGATGCAGTGGGTCCAGACACTTGGCTTTGTCCGTATGTCCCGCTGGGTCCCTGCACTGGAGGAGAAAGGCCGTGGGGAGGGAGTGTAAACTCCAACTCTAATGGGAGAGCAGGAAGCCCTCACTCAGTGCCTCTGCACCTCCCAGAGGCTTGGGGTGCGCCCGTGTCCATCCGTGTGGGGTCTGCGGCTCGTTAGGATGGTCCAGGGTTGTCTACGGCCATACCACCCTGAACGCGCCCGATCTCGTCTGATCTCGGAAGCTAAGCAGGGTCGGGCCTGGTTAGTACTTGGATGGGAGGATGGTCCAGGGTTGACTCGGATGCTCTCCCACTGCCGCCATCACTGCCTGTGCTGCAGGTCTCAGATCCCAGCCCCGCTGGGGACAGGGCAGCTGGCTGGCCACGGAGGCCTGTGCTCTGACAGCCTGGGTTTGCCACATCGGGCTCAGCCTCAGGGCGCGCTATGCAGGGCCTCACCACCTGAGAGGGCTGAGCTGGGATTTGACCCCGCGGTCTGGCTGCAGAGCCATGCTTTTGACCACGGGGATGAGAGGACCCTGCTCTCAGTATGTAACGCGGTCCCCTCAACCCTGGGCTCCCACTGAGGAAGTCGCTGCCTTCCCCGTGAAGTGGCTCGTTCTTCTGCCCATCCGAATGTGCCACGCGGGGCACAGCCTGGTGCTGCTCCTGCCCACCCCCCTGTAGGGAATTGGCGGCCAACGTGTAAATATACAACTGCTTCCAGAACCATTGGTGCCACTTGGCTTCTGAAATGTTTTTCAGGGTGCAGACTCCAGTTTCTCTGTGAATGGCTGTTTCATTAGTAGCCTTCTCTCCCGGCTTACCCGAGGACACTTGACAAGAACGCTCACCTGCCATGAAGCTGTGTGTCCGCCTGTTTCCAGGATGCCCTGTTGTCCCCACAGCCCACCTGGGGTCACTGGGTCCTATGCCCTGAGGACTGTGCCCCTGAGGGCCCAGGCTAGGCAGGACACTGGCTCTTGGTGAGCATCCTAATGAGGCCACACCAGCTGCTCCCCAGAACCAGGCTGAGGCCTCTGGCGGTGGACCAGGGCTGGCCACGTCCCCACAGCTGTGGCACAGGGCCGGTTGTGGAGGGTGCTGTGGTAGCCTGCAGTCCGAGCTCCTACCTCCACTGCCCCGGGAGCAGGACCCCAGTAGAGCTGTGGCCTTGGAGGTGTAGGCCTGTGGGAGACAGCTACGTCAGCCTCACTTGTTGGTCTCACGCACTGGAGGAACCAGAGAGGCCCACGGAGCAGCAGAGTGGTGACCACCTGGGGACGGGACTCAGGAGCCGCAAGGCCAGGACACATCAGCCCAGGCACCCACTGTTCTCCAAAAAGTGAGTGGGCCCGTGGGCCCTTTACGTTCCCTGGAGCTGACTGTGTGTGGGGAACTGAGACTTCCTGCAGGGCTCACAGAGGACACGCCCCTCCAGGGGAGGAAAAGGACGAAGCACCTGGAGGGGGAAGCGAGGGCGGCACGGGTCATGGCCCCTGCGTTAGCTGGGGCTGCCCTAACCAAACTGCAGACGGGCAGTGTAAACAGAGCATCCTTCCCCACCGCTGCAGAGGCTGCAAGTCCGAGTTTAAGGTGCCCTCCTGGCTGGGGTCTGGTGAGAGCCTTCTCCTTGGCCCCTTCTTGCTGTGTCCTCGTGTGGCCTTCCTCACTGCACACCTGCAGGGAAGGAGAGCCACCTGGGGTCTCTTCCTCCTCTGATTGGGACACCCGTCCTGTAGGTTAGGGTTCCACTGTATGACTTCATTTCACCGTAATTGCCCCCTTAAAGGCTCTGTTTCTCAGTGCAGTCACACTGGGGATGAGGGCTTTGACAGGAATTTGTGGGCACATGATTCAGTCCAGAACCTCCGTGGAGCTGCCCCCCAGAACAGGAGCCCCTAGCAGAGCCCCTCAGAAAGGCTGCAGTACCCAGCCTGGCTCCCATCCTCAGACACTGGCCTGGCCGGCCTGCAGCCCTGCCTAGGTTGCTGGCGCCACTAGCCGGTTCAGCTGGTCCAGCTGCTGGGCCCTGAGCTCCCCTCAACACTGGGTCCCATGACTGGCTCAGACAGGAGCTTAGGTCCAGTGGCCTCTCCACTGCCGGCTTCCCTCTCGCTTCTGCAAACCACTGAGCTCCTCCGTCACCCTCCCTTCAAGCACAGGGACAGTGGTGGGGGAGGAAACGCACACACAGGGCAGGGTGGACAGGGAGGCTCCCTGGAGGAGGGGGCTCGATCCAGGCTGCCGTGGGATGTGAAGAGGGACACTGAGGCTCAGGACCAGGCTGGCACAGCAGTCATGGAGGCCTGAGGACATCCTCTGCCCATGAGACTCAGGGCCAGCAGGAAGGAAGGTGGGAGCGGGTGGCAGAGCTCTGGCTACCAATCCCAAACCCATAGGAGGTGCTTCAGGTCCTGCCTGGTTCCGTGGGAGGGGAGAGGTGCTGGAGAAATTGTAAGACCCTGGGATGGGGCAAGGTGCGGAATCCTGCCGACCCCTTCGCCCAGTCCTGACATGCCTGGGGCCTCTGTGTCACCAGCTGGCAAGTGGGGCTGGGAGACCAGATGAGGGTTTCCTGAAGGGGGATCCTGGGACTTCCAGCACATGCATCAGTGTCACCAGGACACCCGTTCGAAGCAGCCAGCTCCTGGGCTGCCGTCAGACTCCAGGGATGGGGCCCAGATGGCTTCGTGTGTCTCTCAGACCCCAGCTGGCTCCTCCGGTCACTGAAGGATCCTCTGTGAGGATCGTGGATCCCAGATGGTGGCGCAAGTGTCTTCCAGCTCTGACACCTGGACTGTGATTTGAGATTTGGGACTCTCGGGATGGGGTTTTCTGGATGCTGGAAAAGATTGTCAGTGACAGATCTCTCAGGTTCTGAAGAGTAAATGTGAACATTCCCCCCAAAAGCCATAAATTATGGTAAAAAGCTGTCTTTCTGGACAATGGCTTTCGTTTTAATTTAGTTTGCATTTCTTAGCTATAATGTCTAATTAAGACATCTGTTAAATGTCTATAATATTAATTTGATGGGGGGTTCTAATACAACTGTATTGGAATTGTCCATTTAATTAACCTCGTGGGCCTTTAATGGATGTCTTAAATAGACATCATTAACAAGAGTGCTAGACAAATTAAAATTAGAGTCAATAACATTCTTGGTAATTTTTCCTGAGCTGTGAAGGACGAGTGTTGCTAAGTAGACAGACACAAAGACGGGCTGCACAGAGGAGTGTGGGGGCTGGTGTCCCCAGCAGGGCTCCAGCGTGGACGAGGCCCCAGGTCGGGCTCAGCCGTTCTGTGTCCAGGCCTCCCCTTCGTGTGCCTCACACACACGACGCTTGCTGGCCTGTCCGTCAGATCGAACTCCGATGAGGAGAAGGTAGCGAGCGAGGAAGAGGGACCTAAATCCTGGGTCTCTGCATGGCTCGCGTTGAGATGGAACAGACATGAGACAGGACAGACCAGGATGGGGCAGGACGGGCTGGGCTGGGGGGTGGAGTGCGGTAGGAGGGGAGAAGTGGGGAGCACGCCCATTTTCCCCCACCACTCCGTGGAGCAGTCTCCCTCAGGTGAACTACTCCCAAACCCAGGCCTGGGTTCCCCATCTCCACATCACAGGTGGCCTCTCAGGGCGGCTGACAGTTAACCACTGCCTCCCTCCTGAGGCACTTGGGTCCCCACACTCCCTGACAGTCCCCCACCTCCTGGCCACTCCCTCTCTGTCCTTTCATGGAACCTCCTCCTCCTCCTCCAAGCTTCTAAATGTTGGAATGCCCTGAACTCCGTCCTTGGACTCCTCACCTTTCTCCTTAGTTGGTCCCAATCACAACCCCCAACACACAGGACTCAGAAGACCCTGTTGGCAGTCCTGCTTCTCCCCAACCCCACCGCCGAATCTGGAACTTTATCGTCGGCCTCCCCTAATTCCAGTGGGAGCTCCTTTGAGCTCACGGTGGCTCTGTTTTGATGGCTGTGTCCCCAGTGATCTAGAAGCATTCGCTGACCTGGAATGGGTGCTCAGTGAACATTCGCCGGGGGAATGGAAACCACGGCTGGTTGACCAAACCCCTGGGAGTGTAATGGGCTCCTGACCTGACCTGAAGAGGCTGGGCAAGAATCAAGGACTCTTTCCCACACGGACGCTCCCCTTCTACCCCCATCTCAGTGAACAGCCTCTGTCTCTCCATTTAGGTCAGAAATGCAGGAGGCCTCCTACCCCCTGCCTGGTGTTGGCGCCTGCCCCCATCCGATCTCTCATGAAGTGCTGGTGGCTCTCCCTCGTCTTCCCTGCGCCTGCTCTCACCCACCCTCCCACCAGCCCTCAGGGCCTCCCTGCCTCCACAGAGGGAGATGTGAAGCAGGACTCAGATCGTGTCACTCTTCTGCTCAAAACCTACAAGTGACTTCCCAGTACACTTAGAACTAAACCCAGTGTCTGACCAGGGTCATCAAGGGCCCCCCAGGACCTAAGCCCAGCCTGCCTCTCCCAGCTCCCCAGTGTCCTGCCCCTGTGCCTTCTCCACAGCTCTGTCCCACTCAGACCACTCCCACCTTCCCGGGACCTGTGAGCCCAAGGCAGCCCCCTGCTCTGCCCTCAGCTCTGCACTGCTGGCCGGCCTCCCTCTCAGCGGTCTCCCAGCGGCCCCTTGGCACGTGACCTCATTTCACACTGGACACAGCGCCTGTCAGTAACCTTCCCTGCTGGGTCATTGTCGTTTTCTTCCAGCAGAACGTACGCGTCATGAACTCCAAGACTTGGCCTGGCTCGTCCACCCCTGCAACCCTTGTCCCTCAGTGCCCTCCAGAGCACTGCCCTCCACGTAGTAAGTGTTCCGTTAAATACTTCTAGTCTGACAGCGAGCCAAGGGTGTGGCCCTAATGGTGGCTAAGGGTGGCCACACCCAGCCATGGTGACCCCCTCTGGCCCCGACAGATGCCTCCCCCCACTGCGGCTTTCCACAGCAGACAGCACCGCGTACTGTGACCCCCAGGCCACCCCAGCCTTTCAGGCAGGCAGGCACCCCCGACAGCAGCAGTGCCTGGACACCGTGCGGGTCCTTCTCACATCCCAGCCAGGTGAGAGCTTACACACTGCGGGCAGCTGTGACCTGCAGCAGGCGTGGCAAAGCCCCTCTGTCATCTCCAACTTTACCTGGACCCACAGTGCAGTGGGAGGCAGGCGGGGCTGGTGCTGGGCAACCCAATCTGGAGTCCCTGAGCTCAATCAGGAGCCTGGCACTCAGGAAACCCGAGTTCAAGGTCAAATTACTCTTGACTTTCATTTTCAACCACAAGGGACATGGCTGAGTGTGGTGTTTACGATAGATTCATTGACTCTGCAGGAATTAAAGTGCAGCCCCTTTCAGGAGGGAGGGAGGGAGCTGCGGGTGCCTGCCCCTCTGTTCCGGGGACATCCGCCTTGTGGTGGCTGAGAAGGAGAAGCACCCCTAGTTGCTCTTCCTCTCCCCGGAAGGGGTGTGAGCCGAACACGGTTCCTAGTTACACCGCCGCTAACCAGTGGTGTGCTGGCCCGGGGCTGGGGGCTGGGAGCACGAGCACCTCACTGGCGGATGCCTCGCTGGGCTGTGGTTTAGGGTTCGTGACCTTGCTGTGTCTGTGACACTTGGATTAAAACTGTGCTTGTCAATGACCCGCTGAGTCCGCGGTGTGGCTGCTTCCTCACATCCGAAAGGGAAGTGTCTCCCTGTCCTGGTGTCTTGCTCCCGATGGCTGTGCCCGTTACCCTCACGGCTCTTGCCCGAGAATCGGGTTTCTGGCAAGGAAACCCAAAGTGCTCACAGGGTTGTTATGCCCTGAAATTCACCCTCTTAACATCTCCCACCTCTCTCCCCTGGACCTCCAGGGACTATGACGTCAGCAATCCCGTCACAAAGGAGTGGTTGCCACAGACCTGGTCCGCACGAGGCTCTCAATGAGTGCTGGTAACGGCGGCCAGGAGGGGTGTGGGCTGGGCTGGAGAGGGACACAGTGCCCATGTCAAGGGAACCTGGCGGGTCTGGAGGTAGAGTAGGCTTCCCTTGGGAAGTGACTTTAAGATGAGGCCAGAGAGCTGAGTGGGCTTCAGGCAGGAAAGGGACCCCCTGCAGAGGAACCTGAGGTGGGAAGTAGGGCCTGGAGGGGACAGCAGGGACTGGCAGCTAGTGCCTGGGGCACTGGGCAGGATGACAGAAGCCAGGGAAGGGAGGGGTCAGAGTGAGAGAGACCAGCAAGGAGGCTGAGGGTTGTGAGGGCCATCTGTGGCCTGACCCACGGTGTCGGCTTCAGGGATACACAGAAACGGGTTTGAGAGGGTGCACGTACCACCCCACAAAAAAGATCTTAGGTTCACATGCCTCCACAGGTCTGCACCTGACCATCCACTCACAGCCACGTGGCCTGTGAGTTGGAGTCCAGCTGGGTGAGCAGAGGTCGACCCCAGCCGGCCAGGCTGATAAACAGAGGGGGTGAGAGCAAGGCCAGCAGGGCCAAGGGAGGTGGGGGAAGCCACTGAGGTCTTCTCAGAGAAAAGAAGAGGGGACAGGTGGGCAGATCGGCAGGTAAGGAAGGAAGAAGGAGCCCTGGGTCCAGGGTCAGAAATGAGGAAGATGGCAGAACTGGGCCAGGGATGGGGAGTGGTGTGGGCACATCCCTAGGATGTCCTTACCTGGCTTGGCCTATGACCTTAGGCAAGCCACCTCCTGGTGCCTCAGTGTCCTCATCTGTTAAATTTAAGTCTCCTGAATAAAGCAAAGGAGCAAGGTTTACCGCGTTGTCTCATCTGAAAACTAGGAGTTCGACAGTGTCCCGTCTCATCTTCCAAACACACAGGACCTGTTGCTTGTCAAAGCTGTCCCCTCCGAGCCCACACTCTTGGTGGAGCCTTGGAATATCCCCCAAGAAGTCAGCCCTACTGGCCTGTGTGCTGGCCAAGGACACTGAGATCACCCATTCCAGGATCATCCAGCCACGGTGTGGCTAGGCCCCCTCCCCAAATCAGAACCCATGAGGGCTCCCTTTCCCTCTGAATTTCAAGCCCCACTGTCTGCCAGGGTGAGGACAGGTCTCTGGTTTGCAAGACAGGACCCCTGCCAGCTGCTGGCGCCGGGCAGTGCTTGCTGCGGAACTTAAAGACCGCAATAACTATTGAACATCCTATTACGCGGCTGCCTAATTAATGCAAATGAGAGTTACTGTCCGTTCACAGAAGCTGATGCTTCTCTGAGGAGGCCCTGCCAGTCTCCCGGGCCCCATTCCAGGGCCATTTATGGGGGCAGCCCCATTCTGGCTTGGTTGAGTTACAGGTAAGTCATGGCCCTAAATAATGAAGACAGAGTGCTCATGGGCCCTGGGAGTCAGGCGGCTCGGGCTCCAGTCCCCGAGCTGGAGGCACTCCCTCCCAGCTGCTTTCCTCAGACCCAAAGGTTCAGCTGTGCCCTGAAGCCCAAGGGGCAAGAGACACTCGGCCTTCTGGCAGGGAGGCCCAGGAGCCTGTCTCCCGGTCTCTGCACTTAATACAGTCCTCTGAGGCCCGTAGGGCCAGGCCTCCTTCCTCCAGACTGCCCCCCACCCCCATCCTGGAGCTGCAGGCCAGGTTTGCTGGGACCAGTCAGGTTTAGCCCAGTCCCAGCAAATCGGGGCCGTTGGCCATCCTACTCCAGCCCTGCTAGGATGCTCTCTCTGGTTCAATATCCAGCTCCTTTTAGCTCCTGGGAGGACAAGGATCACACTGAAGGCCCCTTCTCTGAGAGGCCTTTCCAGGCAGTCTGTCTTAGTCAGTCCCCTCCCTGCTGGCCACATAGTAGAACCCTGTAGCGAGTTTTTCAAATAGTACCAAAGCTCAGAGCTCATCCCCTAAAACTACACCAGAATCCCTGGGCCTGGGACCCAGGTATCTGTAGGTTTTTACTCAGTGGTAGAAAAATCTGAGTTCAATTCCCAGCTCAAACACTGCATGGCCCTGGGCAAGTCACTTGGCCTCTGGGAGTCCGGGCTTCCTTGTTGAAAATAGGAATATCTATCCCATGTAGAAAGAAGCCAAGAGGGCCAGGCACAGAGTAAGTCTCATTAGGTTATGCTCTGTCCTGGCTCTTTCTGTTGCTGAATGGTTGGTTCCTGAGCTCCAAGAGCCAGCCTGAGAGCTTGGGCTTTGCCAACCATGGTGCTTTGCAATGACAGACACATGGACACAGACTTTAAAGCTGGGCAGGGGCCTCTCAGCCAGAGCCCAGATACCAGGCGCCTACATGTGTCATACCCCTTTGTACTACACGGTAAACACATGGCTGTCTCCCCACCTGGAGTCTGAGAAATCCACCCTGGAGTCCTGGGCTCAGCACGAAGGCGGGCTCAACATCAGCATTTAGACAATGAGCAAGTGAATCAGCGAGCGTGCCACGGCTGGTGTGGTCATTTCAGGGCCACCTCTGTGGCAGGACTGTGCTTCTGAGAGGTGTCTCTTGACACCCTTACCAATTGGCCCATCCACAGGCTGGAGCCCTTCCCAGCATGCCTTGCAGAGGGTGCATGGGGCTGTTTCCAAAAAGTCATTTCCAAACAACCCAATGAGTCTTGCAAACAATATAGCCCATGATGATCAGGGCTCTCTCTTTCTCTCTTCACGAAGTAAAAGAGCCGGTAGGATAAAGTACCAAAGCGAATCACACATACATCTGGTCCAGCATGTTATTGCCTCATGTTTTTTTTTTTTTTCAGCTCTCTGTAGAAATGGGCGTCTCTGGACACAAGGAGTACCAGATTGGTTCTAAGCTAGGGAGCTCTACACCAGCACCTGACAGAAGAGATGATGACTGCTATATGAATAAGGAAACGGTGCTGGGGGGAGTGGGGGCCTGTTCAAGGTGTCACGGATGGTCAGGCGCAGAGCTGGATGCCACCCTAGGCTTCTTCCTCCATTGCCCACTCCTGATTTGTCCCCCTCTCTGCAGAAGCCCATGATCTTCTCTGGCTCAGGAGCACTGTGGTGCATATTTTTCTCCAGTATGGTCCCATGAAATCAGAGCTGTCACACCAAGAGACACTGATTTTGTCTATGGCCATTAAGTGCATTCGTTGGGACTACTTTGGTTGCAAGTAACATAAATCCCAGTATAAACTGGTGAAGGGGGCACTTATTGGCCCCCATAATTGAAAAGTCAGAGTAGAACTGCCTTCAGAAATGGTTTGATCTAGAGGATGAACGTCCTTAGGACCTCTTCTCTTTGGCTGTATCTTTGCTCTGTGCTGCCTCCTTGTTCAGACAGGCTCTCCCTTCATAGCAGCAAGGTGTGTGTTCAACGCTCACACTCTCTCAGTCTAGCTGAAATCTAGCTGGAAGGAAGGACATGTTTCTTCCTGGTACCCTTCCTCCCCTCCTAGAATTCCTTCACCCTCATTTGACCATCTGATCAGACTCTGGCTCAGACATCCGAGGGGCAGATTGGCCAGGCCTGGATCACATGCTCCTGCCCCGACAACATATGGATTAACTGTGGGAAAGAGATTGCTCCTCCAAAGGCACAAGGTGCTGTCTTTAAAAGAAGGGAGGATGGATAATGCTGGCGGTAATAATAGTAATACATGTCCACTGCACTGGGCTTTCAAAGGAGAGAACAGGTGCCATGTAGCAGAGGGTTCGTGGGACAGACTGATGTCATGGCAACTCACCCGAGCTGGACCCACACTTCCCAGCACTCTCTCCCAAACCCTGCTCCCAGTTAGCCCAGGTGGGCCCTTAGGGAACCTTGCCCTGATTTGGGAGGCAGAAGTGTGCCAGCAGTGGGTCCTTCTCAGGGTCCTGGAGGCCAGTGCAGGTTTCCAGGTGCTGAGGCTGCTCACATTCAGCATATCTTCTGGGTCATTGGATGGATGCGGGCAGCAGCCTGGCCCACAACACCTCCAGCTGCGGCTATGACCTCCTTCAGCTTCTCTGGCCCTGGGCCATGAAGAAGAGCGCCAGCACCTCCTGAAGGACACCCTCATGGGTGAAATGGGAGGCTAGGAGCCCAGGAGGGGCTGATGCGGAGCCAGCCTCTCAGGTCCCAGCTGTCCTTGTGTCCGCCAATTCCCATCCCTTCTTCCCTCCCTATCTCCTGCCCCTCAGGCTGCAGGTTCCAGGCCCTGGCAGAGAAGCAGACTCTGCGTGTATGCTGTTTAACCAGCTCCCACAATGGGGTAAGGTCAAGTTCCTATAATGAATCCTTTAGGATGTAAAATCTCCTAGTGGCTCTGCTCGTCTGAAGGAATCCTGACAGAAACAGTCCCTGAGCTGCCTGCTCTGAAACGTCCTGGTGAGCACAGGCAGGACACATAGACCAATGGCAGGAGCGGCCTTGCTCCCCCTGCTGTCGGGGCTCCCAGAGTCACCCCAGGCACCATCAGGGGGATGACGTCAGCCAAGCTCCCACGTGCATTTTGAAAGTAGCTTTCACTCTATCGAAGCCTGGAGTAGCGTCTTCTTCCTCGGGACACAGATCATGTGGGCTAAGACCATCTTCCCCACAGCTCCCTCTCTGGCTTCTTCTGACAATACCCTCACCATGTGTATCTCACTAGTGACAGGTGCACTCAGAGGCTGCCGGGGCCTCCGTGTTGCCTGGCCAGCCTCCGTGCCCCATCCCAACAACTGCTCTGGGCCCAGCACGGTCATCCTGCTCGCCTGGCCAGACACTGGTGTAGAGAGGGGCATGGGGCCCCATGCCAGACCATGACAGCTGTTGTTGTGATTGTCTGTGCTATCTGCCCAGTATTTCCAGTTCTCCCCCACTTTGGGCAGTGAAATATTTATTTCCTGGTCTCCTTGTAGTCAGGTGAGGCCTTAAAACTAACCCAAGTCAATGAGTCATAAGTGGAAGCCATGTGTGTCATTCTAAGCCAGAGTGTTTGACTGTGAGTATAAGACCCTCCAGACCTTCTTCCATTGGGCACAATCACCAACAGTGTTCGAGACGGCAGCCGATGCCTCAGCCTGGGCTCCTGAGAGGGTGTGGAAACAGAGCCCCTTACTGACCTGCTGTGGCCTGTAGCGTCAGTGAAAAGTAAAGCTTTGATGTTTAAAGTCCCTGAGATGTTGAGATTTTCTTGTTACAGCTGTGTAACCTCATTTATCCTGTTACAAAGTTTTACTGGTGGTAAGGGAGCAGTTTGTTCGTAGGGATGAAGCATAGAAAGACAGCCCGTCAGTCCCTTTTCCTCCTCTAGATGGTGCTGGACAGGGGAGGGAAGCCTGGAGCTCGGCTGCCATCTTGAGACCAGGACAGTCTGAGGGAAAACTCGCACCCTGGGGACCCCGGGCAGAGAGAGAGAACCAGGATCCTGGATGATAGGGCCAAACTCCTGAGTCAACAACCCAGCAGACTCTTCTACTTCTTAGCTTGCTGGGATGTGAAATAAAACTCCTTCTTGTCTAAGCTGACGTAGGTTCGAGTTTCTGCTACTTGTAGCTGAAATCATCTTAACCGATCAATGTAATGGACACATTTCTTCCTTAGGCAACTCCTGGAGGGTTTTAAACCAACTTTGCCCGTGAGGAACTTACACCCCAGAGACACAGAGGCACATTCTGTCCTCCCAGTCAGAAAGTGAAGCAGGATTGAATTATGTACGGTTCACCCTTGATCAACATGGGTTTAACTGCACAGGTCCACTTACATATGGTTTTTCCCCATAAATATGGAATGGTACTGTAGATGTATTTTCTCTCCCTTACATCTTCATAATAACATTTTCTCTTTCTCTGCTTCCTTTATTATGGGGCTATGGTATACTATACATATAACATACAAAATATGTGTTACTCAACTGTTTATGTTATGTAAGAATTCTGGTCAGCAAGAGACTATCAGTAGCTAAGTCTGGAGGAATCAAAATTATACACAAATTTTCAGCGGCACAGGTAGCCGGCACCCCTAGTCCCCACATTGCTCAAGGGTCAACTGCATTTGCCAGTTGAAGTGCAGAAACCGAACTCAAAATTGGTTATGAAGAAATGGTGGGGGGGGTGTAGATAACAGTTCCTGCAACTGGAAATGGTGGGGCAATTGTAACTTCAGACAGGGCTGGTCTCAGATGTGTTGTCAGGAATCTGCCTTTCTCCTCCTCAGTTATTTTTTCTTCCATGTCTACTTACTCTCACTCAGCATCTCACCAGCGGATGGTGGGAAGTATCTGGTTCCCGTGTGAGCAGCCTGAACTTCCCAGTGCAAGGATATGTATTTCCACTTGCAAGCCAAGGGCCTGTGTTGGGTTCTCGTTGGCCTAGACTGGATCCTCTGTATGTCCCCAAACCACCATTAATTGAAGTGTCAGAAGAGAACGGCCTTCAGGAATGGCTTGATCCAGAGGATGAACCATCTTCAGGACCGCTTCTCTCTTGCTGTATCTTTGCTCTGTGCTGCTAGAGAATGTGGTGCTCTGGTCGGCCAGACTCATGTCTATCTCTGGGCTGACACTTGGGTCTGTCTTCCCTGAATCAAAGGACCGGAGAGAGAGAAAGGTGGAGTTCCCCAAAGATAATAGGAATTTCTTCCAGGAAGGAGAAAGGTTCCCAGGCTTACAAAAGTAGTAGATAAAGCTGCCTGCGGCCTGTGGTGCCTGGTTTCAATGAGGAGCCTGGGCATGAGGATGGCAATATGACTGTTGTGTCAATTCCTCACCAATCCCACAGCCGGGAGGGGAGGGATACATCCAGGGGGAAGAAGAGTGGGGGCAGGGATTTGGACCCCAGAAGACTGGCTCAGAGTCTTTGCTTTCTCCACCAACCCCCACAAATCCCACAGGGTATTGTAGGCCACCTGAGGCTTCCCAGAGAAGGAAACTGAGCAATCACTTCAGGGACCCTCCAGCGGCCTGCCTTTGCTGATGGTCAGTCTGTGGGGTCTCCCCCGTCTTGGGTCCCTGGGGTGCCCCCTGTGATCAGCAGGCAGGCCTTCCCTTCTGAGACCCCAGATTCATGAAGACTTTCTTCTCAGGCATGTTTTTCTGCAGATGCTAATGAAGGAACCTGACATTTCCCAGAAAGGCTCCCCCTTTCTGAAGTGGCTTAAGATCTCCGCTCCTGATTGCAATCTTCCCAGAGCTGATTTTGGCCTCTTGGCCCTTATTTCTGAAGTGTTGATGGACGTGGGAGGAGAGGAGACTGAGAAGGGGCACACTCAGGGCTCCGCTCTCCTGTAGAAGACGTGATTCCAGGGGTTCGGCTCTCAGAATTGCAATAGGCAAAAGAACTCTGTTTTCTTTTCAGTTCTAAGCACAACTGATCCCTGGTTTGAACCCGATATGAGGCACACTCATTCTGCATAAATCCTGACTTGTTTTGTGAAGATCAGCCCCTGTTTCTTGGTGATTTTGGTTTATCATAGGGACAAAATTCTTCTAGAAATCTCATCCCTAATTTTTGAAATGAAAGTCTATGGGAAATGTGAATTGAGTTGGAGAGGTTTCTGTATACGTAATTTTTAAGAAGTCACCTGCACATGCTCACAGGTGTACGAACACTTAGGAAGCACTTGCCAGGCACTATTTTGAGTGTTGTGCACATATTAACTCCTTTCATCCTCGCAACAACCTGGTAAGGTCAATGCTATCATTATTCCCATTTAGCAGATAAGAAAATCGAGGCCCAGAAGAGTTGTCACTTGCCCAAGTGGAGCTGGGATTTGAACCCCTGCAGCTTGGCCCAAGAGTATGTGGCACAGGGACATCTGGGCCTCTGCAAACACACACTGAAACCCACCCACACACATTCACGCCTGCCCCAGCCTGTCCTACAGGCATGAGTGCACACAGCCCTGTTTGCTGACTCTCCCCGAGGCTGTGCACCCTGGTGCGTCCTGGTACAAAGAAGTAAGAGAATACCTCTCTTCTCTCAGACTCTCCGGGGAAGCTGGGACTCTTGTCTCCTGTTTAAAACCAAAACTCCTCTGAGACGGTCTTCCTCATCTCCTCTGAGTGGGAGGGAACCCCAGCTTCTCTGGTACCTCTGTCCATCTAGATCCCCCTATGACCTTGGAACACAAGTGGGATCTGTCCCTCCTGTCCCGGGGAGGGACCCGAGACCATAGCCACCTCAAGTGTGGTGGGCAGGTCCTCCTGGGGTGTGGATCACGCCTCTGGAGGACCCAAAGCAGAGGCCAGGCCACACTGCTGGCTTCTCCAACAGCATGACAGGCAGATTAAGGCCCAATTAGCTGGTGGCATTTTGGAGGGTCTGGAACAGCCCAGAGCAATAATACCAACATCCCGAGGTCAGGGGCTGAGGGATGGTATCATGCAGTCACCCCAGGTGTCCCGCCCATGGGCCTGCCTGCCCTGACCTTTGCTCTCTAAGACCACAGAGGCCCATCCCCCCAGGAAGACTTTCCCTTTAATCCTTTAAAGTCAAGCCCCAGTGAGAGCCAAGGCAGCCAACTCAGCAGCCAGAGCTATAAACTCCCTGGCTTCTCCCTCATCCTTTGTGTGGCTGGCGGCTTTATGGGAAGACAAAAAATTAAAAAAAATAATGATAAAAAACAGAAGAATAAGTTACTCAGGAATTTGTTTTTAATTAAGCAATAAGGCTCGATGGGGCCTGGCTGCTGCCTCATAAAGCCGCTCCCGGGGTGTGGGGAGGCATTTGGTCCAGATGAGTGCCTCAAATCAGCCCAGAACGTGATTAGATGATTACTCCCCGGAGTTCCCACAAGATGATCTTCCCCAGAGTTGTCTTATTGCGATTATAAAAAGTGTGCAGGCAGGAGGGGAGCTTGGCTGCTTCGAGAAGATGTAAACGCTGTCCGGGCAGCCATGGGACCTGAGCGCCCCCACCCCCGCCACACCTGCTCCCGGCGGAACCCATGGGTGGCCTGCCAGGCTGGGTGGGTGCTGGCAGCTTTCCAAATAAGTGGGTCCCGTACACGGGGAATAGGATGTCTCAGCAGAGAAGCACGGGGGACGGATGCAAGGAAATCTGACTTGGAGACATTTTCTCCTCTCCTGCAAGGAGCGACAAGCCATCAGCCTCGTTCTCAGGCCCGCTCAGAACTCACTGGTGCGCCAGAGATGAAAAGTATTCCACCTTCCTCAATCTCTCTCTCTCTCTCTCTCATACGCGCGCTCCCCAGGGCAAGGAGTCTCACTTTCTGAGTCAGACAATGACCTACCGCTGGACATGCTGGATCTGGGCAGTACACAGAGGACAAGAGGAAACTGAAGGCACCAGAGAGGGGAGGTTGGTCGCAGGATAAAGAGCTGCAATGGGAAACGATGAGGAAGGAAAGGAACAGCAGCGTCTGGCTGAGTGTCAGGGACAATCTGGAGGGCCAGGAGACAGGAGTGGGGGAGGAAGGGCGTCTTGGGGAGCTGTCACTGGGTGAGGAGGCACAAGGAGTGGTGATGGAGAGGAGGAGTGTTGAACCTTTGCTGGACCGTGAGATCGTGTTTTCTCCTGTAACGTTTCCTCCAGCATCTGAGCCTGGATTTGGAAGTTCTCTGAAGTACTTTGTGACTGTGGTTCCATGTTTCTGTGACTGCCACACGCACACACAAACGGAGCCACGTGGGACCCCACTTACCTTTGAGCTACACTAACAACATGAAGGCAAAATTGGAAGACTAGAGACTGAGGCTCAGACAGGAATCCCTAGGACAAGGGTTAGGATCGGCGTCCATACAAGTCATATACGAGTGGGAAATCAGAAGCAGCCAGAAAGAAGCAGAGGCCGACGCAGGGAAGGTAAGGGCTCTTCGTACATGTAAACAGCCAGGAGCAAGAGCTTTGGGTCAGACAGCCCTGGATGAGAGCGCCCGTTCTGCCACTGTCTAGAGGATGGCTTTGCAAAGTCCTGTAATCTCTCTGAGCCTCCCTTTTCCCAGTGCAAAATGAGATGAAATACGGGGCTGATCAGGGGACTGTCCTCATTGGGATGTTGCCAGGCTCGAGTGAACTATCAGCCAGAGCACTTGGCACATGGCCTAGAGCACAGAAAGGCCCAGCGGGTGCTCCATGGTGTTACTATTGTTAACATAGAACTGCCTGAGCCTTAAGATGATTCTGCTCAAACACATTTTTAAGGGGCCCCAATTCAGACCTGCAAGTCGGAGGTCATGCTTGTGGGACTTGGAAGGCCATAAGGTCTGTTTGGGACTCCCCTGAGGATGGATGGACTAGGAAGTGTCTTTGCCCCTTGGTGCTGTGCTCTGGTACCACAGTAGAGAATGGGGATGAAGAAGGTGGCTTTTAGATGAAAAATTCACTGTATCTTTTCATGCTAGAAAAAAAGTAAGTTAAAACAACAGAAAAGATTGTTTGCGCATTATTGGTGTGCCTAAAAGTTGTTTAGTAAACACAAGAATGTGACGGGTAGAGTACTGAATGCTAATAGCACTAAAAATAGAATTCAAGATGAAATGTTTCTTAAAAAATTGTCTTATTTTGATAAAATGAACAATTCATTAAAAAATATAATAGACCAGAATTTTCAGAGAACATCAACCAGATAATGATATGACCAGATAATGATAATGACAATTCAAAACAGAATGCTTTGAATTTTGATGGGTTAAGAAAATTGATAAAATAATTAAATGTTTTTGCAAAACTTGACTCTTATGACCAAGAAATAAGAGTCACACATTACGCAAAGGATATCACATTGAGCAATCACACATTGTGTCCGAAACGTATGCCTTCTCCAAACCACATGACTCAAGCTTTGATCATCTAAGAAAGTCGGCAGTTGCAAGAGTAATCCATGCTTTGTTAAATTGAAGATAAACACTTTGATAATTTCATTCCATTTTTGAAGTCCCAGTCACGTTTTCCTTTTCTTATTTTCTCTGTGATTGTGAGTTGACTCACGTTAAGGGATCATTCTCTGAGAGTTATTGTCCTAGATAAGCAGGGACCCCTGCATGTACCATGAGCTGAGGTGTGGGTGTGAGGTTTCTTTCTCCAGTAGAAGACCTTGGAAGGAAACAAGTCCCATAAATAGCAGACACACACCAGTGCTTTCAAATGCAACTGTGATGTCAAGAGTCAAAAGGGATTCCTCTTAGAGAAAACAGCTTCTGCATTTATGGAGTGTGGTTGAATAGGAGGCCGTTGGCCTCAGAACATTTCTATTGTTTTCTCTGACTCTAGCTGTGCTTCTAAGGGGAAACTCAAATCAACAGAAACTATTACTGTGTGTGTGCACAAGGGGACTAAGCCCCAGGCCCTTGTCCTCAGGGCCTACGTCTCCTGCAAGGCCAAGTCACAAAAAGACTCACGATGCTGAGCCACAAAGCAGGACCGGGGACCACCAGGGATGCTGTGGGTGGAAAAGGAGAGTGTTACTAACGACAAAGAACCACTCCAAAATCCAGTATTGGGCTTTTGGGCTTCCAAGCCTCTGAGGGCTCAGGAAAGAGCACTTGAGGGGCTACAGGTATATGTGGAAACCGCAGCTCTCCCTGCCCAACCCCAGAAATCCAAGGTGGGTGCAGGGCGAGGAGACCAGCATGGTGGAGGCAGCTGAGACTTTCTGCCTGTCCCCCCACTCCCCTACCCCCGAGGGTCTTCACTGTCTCTTATAGCCCTCTCTGCAGGCAATGGAAATAAGGAAGGGCCCTGGTCACCCCATGCACTCTGACCAGAGAAAGGACACAGGCCAATGCTCCAACACGGAGGTGAGACCTTCCCAAGAGCTGGGCAGCAGCAAATGCATATTAAGCATAGACGTAGGCATGGGGACAGCTGCCATTGTGGCTGGAGCTGGAAATGAGCCAGGCACTCCAAGAATGGCAACAGGACAATCTGCTTTAGTTGATGGTTCTGTTGTGTTCATTTTGGATGAATTTCCTCAACAGTGGCACTGATGACATTGGGGCTGTATGTTTGTTGTTATGGGGTCATCCTGTGAATTGTAGGATGTTTAGTAGCATCCCTGGCCTCTACCCACTGAAGACAGGGATATCCCAACTTGTGACCACCAAAACCGTCTCCAGACATTGGGCAATGTCCCTGTGGACTAGAGTTGTCCCCAGTCGAGATACATTGATTCTAAGGATGAATTTCATGAAGACCATCTCTAGGTTGTTCTCCAAGAGACCCAGGAGATTGACCTGCCCACAGAAGCATCAAGTGTAGATTTATGCAGTGGGAGAGCCTATAATAATCCCAAGGTAGTGGGACGCCTGGGTGGCTCAGTTGGTTAAGCAGCTGCCTTCGGCTCAGGTCATGATCCCAGCGTCCTGGGATCGAGTCCCACATCGGGCTCCTTGCTCGGCAGGGAGCCTGCTTCTCCCTCTGCCTCTGCCTGCCTCTCTGTCTGCCTGTGCTCGCTCTCTCTCCCTCTCTCTCTGACAAATAAATAAATAAAATCTTTAAAAATAATAATAATAATCCCAAGGTAGTTGTAGAAAGAGAAGAGAAAAAGAATCCCCATTCTCTGCACATTTCCTTTCTACACTAACAACTTAAAAAGAGTGCCCCCTCTGGGCTGGTGCAGCCTATAGGGCACAGCTTGTAAAGTGCAGTGAAGTTTGGATGTTGGCTCTCTCTCATCTCTGCTGAGTATCTTCGTGCAGTGAACAACCTACTCAACTGTATGCTATGACCTTGAAAAGAAAACTGCCTTCTGGGCCCAGAACTGGGAAATATTCCAAACCAAAGGCAAATAAATACATTCCAGGTTTTAGTTAGATGCAGCACTACCCATTAGGAAAGTCTGTTCTATGCTTTAAAGGATGAATTCAGGACAAAATGTAAAGCTAGCAAGAAGGTTTGAACTCTAGATAATCAAACACCCTTTGCCCAGGTGAAACCCTAATCCCTAATTGACTATAGCCAGAGCCCCATGTGACCAGTGCTCCTGTCATAGAGGGTGGGGAGAAGGGGACAGGGGGTTGAGGGCAGTTTTAACACAAGAGAATGAAAACCAGAAGGGACCCACATTCTTAAACGGGACATAGGTATTCCAAAATCACTCGTGGTCACAACTCAGAATGCTGCTGTGTGCTTACACTGCCTTCAACGCTTCCGGTGCACTGGTCCACACACTCGAGAAGGGCTCATGCCCTTCTTGCATGCCAAGAAGCTGCAAATTCAGTCTTTAACTTCACGCACAATCCCCTGGGATTGAGGGGCTCAGGAATGCCCAGGTCTGGCTGAGACTGACGACAAGGGTTTAACAAGCCTACAAGGTGCACACAAACCAGCAAAAGACAGCCAAGTGGCTGGCTGGGGGAGGACAGGAAATGAGGAAGGGACTGCAAGGTAATCCTCTGGGATCTGTGTCGTTTGGTTTATTTAAACCCTAAGATTTAATTTGATGAGGAATTTGGGAGTTTTTATTGCTTTTTTTTTTTTTTGGTCTGTTTGTTTTACAGTTAAGTACTTTAAAGTTTTGTTAACACACACCCACAAACACACACACAAAAACACACACACACTTTAAAGGGCCCTTATGTAATGCAAAGGCCAGTCCTGACAGAAATTTGCATTACATAATTTTAAGTTCTCTGTCCTTTCTTCTCTTAATAACATAATGTCAGGACAGCCCTGTTAGCTGCTAACAGCCTGGTGAGAGGGGGCTTCGGGGATGCATTAATGTCTCTCCCTTTGGTGGACACTTGGATGCCCTATAGTTCCTGCAGAGGTCTGGCCAGAGGCTCCAGGCAAAGCCCCTGAGTACCAAATAGTCAATGCCTGCTCTGGATGGCAAAGCAGGTGGGATGGTGAGGTTCCTATCACCAAAAAGTGGGCGGGACAAGGGCACTTAGGTCCTGGGTACAGCTCAGTGCTGACTTTGGTGGGATATAAGAACAGTTTTGCCTCTGGGATCTAGAATTTTTTTTTTCATTATCATCAAAGGAAATTAAAGTACGGGGCAAGTCTAGGTGGGAAGACATTCAGAGGTTTGGTCAGACCCAGAAGCAGCCATCCGCTTGCCAAGTCCCTAGGGAATGGGTGGCTGGAGAAAATTAAAGCAATGTGATGTAATTGTTCTGTCTTGCATCTCTAACTGTGCTTCCCAGCCAGGAAAAATCAACGCAAGGCCAGGTGGTCCGACTTGCCTCCATAAGTCCCTGGAGACTGTGGGGGCGTGGAGGCCACTAATAATTTCTGCATCTCTTCCCTGAGCCACTCAGGGCCTCAGTCTTTCTTTGATTGGGTGGTATCACTGTCCCAGCAGGCTCCTACTCTCCCTTTCTTCCCCCTTACAGCTTTGGGGGTTGGGGAAAGGGGTCAGGGCAGTGTTAAGAACTAGGCTCATTTCTGAATCTTGTTTCTTGTAACTCCAGTTCCCCTTTTAGGAGGATTTTTGGTGTGCTATTTTGCCCGGGCCTTCATAAGGCCTATTCTATGCCTGGATTGGTTTTTGTATTGTTTTGTTTTGTTGTTTCTTCCTAGTTCTATTTTATTTCATTTAGTGTGTGAGGGTTTACTTCTTGTTGTTGTCATATGTCTTTGATTTTGCTGATTGTCCCTCCGGGGGTTTCCAGAATGGGAGGAAAGTCTCTACCGTGACCTCCCAGTCAGGAAATAGCTGAAGAATTCACCCTGAATGTAAGAAGCGCCTAAAAACAGAAAGCTAAGCTTGCTTTTTTTCCCCTACTCTCCAACAATAGGCAACTTAGAAGTTTTCCAGCATGATTTTCTTTAATACCTAGATGGATGCCAGACCCCAACTCCCAGAGATCATCATTTTTTAAAAATCTAATACATGAATACTGTTATGCTGAAAAAAATAAAAAATTAAAAAAAATCTAATACATTAAACTTTTGAAACACACACACACACACACACAAATACTGAAGTAATCGGCTACCATGTGAAGAACAAATGTGGGAACTGCTTTACATACTAGGAGATTCTAAATTACAGATTACATAACTATGTGTTTTACTAATACTTGTTTTTATTTTTTAAATAAAACTAAATGGCATTCTGCTAGTTTACAGTGCCATGCCTTCTGGAAAATGTAGATATTGCAACCACTACCACAATCAGAATCTGAAAGCACTTCCAAAATTGTCAAAGTTACCCTCATATTGGTCCTTTGCCATCAGTCCACACATAACCAGATACAACGCTGGTCTGGCCTTCATCTTTATAGTTTTGCCTTTCACAATGTCCTCTCAAAGGAAGCATGCAGGATGGAGCCTCTGTGTCTGGATTCTTCTTCTAGCACAACACCCTTGTGATCCAGCCCTGTTGCTGGGGCTCTAGTAGCTTGTGACTTAGTAGGAGAGAGCTCCTTTTTGTATAAGATATGAGATAGAGCTAGAAGTTGACTTTTTGCATTTGAACATCTAATTATTCCAGCATCATTTGTTAAAACACTGTACATTTTCATCCTCTTTGTGGAGTCTAAGCACAGAAGTTTGAAGTATTTTTGAGGATGCTGCTGGATTTTGTATCAAGAAATGGGAACAGAATGCACCATGAAAGAGGTGATGATCTTTCTGCTTCAAGAAAACTCCTGGTCACAAAACAGGACTCAACCAACACTGAAAGACTGAGATGATTCCCTGCATATTCTCAGACCACAATGCTTTTAAACTGGAACTCAACCACAAGAAGAAGTTTGGAAGGGATTCAAACACCTGGAAGCTAAAGACCACCTTGCTTAAGAATGCTTGGATCAACCAGGAAATCAAAGAAGAACTTAAACAATTCATGGAAACCAATGAGATTGAAAACACTTTAGTCCAAAATCTATGGGATATGGCAAAGGCGGTCCTAAAGGGAAATACATAGCCATCCAAGCCTCTCTCAAAAAAATCGAAAATTCAAAATATACCAGCTGTCTTTACCCCTTAAAGAACTGGAAAATCAACAACAAATTAAGCCAATCCATGCACAAGAAAGGAAATAATTAAGATTAGAGCAGAGATCAATAAGATAGAAACTAGAGATAACAGCAGAATGCACCAACAAAACCAGAAGCTGGTTTTTTGGGGAATCAATAAGTTCGATAAACCATTGGCCAAACTAATCCAAAAGAAAAGAGAAAGGACCCAAATTAATAAAATAATGAATAAAATGGGAGAGATTACGATGAACACCAAGGAAATAGAAACAATCATCAACAGTTATATGCCAATAAATTAAGCAACCTAGATGAAAT
This sequence comes from Neogale vison, assembly GCF_020171115.1. Classification (NCBI taxonomy): domain Eukaryota; kingdom Metazoa; phylum Chordata; class Mammalia; order Carnivora; family Mustelidae; genus Neogale; species Neogale vison. The sequence goes on along the minus strand of NC_058097.1, from coordinate 37,343,917 downwards.
GGATGCATTCCTGGAAACCTATAAACTTCCAAAACTAAATGAGAAAGAAATTGGCAACCTGGAGAGACCAATATCTAGTAACAAGATTGAAGCAGTGATCAAAAACCTCCCAAAAAAACAAGAACCCAGGGGCACCTGGGTGACTCAGTGGGTGGAACCTCTGCCTTCAGCTCCAGTCATGATCTCAGCAGGGAGCCTGCTTCCTCCTCTCTCTCTCTCTCTCTGCCTGCCTCTCTGCCTACTTGTGATCTCTGTCTGTCAAATAAATAAATAAAATATTAAAAAAAAAGAATAGGGAGCAGTTAATTGAAATTTTTCTGGTGCAACACAGAGCCCAAAATTTTCCAAAGAGCACTGTAAATCATCGAGATTTTTTAAGGTGGTACTAACATCCAGATGAGTTAAAAGAGTGGATGATATAAGCTTGTGGGATTTTGTAATTGGATAGGTAAAATGGCCTGAGCCACAAATTTTTGACATAAAGTGGGCCTGTTTGCCATCCCTTGAGGGAGAACTTTCCAATGATACCATACCATGAGTGTGTGAAAATTAGGAGAAGCAAATCGCTTCTGATCTGAGGGGTGTAAAGGGATGGTAAATAAACAATCCTTCAAATCTAGAAAAAAAGGTGAAAATATGAAGGGAGAGCAACAAGGGAAGGAAGTCCAGGCTGTAAAGGACCCATGATTTCTATGTTTTGATTTATACCCCCTGAGATTCTACAGCAAACTTCATTTACCAGATTTCTTTTTGATAGCAAAAATAGTATTCCGTGGACTAGTACAAGGCTCGATTTGTCCCTGCTGCAATTGCTCCACTACAAGTGAATGTATAGCATGCAGCTTCTCCTGAGAAAGGGGCCATTGGTCCATCCATATGGGGTTATCTGATTTTCAAATAATAGGATCAGCTGTGCCTTAGACTTGGGTTTCAGGAAATACTGGGACCCCTAGGAAAAACCCACTCCCTAATGGGAGATGTTGGGCCAAGGGGAACAGAAGAAATTATTCCCTGTTGTTCTTTACCTAGCCCCTTAGTGGAAATAAAGACTTCATTCAACATCTGTGGGCTTACAGTTTCATTTGGACTGACTAAGCGAACACCCATTTCCATTAGGATATCTCAACCCCACAGGTTCACAGGAAGTCCTGCTAATACATGGGGGTGAAAAGATGGCCCTCCGTATCTTGCCAATGTAATATACTAGAACTCTGCAGAGGAGATCTGCTCTGTTCTATACCTGTAACTCTGTAAATACAGCATTTGTAGGCCAGGATGAAGACCAGTGACAGTTGGGCAGTAACAGAAACATCAGCCCTTGTGTCCAAAAGTCCCTGAAAAGTATGACCCTGGATCACTAGCTCCATTTCAGGGCGTACTTGCCCTATTTTCTGAATCCAATAGGCAGCATCAGAGGAACGAAAACCATGACCTTTCTGGGGTGTTTTTGCAATGCTGTTCCTTGTTTAGTAAGAGGAAGAATAACAACTTGGGCAATCTTCATGTCTGGGGAAATAGTAACAATATGGGTAGGAGCATGATCCATGACCTTAGTTTCACAAGTATTATCAGAGTCAATGACTCTAAGGAAAACAAAAAAAATCCCTTCAAGTTCAGGTTGCTGTGTCCTAAAAGCAAACCAACAGTATCAGAAGTGGTCCAAATATTCCAGTAGGAATGGCTTGAGGACCCATTTCAGGGGTTAACAGGAAGCGGGAGGAGGGTCTGAGGTCCAGTCCTCTGCTTTCTTTGGTAGCCCGGGACAACTGGGATATTCCAGGGGCTGATGGGGGTGCAGAATCCATGATGGATACAGGGACATTGCCCCCACCATTTGATGGGGGCAGGGCTCGCCCTGAGATCCAATTCCCAGGATTTCAAATCTGTCTGCAGTATACTTAGATTTACATTCATTGGCCCAATGTTTCCTTCACCCACAATGAAGGCAGAGGCCAGGAGGCCTCCCTGTGGGAACAGAGGCAAGCACAAGAGCAGTAGCAGAAGCAGAACAATCTGAAACAAGATGTCCTGGAGCCCCCTCTATAACAAGTTTGGACAGATGCTTGTTTATTCACTACAGGAAGGTCTTTTGTTTGTTTGTTTGTTTACTAAGTTGTTTATAAGACCGTGGGCCTGGTTGGGTGCCTTGCATGGCAGCAGCAAATGCCACTCCCTGCATATGAGAAGGCCCAACGTTGGCACACAATCTGATGTAACCTGACAAATTACCTTTCTTTCTATAGGGGTGTCTAGCAGTCTAGCAAGCAACATCAGCATTTTTTTTTCTTTTTTTAAACACTTTTTTTATTTATTTGAAAGAGACATCACAAGTAGGCAGAGAGGCAGACAGAGAGAGATGGGGAAGCAGGCTCCCCGCTGAGCAGAAAGCCCAAAGCAGGGCTTGATCCTAGGACCCTAAGATCATGACAGGAACCAAAGGCAGAGGCTTAACCCACTGAGCTTAACCCAGGTGCCCCGGCATTAGCATCTTCATAGGTCAATTGTTTTATAAAAATCATGCCTGCTTCTCCATCTACTATTGAACAACAAAAGCCAGCAAGAGGTGAGAAACAAAATACTGATAAAGCTCATCTGGCCCTGTCTAATTTTACTCAATTCCTCCATCTTTCAGCCAAAACCAGGCAGTTGCCTCCATGTTTGTGTGGCAAGGCAATTAATTTGGTGATAAGCAGCACCGGGATACATGAGCTACGAATCCGTAGGTGCATACTGACCCCCTCCCACCAACATATCAAAGGTTATAGGAGTATTATATTGGTGATTCCATTCAGCTTGCCCAGAAGTTCGATCTGAATAATCTGATTTCCACAATAAATAGTCTCCCTGGGAGAGGCAGGCTCGAGCAATGAATCTCCCGTCATTAGGAGGAATAGCCTTAGTAGTCTGGGTATCCACTGAAGTTAAAGTTGCTAAAAGGCCTTACTGCACAAGCAGCCTTTAATTCCTTAAGATTCTTAAAAGGTAGCAGTTGATGCTCTCAAATGACCTGACCTTGAGCATTGACAGACTCCATGATAGGGAAGCAGCTAAAGCCTGTCGTCTCCTCCCCACGTTGCTGTGCCTGTATAGTGCTTGCTGTAAGGAGACCAGATGGAGCTTTGGGAAAAGCTCCAGCCAATGGTGTGTGGGGAAGAGGAGGCCTTGAAGGGTGAGCAGGTGTGGGAGGAAGTTAATTAGCAGTAATGGCTGATTTAGAAAAGGCAGCAAAAGCCTCATGGGGCCCTCTTCCTCCATATTGGAGGGAAGAGGAGATTCCTTTCCCTTTTCATGCTTCCTTTCTGCATCCTCTAATTCTCCTAGGAATTCCTCTGGCAGAGGCTCATCCTTTAGCATTGGCTCTGGAGGAGCAGAGGGGTCCATTTGAGCCTCTTCAGAAGTCTTGACCAGAGCATTGATAAGAGCTTTGTCTTTTTCATGTGTCGGATCAAGACAATCACGGATCAAGCTCCACAAGGGGAAGGTGTTCACATGCACATGCAAGTGATGAAATTTTAGAATACAGTTGAGTTTTAGTGGGGTGAGGTCTAGAGCCAATGACCAAGAAGGAATTCTTAAGTCTTCAGGGAGCCTGGGTGGCTCAGTGGTTAAGCTTCTGCCTTTGGCTCAAGTCATGATCTCAGGGTCCTGGGATTGAGCCCCACATCAGGGTCTCTGCTCAGTGGGGAACCTGCTTCCCCCCTCTCTGCCTGCTGCCCTGCCTACTTGTGATCCCTCTCTGTCAAATAAATAAATAAAGTCTTTAAAAAAATGACAATGAATACTGTTACACTGAAAAGAAATAAAAAATTTAAAAAAAAAAGAATTCTTGAGACATCTTTGGTGCAAAATGGTGGTTTTAAAGCACGGGGACAGGACCCGTGGGCAGGAAGAGCTGCTGCCCCGGGGTTGTGAGGGGTGGCAGGTTATGTACCATGGGGGTGGGGGAAGGCAAGGAAAAGGGAGGGTTTTTTTTTTAGTTAATTTATTTATTTTCAGCATAACAGTATTCATTATTTTTCACCACACCCAGTGCTCCATGCAATCCGTGCCCTCTATAATACCCACCACCTGGTATTCCAACCTCCCACCCACCCACCACTTCAAACCCCTCAGATTGTTTTTCAGAGTCCATAGTCTCTCATGGTTCACCTCCCCTTCCAATTTCCCCCAACTCCCTTCTCCTTTCTAACGCCCCTTGTCCTCCATGCTATTTGTTATGCTCCACAAATAAGTGAAACCATATGATAATTGACTCTCTCTGCTTGACTTATTTCACTCAGCATAATCTCTTCGAGTCCCATCCATGTTGCTACAGAAGTTGGGTATTCATCCTTTCTGACAGAGGCATAATACTCCATAGTGTATATGGACCACATTTTCCTTATCCATTCATCTGTTGAAGGGCATCTTGGTTCTTTCCATAGTTTGGCGACTGTGGCCATTGCTGCTGTAAACATTGGAATACAGATGGCCCTTCTTTTCACGACACCTGTATGGAAAAGGGAGGTTTTAATAGAACTTTCATGTGCTAAAGAGGACCTACAAGATGCCTGAGGCCTTGAGGCCTTGCTATTGTCAAGGTCCTTTTTCCCTCTAGCAAGGTATTAACATTAAGATAGTTGGGAGAGTCCTAAAGAATGTCACAATATGTCCCACCCAGAAGTGGGGGTGGGGGAAGGTTGGAGGGTGTCAGCTTTTGCTTTGTCCTCAGTCAGTCTTCTGTTCCTTCATCATTTCCTCTGAACAATTCTGACCCTTAAATCTTTAAGGTTGTTGAAGGTGGAAGGTCTCAGCTTCTGTAATATCTTCCTGATGAACAGGGGTGTAGAGTTGTCCCTACCTACTCGAGTCAACACTGGTCAGTTGGGGAATGTTTAGGGGAGTTCTGAAAGACAGAGGCAGCTGAATCCAGGGGAGACAGCTCAGATGATCTTCCCAAGTGGAAAGGATCATCTGTGGAAGTTATGACAGCAAAGGAGTCGACAACAGGTGGGGAGACATGGGAGAAAACACCAAAACATGATTAGAAAAAAAATGAAAGAAAAGAAAATGAAGCTCAAGTAAGTTCTTTGCTAGTTGACAAAAAAAATCATTTTCTAGTCCAGGAGTTGAATCAATCATTAAAGGAGGGAGGGACTGTTAAAGTGCTAACTTGAGTATGTCAGAACCCAAGAAATATTTTGTGATAGTCTGGAACATACACACAGTATTTTGTTTTTGTCATAGCACAACTTCTACCTTGTGTAGCAGTTAAAATATCCAATGCCATTCTGTTTTGTAAAGCTGCTTTACACATTTGTATGACCATAGCATTTTTATAGAGAAATGCTACTGTGAGGGTCATTTAGGGCTGACCATCTACTTAGTAAGAGCTTCTACATGCAAAACATCCTCCACTTCTAAAGGAGGAACAATAGTGGATGTTGTTATTTGGTCAAACCAATGAGACAGAATGAGTTTCACCACTGTTTGGAAGGTTGGCCAGGTTAGTAAGGGTTTTAATAATGCATCCATGATTCCAGGCAAAACCCAGAGTACAGTGGCCTATCCCACCCGGGGGGAAGCCAAGAGCACAAGTTAGAGTCATATAACCATTGGGTCTCTTTAGGAGACAGTCCTCCAATTTGGGGTTTCTGTAACTGCAGTCAAGATATCAAGGACTATTCAGTTTTGGAGGGCCATCTTTTTAATGCATAATAAAAGGCAGTCCATTGTTACTTTGAAGGGAAAAGGGAATCCAAACCTAAGGACAATTTTCCTTCATGAAGTTTTTCTCATCTCCATGCCCTTTTTGCCCAAATCAGTTGTATGGTGTAAACCCTAGATTACTTTCATTGGTTCCTAAGGTCCTATACTTTGATGTCCTTTGAGGTGAATTACAGTTATCTCCTTAGGTATGTGTACAGCCTTATTCGTAATAACTTTAGGCCTGTATTTGATTGTGGAGTTATGGCTTGATAATAAACCTCTTTCCTTCCAAACTGCTCCATGGACATTTAGGACTAGGAAAGCATATTTGGGAGTCAGTATTAGTATTTATTTTTGAGTCTTTGGCAATTGCAAAGTGCTAGTGAGTGCTATGGCATACCCAGCTTTTCTTGTTCTTCTTATAAAAACTATTGTTATCAGTGAACCAACTGTCATTTGTATTTTTAATAGGGGAATGTTAAATCTGGACAACTAGAGTAAGCAAGATCAATAACCTCTTAACAGAGAAGTACAATGGTCAGGTTCACTCATACAGTTTAAAGGTGACAAGTTTTAAGTATTATTTCTGGCATATCTGTAAGTGTAGCCCAGTATTTATTAAGTTGGCCTCCATCATCCATTGGTGGCCTTTGGTTTCTAAGACAAATATGGACATGATATGAAGTCATTATAGTCAGAGACTGTCCCATAGTGAGCTTTGAGGCTCCTTTTATGAGGAGGGCTGTTCTATGCTTAGCTAAAGCCTTTGTTTGCAATTGTACCTCAATAGAGTTGGCTTCTAGGATAAATATGACTAAGAGATGAAACCATTAAGAAGCCCTTGAGTAGGCCAGACTTAATAATATCCTAATTGCAAAGGATCCCTGGCAAGTGAGAGAAAACTTGTCAAGAGATAAGGGGAGGCCCACATGCATCATCCAATCCAATCATAAAGAAAGTGGGGTCATCCATTGTCAAGTCCATAGTTAATTCTATGGAGTGGGGGTATGTTGGCTTTTAGGCAATTACCCTAGCCCCACAAAATTGGTCAAGGTGATAGTTGAGTTATACAAGTGTTGGGGAATTAATCCCATTTTTCAGCTGTTTAAATAATTATGTGCCCATGGGGTTCTATTATTATCCCCACAGAATAATCAGCAGAAGATTGTTTATATGAGTTACTGTGATAATTTCTCTTAAGTTTACCTCTATTTGTCTAGCTTAGGTAAACAACAATTTAAAGACAATTTAAAGAACAATTTAAAGACAATTAAATTAAATTAAATAAATAACAATTTAAAGACAATTAAAGACAATAAAAAATGATTTAAAGACAATCTAATCTAGAACTTAACATCCACAAAGGTGTATTACTGAAATAATTTTTCTCTCTAAAATAACCCTCATTTACAGATATATCAAATTAGGACTAATTTATTTGAAAAAGAAGTCCAGTTTCAACAGATTTGGCCTAATTGTTTACATAAGCTCAGTAAAGACAGTGAGTGATCATACAGATCTTTTAGGATCTGCTTATAAAGAACCTCTTATAAAGAATCTCTGGGTTGAACTTTTAGTAGCCTCTCCAGGCCAGAAGCCAAGCCAAGTACTTCCCATCAGACATGCCTGCAATACCTGTCAATTTGGATGAATTCCTCTTCGTGAGGATCCCAAAATATCCTGAGGTTCCTGCACTTGCCAGGAAGTGACATTCTTTAATCACCTGGTAAGGCTGCTAGGAGCTCTGTAAGCAAGGTACCAGGCCAACAGTCCCAAGGGGTTTTATGGCTCCAGGTTTCATAAAATCAACCTTAGTTCCTTTAAGCTGTCTGGTCATATCTGAGTCTATGCATGTCTTTCTCAAATATGACATTCCGGTCAAAGCCTTGGTAAAATAATCAGTGTTTCCAATAGTATCTTGTTATAAGGAGAAAAGATTCTTATTGAACTTATGCAAATGACTGATTGTCATGGAAGAAAGAATACTAATGGTGTCCTTTTGAGTTTCAAAGGGTTCAGACAGAGAGAAAAGTTGAGTGCTTTGATTTGTTTACAAATGAATATTCTTACATTTCTGTAAATCACAGATAAGTAAAATTTTTCTTACTCTGGGAGAGCAAACATTAGAGAACCAGCAATGTTTTAAATGAGACATAACATCAAGAGACACAACACTAAAATGTTTTAGTTCATTTAGTCCCATGTTACTAATTTTGGTTTGGTTTGAATGCAGCTTTAGTTAGTTATGGAAATTCTTATTCATTTCAGTTCTAATGTTTGCTCTTCCAGACTAGGGATACTTTTTTCTTAAGATGTCTGTGACTTACAGAAATGTAAAAATATTTATGTGCAAACAAATCAAAGCATTCAACTTTTCTCTCTATCTGAACCCCCTGAAAATCAAAAGGTCTCAGTAAGTGTTTTTTTTCTTCCATGACAATCAATCATTTGCATAAGTTCAATAAGAATCTGTTTTCCTTGTAACAGGACACCATTGGAAACACTGGTTATTTTACCAAGGCTTTGACTGGAATGTCATATTTGGAAAGACTCGGATATGACCAGACAGCTTAAAGGAACTAATGGTGACTTTATAAAACATGGAGCTGTAAAGCCCTTTGGAACTGTTGGCCTGATACCTTGCTTACAGAGTTCCTAGCAGCTTCCCCAGGTGAGTAAAGAATGTCACTTCCTGGCAGGATACTTTGGGAGCCTCAGGAAGAGAAATTCACCAACAGGTATTGCAGGCATGTCTGATGACAACTATGTGGCTTGGCTTCTGGCCCAGAGAGGCTGGTAAAAGTTCAACCTAGAGATTCCTTATAAAAAGTTCCAGCAAAGCAGATTCTAAAAGATCTATATGATCACTCACTGTTCTTGCTGAGCTTATGTAAATAATTAGGCCAAGTTTGTTAAAACTGGACTTGTTTTTCAAATGAATTAGTCCTGATTTGGCTATCTCTGGAAATGAGGGTTATTTTAGAGAGAAAAATTGTGTTTTAATAATACACCTTTATGGATGTTAAATCCTAGATTTGATTGTCTTTAAATGTTTGTTTACCTAAGCTAGACAATTTGAGGTAAACTTCAGAGAAGTTGCGCGATAACTTGTTTAGACAATTTGCATTCACGACTCAGTCAACCCCAGATATAAAGAGGAAACTTAAGAAAATTGAAAGATGTAAAGGGAAGAATCTGATTAGGTTAATGGGAATAGTGAAAATAGCTGTGGAGGACTGAGTCATGCTTGCGGGGGTCGAGAGCTCTCTTACGGACATCTTACCGAGGTATGACCTAAGCGGAGAGCCCTCTATGAGACTGGGTCCCCCCACCCCCCCATCAATATCGGCCGGGTAACTGGGTATACATCCAGAGATACCAATACCAGACACTTCAGCCATGCTGGAAGAGACCCTACATTGTGATCCCGACCACTCCCCCTGCTCTCAAGGTCGACGGGATTACTCCCTGAGTCCACTACACCTACATCCGACCAGCTGACTCACACTCCATTCTCAAGGACTTTGTTCCAGAATGGAAAAGCCAACCAGACAAGGACAATCCCCTAAAGCTAAGACTGTGCTGTTCCCACTTACCCCCCCCCAATGTTGATTATCAATAGATTAGTATCTGTTGTCAGAGACTGTACTGTTGTCAGTACAGTTCGGCTCATGGGACTCAGCAATACCAACCACTGGACTTTGTTACTGAGACCAGCCTGGACTTATAATTGGGTCCTTCTTTAGGTTCCTCTGAGAGGGGGAAATGTGGAGACCAAGAAAAACAAGGCTGTACCCACCTCGAGTCTAGCCCTGACATAAGTACAGCCATCTTGACAAAGCAAAAGCTGGCACCTTGCACCCCCTCTCGACCTGCTCCCCTCCCCTCGATAGTATATGTGAACAAGTAATTAACTTGTAGAAATCACAATCCTGCAAGACAGGACTCCCCCTCAGTTTACAAATCTCCCAGTGCTAAATCTCACTAACAAGGACACTTGATAGGAGGAATATGACATTCCATCAGGAAACTCCCAACTGTTTTCATTTTAGTTCCTCATTAGAGAGGAAAATGGCCTTGGCTTGACAATAACCAGGCCTCCAATATCCTGACAGTCTTCTTTACCCTGATAGCCCTTCTGAATATCCCCTTTGTCCTCACCCACCGCCGAGTCCACCCCTACTCTGCCTTTAAAAACTCTGACTGCAATCTGGTTCAGGGTCTAAGTCCCTACTCCACTTTGTCGGGTATACTTGGGCCCAAGCTTAAGCTTGTCAAATAAACCCTCGTGTGATTACATCAGTGTTGTCTCCTTGGTGGTCTCCTAGACGTGAAAACTCGGGCATAACAATGGTTTCTTTTTATAATTACTGGGTCCCTTCACCAAGGCTTCCTCCTCAGCTATCTCCTTGTCCTGCTGGCAGCCCCCTGCTGTTTCCTGCTTATCTTGCTGCCATCGCTAGGCCAACCACAGGGGGCCAGCCCACAGCCAACCCTCTGCTCAAGCCGGGGCCACCTCACCCTCTGCTGGGAACCAGCAATGGGGGTCTGGGGGGCTTTCAACCCCACCTGGGAATATGGCCACAGGCAGATGATCCTGGCCTTATCACACCCACTAGCAAAGAAAAACTAATGAAACCAAGATGTCTGTAATCACCCATCAAATCAATAATGTTCAAGACGTTATCATCCTGGAGTGATTCGGTGGCTCAGTTGGTTAACCGTTTGCCTTCGGCTTAGTTCAGGATCTCAGGTCTTTGGATGGAGTCCCACATCAGGCTCCCTGCTCAGCAGGGAGTCTTCTTCTCCCCCTGCCCCTCCCGCCAGCTTGTGCTCACTCTCTCTTGCAGAAATAAATAAAATCTGTTACAAAAACATAAAAGACACTATCATCCCATTTCTTGGTGAGAATGTGGTGAGATGTGTACCCCCAGACCCTGTGGCAAGGAGAGCAAGTTATCAATAGTGGCAACTTTGAATGAATTTTGACAGAATTTAACAAGCTTACCATGAGAGACTATGGACTCTGAAAAACAGTCTGAGGGGTTTGAAGTGGCAGCAGGTGGGGGAGGTTGGGGTACCAGGTGGTGGGTATTATAGAGGGCACGGCTTGCATGGAGCACTGGGTGTGGTGAAAAAATAATGAATAATGTTTTTCTGAAAATAAATAATTTGGAAAAAAAATATTACATACTTTTTTTTTTAAAGATTTTATTTATTTATTTGACAGAGAGAAATCACAAGTAGATGGAGAGGCAGGCAGAGAGAGAGAGGGAAGCAGGCTCCCCGCCGAGCAGAGAGCCCGATGTGGGACTCGATCCCAGGACCCTGAGATCATGACCCGAGCCGAAGGCAGCGGCTTAACCCACTGAGCCACCCAGGCGCCCCTATTACATACTTTTTAATCCAGCAATTTCACCTTGAGGCATCCATCCCAAAGACTGTTACAGACTACAGCACAAGCAGAATGTTAACACAACACTGTTCATCGTAGCAATGAAAACCACACCCGGGATAGGGCTAAATACAACAGAATATTATACACCCAGGAAACACAGTTACAAGGAATTTAAACTTCATCACAAATGTTATTAAATGTTAATTGGTAAAAGCATTCCAACAGGTCTAAACAGGGAGAATGTACATATGCTGGAAAGACGCATACACAGCATTAAAATGTTTGCACGAAACATACCAAATGTGTTAAGAGTGATTTTCTGGGTGGTCAAATTTGTCATGTTGTTACTATCCTTTTCTGGATAGACTGTTCTAAACTTTCATCAATAAACACTATTGACAAATAAAAGGAAATGAATGGTTTTCAAAGACTACGTAAAAACTGAGTTAAGGAATGCCCAAGAAATCGGTACAGGGGCTGCCTCTGGGGAGGGCCTGGGGCAGAGTTCACGCCAGAGGAAGTCTGGATTTCCTTTTGTACCATCTGGAGTCTTGAAAAGTACCAGGCTGGCATCACCTATTCAAAATTTTTTAAAAATGAAGATTTTTGCCAAGAAAACACAGACGAAAGAATACGAAAACCACAGAAGCCAAGAGGCAAGCCTGAGGGGAAAGCCCGGAAAGTGCTCTTACCTCCTAGGGGAGACAAGACTTGAGGTCCGGCCTGTCCTCGCAGGCCCAGCGCCCATCGCAGTCACCCCAGCACCCAGTCAGTCCACACTGACTTCGCTCGGCAAGATCTGCTCCGTCTGACCCAAAACTGCCCAGATGTTGGGTCAGGATTTTTCCCAGAAATGAAGGCAGTGTGGCCAAGGGAGGGACTTCAGCAGACATAGGGGCTAGAGCTCTGGGTAGGACCCCGTGTCCCCTGGGTCTGGGACAATTGGGCCCAATACATGAGCAATGAATGGGTGAGGCTTTCCCCAACCCCACATTCACCTCTGTGAGTTAGGAGAACCATCTACCATGGGGGTTTTTTGTTCTGTTTTGTTTCATTTTGTTTGTTTGTTTGTTTTTAAGCTTTTATTTATTTATTTGACAGAGATCACAAGTAGGCAGAGAGTCAGGCAGAGAGAGAGGGGGAAGCAGGCTCCCTGCCAAGCAGAGAGCCCGATGTGGGGCTCAATTCCAGGACCCTGAGATCATGACCTGAGCCGAAGGCAAAAGTTTAACCCACTGAGCCACCCAGACACACCCAAGGAGAACCGTCTAAGTGGTCCACCACCCTGTGGGTCAAAGAATCATCTAAGTGACCTGTACATCCCAGGAGGAGGTCTGTAGTCAATGTACAGGCCTTTGAGGAACTCTTTCACCATGGCCAGTAGCTGCTGCTTCAGGGGCTCGCTGCCCATGACCAGTGTGGTCAGCTGCACAGCGTCCGTCCAGTCCAGGTGCCCGAGGATGGCCATGGCTTCATTAAAGAGCTTTTGCTGCTCGGCGGGCGGCAGCTCCTTTATGATCTGAGGAATTGGCTCAAACCGTCCGCTTGTCATCCATGCACTGTAGAGTCCCCCGACAGCCCCCCCTAGAAAACAAGGAAGGTTCGGTTAGTTGGTCCTTATTCATAAATGGTGGCCTCAGGCTCTTGCTGGGAGCATGTCCACCACCGTGACGAGTGAGCACATTGACACACGGGTGGGTACAGGCTTGGCTTCGTGTCCGCTCCACCCCACAGTGCGGGGGACAAAGGTTTCTGGGGTCCTCAGTCCATTTGGCTCAGATAACTGACATCCAGACTTGCCCTTCCCTAAGCTCTAGACTCACAGATGCAGCACAAAGCATCTCCCACCTCACAGCTCTGAGAACTGAAATCTCCAGGGTCTGCAGGCTTCCTGCTTCCCACGAAACTCTCTCATCTTAAAGGACAGAGCTGAGAAGCCAGTGCATTTGCAAGGAGAATCATCTCAGTGGTGAGGTTGAGTTTTCCCCATAATTTGCTCTTTGCCCCTGAACTTTGGAAATTTCCAGTGAAATCCCAGGGCTGAAGGACCCTGGGGACACAGAAGGAGACCTTTCCTCAGAAAGCACCTGTTTTTCATGCCAGCCCTCAAGAGCTATATGATGATAACTATCGAATATAACTCATTCAATTACTTCTCTTCCTGTGACCCCGAAAAGACATAGCCATTATTTTTAAAGGTAAATTTATGATCAAATTTCAGATGCACAATGTTGGGACTTGAAGCCCTTATGTCAAGGGAGAGTTCTATCTGATCAGGTGGGGGCAGGTCTGCTAAGGAAGGCGCCCTGGGGCAGGGGTCTCAAACTCAGGTGCCCTCCGGGGACAGGCAGGTAGCTGAGAGGGGTGAAGAGGGCTGAGTGAGCCTCTGGGTGATGAAGGACGGGGTCATGTCTAAGGGGCGGGGGCTACCCCTCGCCAGCCCACTGCTACCACACGGAATCCCACATGTGTATCCTGGAAAAAGTTTCATGATTATTAAATAGCGGTCATCAGATATTAATAGATGCAGCCCAGCTGGACTTAGTGACTCTCTCTGAAAGAGCACAGCATGGAAAGGGGAGACACTGACTCCACCGTGGACAAACCAGCAAACACAACCTTAACCAGTGGATCGAGGTGGATAGGGAGGCTGTGGGTGTCACATGTCCCTGAAATGGCGCTATGAGACAGGCACTCCGCCGCTGTCTGCCGTGTGCTTTCCCAAGGTCTACAACCCCGGGCTAAGCATGAGCAACCATCAGGCCGACCCAAACGGAGAGGCATTCTACAAATAACTGCCCAGGACTCCTCACAGTACCCAGGCCATGAATGCAGCAATGTCCGAGCAACTGTCACAGAGCTGGGGAGACGGAGTAAGGAGACATGAGGATTAAATGCTCTGTGATCCCTTGAGCTGGATTCTGGGACAGGAAAAGATCGTAATGCAAAAACGGGCAAAATACAAAGAAAGTCTGGAGACCAGTTAGTAGGGACACGTCAATATTGGTTTCTTACTTTTCACAAGTGCACCGTGGTGGTAATGTTACGGGAACTGGGTAAGGGACATGTGGGCGTTCTCTGCACAGTCTCACCAACGTGTCTATAATTCTACTACTGTTGCAGAATTAGAGGTTTATCTGAGAGAATACAGCCCAGGCCGGAGAGAACCCGGTTGTGGGCTGGACCCCGCCAGCAGGCAGTAAAACCTGCACCCTCTCAGGAAGCCAAGTGTGGAGGCATCTGGAGGCACACAGCTCCCCTGGGGCTGAGCCCAGGCCAGCATCAGGCCCAAGAGACTGAGCACTGCCCCTGGTCAGCCTTCCCCTCTGCTCCAAAAGAAGGGAGGATTTGGGGAGGGGAAACCAGTGATTTACAGGTTTTACTGATCTTTAGCCCACGACACCCATGAAGAGCTCAGAGCTGACAAACATTTCAGTCATCTGCACTAAACCTTTATGAGAATGTCAATATTTGATTTCGAGCAGCACTTCATGCAAACAATCGCCAGGAATATCGACCAGCAAATTACTAACTCTTTGGACAAAAGAAAATTCCTTGGTTTTCTGGGTAAAATGATGCCCTGCCCACGACTAGTGGCTTCAAGGAGCAAATCCCCGGGTTCCCCTGGCAGACGTCCTGTTCTCTACCAGCTTTGACAGAATCTGAATAAGATATGTGCTCCCACAATGGCATCTGGGAACAGCTATAGGATAAATGATCCCATCAAGCCCTCCCCTGAGCACTTTAGATGGGGGGACAGGGACAGAGATAAAGAATGTCACTGAGGAAGGAGGCCGTGGCCACATCTCCTCCCCAACTAGCTCCTTAGATGGTGAGAAGCTGAAGTCACGACTCCCTAATTCACAGATGGGAAAGGGAAATGTATAGTGGAAGGTCTGGGGTCACCCACACACTGATCTACTCCCCAATGTGAGCTCTGCATCATGAAATGTCCTTGAAGGTCAATCCTGCCACAGAAAGGCAGAACAGAGCAGGAAGCCATGCCGGGAGCCGGAAACAGAAGCCAACCTGGGCAGACATGCAGTCACCTCCCCAGCCTGTGTTCATGGGAGGACTGCAGGCAGTGCTGTGAGCTCTCCCACGTCCCCAGCACAGGCTGCCTGGCACAGAGCAGGCATTCGGTGATGTATCTGCTGAGCCCAGTGCAGCAGACCATGCCTTTGTCACCCCCTGTGCTGCAGGGTCCATCTGAGGGACCTCACGGGAGGTGTAATCCCGCCCCTCCTCACGTCAGACCCACACAACAGCCTGCTCTCTGTGCCACCTGGGCCAAGGGGGAGACCACACCAGAATCCTTCCTACTCCTAAGACGTAGGAAGCAACCTTTCCTGGCTCCAAGAAATAATGGGAAAATCAGCCAAACCTTCATTCATAGCCAAAAACTGTCTCTCGAGTTGAAGCAGGTGGCAAAAGCAGGGGACAGGATAGTTTGTTGCTTTTTCTGCATTGGACTGTTGGTTTCAGAATGGGGTTGTCTCCCTGAATGAGCTCATGGAACATGACCAGACAGACTGCTCCTAGGAGGTGCTCAGTAAATTCCAGCTTCCTCCCTGGTTCCCTTTTGCAGTGGCATGTAATGGTGACAGGGAAAGGACACCATCCAAGGGATCCAGGACACCCTTATATCGTCAGAGGTCCAGACACATCCCTGAGGGGAGAGGCGCCCTCCAGGTCTGCATGAGTCATATGTCATTTGCAAGAATGCCCTGCGTGTCTGAGGCCATCACACTCAGAAGCCTGTGTTTTCAATGGGATGAATTAAGGCCACAAAGACCATGTCACAGAAGCAACCTCAATTCGACAAACATCTCCCACAGAACAGGGGTTTCTATGTGGTCTCTGTGGTTTCTTTCTCTCTCTCTCTCTCTCTTTATTTATTTATTATTTGACAGAGGGAGACACAGGGAGAGAAGGAACACAAGCAGGGGCAGAGGGACAGGGATAAGCAGGCTTCCTGCTGAGCAGAGAGCCTGAGGTGGGGCTGGATCCCAGGACATTAGGATCATGGCCTGAGCCAAAGGCAGATGCTTAACAACTGAGCCACCAGGTACCCCATCCTTGTGGTTTCAAGGACTTTTTCACAACACCCCCTAGGCTGGCTGCCCCTTCAGGAAGATTACACGTACCAACAGCTAGTCCGAGTGGGCCCCCGACCAGACCACCGATGAAGACCACACCTCCTGTGATCAGGGCGCTCTCCATAGAGTACCTGACAGCCACCTTCATCTTCTGATTCTCAGAGATGGAGCACAGCAGCTTCATGATGTCTTTCATCAAGCGGGGTTTCCTGGCGAGCCTAGAAGGGAGCATTTCAAAGGGAAACTCTTAAGGAGCGTCAGAGTATGTGCATCCAAATGTCACTCTTGCTAGAGTTTGGAGGACAGCCTCATGCAGGGAACAGGAGCTCTGCTGTATGTAGAACCGACAGCACCCAGCAACGTGATGGGTTCCTTGTCACAGAGGAAGTCGGGGAGCCGCTAGTTAATAAGCACACAGAACCCGCAGAATGCACGACAGGTCTTCCTTGCCCTCTGTGTAACTTCTCATTCATGACAGATTACAGAAAAGGCCCAGCCACAAGCTGCATCTGTTCATCACAAGGGAGGCAAGCGTGCCCTCTCTCTTTTCTGCAGCCTTCCTGCTGACTCAGGCAGCCCCAGTGCACAGAGCCTGGCAGAGGGCAGAACGTCCCAGCCTTGAGTCCTCTGTCGTGTGACAGGGCAATGGAGCTCATGCCAAGCCTGTGAAGGGGAAAGTACTGGGCTCCATGAGAACACTGGCCTGTGCCCACACCTGTCTGCCCCGTGACCCTGAACAGATTCTTCACCTGCAAAGGGAGCTAAGCCACCTACAAGCTGGATTCTGGAAAGGTCTGAGGGGAATGGATGCAAAGTTCCTGGTATGAGTCTGGAACACGCAGCCCTGAGACTTGATGGCTCTAAATGAATGTTCTGTTACTGATACACACCACTGGCTTTTCTTTCTTTCTTTCTTTCTTTCTTTCAAGATTTATTTACTTATTTATTTGACAGACAGAGATCATAAGTAGGCAGAGAGGCAGGCAGTGAGGGGAGAAGCAGGCTCCCCGCTGAGCAGAGAGTCCGATACGGGACTCGATCCCAGGACCCTGGGATCATGACCCGAGGGGAAGGCAGAGGATTTAACCGATTGAGCCACACAGGCACCCCCCATCCACTGGATTTTCTGTAAGCAAATGCTCCTAATGCCCTTCCAGTTCTACACGGGGGATAGTAAAGGCAGGGACAGGACGGCACTAAGGATGACCAGTAAAGTGAGACAACCAGAGAATAAAATAAACCAAAGTAGTTGAGGGGTTTGCATGTCTTTGGATAGACAGACAGACCTTTGGAACAACGACCTTAGAACAAGTCAGGAAACTGTTCGCCACAATGATGGGAAACTGTTAGGCACACAGGTCAAGGGCAGGGTAGGCTCTGCCCCAGGGTCAGTGGGCATGGAGAGCCACAACACTGACGGGCCACCTGACAGGACCCAGAAGTAAAATCAAAGTGGCCATGAGCTGGTGCTTCTCCTCTTGGCTTCAGCTGGACCCAAGGCTCGAAGGGCACTTCCTTTCCTTCACTCTCCTTTTCATGCAAGCAGTGCGTAAAGGAACTTGACACAGTTTGGGGCAGACCCTGTTGCTCAAGAACTCTTGGTTACGTCTCCTTTTAACACAAGGAAAATCCAGAACCAGACACTCCTGTAGAATCATCCTCTCAATCCTGGGAGAGAATTTTGAGTCCCAAGAACAACTTTCTGGGTCTGCTGGATCACCACAGTCAGGGTTCAGAACCTCTGTGCCATTCCAGAAGAGATAGCTAATGTCCGGGGCTCTGGCCCCTGCCATGTTCTGAGCCAGTGATTCTCCACAAGCGCACCCCACTTTGGACAGCAAGACGGTAAGAGACCATGACCCAGACATCTGACATCGGCTACTTAGTCCTCGAGTTCAGAAAGTGCGAACAAGCACCCCCCAAAGTGTCTTTTTGACCAAGTGGGGTATAGAAGCAACGGAGTGCCCCTGCAGGGGTGCTCAAGGGACTGAAGAAGAAGTCAGGAGTGCCTGTCCCTGCTCTGGCACCATGTGCCTTGGACCTGCTAGCATACCTCCGAGCTTCCTGCACCTTTGCTCACTACTGCAACCCCTTGTAGACAGAGTCCATGCCACCTCCTCCACCATGGAAGACAGCCCACGTGAGGGTCATGACTTGTCCACACATGAAGGTCACAATAATAAAATAGCATTATAACAGCAAAGGGACTGCACATGGCAGAAGTCACTGAGAAATGAGGGGATGGAAGCTGTGACTTGACCTACCCAAAGCCATGGTGCTGTAAAGCTATGCAAATGAGTTTTATTTCAAATATTGATAACCAAGGGAATGAATATCATGGTAAAACCTTTCAAAAGCTAACCATCCTCCTGTAAAACAGCTAATCATCATATAGTTTATATCCAGGTTATATCCTCCTTTCTATTTGTCATTATGCTGAAAAAGGGGAGATGGAGTTCGGACTTGGGAAGGCCCCTCTGGGGGAAGGCAGTGAGCTTCCAGGTGGGCGAAGACCCCAGGAATGGTTTGCAAGGTTGGCTTCTTGGCCAGGGCACTCTGTCCAAACACCACTCCTAAAACAGGATTTCTGCACATTAATGGACCTGCACTCCAGAAACACTTTCTGCACAGAAGAAAATGCATGGATAGGAGGCAGGAAACAGCCACTTCGTATTCTGTGGTCCATCTAAAAACCTAGCTTCCCACTTGCTCTGAATGTCTTCATACAAACCCACAGGGGCTAATAAGGCTTCATCATGCAAAGACTACTTACTCCCAACCTCCACCAGCCCAAGGCAAGAGCCCAGGGCTCTGCAGACCTGGAGGGCCAGCAGGTGTCCTGGTGTGTGGAAGGGCACGAAAGGATGTGGCTCACCTTTGGCTGGGTTCAACAGCTTCACACCACAGCAAGACGTGGCACTGTAGCTGCCTCAATGCAAGATAGAGCTGGTTTAATTTCCGTGTGAGAATCATTTTAGACTTTAGAGCATCAATAGACTGTTGTGGAAGAAAGGTTTGACACCCCATCTCCTGAGTCCTTGCTGGAAAGCCCACCCTCCTGACTTCTCGGGGACTGCCAGACTGAGGAAGGAAGCCAGTCCTGCTTCCCCTCCCACTCCAAGCTTGCCTTTGTCCGTGAGCAGCAAGGAAACCAGTAAGGAGGGAGGAGGGAGGAAGAGTACTCTGAAGGGGACACACCTCAGAGGGTGGGAATGGGGTCTCCCCTCCTCATTTCACACCTATTTCAGAATCAGATTTGTCCACAACATGGGCTCTGGTCACAGAAAGCCCATCTGCCAGCCACAGGGAAGGCAAATGCCAACTCCCAACTGGGGAGCCCTTTACCAAGCCAACTTGAAGCCCTGGTTTCTTGCAAGCACCAGGCTGGTCTGCTGATGACAGCAAGGTTCTGGGGAAGAGGGAGATGAACCCATCCCTGGGACTGCAGCCTGGCTTTTTGAGATGGACCAGATTGTGAAAGAGCAGGGAGAGGAAGGCTTCAGAGCTAACGGAGACCCACATACACTGTGTTTTAAAAAAAAAAAAAAAAAATTGGAAAAGCAGAGCCTCTTAAGGAGTCAGCGTGATCTTGTTCACCTGCCATCCTCAGTACTTTCTACTTCTCTGTTGGAATTTATGAAACTCCTCTGTGTGGCCTGACTCTTGCAAGTCTTGTGTCCTCACCTCTGCAGGCCGTGGTGCAAAGGTCGCATGTGGACCCCACCAGCACTGTCGGATTAGCCCCCAGACTTTTTAATGACTGAAGTGTTGCCAGTATTTTAAAAATAAGATTTCACATCCATCTGATTCCTGATTTCTCTCAAAAAATCAAAAGAGCAAGTCCCCTGGACCATCTTCCCTTAGCCACAGAGGAGGTCCTGCCTTCTGTCTTCCATAGGCCCTGGCAGGGCGACCTTACCTGACCAGGGACACATAAGTAGGTCATCTGCAACCTCTCAAAGTCCCCCGCTTCCTCTTTTAAAGGCTAAAGAAGCCACCAGTCCCCACCATAGGAATTGTCCCCTCGGAGATCCCTAATATCCATTCCCGATCATCGCTGAACTTTCCCCGCAGGGTGAGGCCGGGGTGTTGCCTCACGGGGTATCCTAGGACTGTTCCAGATCTGTAACACCTGCCGCCCCACCCACGCACCTGGGACGCAGAGGAGGGTGAGGCGCACCCCAGGTTACTGAGGAAGGCAGGGACAGGCGGGTAACTGGGGAGCTCATACACGTACCGGAGTCCAGGCCCCTGAGACCAGCTGCTTGGGTTGTAACCCCAGCTGCGCTGCTTCAGCTTATTTCTGGTGTGAGGTCAGCCTCTCCGTGCCTCGGTGTCTTCACGTGGCAAATGAATACTTTAGCGACGTGCACCCGGCTCCCCAGCAGGCAGACCCCCATGCACCGCGCCCCAGCGCCCCGCCTCACCAGAGCCACCGGGACACTGAGCCCTTTACCTGCTGGGATGTGGCCCCGGGCGCCAGAGAGACCTGAGCCCGCTCTTCCCCGGCCCCCGTCCCGCCCCGCCCCGGGTCTCCTGTCCGCGGGGCCGCCCAGCGCGCAGGCTCTGCCCCGCTGCCTTCAGCTTCGCCCGCGCGGGAGGACTTCCAGTCGCCACTCACCACTTGGCCCCCGCGGCCACAGCCGGTATCCCCGCCATCGCCGCCACCCCCTCCGGTGAAACCCTCAGGGCCACTGCTGCCACGTCCTGCTGCGCGGGCTTCCGCGGTCTGGCCCGCTCTCGCCTTGGCAGGGTCTGACGCCGAGGACTCGCGGAACTTCCGCTCTACGTCGGAGTCTCGGCCTGGCGCTGGAGTCTGGACAGAAGTCCCCGTGGCGCTCTGGCTGCGCTCCTGCACGTGCTCCGCCAGCCCTCTACCGCAGCCCGCACACGTTTTAGCCGGCCTTCCCTTGCGCTTTCCTCGGTTCCCCGGAGAGTCCTCTCTGGCTTTGCCCCTTGATTCAGGATCTCTGACTCTTAGGTCTGCGGAAGCTCCTCCTTCCTTCAATGGGCGTGGTAGGCAGCCCAGCAACCCGGGGAAATCCCTGGTGCAAAGTTAATGTGTCCTGAATGTATGGGCCAAGTCCCATATAAACTGGCAGAAGGTGCCCGTACCAGGTGCCCCTGGATCAGTGATTTGAAAGGCTGTGTGCTGGCTTTACTCCTCGGTTTCCAAGGAAAGGGGGAGGCCCAGCTTCCAGGACAAAGCTGAGGTTGGAGAACCTCTTGGGAGGGGGCAAATGTGGGGATGAGGCAGGGAATATTTTAGAGGGAGTGTGGAGAGGATTCCCTCCACTCTCACCCCACCCCGACACACACGCGCACACACACCAACACTCAAGGGCCTTGAACCATCTCAGATCTGAAAAAGGCTCTGGGGGCTTTCCATGGAGTGTCAGGGTCCAGACTCTAACCCAGGTCCAGCTGGCTCAAAACCCTCGCTGTAACCCGCACTGGGCTTTCCTGGATGCTGTGTGTACCCAGAGGATGGGCCTCTTTGAACTGCCAGAGTCACCGTTTCGTTTTCTTCTTTTCCTTTTTTGGAAGGGAAAGTACTTTGAGAGTATATATGCCACACACACACACCATATATTTGTACATATATATACAACAGTATATACATGCCCTAATAAGGTTTTTTTAAAAGATATGTTTGCTGATTTGCAAAAAGCTGTACATATTTAATATATACAACTTGATGATATGTGGGAAACAAAGGCAGGAGAAAAAGTAATAAATATACATTACTACCTATAGCCCAGGCAGGCAGAGAGACTTTCCTCTAGAAAAGGAATGTCAGCACTTCGTTAAGAGCAAAAAGCACTCTTAGTTCAACCCCAGGACCCTGTAAGTCTACTTTCACATACAAAAATTCCTTGGGAAACGTTCTTTATCTCTAACCCCCAAAATATATGTTGTTAATCATCCCCCATACCCATCTGAAGGGACTCATGACAGAGTTTTTACTAAATTGTAATAGATGACATTTCCTCACAATTGCTAGCCCCCTCAGGATCATGGAAACCTTGTTTCTTTATTACTTGGGAGGTTTACACTAACTCCCTCCCAACTTGAAAGTATATAAAGAGCCACTCCTCACCACCCCAGTGCGGCTCTTCCTGCTCACGAGTCCTGTCCCCATGCTTTAATAAAACCACCTTCTCAAGAATTCTTTCTTGGCCATTAGCTTCCAACCCTAATGTCTTGTCCTTCATCGATGAGTATGGAGATACGTATACACCTGTGAGACCATCAACACAATCTACACTATATTCATCTCCATCACTCCAGATCACTCCAGAAGTTTCTTCCTGCCCTCTTTATTATCATTATCGTGTGTGTGTGTGTGTGTGTGTGTGTGCATGGTAAGAACACTTAACATAAGAGTTATTCTCTTTAATATGCGTTTAGTATACAACAGTATTAGCTATAGCCATATGCTGTGTAGATAAGCACTTACTTATCTTCCAGAACTGAAACTTTGTACTCTTTAACTATCATCATTTTGTTTCTTCCCTTTCCCTCCTGTCCTTATTATGAGAAAGGGGCTCAAGCATTAACAAGTGTTCCCTGGACATAGTGAATCACCTTATCCATTTCCAAATAGGAGCTTTTGCTTGAGTTTGGGTGACAACCATCGCCAGCTCAGGCCTGGGGGAGATTTTCCCATTTCTCTGTGGGCAGCTCCCTCTGGAGGCTCATTAAAGAATTGGGCTGCTGACTCCCCCAGAGGTGGGAAGGGGAGCACTGGTAGACAAGAAAGATGCTGGAAGGGAGAGAAACTGCAAAGTCAGAGTCTTCCAGAGAAGGTGAGCTGTGAGAAGTCCAGCAAACATTGCACCTGTCGACAACCTGGGACCTTCATTCTGATATGAATGAAGTCATAAAATGGATGCAGACACCAAAGTCCATGGATGTAACACATGATACCACAGTCTCCTAGTGACAGCCAGGCCTCCTGCAGTGTGGTCCTGTGAATGACAGGTGCACAGTGGTGTCCCCATCATGGTGACTGCGCACTGACCCAGCATCCAGACAGTGCTCTCATCATGCTTACCGTGCTGAAGTCTGGCTGAGTGACCTCAGGAGGGTCATTCAGCTTCTCTAGGCCTCAGTTTGCTCATTTGGGAAATAACGACAATAATCGTGCCTTCCCTCAGCGTTATTCTGAAGATTAAAGGAGGTAATATGTAGGGATCTAGATTATTTTTGTTTATGTCATAGTGTGTGAAAATGAAAAACATCTCCAGAGTCCCAAAAGTGAGTCTCGTGTCCAGAGAGGCAGGAAATCAGATCCCATCCCCACTTTCACAACCCACCATCCACAATCCACCATTCTGGGGGTCCAAGAACCCCCAGCATGCGAGGCTGCGTTCACAGAGCCGGCGGGGACTTGGGCCTGTACATTCACCAACACTAACTTAGCACCTTGAGCTTCCCAAGGTCCCTGGGCTCTCTCCTGGGCCTGCTGAGGGGAGGGAGGAGCAGCCCTAGGCCTAAGGGTCAGAGATCCTGAATCAAAGGCCAAAGGGTGACAGGGTCCCCAGGAAGCATCTGCAAGCTTGAGGAAGAAGCAAGGCGAAATGTCCATCTAGCATATGTGTGGGCTGGGGTAGAGGGCAGAGGCTGGATGCGAAGAGTGTAGTGTGGGGGCCACGGGGCCCTCTGAGGCCAGAGCCTGGTACCCTCCACCTTTTCCAGAGTTCCAGTCAGCAGCTCCTAATTTATGTTGCTTTTTCAGGATAATCCCACTCAGCCCCAGGGCTGGATAATGCCACACAGGGGTCACACACTCAGAAACCCCCGTGACCTCTTAATTAAGCATATGAGTAAGCTTGATGTCACTTTGAAAATGAAAATCTCTTTAGTTAGGTTTATTCCCAGGTATCTTATGGTTCTTGGTGCTATAGTAAATGGAATCGATTCTCTAATTTCCCTATCTGCTAGTGTTTATGTAAGCAAAAAAAAAGAAAAAAAAGAAAATGAAAATCTTACAATCTTATTTGTGGAGCATAACAAATAGCATGGAGGACAAGGGGCGTTAGAGAGGAGTAGGGAATTTGGGTAAATTGGAAGGGGAGGTGAACCATGAGAGACTATGGACTCTGAAAAACAATCTGAGGGGTTTGAAGTGGCGGGGGGGTGGGAGGTTGGGGTACCAGGTGGTGGGTATTATGGAGGGCACGGCTTGCATGGAGCACTGGGTGTGGTGAAAAAATAATGAATAATGTTTTTCTGAAAATAAATTGAAAAAAAAATGGAAAAAAAAATCTTACAATCTATGTTCTTTTTACTTTAAATTACCTCTAAGAAGGCTTAGGGGTCCCGGGAATCTGGATCCAGACTTGCAGCAGGTCATTTTTCCCAAGGCAGCCAGAGAGCCAGGGTTTGGGGTCAGGAGAGGTTCCAGCCCCTTATGGTGGGCCTAGGACCCGCTTCCTTCCTTGGTCCTAGGGCGGAGGAGGTCTCCGCAGCCCCCAGTCTTTTCCCTAGGATTCATGCCATCTTTCTGGTATGTGAAGTGTTCAGTGCAGTGGGAGGCACCTATCGGTAATTGATTCATTAGTTTGCTAGGGCCCTATAAGCAAGAACCACAATGTGGGTGGCCTAAAACAGGACTTTATTGTCTCTGTTTTGGAGATGAGTCCAACGAGCCTGCAGGCCCCAGCTCCCTCTGAAATCAGTGGGGCAGAATCGTTCCTTGCCTCTTCCTAGCTTCTGGGAGTGGCCGGCAGTCCTTGGCAATCCCTTGGCTTGAATCTGTGCCTCTGTATCTGTCATCACTTGCCATCCCCCCGTGTGTCTGTGTCTGCACCCCAGGTTCCCTCTGCTTATAAGGGCACCAGTCCTATGGGATTGCACACCCACCCTGGAGACCTCATCATAACTCAATTACACCTGCAGACTCTTTTGTCAAATAAGGTCACATTGACAAGTACCAGGGGTTAGGACTACAACTATCCGTTTGGGGTGACACAAACACCAGGAAGTCAACAAATGCCAGCCCTGATGATAAGCACATGAGTATGCACACGGTCCGCGCTGGCACAAGGAAACTACAGGCTCAGCCTAGCCTTGTGTCAAAGTCGCCGTGCGCAGAGGGACCCTTAGGACGGCTGCCTTTGGTCTTGGAGGAGCTGCATTCTGCAAGGACTGTTACCAGACAAGCTGGCTTTGGGGGTGGTAATGAGCCTGTCCTGGCTTTGTCGTTGTTCTTCCGAATGTTTAAGTTTTTCTCTTCCTTGGTGTTTACATCCTTCAGATATTTGTAGACCGCTATCCTGCCCCTTGGTCATTAGCGCCTGTCTGCATATTTGCCATGGTGCATTGTTATTATTATTGTTGTTGTTCCCATGTCTTCCCTGCATGCTCACTCGGTCCCTCAGCCACCATCACTGCTGCCTGAATTTCCTGCAGGTTCCCAGCCCTGCAAGCACCAAGTTACCGGGATGGAGCATCAGAAGTCAGTAGTCAGGTGACAAGGGACAGCTAACAGGCCCTCTGGCTCCCTTCTCCTCTGTCGTTTTTGTCAGTTTCCTTTACAAGCTAAGTGAAAAACAGCGTGCTTACAGTGTGAATGCAGTTTCCAGACAAATCCCCTGCCCCTGCTTCCATCCAGACAGTCCCCAGTTTCCTCAGCTATGAAATGAGGATAAGAACCCTTGCTCTCAACACCCTGGGATTGCTGTGAGAACGGATGAGACCAGAGCGGAAAGCGCCTTGTACACTACAAAGCGGGGAGAGTGATGGTACCAGCAATGCCTTCAATGCACGAGTGGATCTCTGCAGAATGTTCCAAGGGTCTGCTGCTCTAAAAGCTAGAGATTCCAAATGAGAATTTACAAAATGAACTCGATAGAACTGAGATTCACCCTAAAATCTGCTGGTTGAAAGAATAGAGAGGTGCCCTACTGGAAAATCTACCGTCAGATTTTAGTATTCCAAATCAGTGTGGAACTCAGAGCCGGATGGGCTCTTGGAGACGAGCTGGAGATGCCCTGAGGGGGCTCTGGAAGGTTATGCTGCTATAAAAGACTTGGGAACAAAACCCCACCTTGTCTTCCATCTGAGATCTCACGAAGAGTTCTCTGGATGGGGAAGACTTATTTCCGGTCTGACAAGAATGATTTTCAATGGTTCGGTTGAACATGCGATTCTCACGCAGGTATTTCTATAATTATCCCGTTTCAGTTAGAATACAGTTTCTGGAACAATAGGACTCTTATTGTATTGTCATATCTGTTATAATAGATGTTTTATTACAGAAAATGATGGTAGGGTCACTATTATGATTCTGGAGTTTTTATTTCAAACTGCTCATAGGACGGAAATTCTCTTTCCCCAGTAGTTTTTTATTTTTTTCCAATTTATTTATTTTCAGAAAAACATTATTCATTATTTTTTTCACCACACCCAGTGCTCCATGCAAGCCGTGCCCTCTATAATACCCACCACCTGGTACCCCAACCTCCCACCCCCCCGCCACTTCAAACCCCTCAGACTGCTTTTCAGAGTCCATAGTCTCTCATGGTTCACCTCCCCTTCCAATTTACCCAAATTCCCTACTCCTCTCTAACGCCCCTTGTCCTCCATGCTATTTGTTATGCTCCACAAATAAGTGAAACCATATGATAATTGACTCTCTCTGCTTGACTTATTTCCCTCAGCATAATCTCTTCCAGTCCCGTCCATGTTGCTACAAAAGTTGGGTATTCATCCTTTCTGATGGAGGCATGATACTCCATACTGTATATGGACCACATCTTCCTTATCCATTCATCCGTTGAAGGGCATCTTGGTTCTTTCCATAGTTTGGCGACTGTGGCCATTGCTGCTATAAACATTGGGGTACAGATGGCCCTTCTTTTCACGACATCTGTATCTTTGGGGTAAATACCCAGGAGTGCAATTGCAGGGTCGTAGGGAAGCTCTATTTTTAATTTGTTGAGGAATCTCCACACTGTTCTCCAAAGAGGCTGCACCAACTTGCATTCCCACCAATAGTGTAAGAGGGTTCCCCTTTCTCCACATCCTCTCCCCAGTAGTTTTTACTTTAATGCTGCTTTGGTTGTTTTTGTTTTCTGTATTAAACTTCAGTGTGTCCGTGATTTTGTTCTGTGGCAGAATGTGGGGTGTTTGTTTGTTTTTGTTTGTTTGCTCCGTACAGACTGTGGCTGAGTCCCCCTGGTGTGTGTTTGTTTCCATGTTGTTGGCATTTGGTGCACATGGTTTCTTTAACCTGCCAGCTGCGTTGTTGTACACGTGTGCGTGCTTCAGTCTGCTCAAGCTGGCATAGACTGGGGGCCTTAAACAACACTGATTCCCCATGGTTTGGGAGGCTGGAAGCCCAAGATCGAGGTACTGGCAAGGCAGGATTCATTCAGAGACCTTCTGGCTCGCCGCCTGCCGTCCCGCTGTGGGCTTGTAGGATTCTTCTTTGTGTCTGTGGCGGGGAGGGAAGATCCAAGTCCCTGGTGTCTCTTCTGAGAACACGAATCCTATCACATCAGGGCCCCACCTTAGGACCTTTTCGAACCTTAATTACCCCTTTATCAGCTCCATCCCCAAAGACAGTCACCCTGGGTCTAGGGCCTCAACATGAATTTGGGGACACACAATTTAGTGGATAGCACTGAATTTGTTTTTTATTGCTGAAGAAATACCCAGAGATTTTGTATTGAATGAACCTGATAAACATATTTCAAGGAGTAAATAGTGTTAGTGAATATAGGATAGAGACCTTGGGGCTCTAATTAAGTAATATCATATTTCAGATGGTAGTCCACTGTGGGGAGAACAGTGGAGGAGGGAGGGGACAGGAGTCCCCACCTTAATTCACTGGTCTCGGAGCCCCAGCTGTTGGAAGCCCAGCCTGGATCTGGAAGCACGTTCCTTGACTGCAGCACAATGGTCTTAGCTGCCAGGAACTCACCCCCTCCAGGAAGGCTCACAAATCTTGGACATCAAATCTAACTAAAGTTAGGCCCAGGGGACCTCTCCATAATCAAAAGATTTAAGGACCATAAAAATCCCCAAATACCTGTCCACACACTCCCACACTATCAGACCACCTCTGAGACCAGCCACAATTTCCACATGTCCCTGGTGAATCACACTCTCTGCTTAGAGCCCAGAACTGCTCGGGGAGGCACAGGTCTTGGGCCCTTGGAAGAGCCGTGGCTCCCCAATCACAGTCTTGAACTAGACAGAGCTCAAATCTTCTAGAGGCCTGGTTCCCAGATGATTTCTTGGGCTCCCCAAGAAAGGAGAGGGCTCTCCATGGTTAGTTACACTGTTAGTAACAGAAGCAGAACAAAACCCCAAACCTCTTGTCTTCCCAGCCTCTGTTCCCCCCATAGCACACCCTCTAGCAGGGAGGATAGAGCCCACTGTTGTGGGGGTGCTGGGAGGGATGGAGCAGGAAAGCCGAGGGGGGTAAAACACAGGCACACATCATGAATATGGACACAAGCAGACAGGAGAATGTTCTGGGAATTCTCCATCATGAAAACAATCCCATATTTGGAGCTTCTAGAAGAGAGGCACCCTGGAATTCACAGAACATTCCTTTGAGGTTCAGCAGTGTTAGGAGGTACCTGGGGTCTCACCTTCTCTTCCATATCCCTTCCCATCTCACAGCTGGGTGTCCACCCCAAAATTTCAATTGTCTTGGGGGAGCACATGCTTGATGTCAGGATGGAAACCAGAGGGGACAGGGGTCCTCCGGGCACACAACCCTTTCCTGCTGTGAGAACACAGACTCACCCTAATGCCATGGGTGTTTATCTGCTGGGGTAAATGATGCCCCATTGTCCTCAGTGCTCAGGCCCTGATGATGGGGAGTTTGGGGTGAAGGTCTGGGAAGATTAACAACTACCATCTATGGCAGTTTCTGTGGATCAGGAATTCAGTGGTGCGGAGAGGGCATCCAGCACCCCCAGTAGCCATTTCTACCAGGACCCCCTCCTCTGACCACAACCAAGGCCCTTACCGGGCCTCAAGCACTCGTTCCCCCTTCCTTGGTTGAAATTCCCACCTCAGGATTTTCTTTTTCAGTTGTCATCAGGCTTTGCTATGGAGTCCACGGTGGGAGCCTGCCCAGGTCAGTGGACAGTGGGGCCCTCAGAGTCCCACCCTGGTAATCAGAGGCCCATGCCTTGGTGGCCTCGGTGGTGGCCCTGTCAGAGCCTGGGATGCATGGCGAGTGATCTGAGGAGCTAAGGCATTTCTCCCAGGTGAGCTCCTCAAAGCATCCCCAGGAACTTCAAAGACTGCAGCGCCCACACAATGGGAGCAAAGCAGCTTCCAATAAGGAAGCAGACAATCTGTGGAAGGCACAGGAAGGAACCTCAGCTCCTGCACGACCATGGTCCAGGGCTGGGAGACGCGCATTGCTTCATCCTAACAACAAAGGCCCTGGGCCCATCTGCTCTGGGCCGGAGAGGGAGCTTCACTGGTTCCCACTTCATCAAAGCAAGCAAGATAAGGGTCCAGCCCGGCCAGCGTGCACCTGACAAGCAATGAAGACCCAGTGGGATGTTGTGTGTGGGATTTTAAAGGAATGTAACCTCACTCTCAAGGCCCCTCCTTTTCAAATAATTTGCATGTCATTTCACTAAAAATGAATTGTGGATGAATTTTTATTTTATTTTGATGACATACATTCCTTCCCTTTATTATTGAAAGAATTCAGCCCAGAGCAGGATGCACAGTGGGCAAAGGGATGGTCTTCTCCCAGGCAGATCCCAGTTTTGGTTCTCTGAGCCAGACAGCCAACTCCTGCAGTCCACCTCGGCTGTGGGAATAAACTAGACCACCAATGCTCTCACTTTGTTCAGCCTACTTTTCTTGCAGGGAAAGCTCCAGAATCTGTGTAGGAGCCTCAGGGGCAGCCATGTCCTGGGAAGGAGCTGGAGGCTGAGGAGCTTCCATGAAGTGTATTTGCGAAGTGAGCACACTGCTAAGGTTTGATGTTACAGCTTTTAAAAAAATGTAACACTTTCTAAAGTTCCTTTTCTAAATTATACACCAGACCAAGGAAATGTCAATAGTTCGGTCAAGAATCGAAACCAAGGGCGCCTGGGTGGCTCAGTGGGTTAAGCCGCTGCCTTCGGCTCAGGTCAGTCTCGGGGTCCTGGGATCGAATCCCGCATCGGGCTCTCTGCTCAGCAGGGAGCCTGCTTCCCTCTCTCTCTCTCTCTCTCTCTGCCTGCCTCTCCGACTACTTGTGATTTCTCTCTGTTAAATAAATAAATAAAATCTTTGAAAAAAAAAAAGAATCGAAACCAACATCACCTTATCTGTGATTATCACTGCATGATGGGTTAATGCAAAACTTAGTGGCTTAAGACAACAATAAAGGGCTCATTCATCTCACAGTTTCTATGGATCAATTATTTGGAAATGCCTTTCCTGGGCTGTTCCAGCTGGCATTCTATCATGAGGCTGCCGTCATTCGAAGGCTCAGCTGGGGCTGGAGGATGGGCTTCCCCCATGGCACACTTACATGGCTGTTGGAGGCATCTGCTTCTCCACACATGGGCCATTCCAGAGGGCTGCCTGAGCATCCTCATGACAGAGCAGTGGGCTTCCTCCAGAGCAGATGATCCAAGACGCAGAGCAGAAGCCACATCTCTTTATGATCTAGCTTTGAAAGTTTCTCACTGTCACTTCCTCAACATCATGGTCATGCAGGCCAACATTTGTCAATACGGAGCCCTGCATTCCCATCACAAAGGTATGAATCCAGTATGTGAGGATCACTGAGAGCTCCCTTGGATGCTGGTCTCCACAAGTGATTATCGTTAATATGATTTTGCAGGGTTGTTTGGAGGCTCTGGAAAATAGTACTACATGGCTGAATCCACCATTCTTCTTTTTTTTTAAATTTAAATTCAGTTAATTAACTGAATTTAAATTCAGTTAATTAGCATAGTGTGTATTATTAGTTTCAGAGGTAGAGTTCAGTGATTCATCAGTTGTATATAACACCCAGTTCTCCTTACATTACATGCCCTCCTTAATGCCGATTGCCATGTTATCCCATCCCTTCACACCCCTCACCTCCAGAAACCCTGTTTGTTTCCCACAATTAAGAGTCTTTTATGATTTGTCTTCCTTTATGATTTCATCTTTTATTTTTCCCTCCCTTCCTCTATGGTCTTCTGATTTGTTTCTTAAGTCTCACATATGGGTGAAATCATATGATAATGGTTTTCCTCTGATCGACTTATGTTGCTTGGCACAATACTCTCTCTCTTTTTTTTTTAAAGGAAGTGTTGGGTTTACTTTAGTTTATTTTTTTTAACTTTATTTTATTTTTTCAGTGTTCCAAGATTCATTGTTTATGCATCACACTCAGTGCTCCATGCAATACGTACCCTCCTTAATACTCTACACCAGGCTCACCCAACCCCCCACCACCCTCCCCTCCAAAAACCTGTTTGTTTCTCAGAGTCCACAGTCTCTCATGGTTCACCTCCCCCTCTGATTTCCCCCAACTCCCTTCTCCTCTCCTCCTGATGTCCTCCATGTTATTCCTTATGTTCCACAAGTAAGTGAAACAATATGATAATTGACTCTCTTTGCTTGACTTATTTCACTCAGCATAATCTCCTCCAGTCCCATTCATAATCCATAATACTCTTTTGTTCCACCCAGGTCATTAGAAATGGCAAGATTTCTTTTCTTTTTGATGGCTGAGTAATATTCGATTATATATATCACATCTTCTATATCCATTCATCTGTCAGTGGACATCTGTGCTCTTTTCATAGTTTGGCTATTGTGGACATTGCTGCTATAAACATTGGGGTGAAGTTGCCCCTTCCCATCACTACATTTGTTATCTTTGGGATAAATATTTAGTAGTGCAAGGGCTAGGTTGTAGGGTAGCTCTATTTTTAACTTTTTGAGGAAACTCCATGCTGTTTTCCAGAGCAGCTGTAGTAGCCTGCATTCCCATCAATAGTGTAAGAAATTTCCACTTATTTGTGGAGCATAACAAATAGCACGGAGGACATGGGGAGTTAGAGAGGAGAAGGGAGTTGGGGGAAATTGGAAGGGGAGGTGAACCATGAGAGACTATGGACTCTGAAAAACAATCTGAGGGTTTTGAGGGGGCGAGGGGGGTGGGAGGTCGGGGTACCAGGTGGTGGGTATTACAGAGGGCATGGATTGCATGGAGCACTGGGTGTGGTGCAAAAATAATGAATACTGTTATGCTGAAAATAAAAAATAAATTAAAAAAAGAGAAATTTCCACTTTCTCTGCATTCTCACCAACACTTGTTTTTCCTTTCTTAATTTTGGCTGTTCTAACTGGTGTAAGGTGGTATTTAATTGTGGCTTTGAATGGCATTTCCTTGATGGCAAGTGATGTTGAGCATATTTTCATGTGTCTGTTGGCCACTTGTATGTCTTGGAGAAGTGTCTGTTCATGTCTTCTGCCAATTTCTTGACTGGATTATTTGTTCATTCCATGTTGAGTTTGATAAGTTCTTTATAGATTTTGGATACTAGCCTTTTATCTGATATGTCATTTGCAAATATCTTTTCCCATTCTGTCCCTTGTCTTTTGGTTTTGTTGACTATTTCCTTTGATGTGCAAATCTTTTTATGTTGATGAAGTCCCAATAGTTCATTTTTGCCTTTGTTTCCCTTGCCTTTAGAGACATGTATAGCAAGAAGTCACTGAGGCTAAGATCAGAGAGGTTGCTGCCTGTGTTCTCCTCTAGGATTTTGATGAATTCCTATCTCACATTTAGCTCTTTCATCCATTTTGAGTTTATCTTTGCGTAGGGTGTAAAAGAATTGTCCAGTTTCACTCTTATACCTGTAGCTGTCCAATTTTCCCACCACCACTTATTGAAGAGATTTTTTTTCAATTGGATAATCTTTCCTGCTTTGTCAAGATTGGTTGCCATAGAGTTCAGGGCCCATTTCTGGGCTCTTTATTCTGTTCCTTTGATCTATGTGTTTGTTTTTGTTCCAGTACCACACTGTCTTGATGATTACAGCTTTGTATCCTTACACCTTTTATAGCCTAAACTCAGGCTTTGTGATTCCCCCAGATTCGGTTTTCTTTTTCAACATTTCTCTGGTTATTCAGGTTCCACACAAATTTTAAGATCAGTTTCTTCCAGCTCTGTGAAAAATGTCAATGGTATTTTGATAGGGATTGCACTGAATATGTAGATTTCTTTGGGTAGCATAGACATTTTGACAATATTCATTCTTCCAATCCATAAGCATCAAATGTTTTTCCATATCATGTCTTCCTCAATTTATTTCATAAGTTTTCTGTAGTTTCTACAGTACAGATCCTTTACCTATTTGGTTGGGTTTATTCCTAGGGATCTTAAGGGTTTTGGTGCTACTGTAAATGGGATCAATTCCTTCATTTCTCTTTCTTCAGTCACATTATTAGTGTATGGAATTGCAACTGATTTATGTGCCTTGATTTTGTATTGTGCCACATTGCTGAATTGCTGAAGAATTCTAACTATTTTAGACTGGAGTCTTTGGGTTTTCCTCATAGAGAATCATGACATCTGTGAAGAGTGAGTGTTTGATTTCTTCTCTGCCTATTTGAATGCATTTTATTTCTTCTTGGTGTCTTATCGCTGATGCTAAGACCTAGTACCACGTTGAACAGCCGTGGTGACAATGGACATCCCTGTTGAAAAGCTCTCAATTTTTCCCCATTGAGAATGATATTCACTGTGGGCTTTTCATAGATGGCTTTTATATTGAGGTATGTACCTCTATTTCTACCCTATGGAGAGTTTTCAACAAGAAAGTATGCTGTGTTTTGCCAAATGATTTTTCCACATCAATCAAGAGCATCATATGATTATTTTCTTTTCTTTGATTAATGTAGTGCATCACATTGATTGATTTGCAATTGTTGAACCACCCCTGCAGCCCAGTAATAAATCCCACTTGGTCATGGTGAATAATCTGTTTAATGTACCATTGGATCCTATTAGCTAGTATCTTGATGAGAATTTTTGCATCCATGTTCATCAGGGATATTGTAATGTGTAATTCTCCTTTTTAGTGGGGTCTTTGGTTTTGGTATCAAGGTAATGCTGGCCTCATAGAACGAGTTTGGAAATTTTCCTTCCATTTCTATTTTTTGAAACAGCTTCAGAAGAATAGGTATTAATTCTTTAAATATTTCAAAGAATTCCCCTGGAAACCCATCTGGCCTTGGACTCTTATTTTTGGAAGATTTTTAATTACTCCTTCAATTTTCAATTTCTTCCTGTTTCAGTTTTGGATGTTTATAAGTTTCTAGGAATGCATCTATTTCTTCCAGACTGACCAATTTGTTGGCATATAGTGGCTCATAGTATGTTCTAATAATTCTTAGTATTTCCTTGGTGTTGGTTGTGAGCTCTCCTTTTTCACTCATGATTTTATTAATTTGAATCCTTTCTCTTTTCCTTTTGCTATGGATGGTTAGGGGTTTATCGATCTTATTAATTCTTTCAAAGAACCACCTTCTAGTTTTGTTGATCTGTTCTACTCTTCTCTTGGTTTCTATTTCATTGATTTCTGCTCCACTTTTTATTAATTCTCTTCTCCTGCTGGATTTAGGCTTTACTTCTTTTCTTTCTCCAGCTCCTTTAGATGTAAGGTTATGTTGTGTATTTTAGACTTTTATTGTTTCTTGAGAAAGGCTTGTATTGCTATGTACTTTTCTCTTAGAACCACCTTTGTTCATCCCAAAACAAAGATGTTGAATAGTTGTGTTTTCATGTTTATTAGTTTCCATGGATTTTTAAAAACTTCTTTAATTTCCTGGTTGAACCATTGAGTCTTTAGTAGGATGTTCTTTAACCTCCATGTATTTTCGTTCTGTCCAACTTTTCTCTTGTGATTGAGTTCCAGTTTCAAAGCCTTGTGGTCTGGAAATATGCAGGATTAATCCCAAACTTTTGGTATCAGTTGAGACCTGATTTGTGACCCAGATCTAATTTGGAGAATGTTCCATTTGCACTGGAGAAGAAGGTGTATTCTTTTGCTTTAGAAAGAAATGCTTGAATGCATCTGTGACATCTGTCTTGTTCAGTGTGTCATCCCAAGCCCTTGTTTCCTTGTTAATTTCCTGCTTAGATGATCTGTCCATTGATGTGAGTGGACTGGTAAAGTCCTTTACTTTTATTGTATTATTATCAATGTGCTTCTTTATTTTTTTGTTAATTCATTTTTGTATTTATAATTGTTAGATCTTCTTTTTGGTTAGATCCTTTGCCTTTCATCTCTTATTGTTGTCTCTGCTTTTAAATCTAATTTGTCTGATATAAGGATTGATACTCCAGCTTTCTTTTGATGTCCATTAGCATTATAAATGTTTTCCACCCCCTCATTTTCATTCAAGAAGGGTCTTTGGGTCTAAAATGAGTTTTTAGTAGACAGCATATCAATAACCCTTGTTTTTTTTAATCCAATCTGACACCCTGTGTCTTTTGATTGGATCATTTACCTCATTTACATTCAGAGCAATTATTGAAAGATATTAATTTAGTGCCATTGTATTACATGTAAAATCACTGATTCTGTATATTGTCTCTGTTCCTTTCTGGTCTGTTACTTCTGTGCTTTCTCTTCACTTATAGGATCCCCTTTAATATTTCCTGTGGGGCTGGTTTAGTGATCACAAATTCTTTTAGTTTCTGTTTGTCTTGGAAGCTCTTTGTCTCTCCTCCATTCTATTCTGAATAACAGCCTTGCTGGATGAAGTGTTCTTGGCTCCCTATTTTTCCCATTTTTCACCCTGAATATATCATGCCAATCCTTCCTGGCCTGCCAGGTCACTGTGGATAGGTCTGCTGCCAGCCTTATGTTTCTATCCTTATAGGTTAAAAACCCCTTGTTCTGAACTTCTCTCAGGATTTTTGTCCCTGAAATTTGCAAGTTGCACTCTTACATGTTGAGGTGTTGACCTATTCTTATTGATTTTGTGGGTGTTCTCTGTGCCTCCTGAACTGGAATGCCGAAATCCTTACCAAGACCAAGGAAGTTCTTACTTATAATTTATTCAAATAAATCTTCTACTGCTCCTTCCTCTGGGACCCCAAATAATCTAATACTTTTTTGTTTTATGGTATCACTTACCTCTCAAATTCTTCCCTCATGATCCAGTACTTGTTTATCTCTCCTTTCCCCAGTTTATTCTCCATCATTTTGTCTTCTATATCACTCACTCTCTTCTGCCTCATTTATCCTAACAGTTAGAACCTCCATTTTTAAAAAGATTTTTACTTATTTATTTGAAAGAAATCACAAGTAGGCAGAGAGGCAGGCAGAGAGAGGGAAGGAAGGAGGCTCCCTGCTGAGCAGAGAGCCCAATGCGGGGCTCAAACCCAGGACCCTGGGATCATGACCTAAGCCGAATGCAGAGGCTTTAACCCACTGAGCCACCCAGGCATCCCTAGAACCTCCGTTTTTTATTGCACCTCAGTACTAGACTTTTTTATTTTGACCTTATTAGATTTTAATTCTTTTACTTCTCCAAAAAGGAATACTCTAGTGTCTTCTATTTTTGTTTCAAGTCAAGTCAAGCTAGCATCTTTATAATCATTGTTTTGAATTCTAGTTCTGACATCTTACTTATGACCATATTGATTAAATCTCTGGAAGTCATTATTGACTCTTGTTCTTTTTATTGGGGTGGGTGAGTTCTCCCATCTTGTCTTTATGTCTAGAGGAGAATAGATGAGAGAACAAAATACAAAAATAGTAACAACGTCTCCAGAAATATATACACTGAACAAGAGACCAGAAAAGAAAAACAAAACAAAACAAAAAAAGAACAAAAAAAAAAACAAAAGAAAAAAAAGGAGAAGAATAAAATCAAACAGAAGGTGTTCAGAACAGAACAGTAAACTAGATCCTTGGTGTATTTTAGTCTGTTTGTTAGAACATAGATCACAAAATTGTAAGGAAAGAAAAACTTATATATATACAAAAATAAAATTGAATGTTAAAGAAACCTAAATAAAAAGAGTTTATATGATAAGAACTTAGTTAAAAAGAAAAAATAATAAAACTGAAAGACAAAGCATCATGAAAGAAAAACAGGAATTCTATATACTATTTTCCTCTAGTGTTGGAGTTTTGACTTCTGTGTCATTGGTAAACTTGGTCTTAGCTGGATATTCCTGCTGGTCTTCTGGGCAAGGGAACTGTTCATCCATTCTCAGTAGTCTTTGCTGAGTTGCCCCACCCATTACAGGGGGCTGGGCTCAGTGTAAATGGCTCTGGATTCCTCTATGTAGCTTCTGCTCCCTAAAGGATTTCAGCATGAATTTGGAGGATGAAAATGGCAGCACCCTGTTCTCCAGACCCGGAGCTGAACATTCCTGCCCTCCACTCTTCAGTGAGTCCCCACAGAAAACCTGTCAATCACTCTTTTCTCCCTGGATTCCTTCCACACTCTTCACCAAGCCTGTGACTGGGCGTTATTATGTCAGGAATGCCACCCCGTCTTGAGTCTCCAAACTTTACAGACTCCTGAGTCGTGGACTCCTACCATTCTTCCCAGGTGAAGGTGGGAGGGCTCTCACGGGGTTCTGCCACTTAGGAGGCTCCTGCTTGGAGAGCAGCTGCCCAGCCATGCAGCTAATCATGGTTTATGGTAACAACAGCAGAAACAAACCCCACCTGGGGTCTCTGTGTGCATCCAGCATCCCTGATCTGATGCTTGGGGACACTGCTGCACTCAGGCACCCACATTCTTTTTGTGACATGGGGGATGCTGAGACCACACTGTCCCACCTCGGATTCCACCCATCTTTGCCACCTGAGTGCATTTCAGGCTGGGACATTCCCCACCGGAACAGAATTCTAGAAGTTCCAACTCTGCTTTCTGCTGTTGATATCACTTTCTGGTATGAGGGTTACAGAAGCTCCCTCTCCCTGTGGGTTATCTTCCAATATATAGCCTTAGATTGACTTCTCCACACCTCCTCTTTGCAAAAAGTAGTCACTTTTCTATTTGTAGAATCGCAGCAATTCTTTTCTTAGATATCTGGTTGAGTTCATAGGTGTAAAAATCATTTAGAATGATTTGATAGCTATATAGCTCAATTCCAGGGACTGGAAGAAATTAGGGTCCTTTACTCCTCTGCCATCTTAGCTCTCTCAAGGAAGTAGCTATTGAAAGCAAATACACAATAAGGCACTGCAGAATTGTTCAGTTGGTAGTTTGTTATTTCTTACCTAGAACATCCCCTTTAAATCCTCAGCAGGACAGGGAAGGACCCTGGGAGTCTTGTCAATTCTCTGACTTTATAAGAGAATCTAACCATCCCAGGCCTGAAAGCAGTTCCTGCTCAGGCCCTGGGAGGAACGGGGACCAAGACATGCCTTCTTTTCCATTACTGGTATTTGTAACCCATCTGGTGTTTGGATGCACACCTTTACAGAACAGAACCTCTGAAAGCTTTAAAGCCCAGCACACTGAGGGCCCTCACAGCCTGGACAGGAAGCCAGTTGCTCTGTGGCCTAAGCAGTCATTAGACACAGGACTCCGAGTCTCCAGTACATTTGTCAGCCGTGGCTGTGGGAAGGTGGAAGCAGCACAGGGAGGCACAGCAGCAGGTCACCAAGCCTTATCCTGGGCCAACTGGAAGCAGAATGGAGGCTGGCCCCACCAGTAATGGCTAGGGTCCTTGGGCTAAGGTTGGGCTTGCTCTGCAGGTGGTTCTACGTGCCTCTCAGCATGTCCCTTTTTGCACATTTGTGTCACAGGGACGGCTCCCCCCCGCCAACCCTGCCTGCCTCACTGAGTCTGCCTGCCGCTCAGCTTTCAACAAAACATTGGAAACACCTACTGTGCACCCAGCTTCAGAGTCCCAGGAGAAGAGTTTGGATGAAGGTTTCAGAGAAGTGCTCTGGCTTCGCTAACACTTGACAGCAGCTGACTTGTGTCATGGATGGTCCCACCTTGTCACCATCAATCTGTTCATCTACCCCAGACACGGAGCCCACTTAGGGGGCAGGGACTGAGCACGGTTTGATCAACGTGTGTCACTGCAAAGCCAGCACAGGCTTACAGAGATCTTTCTCTTGTACAGGATGGTCAGTGTCATCAGATAAAAAGGTGTTTGAGGATCAGGTCTGCTTTTTTTTTTTTTTTTTTTTTGCCCAGTGTCTGGTGAAGCGCTGCATTCCTAGGGCAGACCTGGGAGTTTGGGGAGAGAATGGAGGCTTTGTTATGCCTCCTGGTTCTGCATGACCAGATGGTCTGAATCAGTATGTAGGCCCAGCGAATGGCTCATTTCTGATCACCAGCCTTAGGGCCTCTGCTGGCAGCACTTAGGACCTCAGATTCTTTTCAGATTCCAATGATTCTCTGAGACTCACCCCCCTTCCCTGTCCAGAGAGACTCATTCCTGATGGTGTAGCCTTGTCTGCTCCCTCCCAGGGCAAGCTCTAGATCACGGTCACTCATGCAGTTCTCAGGCCCATCCCCCTGAACGAGACTCCCAGTTCCAGAAGGTCACTGTTTTTGGCCTCCAGTCTAGGCTCACCAGAAATTATTAATTTTAATTTCATGATTTTAAAGATATCAAAAACCTATTTTTAAAAAGTACTTTTATGAGTCTCCTTGAAGATGTAACACATTTAGCAAGAGAATAAGAACAATATCTATAAACATAGAAAGCCTCAAAAATGGATATGGCTAAAGATCTGATGAGAGGTTGTAATAAAGCTGGCAAGGAAATTCAGTTATTTCTGTGGCACACAACACTTCAATAATCACCACATCAAGTGAGGACCTTACATCAGGAGATGTTAAAACTTTAGGAATTGTATATAATCTCTAGCTTACAGCATTTACCCCAAAATAACCTAAAGTTTATTATTTGACAGTGCTCTCCAAGTAACTTAACATACCAAATAAATAAGCCCAGCTGGTCAAAAAGACTTTACTTACAATTTAAATCTGAGAAGTGCATTTAAAAAATCCTTAGAAAGTTTTTAAAGCACAAACCTAAATAGGATTACAGATCATTATAAAACTTAAAACTTATTTATTTAACTAAGGTGACAATAAGAGAGTTCAAAGGTAAATAGGTAAGGTTCAATAGTTGTTAGCAAAGCTTAGCTCCCTTAACATGGAGAAGTTTTAAGTAAGTAATCAAAACCTGATAAAGATAAAACAAATCTGGTTTTCCTGAGAAGATAGAGAAAAAAAAAAACCTTGTTTGCATTTTATCAAGAGCAGACCAATAATCCACAAAGCTTGACTTCTTTTTTTTTTTTAAGGTTTTATTTATTCATTTGACAGAGAGAGATCACAGTAGGCAGAGAGGCAGGCAGAGAGAGAGGAGGAAGCAGGCTCCCTGCCGAGCAGAGAGCCCGATGCGGGACTCGATCCCAGAACCCTGAGATCATGACCTGAGCCGAAGGCAGCGGCTTAACCACTGAGCCACCCAGGCGCCCCAAAGCTTCACTTCTGAACAGAGAGAAAAGCAGAATTTTAATCTTATACCAACGTACTTTTAAAATTCATTAATTTCAACTTTAGTTCATCATAATGGCATATGAAGTTCCTTTCTAAGTATTTCCCTTCACAAACCCTTCTACCATTTTCCTTGCATTCAGATGTTATCCCAAGCCATTTCTCTCTAAACAACCAGTCTCATTTTACAACAAAATTACTTTCTTTTTTCCTTTAATAAAAATATATTTCCATTCCTTACATCTTTCTTACACACACAGAGTTGCTTCCCTTATTACATTTAGCAGAATCTTAACTCTTAGAAACCTTTGTCTCCCGGGTAAACTAAGTAGGAACCAATTGTGAACAGTTACACCAGAATCTTTAGATGGCAAACTTATGAATCAGTGAAGCACAAATCATGCTTTCCAACAGACTTAAATATCCTTAGTTTCTCTATAATAATCAGCCAAAAATACAAACCTACTTTCAGTAATCAGTGCTGTAGCACTCCATTCCATTTGGAAAAGACCTAGATGTCCAAGAATTCAATCCCATTTATCATCCAATCAAAAATTTAAGTTTCGGGTTACCAAAGACATTGAAAGCTAGCCTAACAATTATCCATGAAAACTTTCAGACAAAATTAACCATCATTGTAAGTCATCTTTCTTATTAACAAATTGCAACAGAGATAACACAAGCTTATTTGACCTTCAGCAAACCTAGGTAGAATGTTTCATATTTAATGCTGAAAATATATCTAACTTAATAAAACAAAACAAAACAAAACAAAAAACCTTAAATTAGTTTAAATGCTGCATGTTTCACCTAGGTCCACTTAAAAGATAAACAATGAATCTTGGAACACTACACCAAAAACTAATGACGTACTGCATGGTGACTAACATAATAAAAAATAATTTTAAAAAGGATAATCAATTTGCTCCCCATTGTCAGTTTTTACCTGGGATGTGTCGGAAATTGGAAGTGAGTGGTGTGAAGTCCAGGGGGTGCTTCTAGACAGCAAGGGGAGGAGGAGGAGCCAATGGTGCCAGGGACACTGAGGATGGTACAGCAGCCAGGTAGGCAGTCTACAGGGATGGTAGTCTACAGGACTTCCATCCAGCAAGTAGTAGACTTCCTCCAGTCTCCAGGAAGGCAGAAGAGGTGAGGTGTCCCATGGAAGGCTGGAGGCAGATAAAAATCTGGACAGCAGAGAAAAAGGTCTCCCAGTTCTAAAGTATATCAGCTCTGGCAGAGGAGCAGATGCCGGTTTGGGGTTTTTATTTTTCCCCCAACGAGTGGAATTAGGGCATCTATGTCAGTCCAGAGAAGACAAGGAATTTTCCTGAAACAAAGGGAGTTTCAGCAGCTGCTTGAGAATATTCTTTAATAGCCCTAAGGTGAACTAAGCACAGTTATTCCCATTAACCGGGGAAGTGAGGGAGAAGCCTCCACATGTACTAGGAGGAGCAGGGAGAGAAACAGTCACTCTGACAGGGAGGCCAGAGTTTCCTTCTGCAACCTGGGGTTATTCTGAGCAGGCCTGTTTACATAAATACCATCCAGTATATCAGAGCGGAGTTTGCTGCTCTGATTACTAACCAAGCATATTCTGCAAAAGGCCCTTAGGTCCAGGTCCTGATTTAGAACCCTGAAGGCTTGGATGGACCTAGGGTAACTCCATCCATTTGCCCTGAAGCCTTATGCCCAGGAGACCTCAGAATTGACTGGGTGTGGACACAGGGCCTTTAATAAGGAGATGATTAAGTTAAACTGAAGCCACTGGGGGTCCTAATCCAACTGGTGTCCTTATGACATTAGGTCACAGAGTTAGAGAGACACAGGGATGTGTGTGCACTGAGGAGTGACCACGTGCCTGATCTCAGAGTTCCAGCCTTGAGAACTGCAGGGGCATCAGTGTCTGGTGTTTAAGCCACTCATTCTCTGCACAGTGACCTGGTGGCCTGAGGTAATACAGTGACTACGTGCACACACACCAAGCCCTAACAACGACCCCCTTGCACACACACATTGAGACCCCAAACTCCCACTGGCCCTTCCACGCATACACATGCACACGTGCACACTCAGCCCTTACACACACTCGGGCCCCTCTCCACTCGAACTGGACGCTGGGATTAGGCCCAGTTTTAGGCCATCTCTTGATTCTTATTCATGGTTGGATCAGTGAACTCATCGCCATGTAATCGGTGTGTCTTCATTTGTCCAACAGGTACCTGAGGTCCCTTCAGGGAAGCAGCCACAATTCACAGTCTTGGAGTGTTGGGAGGACAAGAGCACACGTCTCCCCCCGAAGGAGCGGCTCTGGGCACCCACGGCTGCTGCGTTAGCACAAATCTAGGGGGTCTGGATTGTGTGACCAATTTCAAAAACCAACTGACCAGGGATATAATCAATAGCTTACGGAACATGTGTGGAACTTTTAAAATGTTTTGTTGGTAATTCAGCAGAAGCTCCACGGGCCTGCAGATCCCTGGGGTCACAAGGCCGTTCGCAGCAGCATGGACACTGAGAAGTGCTGGATAACTGGGAGTTCTGATTACAGGCCTGATGAGCTCCTTTCCCAGTGTTTCATGCAACCAGATTAAACCAGGTATTAGCCAGAGGGAATCCAAAGATGAGGCATTCTTCATTCATACATCCACACCCATCTTTTTTCCAGTAGCTGGGAAGTTAAAGTGTCGAAGTCATCAAAAGTTGTGTTGACATGTTTGATCATCTCCAAATATTCCTTCAGGATCAGGCGGGGCACTTCCTCACAGCAGCCACCCCAAGCAGGCCAGGTCCCACCCAGGTTGGCCTTCCCACTCTCCGTAGATGACAAAATGTTCTGGAGCAGTGGCCTATATGGCTATAGACTGTGGGAGCTCAGAAACCAGAAGGGGTAGACCTCCTTTCCCAAACCAAGCTTAGGTCTTGACCTTTCTACCCCTCAAGAGTGGTGTGTGTGTGTGTGTGTGTGTGTGTGTGTGCGCGCGCGCGCGTGCGCTCTATTCAGGAGCTGGAACCTGACCCACTTGAGACAAATGGGTCCCAACCTCCAGGCCAGATCTGTGGCTATGCTATGTCTGGCTGGGCCCTCTTACCAACCTTTCTCAACCAAACCCCTCCTCTATCCATCTGGGGCCCAAGACTCCAAGGTGGGGTGACCTGAACCTCAGGGCTATTTCTTGACCTCCAGGATATAGGAGATAAAAGAAGGAAGCGGCCCCAACTGGAAGTCATCTGTGACTAGTGGATCAAATTATTTGTAAAGACATTCTCCAGGCAAAACAAAAATGTCATAGCCAAGGAGAGTCCTCCCTGCCCATTATCCTGATGCTGGCATCTTTGGGGATGTATGTGCCCACCTACATATGAGCCTGTGGAACAGGCTCACATGAACACTGCACCTTGCTTTCAGACCAGGAGTGTCCCTGCTCCTTCCACACCTTGCAGGCAGGGGCCTGGAGTGTGTTTTGCTGGTTTTTCACTGCTCTTGGGGGTGAGCCTGCTACAGTGTCCATCCTTGGCACCTCATCGTA
Organism: Neogale vison; assembly: GCF_020171115.1. Classification (NCBI taxonomy): domain Eukaryota; kingdom Metazoa; phylum Chordata; class Mammalia; order Carnivora; family Mustelidae; genus Neogale; species Neogale vison. Next base: position 37,299,725 of record NC_058097.1, on the reverse strand, counting down.
CATGGGAGACAGATCTTCCACACAAGCACCAAGAGGTGGTGAGGCCCTGGGAAAATGAGCACTGAGGCGGAGTCGTTTATAGCAAATGCAGGGCTCAGTGGCTAAGCCAGCTGCCCTGTCCCCAGCGGGGCTGGGACCTGAGACCTGCAGCACAGGCAGTGATGGCGGCAGTGGGGGAGCATCCGAGTCGACCCTGGACCATCCTGACGAGCCAGGGACCCCACACAGATGGATACAGGTGCACTGAGTGAGGGCATCCTGCTCTCCCATCGGAGTTGGAGTTTACACTCCCCTCCCATGGCCTTTCTCCTCCAGTGCAGGGACCCAGCGGGACATACAGACAAAGCCAAGTGTCCAGCACCACTGCTTCACGTGCAGTGAATGAAAAAGCTCATGGCTTTGCTGCTGGTTTGTTCCCAGCAACGTTTCTGCCCTCACCTGGTTGGTCGGCAAACACTGACTTCTCAAAGGAATGGCCTGTCTGTCCTTCTGAGCCATGTGGCTTCCCGACAGCCACACAGTGAAAACCGGCCGATGCCCTGTCCCCACTTGAGCCTGCCTACGAGCGCCTCACCTAGTGACTGGTAGGCACATGCCACACAGGCTGAGTCAGACTGAAAAGCCAAGGCTTCCGGCGGCAGCGCACAGCGAAGACCCTGTTGCGGACTCTCCCAGGACATGAGAGCTTGGGAAGAGCTGCGGTCTTGATCCCCTTCGGCGGACCCTGGAGCCTAAGAGCCACGGCGATGAGAAGGCGCTGCAGGTCGGAGCTCCCTGTACTGAACGACCACTGCAAGCACCAGCTTACCTGGCATCCTGCATCCTGACCCCGGTCCCGTACTACTTCCCAGAGCCAGTGAGCCCAAAGGCCCTCTGCGACTTCACTGCTCACTCTCCAGCTTTCCGGAAACAGCAGTTAGGTCCAAGAGTGCCACAGGGGACGTGACTTAAGCTAACATGTCAGATGCTCCAAGCCTCTGGCCTCAGGAAGCAGGCACCTGAGAGCAGAACTAGAGCTGCCCGCCAGGGACAGCCTCCAGCCCACCTCCCTTCCAGCCAGGCTGGGCCACAGGGCTCGGTCTTTCACCAGGACCCTCTTATCGTCGACACGCATATTTTATTATTACACAAACAATGGATTCATCACAGAACACTCAGGAACAAAGAAAAGGATAAAAGAGAAATAAAAACCTAAGAATGCCACCAGTCAGGTCAACCTGTGCCGATCCTGCCAGGATTTTCTCTCGCAGGAGCAATGCACACCCGTTGTCACCTAGAAACAGAGACCCCTCCGTTCCCTGACTTTGCTCAGTAAGGCACATTTCTTCCCCGATGATGAACTGTTCTTAACTCCAGTGTTAATGGGCTGGGGGTGATCTAGAACCAGAACCAGCCCAGCCGTGTCTCCGCTGAAAGGTGGGCATGAAAGTGTCCCCGGTCCTTGGGGTCCCAAACAGCCGTCTCTGCAGCAGAGAGCTCACAGTTCAGCCATTCGCTTTGCTTTGAATTTCTTGGCAGATCGTTCACTTGACTGAAGCTGGAATTTGCTTCCATAAATGTAGAAAATGAAGCCATCGATTTGCACTGCGAATACACAGTTTAGCTTGGGGATAACTGAAAAAAAAAAAAAAAACAGAAGAAAAAGGACAAGGCAAAAAAAAAAATTCTGACAGTTAAGCTCACGCTGAAGCACAAAACCTTCCTTAAATGTCTGTATTAGAGCGTAAGCTAGTAAGAAATGCAGAGTCCACAAAGCTCAGCAGCACCAGGACGACAGGACGTTTTTCTGCCCTAAGACCGATGTATTCAGATTTTAAATATAACTCAACCCTAACTTTCACTGTCAAAGGCTCTAAGCCAAACTCCCAGAAAAAGTGTGAGAAACGAGTCTCCCCACATAGTTTTCAGACTGACTCATGGCTTTATGCCGTGAGTGAGGACACCCAGACACCACTTTCTGGGGTCTAAAATGAGACAAGAACATACAAGAAAACAGAAGGAAGCAGCAAGAAAAAACAAACTCCAAATTCAAGGAACAAAAACCTCCCGCTGTGGTTTTGCAATCTCAGATCTGCTGGTAAGGGGTGTGGAAATGTGGAGAGCCCAGATGCTTAGGCTCATCTCTGCCAGAACAAGGAGCTCTGGCACACCCAGCAGGGGAGGCTGCACCTGCTCTCCTGGAACCCAAAGGGTTACCGGAAAGGGCCAGATCCTGAAACCCCAGGGACAAGCACTAACCTAGCTCCCCTCAGGGTCTGCTTAGCTCCATTCTTTGGAGGATGGGGCAGAGGAGGGTCTCAGTCATGGAAACGGACCCCCATATCTGGAAGCACAGCCCAGCAGCCCTCTTTCCAGTCCCATCTGGCTGCAGCTGCTGGCTGGGCTCCAGATGTCCTGGGGAGAGACATGAGGGCAGGCAGGGGCGCTCTCGGCAGGTGGCAGGTGTGGGATGCACTGTCAGCAGAGATCTGCAATCTCTGCTGACCTGAGAGGGCAAATGGACCCACTGAAGCCACGAGGAATGGGCTAATGAAGCCAGGGAGGCAACAGGGCACAGACCCTGATACAGTTCCGTACCTTTCAGGCAGTCTTCTTTGGTGAGGATTTTGAAAACATGCTTTGTTTCCTGTAGGAGGATTACTGTAACACCCACATAGGACGGGCATTTGGATTTCATGACTGCAAAGGAAAAGGGCATTCAAGGCCTCAACCTCGGGGGTGCTGGGAAGCCACAACTAGCTAGGTGGGGGTGGTGGGGAGTGGGGGGCTCCTCAGCTGGACAGGCACCAAGCTGGATGAGAGTCCGGGGTCCCTATCCCTTGACTATGGCTCTGTAGCCTCTGGGCTGTTCTGACAAAATGTCCTTTGGAGGGTCTGCAGCCATGTGGGTCTTGGGAAGGACTCTGGAGCCAAGAGGTCACATGTGTGTCCAGCACTACCAAGATCTACAGGTTGCTGGGATGGGCCCAAGTCTCAGCGATGGGATGTGAAGGAACACCAGCGCATCACATCCTTCCCGCGACCCACCAAACTCTGGCCAGAATGGGATCTTGCTACAGGCGGTGAAGCAGTGACTGTGGCGAACTGCCACCACAGGCAGCTGGCCCCGTGGCTCTCCTGACCCATGTCCCATGAAGCCTGTAGACAAGTCACCGAGCACCTGCCATGTACCTGGCACCTTCTGAGGTCAGTGCCGGGCACGAGAGTGAACAAGACTGTTCTCAGTTCTGCTCTCAAGTTGCTGATGTTCTAATGGTAGGAGGGGAATGTGTGCCACATCAGAAGACTGTTTTCTGATTGTGGTAACTGTTACGAAGAAATACATAAGGTCACGGGGAGAAGGTTCACTGTTAGTGATGGTAGGCCCTCAAGGGAAGTGACGTGTGAGTAGGGACCTGAATACTGAGAAGCAGTCAGTCTGTGACACACAGAACTCTGGGCAGAGGGAAGGAACAACAGCAAAGGCCCAAGGTAGGGCCAAGCCTAGTGTGTGAGAAGCAGAAAGAAGGCCGATGTGGTTAGACCTGGTGCTCAGTAGAGCCAGAAGGGCTTTTTAGACCACAGTAAGGAAGCAGAAGACAAACATGGCCTGAGTTTTGGCCTAAAACCTACCCTCGGACTGCCTGGTTGGGGAGAAGCAGTGTGCCAGCAGGAGAGGGCTAGGCAGCTTCTACCGGAATCCAGGGGTGATGGTGGCGGCTTGGATTTGGGAGTTAGGACGTGAGTATGGAATGTGCTGATGGATCAGGGAAGAAGAAAGGTGTTACTGCCCAGGTTTTGGGTCTGAACAACTAGGGTAAACACTGGTACCGTGAATGGAGCTGGGAACACCAGGGCAGGGGCTGATGTGAGGAGGCTGGAGTTGTTCTGGGTATGGAAAGGTTGGGATGCCTGCTGGACAGGGGGGCAGCTGTGTGCGGGGCGGCTGGATGAATGACGATGCTCAGGGGAAGGTCTGCCCTGGACATGACACTGGGTTCTGGGAGTCCGTAGCTGAGACTAAGAACTGTGGGGAAATGGGTGAAAGGGACTCTCTGCTCAGGGCTGGGGACAAGTGCAGCAGCTGCTGTGCCCCCTGCGAGAGCAGCAGGGGTCCCTGTGTGGAAAGGCACACAAAGACCATTTAGAATGTATCCAGAAAGTGGCCAGAACTGGCTCAGGTAGCTAGTCCTCTCCCACCCTCAACGCTGGTGATCTGGAAACGTCCACGTGACAAGAGTGTGTCTAGCCCTGTGGCACAGAGCCACGCTGCCACTGAGTGATGCTGTGGGTGTTCGGGGGACAGTGGGCTTGTAGGTGAGTTACCTGAAATGAGAGCCCCGTGAAGATCTGCCTTCAACAGCTTGGTCTGAATCATGTGCGGCTGCCTAGAAGGTAAGCAGAAGACCTCAGTGTTGACTATGAGCGAGAGTTCTGAAGGGGCACACAGGTCTATGAACTTCTGCAGCCAGCTGGCTCCGAAGGCTGCATTCACAGTCATCGTAAGTCTTGGGTTCTGCCCCAAAGGGCAGGACTGCAGACATGCAACTCACGTGTCTGGCTTGAGACCACCACACAGGTCCCGGATATACTGCTTCCAGAGTTCATGCAGAGGGAAAAAAAGACTGTATCTGTAGCAAAGGAAGAAACAAGTAAAGAATTAGATAACATGAGCTTGGGATTGTGACATCAACAGGGCATATAAAATAGCCTAAGGACAAGGACCCCAACCTCGGTCATGGGGAACTGGGTACGGATCCTACCTCCATAGCAGATAACCCAACTGACTGACATCTGCGTCCCCCTCCTGAGCCTGTTTCCGCTGCTAGAACCCTCCTGGCTCTCTGCCATCCTTCCTGCTGGCTACATGCAGCCTGGATGGCCGGCGCTCCAGCAGACCCCTCACACCTACAGAGATGGTGGAGCAGCCGGGTCCTCCCAGGTTAGCACCGCCCGAGTCTCTCCCACACCAGCCTGGGGGACAGGATGTGCTCATCTGGACAGCTTTTCATGAACTAAACTTAAGTCTTGCTTCACCATTGTTCCCTGAGCAGACAGGAGCTGCAGGCTGCCATACACGTCCCCATGTAAGGGACCAGGTGTGTCTGGAAGGTGAGTGAGCAAGTGGTGGGACGCAGGGGATGGACTAGGTGAGTGGACCTCAGAGGCTTTCCTCTGGGGTCATTATTACGGGTCCTGGTGCCTCATGGGGAACCTATGACAGCAAACTGTTGGTCAGACCAAGGAGAACCTCAGGCTCAAACTCAAAGTGGGTTCTACCTGTGTAGACACCAGCGAGGGAAACCTGGGCAGGCAGTGGCCCCTTCCTCCACCCGCAGCGCAGCTCTCTTTGCAAGCGGGGTCCCAGACACAGTGACTGACCGTGTCTGTAGAAGGCTATTTGGCCGCAGCTCTTGGAGCGAGATCTACAAACCGTCCGATGACGAGCATGTGCAGAAGCGTGACCAAGGAGGGATGCAGTGTCAGCTGGAGGGAGGAGCACGTCCTCCCAGAGTGATGCGTCCCTTTCAGAAACTCTGAAACATGCAGGCAGCATGTTCTTTGGCAATAAACCCAGGGGATGATTCTGTCTAGTGCTAGTAAAAGCTGTAAAGAGTATATACTAAGATTCATCAGTTCCCCTCTCTCTGGGAAAGCCGAAAGACAAACAGCCTGTTGCCATGGGTAACAGACTCACTTCCGGTGGGGGTCTCATTAGTTAAGGCTAGGACAAGAGCCAGACAGTCAAACAGCAAGAGCATGGCTATGGCTGTGCCTTGCTGTGAAAGCCAAGTGCAAACCCAGCCTGAGTTGGTAAAGGGAGGCTGCCCCCTTGTGGCGGCAGTGGGAGAAGCACCCTTAGCTTTAGGGGAACTGGGTCTCCCAAAGCCACACCCACTCCAGGAGGAGGAAGCTGCCTTTGGGAGAAAGGCAGGAAATCCCTGCCATACCTCTGCTGCTCTGGCTTAATGTCAAAGAGGTGCAGCTCCCTCCTCTTCCTGGCAGAGAGGCCCTTGGATTTCTTTCTCTTCTTGCACTTCCAGCGAGTGGCGTACTCCAGGACCACAGCCTTGCGTCACAGCTGGTCCTCGCGGGCTTGCTGGCTCATGTGGGGCGTGCTGCGCTTCGCTGCACGAAGGCCTTGGCCTGCTGGGCTCCCGGAAGCTGCATGGGGACAGGGCGGCACAGCGCCCACTGTTCTGGTGGGGGCAGCCCCAGACCCCAGGCCCTCCTAGACACTGCAGGTGAGATGCCTTCCCTGACCCACCTGCCTCCCAACTGAGCCTCACACAGCCTCTCATCTGCTGAAGGTGAGCTCCCCACAGCTGTCCAGATGTGAAAGTCACCCTCAAATACCAATTCAAATGCTGCACAAAACAGCCACATCAAAATTCAACTTCCTACTATACATCTCTGAGGTTATTCTGAACGGATTAAAAAAAAAAAAATCCCCAAGACCCTTTATATTAGGAAGAAAAGACTTCTCTGATCCTTGGCAGGGTGGAAAGCTCGAGAAATGTATGCCAATGATATTTATTCAGTCATGACAGGAAGAAGGCAAGCTATGGCCTTGAAGGAATTATCCTAACACTTGGGAAAACAATACCACCTGGTGCCCCAGGGTGGGCCATGCCTTGTCGGGCGCAGGAATCTGACAGGGTGCCCAAGTGGCAATCCCCTTTACTTTGGTTTGACCCCCTGGATGTGTCACGGCTACTCACTAGGTCTGTTCCCACAGCACTTGGGGGAAGGAAGTAGCAGTGCATCTCAGCCTCCTGGGCTCACTCTCTCCCAAGAGCACAACAGCACTTGACCGTACTCAGCACAGACTCCTAGGACATGTGGGCAAAAGAACTGCCTTGATTGTGTGTAATTCTTGAGAACTCCAGACATCACTGCCTCTATGTGGGGAGTTCCACTGATCTACTCCTCATTCAGCTGCCCGCATCCTAGGTCAGCCACAGCCTAGGCAGCACTGCCTATGCAGGTCCTGCCTCTTGGCTGGGGATTTCCTGACCCCCTGCTGCACTAAGCAGGCTGTAAACCCTGGGAAGCTAATGTGTCATAATCACGCTCTTCCTTATGGAGAAGCGGGGTGGTGAAGGGATGATGTGATACACTGAACCTTCAAGGCAGCTCAAGTCAGGAGACCAGTCAGCTTCGACTCTGCACCTTAGATACTAACTAAAGATTCATTATCGTCAGTATTATTACTGTGACAGGACAATTACTTACCTTTTTAAAATACCTAAGTGGCCTTCTTCATGAAGAAACCAAATAAAAGTGTATCAGTCTTTCAAAATCTTGATTTCCTGTTAACTCCCTCATTAGGAGTCCCCAGTGGAGCTTCTGCCAAACTGACAAAGCATGTTGGCAGCATCCAGATATAACAGAAATGCCACTTAGTAAATGTGATCACCTGCCCTCTTTAAGAGCGAAGGGGGCACAGTGACAAAGCCAAATGACAGTGGTCACCAGGGCAGGTTTCAGGTGGGCATAGCCAGTGTCCCCTACACAGTGGGAGAGGACACAGGATCAAGAGGTCCCAGTTAACCAAAGAAGGGAGAAAGAGGCCAGTGTAAGGGTGGGGCAGACTGAGTGGAGTCATCCAATCAGTAGGCCGTATGTATATCCACTGGGAAGGTTGAAATTCAATTGGCCACCTGTGTAGGGGCGGGGCTCAACCACCCCCATAAAGGTTGCTCTGCCAGGCTGCCAAGGGGGGGCTCCTGCAGGAGAGCCGGGGGCTGCTGCTGGAGAGCAGCGGCTGCTACAGGAGGGATGGAGTCGGCGGAGAGCGGTGAAGTCCGCGGAGAGCGGTGAAGTCCGCGGAGAGCGGTGAAGTGGAGCGGAGAGCGGTGAAGTGGAGCGGAGAGCGGTGGAAGTCGCAGAAGAGCAGGGGAGTCAACGGTGTATAGAAGAGCTGTAACAGCTCTTGTAAGAGCTATAACCGCGTTTGGCGATCCAGCTTCCAGCCTCCGGCGGCGGCCCGGAGCACCGCCGCCTGCAGCCTCCGGCGGCGGCCCCGAGCGCCGCCGCCTGCAGCCTCCGGCGGCGGCCCCGAGCGCCGCCGCCTGCAGCCCCCGGCGGCGGCCCGGAGCGCCGCCGCCTGCAGCCCCCGGCGGGGGCCCCGAGCGCCGCCGCCTGCAGCCCCCGGCGGCGGCCCCGAGCGCCGCCGCCTGCACCCCCCGGCGGCGGCCCGGAGCGCCCCCGCCTGCAGCCTCCGGCGGCGGCCCCGAGCGCCGCCGCCTGCACCCCCCGGCGGCGGCCCCGAGCGCCGCCGCCTGCAGCCCCCGGCGGCGGCCCCGAGCGCCGCCGCCTGCACCCCCCGGCGGCGGCCCCGAGCGCCGCCGCCTGCACCCCCCGGCGGCGGCCCCGAGCGCCGCCGCCTGCACCCCCCGGCGGCGGCCCGGAGCGCCGCCGCCTGCAGCCTCCGGCGGCGGCCCGGAGCGCCGCCGCCTGCAGCCTCCGGCGGCGGCCCCGAGCGCCGCCGCCTGCAGCTTCCAGCCTCCGGCCCCGAGCGCTGCCGCCTGCAGCTTCCAGCTTCCGGCGGCGGCCCCGAGCGCCGCCCCTGCAGCTTCCAGCCTCCGGCGGCGGCCCCGAGCCACGCCTGCAGCCTGCAGCCTCCGGCCAGCAGTCCAGTCGTCTGCGGTCCAGTTGTCAGCGTTCCCTCGACGCCTGCGGTCCTGAGACATCTGCGGTCCAGTTGTCAGCGGTCCCTCGACGCCTGCGGTCCTGAGACATCTGCGGTCCAGTTGTCAGCGTTCCCTCCACGCCTGCGGTCCTGAGACATCTGCGGTCCAGTTGTCAGCGGTCCCTCGACGCCTGCGGTCCTGAGACATCTGCGGTCCAGTTGTCAGCGTTCCCTCCACGCCTGCGGTCCTGAGACATCTGCGGTCCAGTTGTCAGCGGTCCCTTGACGCCTGCGGTGCCAGCGGCCCTGCCCCGCACTCCAGGACCCTCAGCAGTGACACAGTGAGAAACGACCTAGATGTCAGCAACCTCATTGGGAGTAGGCTCGCCGGGGTCAAAGTTGTCATCTTTTATAAAAGAAAGCCCTGACCGGTCAGTGCGATTCATGATGCTTGGCGCGAAATAAAGTTTTGCTTGACCTTCGCTTTGTATCAGTCTCGTTCCTTTGATCACGGACCCTAACAGCCAGCATCTGGAAACAGGCCATCAGAACAGTAGATCTCAACGGAGCCCAACACATCTACTGGAAGGATGAGGAGTAAGACATGGGAAGGACATCTAAAGCAGTGCGAGGGGATCGAGCCATCCTTGTCATCACCTCTGCTGCTCCCAGACTTCCTGCCATGCACTGTACCTGAACGTCGAGCTCTTTGGCCTCTTTCTGAGGAAAGTCATGGTAGATCACATTTGGGGGATTCAAACAAACAAGAAATGGCCAATTCAGGTTGGGCATGACTATAAGACTCACGACTTTTCTAACTATGAAACTATGGTTATTTAGAGATAGGAGAAGACAGGGATGCTACAGAGAGCACAGACTTCTAAGCTTTCTTGGATGCCTCTTATTTTACCCTCTGGACACCCATCTTATGGAGTTCCAAGAGTGTGCTTTCAAACAGTGCTTCTTGGGATGCCTGGTTGGGATGCCTCTTGATTTTGACTCAGGTCATAATCTCAGGGTCCTGGGATTGAGCCCTGTGTCTGGTTCTGCATTCTAGGCGAGTCTGCTTGAGAATCTCTCTCTCCTTCTGCCCCACCCCTCTAAGAGCTCTCTGTCAATTAAATAAAGAAATACGTAGAAAGAAATAAAAATAAATCAATGCTTCTCATATAAATTAATATAGGAAACTAGGTTCTTATTAAAATGTAGATACCTAGATCCCACACTCAGGTCTGGCATTTTTTTCTTTTTTAAGATTTTTTAAAAAGATTTATTCATTTGAAAGAGAGAGAAGAGAAAGTGTACACAAGCAGGGTCAGATAGAGGAGAAGCAGACCCCCCACAGAGTAGGGCTTCTGAGAAGGAGACTCCCCACTGAGCAGGGCGTATGATGCGGGGCTCCATCCCAGTAACCTATGACCATGACCTAAGCTGAAGGTGGAGAGTTAACCCACTGAGCTACCCAGGTGTCCCCAGACCCTGCATCTCTAACAAGTTTCAGATGCTCCTGCAGGTCAGCAGACCACACGAGGAGTCGACTGGTTTAATCTGCCGCAGGTTAGGGGCTTGAACAGTCGCTCTGTAGGTCTGGATAACTCATATAAACATTGTATCACAGACGCAGATGTCTGCAAATATTACATTTTGACTGTTAGATGTTAAAAAAAAAAAAAGGACTTTTCACATTTCAGTATCTATGAAATGGGAGTGTCCATACAATAGATGGTGTCCTACACTGATAAAACACAGTAGGTCTTTCTTCAAGCTCAAAATATATATAGATCAATGTGCTTTCGACCTCTAAAAACTCCACATGCCTGTTTCTTACTTCATGTGTGTGAAGAAAAACATGGTTCTGGGGATAGAGTATGGGTGTAAATGTAGTAAGTATAAGACAAAGGCCTGGTTTAAAGGTCAAAGGACTAGAAAATTTGATTCACATGACACTCTGTAAATTCCATCCCAGCTCACTTGTGCTTCCTTGAGTACATCTGAACAAGCAAACCAAAGTGTTTATATTATATAATATATATTATATTATGTACATATCATATTATTGTATTATATACAGAGTCTGGTTCTCCTTCAAATGCTAGAGTGGCATTAAAATCAATTTCTAAAGAGCAACCCCAGGAATGACTTTGCTTCACCTTTCACGGGTGCTTCGATTAGACTTGGAAGTCTTTTCTGGAACAATCCACATCTAACAGTTACTGAGCACTCATTACTTGCCATGCACTTGGTTAAAAGCTACACATTTTATCTCATTATATTTTCTGAACAATCTTTTAAAGTAGACATTATTCCTATAATGCACATGAGAAAACTGAAGCTCAGATTTGCTGAGACCCATAACTTGATTACAGAGATATGAAGTGGCAGAGGTGGAAAGGAACATACTGGTCCAAAGACGGATTTTAACGGTGTCTACACTGCCCTGCTTATAACTGCCCTGGGCGCTTGCTCCCTCCCTAGACATAACTCTTCTCCGATCAACTCCCAAAGTCCGGGGAGGAATACCATTCCTCAGCAGGCTCCCAGCGCTTTCCACCAGACTAGGGTCGTTCACAGAACAGCTGCCAGGGCAGGAACCACCATCAGCATCTCACAGAAGGGGAAACCAGGTCACAGAGAGGATCGGGGCTTTAACCACTGTCAGCAGGTGGCAGGCAGTGGCCAAGTCAGCCCAAGGCCCTCGGCCCTCCTTTAGCACACTGAGCGGGCCCCAGGGGACCTGCCGCCAGCTCTGACATCAACCTTCAGCGCAGAGACTGCGCCAGGCCAACGGGGACTCCGGGCCTCGGTTTCCCTTATGTAAGGCGGGACAATTCCCTAGCAGTTTCAGTTCGTCTCCGCTGAGAACCGGTCCACCTACCAGCACTAAGTTCCCGACCCTTCACATCCCACCCCTCCCCTGCTCACATCCTCTTCGCATTACTCTTCACGTTACTCTTCACATTACTCTTCATCCTCGGCTGCTTCCGGTGCGTTCCGATGACGTTTCCTGAGGGCGATCCTCACTCTTTATCTCTCTTCACTTTTCTCAGCAGCCCTCGGCCATCAAAACTTCTCTCGTTAAAGTTTGGGCTGGAGGGAGGTATTGTGCCCGAGCTCGCGCGCCACGCTAAATAGCCAGACTGAGATGCTGCAACTCTCACCTGGAGTCGCAGGCGCACGGGTTCGCAGGTAGCGTCGTCTGTGACGTCACTGACGCGCGCCGACCTATGGTGGCGCATGCGCCGGGTGGCGGCTAAGCTACAGCAGAGGTCTACTAGTCTTTTTTTTTTTTTTTTTTTTTTTTAATTTGTTTGTTAGAGAGAGAGAGAGCGAGCGCGAGCAAGCACAGGCAGACAGAGTGGCAGGCTAGAGGCAGAGGGAGAAGCAGGCTCCCTGCCGAGCAAGGAGCGCGATGTGGGACTCGATTCCAGGACGCTGGGATCATGACCTGAGCCGAAGGCAGCCGCTTAACCAACGGAGCCACCCAGGCATCCCGAGGGTCTACTAGTCTTGACGGTGTCTCTGCTTCGTGGGACGTTCTCAGCTCTCGTGTACCGTAGGCGGGGGAAGGCCAGAAACCCCGGGGCTGTGGTTCGGGCGTGTGGACTGCTTGTGAAGAGCTGGAGTAGAGCGGGGCCAGCCGACCCGAAGAGGACTCCGGGGACTTTGGGTATCAGGGGACTACGGAAGTGGGGCAAGGATGGTGGGAATGATGTCCATGGGGTCGCTTATCAGCCGTCTCTACAGAGTGGCCGAGGCCCTGAAGTTGGCATGGACGGCTTAGGCTCTAGTTTTGTCCTGCTGCTAAACTAGCTGTGTGACCTCGCTTAAGGCACTTCCCATCTCCAGCGTCCCTTTTCCCATCACTGTGAGTGGGTTGGGTCTGATAGTCTGAACGTTTTCTTGAGACCCAGAATGTTAGTTTCTGTCAGGAAGTCAAAAGGCAAGGATCTAATGCCCATTGTTCTGGGGAAGGGTCAAGAATGCGGCTGGGAGGCCAGTGCAGACGTCTCCGAAGTGACCTGGTGTGCAGCAAAGGTGCAGCCTTCATTTCTGCGGAGTGCGGGTCAGGAGAGCAGTATAGCCTCTCCACTTTAAGTCAGCGGGTCAAACTTCCAGTAAGGTATAAAGTCCTTTTAAGGGAGCAGAAATTGTCTAGGAACCCTGAGGTTTTATGTCCACATGTCCTAGTTTGGGAAACATTGATTTAGTTGTTTTTGGGTGGTGACCTTGAGCTATTCTGATCTTAAACATAGGACTGCAGGCCCTGGAATTCAGTGGCTATCGTGTGGCTTGTCCTGGTGAACATGAACCTTGTATGTTTATTAACATCGAAATGGAATTACATTTAAATGCATTGCGCTTGTAGATTCCTGAGTCTATGGGACTAAGCTTGAGAAACTGCTGTTGGGGATCCATACCATTTGAACTACCAAATGTGAACTTTAAAAGAGCAGCACGAAACAGCAGAAGATAGTAAGAGCCAACTTGAGTGCTATAGTCTCAAGGGGGCCCTTTTGAGAGGACCTTTGTGATTATGGTGACAAGGAAGAAGGCAGACCTCTATCTTTGAGAGCTTCTTTTTTAGGTTTGTTAGGCTCTTTTTCTCCCAATTGACCCTATCTGAATTTTTCCAAGTCAGCTTGGAGGACTGCCAATCTTCCATGGAGTTCCCTGCTTGTGGTGGGGTGAGCACTGAGAACTGCAGTTACTTTGTAACTCTCTGATCACTAAATTGTTTTTCAAAAAGCAAACACTTTATCGTCCTCAGGAAACAGATGTCTGTGTATGCATACTGGCACCTGTCCTTACCGATATCGGTATTATTGTAATTTTTGTTTATGATAGCAAAAACTTGGAAACCCACCCGGTATTAAACAGTAGTGGATTAAATAAATGAACTATATGCTAATTAATTAAGTAGGTTAATTAAATGCATTGCGATCACAGGGTAAACTTCAAAAATTCAGATTCCTCAGCATCCCTGGAGATTCTTACTTAGTATGTGTGTCCTAAAAGTCTGTATTAACAAAAGCAAAAATGTTCATTAGGTTTCAGAACCATATTATACATTTATAGAACTTAATATAATAGAACGCCACACACCATTAAACAGACTATAATTTTTTAAAAGATTACAAAATATTAACACAAAACTAAATGTATGCAGAAAAAGGATTGACAGACATACTACTATATAGGAAGTTTTTAGTGTCTGTATAAGTGAGCTTATGAGAGATTCTTTCTTTCTTCTTGTCTGTTTTCTAAATTTATGTAGAGAAAATAAGACTTTCTTATTTTTTTTTCTTCTTACACTTACAAATGATAAATTTTCAAATATAGCTACTCATGTGTTTTCCCACTTTATGAAAGTTCCATAGGAAGCCAAAGGTCAAGAATGTCATTGAAAATGATCAGCAGCCTCCCTTTGAACAACTTGTGAAAGACTTCATATGTTCAGAAAAATGGAAAGAATTCTGTAGTGAACACCCATATACTTTTAAGTTCTTCAGTTCATATTTTGCTCTCTTTGGATGGGTTTCTTTTGATTGCTGCTTTAAGACAGGCTGTTAGGTTGAGTACTCAAAAGTCTCATATTCAACCTCAAAAGATAAAGCCTCAACTACTGCTAAATAAGTGGATGCATAGAGGGCCCCAGCCTATGACCCTCCCCGCCCTAGCCATAATGCCAGGGTGGTGCCAACCTGGAGCGTCCCAGGACCACCTTGGCCATGCTTGCTGTACTTTCAGCTGTTCTTCCCAGGTGACCCCAGTATGGAGTACCTTGGAATTCATACTAGCATCCATACTAGCTCCAGGTGTTCCATCAGCATGGCTCAGGGAGCATCACAAGAGTTCCCGGCCTATGCTGACTCCCACCTCCAGGTGTCCTGCTAGTTGGCTCTAGTATTGAGTCCCTGGAGCTTTTTGGCTCACACCTACTTCAGCTCCAGCCATCACACCAGGATGACCCTGGGAAAAGTGCCATGAGACCTCCTCCTATTCTATATCCAGCCAGCCAGTGTTGTCAGGGACATAACAATTTACACAGGAAGCCTTCCTATACAAGGCTACTCCGTCAAAATGGTAGAGTAAGCTGTTCTGCTTAATTCACAGAAACAAACATGAACAGTCAAACAAAACGAGGCAGAAGAATATGCTCCAAAAGAATAAGATAAAACTTCAGTAAAAGAACTAAATGACACAGAGATAAGCAATCTACCTGATACAGAATTGAAAGTAGTGGTCACAAGGATGCTCACCAGACTTGAGAGAAGAGAGGATGAACTCAGTGAGGACTTCAACAAAGAGATAGACAATGTAAAATAGAATCACTCACAGTAGAAGCATAGAATAACTGAAGTGAAAGAGGGAAGGCACCTGGGTGGCTCAGTCAGGTTAAGTGTCTGCCTTCAGCTCAGGTCACGATCCCAGGGTCCTGGAATTGAGCTCCTTGTGGGGCTTTGTTCTTAGCAGGGAGTCTGCTTCTTTCTCTCCCTCTTCCTCTGCTCTTCCCCTGCTCATGTGTGCACTCTCTCTCTTTCTTTCAAATATATAAATAAATAATCTTAAAATAATGAAAATAAATGAAAATTAAACTGGAGGGAATCAGTAGTAGAATAGAGGATGAAAAGAATGGATCAGTGACCTGGAAGACAAAGTAGAGCATCTAAGCTGAACAGCAAAAAGAAAAAAGAATTTCAAAAGTGAGGATAGCTTAAGGGACCCCTGCTGGGACAACAGCAGGCTTAGTAACATTCACATTGGAGGGGTCCCAGAAGAAGAAAGAGACAAAAGTTAAAGGAGCTTTAACCACTAAACCAGCCTTATAAGAAATGTTGAAGAGACTTCTTTATACAGAAGGAGAAAAGCCATACGTGGAAATTAGAGAATTATGAAAGGAAATAAACTTCATTGATAAAAGCAAACATATAGTAAAGGTCGTAGATCCATCACTTGTAAAACTGGTATGAAGGGTAAAAGACAAAAGAATAAAATGAGGGGCACCTGGGTGGCTCAGTGGGTTGAGCCCCTGCCTTTAGCTCAGGTCATGATCTCAGGGTCCTGGGATCAAGCCCCATATTGGGCTCTCTGTACAGCAGGGAACCTGATTCCCCTTCTCTCTGCCTGCCTCTCTACATACTTGTGATTTCTCTCTGTGTCAAATAAATAAATAAAATCCCTTAAAAAAAGAATAAAATGAATTATTTCTAAAAAAAAATTAGCTAAGGAATTTGCAAAATAAAAAGATGTAAAATATATTACAACCCAAACAGTGGAAGGGTGGGAGGTAAAAACAGTGCTTTTAGAATGTGTTTGAACTTAAGCGAATATTAGCTTAATATAGGGTAATATATACTTAGCATGTTCTATATGAGCCCCATGGTAAAAACCAAAACCTATAATAAGTAAGCAAAGAAGGAAAGGAATCCCAACATAACACTAAAGAAAGTCATCAAACCACAAAGGAAAGAGTAAGAAAAGAAGAGAAGAACAAAGAACTCAAAAACAAGTATAAGACAGGGGTGCCTGGGTAGCTCAGTGGGTTAAAGCCTCTGCCTTCGGCTAGGGTGGTGATCCCAGGGTCCTGGGATCGAGCCCCACACTGGGCTCTCTGCTCAGCAGGGAGCCTGCTTCCCCGCCCCCCCTCTGCCTACTTGTGATCTCTCTCTCTCTCTCTCTCTCTGTCAAATAAATAAAACCTTAAAAAAAACAACTATAAGACAATTAAAGTGGTAATAAGTACATGCCAATCAATACAAAAATGGACTAGATGCTCCAATCTAAAGACATAGGGTGACTAAGTAGATAAAAATACAAGGGGTGGGGGCAAGACAGCAGATGAGTATGTGACCTCATTTTATCTGGTCCCTTGAATTTAGTTGGATATCTATGAAACCATTCTGAATACCCACAAATTCAGCCTATGTATGAAAACATATCTGGAATGCTATGAGCAGTAAAATAACTGCTTTTTGCAATGTAGGAGGTGCAGAGTCATGAGTATGTGGAGAGATATCAAAGATAAACAGAGTGATGTGGGAATCTCCATCAGCTGGCTACCAGAAATTGATATAATACGAGTGCAAAATCTGAGTCCTTAGAAATCTGCTCCAGTGAGAGACATTCCTTTCTGAAAGGGGCTCAGGGGATGAAAATGGCAGAATTCTAGGTGGGTCATTGTGGTCTCAGGATTCTAGGAGACACAGAAAGAAAAGAGGTGTCTGAGCTGATAGAGTGTCCAAGCAGTGGAGTGGGGAAACTGGTTATGGTGAGCAAGCCCAGGAAGGATTCTCAGCTCTGTTCACAATAAACTGCAGCCCAGGCCAGTAAGAGGATTGCTCTTTGGCTGAGCACCCTGAGAAGGATTGGAACATGTGGGCCATATACCACCCCGAGGGAGGGAGGAAATGGCTGTGCCCTCAACTGGGTAAGAGTGCTCAGGGTGGTGGTGGCCCCACAAAGGACAACAGGGTGGCACCCAGCCATGATCTGGGAGCAGTGGAGCAGGGTGTGTACACAACCTCACTCGCAGTTGGAAAGACACAAAGCAACTAATGTTCATGGGTCCCTGGGAAGATCACAGTGGGCATGAACTGTGGGAGTCTGTAGAGTATAGTGCTCTAGAAGTGAAGATGGTTTGATCTGGAGGGTTTATTGAAGTGGGGAGATCATGATCTTGTGGTTCTGGGCTGGTGATCTGGGCATGGCCATTTTTGTTTTGACCCTCTGAACAGGGCCATGGAAAGTCACCAAGGAAACAAAAGCCACACATACAACCAGGTCACATTGATCCTATCCCCCCTGAGAAGGAGTGGGGCAACTCACCCAGGCAAAGACTCTTGAGAAGCAGAACAGCAGGCCCCTCCCCCAGAGACAGACTGGAAGAACGGGCGAATGACAAGGATCCCAAAAGAGTGTAAAACTCCAGCAGCAGGGATGAAGAATATATTGAGAATATATTGAGCTCCAGGTGTTTCCTCACAACTCATTTATCCTTCAGTCTAAAATTTTCCATATATACATATTTTTAAGGTTATTTATTTATTTGACAGACAGAGATCACAAGTAGGTAGAGAGGCAGGCAGAGAGAGAGGAGGAAGCAGGCTCCCTGCCGCTCAGAGAGCCTGATGCAGGGCTTAATCCCAGGACCCTGGGATCATGACCTGAGCCAAAGGCAGAGGCTTTAACCCAGGCCATCCAGGCGCCCCCCATTTATTTATTTTTTTTAACCTTTGCCCCATTTCAACTAGATTCTTATTTTACCAAGTTGTGTTTTTAAGTCACTTTCTAATTTTCTAACTTTCATTTTTTCACATTTACATTTTATAGATTTATAACTCATTCTAGTCCTTTTTTCACTTTATTATATTTATACATATATTTTACATTATATGTAAATATAATGTATACAATATATGTATATATATACATATATTTTACATTTACACATATATTTACAAATATTTTACAAATACATTTGTATTTTACATTTATACATATATTTTACATGTACTTTATTATATTTATACATATATTTTACATATATATAGACATAAGTTTGGGTTTCATTGCAAGTTTGGGATGTAATGTCTTCTGGCACACACACACCAAAATTCAATCAGGACCAAGAGTGAGATTATAGTGTCTCACTCCCCACCACTTTTTTATTGTTTTGTTTCACTTTTACTTTGTTCACTTTTCTGTGATGGCTTCCAACCACTTCAGAATTTTTTTCTAGGGTGCATTTGTTTAAGTCATAGTTAATATTTTGGACTACCTTCTTTTGCTCACCCATCCTTCCCTGATCAGAATGACTAGAAAGAGGAATTCACAACAAAGGAAAGAACCAGAGGCAATGTTCTCTGCCACAGAGATAATCAATATGGGTATAAGAACTCTGTCAGAGATGGAATTCAGGATATCAATTATAAAGTTAATAGCTTGCTTTGAAAAGAGTACAAATGACAATACAGAAACTCTAAGGGTGGAAATGAGATCTAATCAGGCTGAATTTAAAATGCCATGAAAGAGACACAGTCTAAATTGGATGCTCTAACAGCTAGGGTCAATGAGGCAGAGGAGAGAATCTAGAGGACAGGTTGATGGAAAGGAATGAAGTTAAAGAAAAGAGAAAAAGACAACTATTAGTCCATGAAGAAAGGCTTTGAGAATTTGATGATGCCTTTAAATAAAACAGTGTCAGAATTAGCAGCATCCCAGAGGGAGTGGAAAGAGAGAGGGCTAGAAGACATATTTGAGAAAATCATGGCTGAGAACTGCCCTAACCTGGGGAAGGGAACAAGCATTCATGTCCAAGAGGCTGAGAGGACCCATCCCAAAATCAATAAAAATGGATCAACACTGGACGTATAATAGTGAAACTTGCAAATCTTAGAGCCAAAGAAACTATCCTGAAAGCAGCTAGGGAAAGGAGATTTCACCATATACAGAGGGAGAAACATCAGAATAACATCACACCTACCTACAGAAAACTGGCAGGCCAGAAATGGCTGGCAAAACATATTCAGAAGTACATGCAGCCAAGAATACTTTATCCGGCAAGGTTGTCATTCAGAACGGAAGGAGCGATAAAGAGCTTCAAGGATGGAGAGAAACTGAAAGAATATGTGAGCACCAAGCCATCCCTGCAAGAAATATTTTTTTTTCAATTTATTTATTTTCAGAAAAACATTATTCATTATTTTTTCACCACACCCAGTGCTCCATGCAAGCCGTGCCCTCTATAATACCCACCACCTGGTGCCCCAACCTCCCACCCCCCCGCCACTTCAAACCCCTCAGATTGTTTTTCAGCGTCCATAGTCTCTCATGGTTCACCTCCCCTTCCAATTTACCCAAATTCCCTACTCCTCTCTAACGCCCCTTGTCCTCCATGCTATTTGTTATGCTCCACAAATAAGTGAAACCATATGATAAGTGACTCTCTCTGCTTGACTTATATTCCTGCAAGAAATATTAAAGGGGATTCTGTAAGCAAAGAGAGACACCAAAAGTAACATAGACCAGAAAGTAACAGAGACAATCTATAGAAACAGGGACTTTACAGGTAATACAATGGCACTAAATTCATCTTTCAAAAGTGAATGTAAATGGGCTGAATGCTTAACCAAAAGACAGAGGATATCAAACTGGATAAAAAAGCAAGAGCCATCCATATGCTGTCTATGCTGTCTACAGGAGATGATTTTAGACTTGAAGACATCTCCAGACTGAAAGTGAAGGGGTGGAGAATAGTTTACCATATTAATGGACCTCAAAAGAAAGCTGGGGTAGCAATCCACCTATTAGACAAATTAGATTTTATTTTTTTATTTTTTTTCCAATTTATTTATTTTCAGAAAAACATTATTCATTATTTTTTCACCACACCCAGTGCTCCATGCAAGCCGTGCCCTCTATAATACCCACCATCTGGTACCCCAACCTCCCACCCCCCCGCCACTTCAAACCCCTCAGACTGTTTTTCAGAGTCCATAGTCTCTCATGGTTCACCTCCCCTTCCAATTTACCCAAATTCCCTACTCCTCTCTAACGCCCCTTGTCCTCCATGCTATTTGTTATGCTCCACAAATAAGTGAAACCATATGATAATTGACTCTCTCTGCTTGACTTATTTCACTCAGCATAATCTCTTCCAGTCCCATCCATGTTGCTACAAAAGTTGGGTATTCATCCTTTCTGATGGATGCATAATACTCCATAGTGTATATGGACCACATCTTCCTTATCTATTCATCCGTTGAAGGGCATCTTGGTTCTTTCCATAGTTTGGTGACTGTGGCCATTGCTGCTATAAACATTGGGGTACAGATGGCCTTTCTTTTCACGACATCTGTGTCTTTGGGGTATTTGGGGTAAATTTACCCCAAAGACAAATTAGATTTTAAACCAAAGGCTGTAGCAAGAGATGTAGAGGGACACTATATTATACTTCAAGGCTCTACCCAACAAGAAGATCTAACAATTATAAATATCTATGCCTCCAATGTGGGAGCAGCTAATTATATAAACCAATTAATAACCACAGTAAAGAAACATATTTATAATAATACCATGGTAACAGGAGATTTTAATACCCCACCCACAGCAATGGGTAGATCATCTAAGTAGAAGATCAACAAAGAATCAAGGGCTTTGAATGACACATTGGGCCAGGTGGACTTCACAGATATAATTAGAACATTCCATCCTAAAACAACAGAATACTCATTTTTCTTGAGTGCAAATGGAACTTTCCCCAGAAAAGATCACATACTGGTTCAAAACTCCAGTCTCAACCAATATCAAAGACTGAGATTATTCCCTGCATATTTTCATACCACAATGCTTTGAAACTAGAACTCAATCACAAATTTATTCAATTTAGAAGGAACTTGAACACTTGGAGATTACAGAGCATCCTAATAAAGAATGAATGGGTCAACCAGGAAATTAAAGAAAAACTTAAATAATTCATGCAAATTAATAGAATGAAAACACATCAGTCCAAAACATATGGGACACAGCAAAGGCAGTCCTAAGAGGGAAGTACATAGCATTCCAAGCCTCTCTCAAAAAATTATAAAAATCACAAATACACAAACTAACTTTAACTTAAAGGACCTGGAGAGAGAATAGCAAAAAAAAGCCTAAACCAAACAGGAGAAAAGAAATAATAATGACAGAGCAGAAATCAATGAAATAGAAACCAAAACAAACAAAGAGTAGAACAGATCAATGAAACTAGAAGCTTCTTCTTTGAATAAGATCAATAAACCTCTGCCCAGACTTATCCATGAGAAAAAAGAAAGGACCCAAATTAATAAAATTATGAACGAAAAAGGAGAGACCACGACCAATACCAAGGTAATACAGACAAGTATTAGAACAAATAATGAGGGGGGCCTGGGTGGCTCAGTGGGTTAAGCCACTGCCTTGGGCTTGGGTCATGATCCCAGGGTCCTGGGATCAAGTCCCATATGGGGCTTTCTGCTCAGCAGGACCCTGCTTCATCCTCTCTCTGTCTCTGCCTGAATCTCTGCCTACTTGTGATCTCTGTCTGTCAAATAAATAAACAAAATCTTTTTTAAAAAATTAAGGAATAGAAAATACATTTACTGTATTCTATTGTATTTATTGAAAAAATCCATGGATAAATGAACCCATAAAGTTCAAATTTGTGTTGTTCAAGGTTGTATTGTGTGTATAATGGAATATTACTCAGCTGTAAAACTTGATGAAATCTTATCATTCTGAACATATATGGATCAAGAGGGTGCAAGAATAAGTGAAAAAAATCAAACAGAAAAAGACAAAGACCATATGATTTCGATTACATGTGGAATCTAAAAAACAAACAAAGAAAAAAAAAGCTAAATCAGACTCTTAAATACAGAAAACAAACTGGTGGTTCCCAGAGGGGAGAAGATATGGTTGGGGGAGGGATGGGCAAAATAGGTGAAGGAATGAAGAGTTACAGACTTCTAGTTGTAAAATGAGTAAGTCATGAGGATGGAAAGTGCAGAGTAGGAAATATAGTCAATTACATAGTAACTTTATATGGTTACAGATGGTGACCGCACTTATCATGGTGAGCATTTTGTAGTGCATAGAATTGATGAATCACCATGTTGTACACCGAAACTAGTACCATGTTGTAGGTCAACTATACTTCAATAAAAAAATACAATTGTAAGTACATTGAATAGTTTAGAGGAAAAGAGGGATAAAGTCAGTAAAAAGAGGAGGAATTTCAGCACAGAAATTCCATAGCTGAAAAATATTTTCAGCATTTCCTGTGACGGCAGGGCCTACTTGTGCAAACTTAACCTTTTCATAACTATTCAGGCTATATCCCCAGACCACACACACTTTCCTTTTTAACCATTTGATAAACAGATATTTGTCTGTCGAGTGCTCTCTGGGCCCCTGTGTCTTGCTTGTTAAATAAAAGGTGCCCTGGGGACTCTTACCCGCCCCCCTGAAGCCCCAAATGCCCTACTGGAGAGGAGGAGTCATCTCCCAGGAAATGGTCTCTATGAGTTCTGGGTCCTGAGAACTGTGTCCCAGAGCCTCAGGCATCTGTATAGCTGGGATGTGGAACTTGCCAGCTGGAGAATAGCTCCAGGGCCAGGCTGGACTCTGAGTCATTTTCCAATTTTCTCAGTAGCCAAGTCAGACCTCATTACTGAGGGTCGTTCGTGTTTGTCCATGAAGTAATAGGAGGACCAGCTCCACTTTATCTCCGGTGCTGGACTCCAGAGTAGTCGGGACCTGAAGGTACAGCAGCCTTCTTTGTGAGCTTGAAGGGGTTTCTCTATTTGTCACAGTCCTCTGGACTCAGTGGAGACACCCAGGAGCTGTGAGGATATTGATGGTCGATCCATCTCTAGTGCACTCCTGAAGGCCTGCTGGTCTCTGCTTTTGGTGCACTGATGGCTGTGAGGGAGACCCCCACACCTGGCTCACGGCCAAGAGCAGAGCCCAGCCCATCTGACACAGGGTTGGGTGGTCTGAAGTGCCGATGACAGGACGCACTTCAGATTTCTAACAAACGTGGAGTCAGCTGTGAAATCTCCTTTCCTATATAATGAGGTTCTTTGATGCCTGAAGAAGAACTGGCTTTAAATCAACCATTTAGGCTAAGACAGGTTATAACAGCATCTGTTATTTTCTGGTTTACATTTTTGGTGGGGCAGGGGCAGAGGGGAGGTTTTAGAATATTAGATGTAAATGCTGTCTTGGGTCCTCAGCTGCATACCCCAGTGTGTCACGAGATGGCAGCCTAACACAAGGATTGAGTCAGTGGCTGGCAGCCTCCTCCAGAGTCTTGGAGTCCTTTTCCTCCAAGCCTGTCAAAAACCCAGTTTACCATCCACTTCAAAGAATTGCAGCCTGGGTACTAAAAACCACGACCATTCAGGAGATGGGGTTATTTCTCTGTAAACAATGTAACTTGATTTTGATCAACACTTTCCCTGCCAGAACGGATGGTGACTGAGTTAAGTGGTTTAAACAAGGTAGAGATTAAAAGGAGAGAAGAATGATGAGATCCTGGAGAAGAGGCGTGATTGTGGCTGACATTCAGAAATTGATGGCGTATCAGTGAGGTGCAGGGAGAGCAGGTGAGGAGGGGTTCCACTGGCTCGATTGTGGGTACATTGCAGCAGGTTCTGGATGGGGCTGCTTAGAGGAAGGTGAGAGAATTTCCACCGCAGTGGGGTTTGTTTGTTTTTGGAAGTGCCTTTTTTTCCTTTTACTTGAAATGATTTTCTGCCCAGTGACCTTGTTATTACCATGGAGAGAGACACTCCTACCTGCAGAGTAAATAATACAACATGGGGCAGTGATGTATAGACGTGAGCTCATGAATTTCATGTGACAAGTGTCCTTTTCTGTGTTCATGGAGGTAGAAATCAAAACAAAGGGAGCTGAGGTTACTTAGCGAAACTGCTGCCAATTAAGCTTTTTATTATTATTATTATTATTATCATTATTACTATTATTATTTTGACATTGGACACTGGTGACATTTATTTGTGACATCTGGGTTAAGAAGCACTTGATTGTTTTACCTCCTCCTTATCAAGAGACAGCAAGTGCTTATGGAGGGGAAATGGAAGGTCCTGAGGGCAGTGGAATGGGGTGCTGTCCCTTGTTATTCCAGGCTGCCTGTGGGAATTGCGGGATCCACCGTGTGGGAACCCCAAGGACATGCAGAGAGTGTCTTTGAAGGGATGCATGAATGACTGTGTGTCTGTAATCCACTGAGAGGCACAGAGCGGGGCTGCCTCATGCTTAGGCAGAAGAGGTTACCTCCTGAGCAGTGGGAACCCAGGGCACCATAAATGCCCGTCCCCGACCCCACCCATATAGTAACAGGCATGCTCCTGCTCCAGGAACCACGGTGCTTGGAATTCCAATGGGGAGTCTGCTTTCTCCAGAGCTTTATTTTGAAATATAAACACTAACTGAGGGTAGTGAAGTGAGCCCTTTACCTGGCAGCTAAGCCTGCCTAAGGAGTCAGGATGGGATGAGGGGTGACAAGGGAGGAGATAAAAAGTGAGTTGGAAAAAAAAAGTGAGTTGGCTCACTTCACCCTTTTGTCTTCACAGTGAAAACGTACTTAGAATTTCATCTGATGGAGCACAGTCCTGAGAGCTTGACTTATCTTGGTTGACTATAACTGGGGAGAAGTAAAATGTTTTCCTCCTTTATTACTTCCTGGCCTTCCTTCCACTGAGGAACTTGATAAAATACCACTAGAGGAGCAGGTGTAAGGAAAGCTCCTGTGCCTGCCTCTTCTTGGAAAGTGAGCCACCTTGCTTCACCTATCTATGCCAGGGACTAGGTGCTGTGTGCCCCAAAGCTGATTGTTTTAGGAGGTGATTTCCCCTCCTTCTTGGAGACACACATGATTTCCCTGAATGCACAGAGCACACATTTCTCCTTGTGCATGAAAGTTATCTGTATTAATGCAGAGTCCTGAACAGAGAACCCATTCTGAGGTATAGCTGTGCTGCATTGGAGGTGTATAAGTTCATTCCAATGCCAACGAAGCCCTTCCTTTATTTTTCTTTCATTAACTAATCGATCAGTAGCATTGATCAGAAAAAATTAAGCCTTGTTAACCATATTATCAGATGAAGATCACTTAAGTTAATTTTTAGTACATCAGTTCCTGCATTAGGCACTAATTGGAAAGGATAAAGCTGTGCAGTGTGTTACTGGATAAGACCCGAGACAGCTACACCTTCAAAGGGTTACCAGAAAATTTGATTTTACCAACCTATAATAAAATGGGAAATTGCACCTGATAGATGGAGGTTTAAAACTGTTCCAGTCCTCTACATGAATTTTATTTGATGTTCCCTAGGCATCCTTTCTGAGAAGGAAAAATGACAGAGCTGGGAACAGCCCCTGCTCCTTGTACTGTAGATATGAGCCCCCCCCACCTTCCCTTCCAGCATACATTTTTTTTTCTAAGCCCCATATCTTGTGTGATATCTTGGGGGAAAACTTTATGTTGAGAGATGACAAATGACTGGGTCAAATGCAGAGAAAGCCAGAAATCGTCTACTAGCAAGGGCTTCTAGGATTAGAGTATAACATTTGCCTTTTTAAAATGACTTCACTATGTGTTTTGGTCTTCTGAAGGTGGGCCTGAATGATTGTCACTTTCATGAGAAATGCATATGGTTTGAGAGGACCTGCAGAGTTTTTGGACTGCTGGCCAGGAAGTGGATCAGAGAAGCATTGGCACCTGGGTTCTGGGAATCTGGAGTGTTAGAGCCTCTGCTTCAGAGTTGCTGCTTTGGCTTGTGATGGATGAGGCAACAGCAGAAGAAGAGCCACCACAGGTGGAAAACCCTGTTGAATCATAGAATCTACTCCAGTCTGGATTCTCAGGCACTGAGCCGGAGAGATTCCTCACTGGTGATATCTCTTTACCTGTGACCACTTTACAGCACTTGCCTGATATTGAATTGTAATGGCAGAATGTTTTATGACTCTTGGGCTCAGGGCACATTAACATTGCCTTTTCCCAACTGCCTATTTGATTTTAAAACAATTCAGGTTGTTTGCAGAACAAATTATTGTTAGAATAACCAAGTGCCATTTTAAGTGGAACCAAAAGATCAACAAATCGGGTTTAAATGAAATCCAAAGAGAATATTGTTAGATAATTTGAGCATTTGACCATCAGGGTACATTGCGTTGTTGAGAGAAGTAAGGGTGATACCTGCTTCCTTGAGATTTTTAAAAATGAAGTAACCAGCTACCTACTCTGGATAATGTTGCTATTCCCCACTCAGGGGCAAGAGGCTGAACTAGCTGGTGTTCAAGGTTCTCTCACCTTGAGAGTTTGAGTAGTGCATGAGTCTTGTGTGATAAATTAGTAGGGGCATGGTGGGAGCTTTTGGGGGTCAAGACCCCAGACAGTCTGCTATGGGCTAAATTACATCCCCAACCAAGATTCATATGTTGAAGCTATAATCCCCAGTGTCATGGTATTTAGAAATGGCACTTTTGGGAAGTAATCAGGTTTGGGTGAGGTCATAAGCATGGGGGCTATCATGATGGGATTAGTGCCTCATAAGAAGAGACCCCAGAGAGCTTGTTCCTTCTCTTTCTACCATGTGATGACACAATGCAAAGGCAGCCATCTTCAAGCCTGAAGGAGGGTTCTCGCCAGAAACCTCAACGCTGGCCCCTTGAACTTGGACTTAGCCTCCAGACTGTGATGAGATAAATTTCAGTTGTGTAAGACACCTAGTCTAGGGGATTTTTGTTGTTATGGTAGCCTGGGAAGACTAAGACAATGCTCCAGAAGGTTCAGACTGCTGTGTCTGTAGAGGGGACTGATGATCTGTGTCAGCAGGTTCTATGTTACAGGTGGTGGGCAAGGTTGGTTAACCCCTCCAGGCAGCAGTCCTGGAGCCGTCAGTGGACTCCCAGTCTCAGGAACTTCTCTAATTTTGGTGGAACACTCTAGGTTTCCTCCCCTTCTACTCCATAGATGTTTATTTAACCCCTGCTAAGAAAAAAAAGGAATTTAACTTTTTCCTTCAGAGATTTCTGTGGGCCTTGAAAAAAATACAAAACAACCCAATAAATGACCTTATATCAGAACACCCTCCTATATTCTCATTAACACTCTTCTGTGGTTAAGGACATGTGTAATTTTACTGCTCAAGAACCAGCAGGATAAAACCTGGAATTCAGGGGCTCCCTGTCAAGAATTATGCCCCATTTGCCAGTTCACTGGTTGGTTTGCCAGTTTCATGGATGCTGGTGGAATGCATATGAGTCCTGGGTCAGAAGGCAAGGACTCCATTCTCACAGCAGTAACAGTAACCCATAATCAGAATTTTCCTGTACTGGTTCAACCCAGTGGGTTGTGTCACAGGAGTGGAATCCATAAGGTCTAAGAATTTTTGTAATGAGAAGTTAGCATACCTGCCTTTCACTCCAGAGAGAAAACAAATCTATCTCTGTCTTTCAAGGCTGTTCACTGTACAAATATCCTTGAAAAGATAGTCCAGAACAAAGGCCACCAGTGCCTCTGCTCACGAGATATGCAGAAATGTGACAGACCCATGAAGATCTGTCTCTCAACATTTCCACAACCAATGTCCCATCTTATCTCTCCTCACCCCTGCCTAACAACACATGCTCAGTCATAACAAGCTGCTTGTCTCCCTGCCTCATGAGGCCGCTTGTTCGTGATGGCTTCTTCCTCCCTGGATGCTTCTTGCTCATCTTTTAAGGCTCACCATTAGTTGCTGTCTCTGTGATGGATTAGAGGACCTTCCCTGGCAAGCTGTCTATGGAAGACCACAAATTCCTTGACAAGGACTCCAGGGTGTGACAACTTTTCCGGAGTGAGGAGCATCTTCTTTTTTTCCAAGGTCACCTACCATCATTGCCACTCTACTGGATGCTAGGTTAATTCAGATGTGAGTGTGGCTCATCTTTCCATGGGAATATTTCCTGCCCTAGCCAACTGCAAGCCTCCTGAGGATGGAGTTCTGTGTTGGGCACTTTGACAGAGTGGCCAGCAGGTATTGGACACATGTTAAGTCCTCCCTGATGGGTGGGCTGGTTGAAGCTGTGACTTGGTAGAGACGGTACTGACCAAGCAGACACATGTTGCTGATCTGTGTTGCAGTGAGGTCCTTTCTCAGACATTCAGATTGCTTTCTGAACACAGTTCTCTGAAATTGTATTGACCTGTGGACTCTTTCAAGTAGCTATAATCTCTGCAAGAAGCAGCCCCTACAATATACTAAATTTGTTAAGATCTGGATTTGGATGTTTTCTGATAATTAAAAAGCTGCATTTCCTCATTTTGAATTATGGAAGGTAATTTCTGGGAGAAGGAAACAACTTCTCTGTTCACAAGTTTTCCCCCTACAGAAGACAGAAATTCAAGTTAATCTGGCAAATGTTTATTGAGCATTTATAGTATGTGGGGAAATTAGGAGCATAAGAAGTGGGTGTTAATGACAACCTGGTCCATGACCTCTGGAAGCTTCTATCCAGAAGGATGGGATTATGGCACTGAGTGAGAGCTAGTTCTGCAAATATTAGACAGATAACCAGGAACACATCTTGTTTGCCTGCATCTGGAAGTAGAGCTATATTATTTATTTTACTACATAACAGATGACCCCAAAACTGACTGTCTTAAGAAAATATTTATTATCTCAGTTTCTGTGGGTCAGGAATTTGGAAATGGGTTAACTGAGGAATTCTGGCTCTGTGTTCCTCTTCAGTATTATAGACACCAGCCACAGCTTGTTAACTGAAAGACTGACTTGGGCAGGAGCGTGTGCTCGTGAGAATGGCTTGTCCACATGGATGTGGTCAGGGGACCTTGGTCCTTGCTATTTATGTCTTTCCATTGGGATGTTTGAGTATCTATTCAAAGTATTACCTGGCTTCTCCCAGAGTCAGTGAGAAAGCAAACGAGAAGCTATAGTATCTTTTATGATCTACCCTCCAGAGACATCACCACGTCTGCAATATGCTATTGGTTGCACAGGTCAGTCCTCCTCAATGTGGGAGAGGCTATACCAGAAGACAAGGATCATTGGGGACCATTTTGGAGGCTGGATACCAGGGTTGTCTCCTGCTAGCAAAGGGACTCAGGAGTCCCAAAGGTCCCCGTGTCTGTTCTCACTCCTGAACAAACTAAGCCTCTGTGGAGACTACTGGAACCTCTGCCTCAGGCTGCAGGCAGCAGTGGGAGCTCGGAGTCTGCTCTGGAGATACTTCTTGTGCCTGCTTGTGATCACAGAGATGCCTCTGTTTCAAAGAATTTTCCTGGATGGGCAGTGAGAGAAGCAGCAGGTGGCTGTGCACTCTGCTCACCCTCTGAACTGGCTCCTATGCGATGGCTCTCTTTTCTCCACTTTGCACCTTCAGTTCAAAAGCTTCCTCAGCCCTTCATCCAAGGGATGGTGGTTCACCTCTCTCCAAAGGAAGCTTTTGCACTGCTGACCTGGATTGGTCTCAGCAAAAGTGAGATGTGTTTTCTTCCATGACACGAGGCAGTCAGCCCTTAAATGAAGTTTATTTAATAAAGGAGTTAGTTCCAGTCAAGTTCTTAAGATGGAATTATAGGTTCATTTGAAGAAAAACTGAAGAGGCAGCAAGATCAAAGGTCAAGCAGAAGCGAATGAACCCTGTTTTCTAAGCAGATGTTGCACCATCTGAAAGACGCAGTGCTTCTAGAATGACAGTTTCATTTTCCAAGCTTGTGGATCACTGTCTCTTTCCTTCTCACACATACTATGTAGGATTACCTTCCATCACAGATGCACACCCAGGCCATGGCTCTTTGTGTCTGTGTTCCATTTCTGGAGCAGACCCCCCAGAGCTGATGCCTCGGAGAGATTTATGTAGGGAACACTAGTCGTTGGTCCCTCCCAGCGTGCATTTCTCTCCCCCCTCCCTCCCAGGAATAAAGTGACTGTTCTTCACTTCTAGCCCATGTGCATTCTGTGAAGATGAGGCCATTCTGGCTCACACGGTCAGCCTACTGGGTCCCTCTGGCCTTGGTAATTGGTTCCAAATGAGCCTATGATTCAGTCCAGGTCAATTAGAACCAGGAGTCAACTCCAGAACTTTTGTTCAGCTGGTGAACTCGCTGCCATTAGTTTACCACAGGTAGCTACCTGTCCATCAGGTAACCTGGCAGGGCTCTGGAATGAGATGCAGCCACATCCAGCCCTACAAATGCTCTTTTGGTTTTAACCAGTTTGGATTGCCATGTTCTATCCATATGATACACTTCTGAATTGTAGAAATCAGATGGTTGTACCTCTCCTATGTGGAACTTAGTGCTTCAGTACAAATACTATGGAGAATGGATTTCTTTAAGGTCTTGTCTATGTCACACCATTTGGGTGACCCAAGGCAGTCCTAAACTGTGGCCTTGAGCACCGTGTTCTGATGCCTGCTATCTCTGCATTGATGAGACTTACAGTCATTGCTACAGGAGATAGGTTTCAGAGTTGTAGGCTTGGGCAGCTAGAAACAAATCTGAGGCTTATTTTTAGGCCATCATAGGCTGACATGTAACCTGCCCATGTGCTGCCAACCTCTGTTGGTAAAGACGGAGAACAATGCATGGATCGCAAACGTGTTCTCTCTCTAACCTGTTATTTTCCTGCTTTGACACTCATTCTTGCCTCCTATGCAGGGACAACACTTCCCACTTCCCATCTCTTGGGCTCTTGCTCCATCAATCATCCTTCTTTCAAATCTTAGGATCTACCTGTCCACTGCCCTTTCTTCCTCAGACCATGCACAGATTGAAGATTTGATACTGAGCAGAAGGTGTCCTTTCCACTCCCAACACCTTGGTCCTGCCTTCCCCTAGCTACTAATCTTTCCTTCTCCGCCAACTTTCTTGTGAGTTTGGCCTGTGCCACTTCTGCCCATCTCATTCACTCACCCACATTTCAGTCTTCTCTGGTAAAGGGGACCAGTTTTCCATATTGGCAAAACCCGTGAGACAAGCAAATAAAAGTCACAGCACAAGATGTACTCATCACATGGGTGTGGCATTGTGCCTGTGTAAGCCCTCTGACATTGATGTTCCATGCCTTGGGACAAACTTGGAGCCCTTGAATTTTTGAAACTCTCCAAGCCCTGACTTCCACAATGTCATTCTTTGATGAACTTCTTTCCACTTATGTCTTTCTTCTGCTCCTACATATCATAGTCTCTTTTGTGCCTACCGTGCCCCTGTGGGTTTTATGTTTAAGATACTATCCTTCCTCCACTACAAGTGCTCTCCAGTGGCACTTATGGTCTTATTTACTAGCTCTGGATACTTGATCCCAAATACTTATCTTTGGTCCCAACCTGTCCCATGAGGTAAGTGAGTTTCTAGGGAAGGGGAAATCCACACAAGGCCCAGCGATGAGGAAACTGGAAGATTCAGGGAGGCCAAAGTAGCTAGCATTTGCAGGCAGACTACCAGAACGGGATGAAGAGAGAAAGATCAGAAAGGAGAGAGGGGAGTGGGTGGGGGGAGAAAGAATTAGGATGGGAGGGAGAAGAGAAAGAGAAAGAGAGAACACTCCGGACTCCTTCAGGTTCCACTCAAGTCTTCAGCTCATTGCTAGTCAATGCATGAATGTGAAGAAACTACTGGAGGCAACTGAAAGATCCAATGAAAATAAGCAGGTAGAACAATGTCCAGAACTCATACAGGGCTGGAATAAGTCATGTTCCCAACAGCAAAAGTGGAAAAATCTTGTAATACACAGGGTATCAGGAAAAATAATCATTATTCCACAATTTAGATAAAATGTACAAGTTTCTTGAAAGACACAAATTACTAAAGCTTACTAATGAAAAAAGTAGATAACACAAATAGTCCAATATCTATTAAAGAAATTAAATGTATAGTTAAAAACTTACCCACGGGACACCTCGCTGGTTCACTCAGTAGAGCGTGTGCCTTGATCCTGGGGTCATTATTTGGGTGTGGAGTCTACTAAAATAAAACACAACAAACAAACAAACAAAAAAAAAACTTCCCATAAAAACAAAAAACAAACAAATAAACAAAACAACGACAACAAAATAAAAACCACCTCCATGCCCTGGTGGCTTTAGTATAGAATTCTACCAATCATTTAAAGAAAAAAAAAAGTCAATTCAATCCAAACTCTTCTAGAAACTTAAAGATGAGGGAAGAGTTCATAACTTATTCTAAGAAGCCAGCATTATCTGTGATTTCAAAACCAGAAAAGAGTTACAAGAAAAGAGGACTGCAAATTAAGATTCCTCATGAACATAGATGTGAATATTCTTTTTTTATTGTGTTATGTTAGTCACAGTAAAATACATCATTAGTTTTTTAAAATTTTTTATAAACATATATTTTTATCCCCAGGGTTACAGGTCTGTGAATCGCCAGGTTTACACACTTCACAGAACTCACCATAGCACATACCCTCCCCAGTGACCATAACCCCACCCCCCTTCCCAAACCCCTCTCCCCCAGCAGCCTTCAGTTTGTTTTGTGAGATTAAGAGTCACTTATGGTTTGTCTCCCTCCCAATCCCATCTTGTTTCATTTATTCTTCTCCTACCCCCTTAACCCCCCATGTTGCATCTCCACTTCCTCATATCAGGGAGATCATATGATAGTTGTCTTTCTCTGATTGACTTATTTCGCTAAGCATGATACCCATCATGCTTTACACATCGTGGCAAATGGCAAGATTTAATTTCCTTTGATGGCTGCATAGTTATTCCATTGTGTATATATCCTCATCATTAGTTTTTGATGCAGTATTTCAAGACTCATTGTTTATGTACAACACCCAATGCTCCATGCAATACGTGTCCTCCTTAATACCCATGAACATGTGAACCCATCACTCCACCACCCTCCCCTCTAAAACCCTCAGTTTGTTTCTCGGAATCCATAGTCTCTCATGCTTCATCTCCCCTTCTGATTTCCCCCAATTCACTTTTCCTTTCCTTCTCCAAAATAGAGTTACCCTATGACCTGGCAATTGCACTACTGGGTATTTACCCCAAAGATACAGACGTAGTGAAAAGAAGGGCCATATGTACCCCAGTGTTCATAGCAGCAATGGCCACAATGTCCAAACTGTGTGAAGAGCCAAGATGCCCTTCAATGGATGGATAAAGAAGATGTGGTCCATATATACAATAGAATGTTACTCAGCCATCAGAAAGGATGAATACCCAGCTTTGGATCAACATGGATGGGACTGAAGGGGATTATGCTGAGTGAAATAAGTCAAGCAGAGAGAGTCAATTATCATATGGTTTCACTTACTTGTGGAGCATAAGGAATAACATGGAGTCCACTAGAAGACTGGAACATTCTTAACAAGATTTTTGCAAACTGGATATAACAAAACATAAAAAATACATCACAAGCAAGTGGTGTTTATTCTAGGAACATAAGGACAGTTTAACATTTGAAAATAAATCAGTGTAGTCATTTTTAACAGACTAAGAAGGAAAATCATATCCTTATCTCAATCAATGTAGAAAATAATTCGACAAAAATCATACATCCAAACATGATAAATGTTGGTAAAAAATATAGTAAAATGGTAAAAATAAATGGTGAACTAGGAATAGAACACAATTTTGTCAACTTGATAGAGTTTCTGTGAAAAACCTGCTAACATTATACTTAATGGTGAAAGAGAAAATACTATTTTATAAAATCAATAATAAGACAGGTATGTTCATTCTTATCACTTCTATTCACTTTTATGCTAGAGGTTATAGTTGCTGCAATAAGGCATGAAAACAAAACAAAACAAGCCATCATACAATTAGTAAAGGAAGAAGCTAAACCATATTCATTTGCTGACAGCATCTACCTATGTAGAAAATTATAAGGAATCTACAAGCAAAACCCAGCTATGGAACTTATAAGTGAGTTTAGTAAGGTTCCAAGAAAAAGATCAATATGAGCAACCACTTTACATTTCCTTATACTAGCAATAATGAAAAATTTAAATTCAAAATAATGCAATTTATGATAGCATCCAAAGTTTGAACTACCTACAGGTAAGTTTGGTAAAAGATGTGCAAGTCTTACAGATTTAAACCTACATGACACTGCTGAGAGAAATTAGACTCACATAAACGAGGAGCCATATACTGTGTTCATGGATCAGAAGATTCAATATTGTTAAGATGTCAGTTCTCTTCAATTTGATCTATAGATTTAACATAATCTCATTCAAAATCCTAGATGTTTTTTGTAGAAACTGACATGCTAATTAAAAATTTATATGTAAGTGCAAAGGTTCTAGGGTAGCTAAAATAATTTGGAAAGGAAGAACAAAGTTGGAGGACTTGGAATTAACTGGAAAGGGACTAATCCACTTACCTAAGTAAGTGGCCAGCTGGGCTTGGTGTTTTATGACCAGGCATGGTTTGGCAAATCCAAATGCATATCATTCCACCCATATATCATTGCCAAGGTTGAGTCAGTCTGGGTTACAGACTGGGTGTTGACCAACACTGATCCTCTTGGGTCATTTTCATCCACCATGCACACTTCTGCCCAAGCATCTGTGGGCTTTTGGCTAACAGACCATATCTGATACATTCTGTGGGATGTTTTGAACACTAGAGCCTCCTCCTTTATAGGTAGAGAATATTTTCTCACTTGGAGCATCCCATAAACACAGTTGCCTGTGCTGGGGAAGAAAAGACCAACATCTTTGCCTTGAGGTAGGTCAAACTTTGAGATGTAAGTTATGCTTTAGAGCTTCCCAAGGGATCAAGCTGAATCTGGAATTTCACCAAGAATCACATCCTTGCTTGCCTTCTACCTTCTCTGTCCTGCTTCCCCATTACTTCCTTACTGGCTTCTTCAGGAGTTCCTTTTCAACAGACTAGTTGCCTCCAAGAGAAGCAAGTGCCAGTGAGCTTTTAGCTAGTCTTACTGCTCCTTTTTTAAGAATCAAACTTTGTCTTTTTAGAGACTTGTGTCTAGGCTTCCTTTTTTTTTTTTTTTTCCCAAAGGAACTTCTTCCATGTGTCTCCATCAGTGAGCTCTGTTTACATGTCTGCTTCCCTCTACTAGGCCATCTCTCCTGCAGCCAGAAACGAGCCACATTCATCTGGGTGTCCCTAGTGCTCATGCAGCCTGGCAACAAGCATACAGTAACTACTGGATGACGTACCAGTCCTGAACTTTACATCTTGTTGTGATTTTCTGCTGCAAGGGTAGAAGGAGGCACTATCTGAGGGGGGTTTGTTCTCTGCTACCTCCCTGACATGGAGAGTTAAGATATCCAAGAAGCCAGCTAGGAAGGGAAGTTGGACCCTTGCTGCTGTTCTCACCCCAGTTTTCTGAACTCCGGGATTTGCATGAAAAGCTTAAACCATCCCTGCCCCCTCCCAGGCATTATAGCTCCCAAATTATACACTCTATCATGCAATTAAGCAATAATGCAATTAGTATGCATGCAGCAAAGATGATGATTTGTGGGGGTCTGTTCATAAAAATGCTTTATTTAAATATTAAGCTCAGTGCACAGAAAGAATAAACAGACATATTTCTTCTTTCCTTTCTTCTTTTTTACATAAAAAGGAACTGGTCTCGAAACAGTTGTGGGTTTTATGAGTCATCACATCTCTTCAGCCTGTATCTTTCTGCCTGGAGCTGCATCAGGGGAGTCTCTCCCTGGTGGTATCCACTTTGCTCAACTCTGCCATGCAGTGGGGGTGGCTCCGCAAGCAGATCACGTCCTTGCAACTTGTGCACCCCCTTGGCTGCTTTGCCAAGCTATTTCGTGGGGACCCAATGACAGGCGCCTCATGCCTTCTACCCTTCCCTCTCTTGGGTCTGTGTGTGGGTGGAGAGACAGTGCAGTAGAGAAGGGACCATCAAAGCAGAGCTCTATCTTTGTAGCACAGGATTTTTGTGGCAGCGGCCCCAGGATGGGCTTCCCTGGCACTTCTTTGTCAGATGGGGACTCCAGACAGACAGTGCTCCTTGGCTTTCAAAGCAGGTCTAGTGAACATAATACAAATAGCACAGCTAGTGCTTCACAAAGCCCAATGTTTCACATTGTGATATAGTTACCTTCCCACCTTTTTGATTAAAATAGTCTTCCTATTTGAAATGGTATTGATAATGTTTTTTTTTTCTGATAGTCTTGCTCACTAGAATCAGGTTCCCAAATGATTTTGTATTAGGTTGGACCATATGAAACTCATGATATTCAGTTTTGACCTCTGTGACCTGTGAGATTGGCAAATTTGCTGTAATTTGATCATTTTGACCAATAAAAATTGCATTTCAGATGGCTTGATCTAATAATTTTACAAATGCATGAGAAGCCAACCATCTGGGGCCTAGTGGTGTGGTGGAAAGATCTTCATGCTAGAGTTTAGAATCAAGCTTGTTTTCCACATTTTCCAGCAACCTTGAACCTCCTCTCACCTGGATGAAATTCAGCCCATCTGTGGAGTGGATCTGTTCTCCTGGTCTCCCAGGGTCACATGAGATGATGGGCATTACATTGCCTCTTAAAGGGGTAAGCTCCCAGTGAATGTGGGGTTAATGGTTT
Source organism: Neogale vison (assembly GCF_020171115.1). Classification (NCBI taxonomy): domain Eukaryota; kingdom Metazoa; phylum Chordata; class Mammalia; order Carnivora; family Mustelidae; genus Neogale; species Neogale vison. Next base: position 37,263,008 of record NC_058097.1, on the reverse strand, counting down.
GAAGTTGGAATGATTCTTACATCTAATGATCAAACCTTTGGCTTGGGCTCTCTGGGAACAAAGTGTTCCCTTTTGGAGACCAGCTCTGGGGACTGGACAAGGTAGATTTGAGATACTACATCTCATATGTGCCATAGTGACATCTTATCAACAGTCAAAACAGTTGGGTTGAAAGTGCAAAAATCAACCCATCAGTTACTTTGTTTCCAGGAGGTTATGCAACCAGTTTGGATCTTTTAAAAAAGAAATTGACTTTACGAAAAAAAAAAAAAACATTGAAATTCAGTTTTCTTTTCTCAGGTTGGCTTAGAGACCATGTTATTTATAAAATGTTTTGAAATTCTGAGTAATATTAATATCAAAGAGGAAAAAGGATTATTCTTCAAGAAGACATTTCTAACTTTTAAACCTCATAATGTTACTTTACTTAATATTCTACCTACCCAAGATCTCTACTAACTGTATTTTTGTATAGGGCTTGATAGAGTTATAAATGATCTTCCTATTATAGAGCTGGAGGGATCACAAGATTCTCAAATGACTCTAGGACCTCCAAGACCATATAGTTCAGTCTATTCAGTCTAGTCTGTCTTTGGACATTGTGAGTGTTGTTGGTTGCCTGTCCATTTTCAGGTACCCTTCCCACCTTAGTTTTTGCCAGCCCCACTTCCAACAGCCAGCACCTGAATCTTTCTGCATCAGGGCCCTCTTTTTCACTGGGTACAGCAAGCCAGAAGGTCCTGGAAATCAGCAGGCAGGATATGGTGTATAAATACCCCAGCTCCCTCATCCCTGCTTGGGATAACTCAAGTGTGACTTGCCTCCTCCCAGAGTTCCCTGGTGGGATAGGTTTCAGTTCCCCATGGTGGTAATGAGCCTGATAACACACCCTTTTTGGCTGTCTCACTTTCCACCTCCCCTGTAGATATCTCATGACTTCCCAAACAGACTACTTTTTCTCTAACCTTCATGTCAGGATCCGCATCTTGGGAAATCCATGACCTTCAGTGATCTGGGTATAGTCTTTGTGTGATCCCATCATTTCAATCTGAAAGATTGGATTCAAAAGACAGGTTTGTCCTTGGGCATGTTGGATAACTGCTTAGTGTGATATTATATATAATAACTGAAATTATATAATCTTGTTCATTGTCTCCAGAATTAAGTTGTTTTTAGACAAATCGTAATTTGTTTTTTTCTGTTAGCAGCCCTCAACTTCCTCTTGGGGAGCACAGTTGTCCCACCCTCACTTCTTACCTCTAATGAGAGGCTATGACTCATTCCTGGCCAATGGGAGTGCCACTCCTCCCTGGCCACTTTGACTGGCTCTCAGTTTGGCACATAACCCAAGAAAGATCACTGAGAGGTAATCCCAGAAGCTTTAGGGAGAGAGATGTCCTCTTTCCACTGGTTGCTAAACTAGACAATATAAACCAGAGCCATGGGAATCACCACACAGACAGGGACCTGCTCAGGACCCAAGTCAGCCCTAAGGAAAGCAGAGCTGGGAGATAGAAGGAGAATTGGGCCCAGTAAGGACGTTTGCACCCTTGATCCAGCCATGCCTGCACTTTTTCTCCTGAGTTCTTTTTCCTATTAATTGTTATAGTCATGACCATACTACTAAACTGGAGAGGGGGTTTCTCTGGAGGAGGACAGAGTTCCCTTCCCAGAAACTGTTTTCCTAGTGGGGGCTGTGGAGTCTTCTAGAGTGTGGGTACTGAGAAGAGAACTTCTGGCTCCAGTGGCATGTCCATCAGATCTACAAGATCACTGTGGATCTCAATTCTGGGTCTTGATGTATTGGGAAACCTGCCCTGGGTGGCCCTTTCCAGAAGATATGTATGGAGGGTTTGGACAGAAGGGTTGGGCACCATGGTGATATGAAATACTAAGGAACAGGTGTTTGGGTTGTACTGTTTCTACAGTGCCCTCTCTGGACCATAGTGCCACATGGCTCTCCCTAGTCCCTCTGAAGCCTCACATACAGACTCTGCAGCATCCATTTTGTAGGGTATCCACCAAGATTGAGTTGCTTCCCTAATTGGACACTGTTCCAAACTTCATGGGTGTTTCACCCCGAGACCTTGGTCATCTCCTGACTGGCTAGTAAGAAGATGGGGCTGTGAAGGGCAATATGACCACAGCCATGAAGAGCCATTGAAATAGGAACATCTGCTACTGGTAGCTTCTGAGGCCATGGACAGGAAAAGACAGAAAGAACAGACAGAAATGGATACTAGGGCTTGGGAAGGAGAATGTAAGGCACAGGTGTGGTAGGGGTGTACAAGGTACAAATGTGGTACTCTGCAGGCTGGGAGCCCTCACTGGTGAGGGCAGAAGACATCAGAGCTATAGACAAATGAGGTTTACAAGAGGAAGGACAGCTGAGGAAACTCCAGGGATGAGCAAGGTGGGCAAAAGAAGGAGACCACTTTGACTTGCCCAGTTGAAGCCACTGTCCCAAAAATGCTGTGATGAAATATAAAATCACTGTTTTTAATTAATCCAAGACACTTCTACAACAATGCTGGCAGATGATGGGAGGGTAAGGCTCAGGGCTGGGAACTAATTTGATCTGATTTGATCATTGCTTTGGTGAAAGTAATTACTTGGCTGAAAGTTTAATGGCTTGGTTTGTAGGCTGTGTTAAATGTCCCTGTGTAAAAAAAAGCCCCATGAAAATGTCATTGACAACTCAATTCTTATCGTATCTCAGCCAGCAAGTAGTCCTCCTTGTTGTCTTTGCTGTGTAGCAAAGTGGTTTTTCTTGTTGGTTGTGGGGAGGGATGGGTGCTTACTTAGTGAGGCTGAAGACGGTCCTCTTTGACTACTGAGTCGCAGTAGTGCTGCTACTCAAAGTATGCAGAGTGCACAGCAATGTCAACATCTTATTGTTGGAAATGCAGACTCTAAGGCCTTATCCTGGACCTGCATTTTAACAAGACCCTCCAGTGATTTGTGAGAACAGAGAAGTGTGAGCAGCATCGATACAATGGACATCTATTATAGAGTCTTCCCAGATCAAAATGGCACCCCATTCCCTCACCAGAAGAAAGGGGTGGGGCTGGAAGGCACATTGGATAACATAACCCCAGCTCCCTGTCACATTTGATTGGATTGGAGCTAATCACCTAGCTGAAGCTGGGAGAATCACAGCCTTTCTCTGGGAATTTGGATAGGACTCTGTGTGTGTGTGTGTGTGTGTGTGTGTGTGTGAGAGAGAGAGAGAGAGAGAGAGAGAGAGAGAGAAAGAGAGAGAGAGAGACATAGAGAAAGACACAGAAAGACAGAGACAGGGAGGACAGGGAGAGACAGAGAGGAATTGAGACAGAGAGAGGTACACACTTTCTTCCTGGGCAGTCAGATGTTTAACTTATACACTTGAGAATGGGATGTCTTTTACCAGCTATAGGGCCGTGAGCAAGGGAATGTGTTAGACAATGGATAGTGCTGGCTTTTATGGTCTTGTTTAGCCCCATGTTGAAGCACAAGCTCAAATTCCACCATTGGGTTCCATGAGGCTACCCTGCTTCCTAATAAATTCCTCTGGTCAGTCTAGCTTGGCTTGAGTTGGCTAACTATGTCAGCTGGGATTTGTGGTGGCAGCAATGGAACCTGACTCTGGCTATCTTCCATCGGAGAGAATCTCTTGGTTGTGAAGGCTCCCAGGGTCTCATGGGAGGCAGGTGCACCAAAGGAGCTGGGTGGGTGGGCAGCAGAAGACACAGTCAGAGCTATGCAGCAAGGACAGTCCAGTAAACATGAATTACTGTTACCTGGAAGTGGTCCCAAGCTGTTCTTCTCACCCTCTGTATCTCTGTGGCCCTGTGGACCTGATGGTGTGGGGTAAGGGACAGATTTAGTTGATTTGACTCTCTTGCGGGTGCCTGATAGATCCACCTCCACAGATCTGCACACACCCAGCGCATGGTAATTTCCCAAGAAAATTCGGTTATAAAGGAAGAATGGCTGCTGGACAGCCCCAAACTGCAAAGCTCTGGGTCCTAATCAGAGCCTGGGGCAAGCACTTGAGTGGAGGCAATTTATTTGGGGATGATTCTAGAAAGTGGATGGCAGGAAGCAGAGAGTGAGCCTGGAAGGAGGAAGACAATCAAGGATGTTATATCTAGGTCACTTCTGTAGGCAACAGGACTCAGTTGTACATTAAGAAGCAGGCATAATTCCTTTGAGAACAATCCACCAGAGAATGAGCGGGGTGGGGGGGGATTCCCATGGGACCCACAGGACCCTTCAGTAGTCACCCAACCCTACTATGCTTCCACTGTGCCTGCTCCAGACCGAACAGGTGCTGTGACTTAGTGGAAGCCCTGGGTGGAAAAGCAGAGGACACAGGCCAAGCCTCTGAGAATGGCCCCAGGCCAGCATCTGGAAGCATCCCCCACAGCTGGGGAAAGCCCAAGAAGACTGAAGGAAGGTCTGTATGGTGCAAAAAACGTCTGTTGCAGTCATGACACACCGACAGGTCGTGTTTAAATGACCTACGTAACTAAGATGTGGGAACATAGTCGATGCCCCCAAGTTGGAATGATGGAATAATTATCTGAAAAATCATCTGTCAACGATGTGAAAATTTCCCTTTTCGATCTTGACCAGTGATATAAATTGGAAAATTGGGAACTTTATTCATAGTAACAAGCAAGGACAAAATCTCCGATCTTTCTGGTCTCCTGGGATACTTTCTACAATTTCTAGTCTACAGAAAATGTATCCGGTAACAACGCAAATGCCATGCATCTCTTTAATAAATAAAAACCAATAAAAACCAACATTGGGGAGGGTATGTGCTTTTGGGTAAATTGGAAGGGGAGGTGAACCATAAGAGACTATGGACTCTGAAAAACAATCTGAGGGGTTTGAAGTGGCGGGGGGGGGTGGGAGGTTGGGGTACCAGGTGGTGGGTATTATAGAGGGCACGGCTTGCGTGGAGCACTGGGCGTGGTGAAAAAATAATGAATACTGTTTTTCTGAAAATAAATAAATTGGAAAAAAAACCAAATGCTGAGATATTTCCAGCTTGATAGATTATTTTCTTAGTCCTTGCCTCCTGCAATTTAGGGGGAAATGAAAAATGTCTCATTTATTTGACTGATTTTTAGTTTTTAACATGGTCAACAAACACATCTCTTTGACCTGGACCTGCCTATTCGTAGGCAAAACCTCCACTGGGCCCATTTCTGTGGTCCCGGGAGTCTGTGTGCAGAGAACGCAAGGCTCTGGCAAAGCTAGGAGGAGAAGAGCTGGCGGGCTTGAGTTTTCTTTGACTGAAGGTTTCTTTGTTATTTTTGATCTGTGGTGTGCCTGGCTTCCCCCACATCTGTCGCTGTCATAACAGGTGCTCTCTGATTCACGCAGCACGGTACTGTCTCCCAGGCACTGCCTGCCTGGAACGGCTCAGAACAAGCCGCTCCCTGAGGTTGGGTCAACTTTCAGCATCACTGCGTGTCTTGGCCCTGCCCAGAGATCTCTCCATGCTCCTGAGTGGGCTCTGAGACTCCCACATGACTCAACCACCCTGAGACCGCCCTGAGTTCCTGTTCCAGCAGCTCAACACATCTCGGAAGGATGTGCAGTGAGGCTTCCACTTCTGGTGACAACCGCTGTGAGAAAGCACCGAGTTTTCCCCAAAGGACAGCAGCTCTGGTTGTCGTAGGGGAAATCCCGCTGTGTCTGTGTCTGATAGGGCTCTCTGAGCGTCAGGGTGAGGGAGGGAGGGCTCTTAAAGCCCAGCTTAAATGCCACTTCAATTCAATTCCATGAATGTTTGATGAGCCCCTGCTTCCCTCCCCCACACCCCATCACAATTAATTATTTCTCCCCCTGGGTCCCCTTCTACCCCATTATTGTGCCTATCTGGGTCCAAATGGAATTCCAGTTAACTGTGGTTGTGTTCCTCCCTGCTGCTGGGCCGCCAGCTCCTTCAGTGAATGGTGGAGGGGGTGTCCTTGCGTAGTCAGCTCTTCCTCCTGTACCGAGCTTGTGTGGAATAATAAACAATGTATGTTTGAGTTTGAATTTGAGTAACAGTAGCTAATGTCACGTTCTGCAGACCTCATGGGTCCACGTCCCCCAAGACACCCCATATCCCTAACCTCTTCTTCCTCTGAGTCTGGTTTGCTACCAACCCTGTGTTTGGGCCAAATAGATTTTTTTTTTCTTTTTGGGTGGTGGGGTGTGGTAGATCACTCACCTCAGATGAACCCCAAGCTCCCACCCAAGTGATCTGAGGCAGGCTCGGCCACCACGGAGCCAGGTGTGAAAAGCACCACATTCCTGGAAAGCCCCCTCCTAGAGGAAATGTCCTTCTGAAAACTACTGGGAAGTTATGTAACTTTTATACACAAATCATCCTTTTTGTGTGTGAGAGTTGCTTTAATTAAAAATATCTTATTGCTTTTATTTTATTATAGAAGTGGTGTTCATCACGGAAAAGTTGAGCCTTATAGTCAGCCACTAAAGCCACCCACCATGGAGATATCAATCCTTAACATCCTGGTGTATAACCTTCCAAATCTGTGTGTGTGTGCACGTGTGCATTTGTCTGTGTGCACAAGCACACACGTGCTTATATTCTCTGTATAATAAAATTAAGATTTAAACCTTATTTTGAACAGGCTTCAGGATCTTGCTATTTAAGGGAATCCTAAAGTAATCCTTTGGGGACATAACTCCTCTGGGATTTATTGGTGCTACTTGCTCAGGTAAAATCTAGAAGTCATAAATCTAGAAGTTATGGTTGGGGTGTGTATGTCTGACAGTCTTGGAAAATTTCTATTTCTGTCTCTCCCTCCATATCCATCCATCCGTCTTTTATCCATCCACCTAACCATCCATTCATCTAACCATCCACTCATCTGTTCATCCATGCGTCCATCCATCCATCCATCCATCCATCCATCCATCATCTATTAGCCTACCATATATATTTTAATTGAGTGTTGATAGATTGACATAAAAAGGCAGGCAGGGAAGCCAGGGCTGGGTTGATCGAGTGCCCTCCACAGGGAGCCTTGCACACTCAGTGCCACACGTTTATGGGTTTCCCCAAGGGCTGGATTACACCAGGAAAGATTAACAACCCTGCCGCACAAATTAAAAATGCTCTATTATTTGCAGCATGAAGCACACTAGCTGAAGATCAGCATCTTCTCTTTGAACAACATAATTGAATGTCTCTCAGCCTGAACCTCTCGCTGTATTGATTTGAATTAATTATTTGTGCATTTGTAATCTGGCTTCCCCAGCCCAGGAGTGCTCCACGTCACAACACTGCATGGCCACCTCCTCCCCAGCTGTCACCGCTAATCTAGAAGCCTTTGACAGTTCTAAAGGCAATTAATCAGTCAAATGGAATCAGTTTTGCTGATAAAGGAGAGTTTTCCCTGTAAAACTGACACTCCATTTTATAGGATTAACATTCTGAAAAGTTGGTGTTAAAAGTACCAATTCATTAGGACCCTATTTGGAGAAGCTGTGGGAGGTGGTGGTTGGTGGGATCAAATTTTTACCATTGAGGGTCTTAGAGCTGGGTCATTGGAGAGGAGCTTGACAATACCAAGCTTTTACGGATTTAGGGAGCAGGACGATGTTTGGCTGTAAACAGCGCATTAGTGGGTTATGTAGATAAGAGTATGTTATAGATTGTGCTATAGACATACTGCAGACCTTCCAAAGCAGAATGGAAAATTTCATATACTATAATTTACTGAAAAAAAAAAGCACCGAAAAATCAACATTTGCAAGGAAAAGAAAACTCAGGTTATCTGCAATCCAATTTAACTTCACTGTGTTCTTAAATCGAAAACTGGATACATGTTCTACAGGAACATCAATTACCTGCTTTGGGAATGGAAAGTGGTTAACCCTAAAACTTCTTTTGCTTCAGACCCCTTTGGGAAGCATTCTGAACGGCTGCAATCTCTTCTGGCCCTGCAAGACCAGGAGACTGGACATAGCTGTTGGAAGCTGCTGAGGGCAGAGGCAGAAGGGAGGCTGGCAAGGGCCCTCCTGGGGGTGGGGGCGGCGCTCACTGGCCTCAGGTGCTTACAGATTTGGCACCTGCATGAAGCAGGCCGAGTGGGGCAAGAAGGGCTTGTCAGAAAGTGGGGAGACGGTGCTCTTTCTCAGGGAACAGCTGCTTGGCACCCATCTATTGTGACCACACAGTAATGTGGGCCCCATGTGGCCACCTATGATGATTTTCTCAAGAGAAACCAGAAATTTGGATTTTCACATGAGAGTTCCTGCTGTTGTAAAATAATAATCAACATCCTTGTGCAGGCCAAGCAAAGAAAGTCTGTGAGCCAGAGGTAACTCACGTACCCTCGGTCTGCAACCTCAGGGCAGGAGACTGAGGAAGATGTGGCTTTGTCTTGCAGCCTGTGGAAGGGGAGCACTGAATGTTACTTCTCGAATTTAACAGAAATCCCTGATGGGACGCCGTCTTTGCTTCTTTTGTTTTTAACCTCACCTGGGTTGAACTGATTGATCACGGCCCTCATTCGTGATAAGTTCTTATCATTGATTCAAGTGTGGTAACATTCACTCATTCATTCAAGATGATGCAGTCAGTACCCCCACCTTAGTCTGAAAACTAAGGTCTTGAAAATCCCCTGCATCTGGCTGTGGGTTCCTCCTTCACCCCATCTCTCTGCCTCCTCTAACCAAGATAACCATGGTCCTGTGGTTCCATATCCTTATTCTTCACTCTCTTGCTTTCCTTTTAGATAGTTTTATCTCATCTATAGGTTTTTTAGAGAGTCCATCCATCCATCCATCCATCCTTTCATGCTCTATCTATTGGCTCTTGTTGGGTTTTAACTTTATAAAAGGAATATTATACTGTATGTAATCTTTTGGGACTTACTATTTTCAACTAATAGATCATAAGATAATAGTTCATTTTTGACTCTTATGTCATATTCCCTGATGAGAATATTCTACATCTGATCTCTTGTTGACGGGAACTTGTCTGTTTCCAGGTTATGCAAATGGCTGCCATTAGCTTTTGTGTATACGTTCCCTGGCCCATGAGCAAGACTTTTTCCACTCCAAAGTGGAGTTGTTGGGGGATGCCTGGGTGGCTTCATTGGTTAAGCGGCTGCCTTCAGCTCAGGTCATGATTCCAGGATCCTGGGATCGAGTCCTGCATCAGGCTCCCTGCTCAGCGGGGAGCCTGCTTCTCTCTCTGCCTCTCCCTGCCACTCTGCCTGCTTGTGCTCTCTCTTTCTCTGATAAATAAATAAATAAAATCTTTAAAAAATATATCTTAAAAAAGTGAAGTTGCTGGGCCACAGGGTATGGGAATGTGCAATCTTGAGAGTCAGTGGCAAATCATGTCTAATTAGGTTGCACCAATTTATGCTCCCACAGTCAATGCCTGAGAGATCTTACAATCCACATCTTAACACATGGTATTATCGGGCTTTCACACTGTTGGTAACTGAGTGGCCATAATTATTATGGATTTGTTCTGCATTTCTGTTGTCACTAGTGAGGTGAGGCTGAACACGTTTTTTATGCTTACAGACCATATTTTTTGTGGCTCATGTTTTCTGTCTGTTTCTGCATTATGCTTTGCTTACTGATTTCCGGGAGTTCTTTGTACATTCTTGATATTAATTCTTTATTGGTTGCATTTTGTAAGTCTCTTTTCCCTTTCTTTATGGTGGCTTTGGATGAACAAATGCTCTTCATGATACTTGGTCACCATCATCCATCTCTTCTCTTAAACTTACCGTCTTCGGGAGTTATTTAAGAAATCCTCCCCCTTAGGGGCGCCTGGGTGGCTCAGTGGGTTAAAGCCTCTGCCTTCGGCTCAGGTCATGATCCCAGGGTCCTGGGATACAGCCCCACATCAGCTCTCTGCTCAGCAGGGAGCCTGCTTCCTCCTCTCTCTCTGCCTGCCTCTCTGCCTACTTGTGATCTCTGTCAAATAAATAAATAAAATCTTAAAAAAAAAAAAAAAAGAAAGAAATCCTCCCCCTTAGGGGCGCCTGGGTGGTTCAGTGGGTTAAAGCCTCTGCCTTCGGCTCAGGTCATGATCCCAGGGTCCTGGGATCGAGCCCCGCATCAGGGTCTCTGCTCCGCGGGGAGCCTGCTTCCTCCTCTTTCTCTGCCTGCCACTCTGCCTACTTGTGATCTCTGCCTGTCAAATAGATAAATAAAACTTTAAAAAAAAAAAAGAAAGAAATCCTCCTCCCCTTCAAAATCTGAAAGATATCATCCATATTTTCTAAGATTATCACTGATTGATGAGTATTTCTTATCATTTGCCCCTTTAAAAAATCAAGGGCAAGGAACAGATCTGATTTTCATTGGGTTTCTGTTAGCTGGTGGCACATTAGACTTGGTGTGCAGTCCGGTTCTCTGACTTGAAACGTATTTTTAGTGCTCCATGGCTCTTTGTCATTTAAAAGGGGTCCCTGCTGGTGTTGTGTTCAGACTTTATCTCATGTTGTGTCTGCAGGCACAAGAGGGGGTAGGTCCTTCCTACACATCATGGGTTTTCCATGCATGGGTGGGTAAAGGTTCTTCTTGGCAATAGAAGTCACGGAAGCCTGAGGGGCAGCAACCCCACCATGTGGTCAGGCTGGCTAAAGTTCCCCCAAGCATTGGGCCACCCCCACTGCTGCATCACTCACTACAAAGAAAACAAATGTGCTCTGAAGCAGTGGACCGCTCAGCAGACGTGTGCCCACACATGAGGAACAAGTGCACTGAGCTTCTTGCTGCTTGTTACCCAGAAACAGCAGGGGGTGCACCCTCTGAAACGTTTGCAGCACGGATGCCCAGTGCCAACTGATACAAGGATGAGCCTGTCTGGGGAAGCAGTGCAGAGAGAAGCCGGAATCAGACCCCGCCCCTGACAGTGTTAGGAGCCCCTTAGCCACAAGCTCAGCTCACAGATGGCTTACTTGATTATATTCCAACCAAGGTCAGTCTTGACCAATCACATGGAGCTCTGTTTTACAGGTCAGAGCTGTAGCTAAGAATGCGGGGTTGATACAGAACTGAAGGTCAGAATGCCACTCCCTCTGGTCATGTCACCTCTTGTCACTTCTCTGAGGACTCCTGTCCTTCCTGCAAAGCTTTGCCCTGAAAGGCTGCCTGCAACACCATGGGGTGCTGCCAAACAGGGGCAGCCCTTATCACAACTGCAGAATGCAGGGCCGCTTCCCCAGGTCTGGGTTGTGTACTCTCTCTAACATGTCTACACCCCCGCACCCCCTTATTTCCATACTCAGTCTCCCGCTTGGTGGACTTTGCCCTGCCATCACTTCCCTCCTCTCCCCTCCTGCCTCCTCACCCTCATTTTGGTGTTATTTGCAATAATGACCCACACTTCCACAATCCCTTCTAGTCAACTGGGTGGTCTTCACAGCCTGGGGCCAGAGTTCCTGAATCACCTGCAGTGCCTTCTTCTCGAATCAAAATATTCATCTTTGTCCTCATACCTGAGCCCCTGTCTGCTGTGGATTCGGGCCAAAATCCAAAGGGAAAGGTGGTTTGGGTGGTGAGTCCAGTCCCATGGTTTCCATTTTGGGTGGGTGCTTGATCCTCCTGGTTTGTGTATATGCCAGAAAACTCAATGCAGCCTGTCCATTTTTTGTCAGCATCTCGGAGTGTCACATGAGGGACCTCAGGGAGCATGTGGTGAAGGTTCTTGTCAATACGCTTTCTGGTGCACATGTGCACCCTTCACTTCTTCTTCCTTTGAGTCCAGGGCACTAACCAGCAGGGACGTGGTGCAGGGGGGTCCATGGCCAGAAAGTTTCGTTTTTGGCCCTCTTGGACCCCAGTTCCACCTTGGTCTTGGTCTGACTTCTACTGGCCTCTGTTGAGGAGTTAAGCCCAGCCTCACCCATGACTTCCTTCCTAGAAAGCCCTCGTCTGGAGGAGAAGACACAGGGCTTGTTCCTGTGAGTGTGAGGTGCTGCGCGTCTGTGCAGAAAGAGGGCAGCCCAGGAGAGCAATTCCCCAAAGCACATCAGCCTGTTCTTTCCCAGGCCCATCATGCCGGCAGAAACCTGGCTGACTGCGCATGTGCAGACGGTCTGGTTTTAGGGATAGGTTATGGCTCCGCAAGTCCGGGTCCCTGGAGTGATCTGGCACAATGTTAGCCCACCACTGACACATCATTTCCATTCAACCTGGAGTCAGCCTAGGAGGTGCCGTTTTCTTTTCAAGCACAGAGGACCTGTATTTAACATGACATTAGCCCACCGCACTATTGAGTTAACTATAAAAGAGATGATCCTCTGGACAGAATCATTGTCCACCAGGCAAATGATTAAATTTAAAGCTTGATTGGTGCTGATCAATAGAAATGAAATGTGAACAAACTCCATGTATCCGCCAGAAAGAGCAACTATAGGTGGTCTTTCCCATTGGCATCTCAGGGTATCAGTTCCACACCGGGGGTCTCTGCACACGTGGAGTCATCCAAATGCACCTTCTTTTCCTCTCACCCCTCAAGTGAATACGGGAGTGACTTGCTGAATCAGTGGAGATAGGCTGGACTGTGCTGCACTAATAACTCCAAACTCAGTGGCTTGAAGCCTCACAGGCTGATTCGCCATGGTGCTGCATTTCCAGTACTGACCAGAAGAGGGGGCTGCGTGCACCATAGAAACTCAGGACCTGGGCAGGCTGAGTATTTATTTAGTCTTCAAAACTGCCGGGCTGGGGGTATAGCTCAGTGGTAGAGCGTTTGACTGCAAAACTGCCGGACTTACCAGAGGCTTTGAAGGGTCTTGCACTAGCAGTCAAATGCCTGGGACTGAAAGTCATGTATCCCCCTTTATTTACCACTCTCTCACAGAGCTGCCCCACCTGTCACAGAATGCAGGAAGATGACCAACATCAAGCACAAACACACTTGTTTAAAAACTTGCTAGGTTGGGGCGCCTGGGTGGCTCAGTGGATTAGGGCCTCTGCCTTCCACTGGGGTCATGGTCCCAGTGTCCTAGGATGGGCGTTGGGCTCCCTGCTCAGCGGGGAGCCTGCTTCCCCCTCTCTCTCTGCATGCCTCTCTGCCTACTTGTGATCTCTGTCAAACAAATAAATAAAATCTTTAAAAACAAAACAAAACACTTGCTAGGCTAGCAAATCCAATGGGTTCTAGTTATTTAATGGTATCTTATCGTGGAATGAATAACAGCCCCCACGTCATGTCTATTCCTTTAAGACATGTGACACCTACCCAGACACCTGTATTTCAGAGGCTCAAAGCTATCCCTCTATGCATATAGAAAGAGTATGAGCTTCCCCATCTTCTCCCGGAATTCCCTTCTCAAGCTAGCAGTGAATCCAATGTGAAATAGTCTTATCCAAGTGGACAAATACATTGCATAATTACTTTAAACCAAAAGGGGAAAATTGGTTCTTGATTTAAATTACACTCTTCCCAGCAACCTTCTTTCCTTCTGAACCCAGGCTGGGGGCTGCTCTCGATCCTGGCTCTGTGAGGTCCCCTGTGCCTCGTGGAGGCTGGGAAACACTCTGTCTACTCTGTGCAGCCTTGGCCAGGTTTCCTGGGCTGTCCTCCATGCTGGGCTGCACCCTGCCAAGTGTGCAGCTGGCTTCAAAGAACAAGAGGTCATGGCATTCGGGCTGTTTTAGGCTCCTGGGCTTAACATTTATACATGCCTGCAGAAAGGTTATTTCAAAGTTGTTTTTTATTCAACTGTTATCAGCAATATACAATACAGTTTATAAACAAGTGTCTGACCTTGTTTCCAATCTTTATTTAAAAATAAATATTATTGACAGTGAATTTTAATTATGATAAGATGTATCTTTTTTAATCAAAATGTCTCAAAAGAAATAATTTACTTCAATAAAAAAAGGAAAGCCCCCAAAGAAAAGAAGTAAATAAAAAATTCCTAAACACAATAATCTACTAAAAATATTTTGCTTTGTCAGAAAGGCTTTGACCCAACATTTTTACATAGTATCCTAAAGATAACTGCTCAACAGTTCGTGCAAAATGAAGACTTGGAGGAAAAGTTTAGAAAAGAAAAATACATTGAAGTAGAGAAATCACGGATCCCATGCATACCGCATGGCCCCAATTCCATCTTATTTGGAAACGAGATGCATTATTTTAGGTGTTCTACGTCTGAGTAACCTCCCCCAAAATATGATTTATTCATTTTCCACGTGGCTCTGTCATGCTTCTCTCAGTCTCTCTGGGTCCGTCTGGGGCCGCGGGCCTCACACCGGGTCCAGGCAGGTCCTGTGGGGCGGCCGAGGGGAGCAGGATGGCCCTGTCTGTCAGTGCCCCACCAGCAGGCGAAGGAACTTATGCAGACCTAGCAGGAGCAGGGACAGGAGTGGGTCTGTGGCCGAGCTAGGGCCAGTGCCTGCAGGGGATGAGAAAATGGGCACAGTGAACGCCTGATGCACGAGAACCTAGTGGCCATGAGCAGACCAGAGAGAAGCTGGGCACGCAGCTGATGCTTGGTAGCGGTTCCCTACAACAATGAGGCATTTTGCCATTTGTTGTTTTCAGACCACCCGTTTTAGACGCCTACTGGGTTCAGACAAAAGGTACCCTGGCCTCAAGCTGGGTGAGTTAGATTGCAGTTAGTTAAATAAAAAGACAATATACCCCCCCCACTCCCCTCAATGTATACTGCAAAGTACCCTCTGCAGGAAAGCCCCAAAGTCCCCTCTTCTCTAGGGAGACTCCGCGACTTCCCATGACTCCAACCCCTCCAACCCCTGCCTGAATCGCACAGTTTAGCATTACAAATGCTCTCTTAGGCATCCTGATGTTTCCGAGTCCTCTTCCCATGTACAGTCAGTGGAGCCCTTGGGGTCAAAGTGGGGAGCTCAGAAATCACTGGTTGGTGGAGGTGAGGGGGCGGGGTTCCTGGAAGAGTGACGCCTGCACAGTTCTAGTGGGAGGTCACTTCCATCTGCTTCTCCGGTGCTGCCATGAACTCGGGCCCCTGGCCCACCACAGGAATCATGACATGTGTCTTCATTCTGCCTTTCCTGGGCAGCCTGCTCTGGCTTCCTGCCCATCTGTCATCAGGGTCTATGTCTACTGGAGGTCTCTGGTGTAAGCTGGGACAGGCCTACCTGTGAACCCCAGGCTTTCGTTGGAAGGTGGGGTGCCCCAGGGGTCCAGAGAGAAGCCCGTGTAGAAGTGCTGCCCAAACCCTGGGGAAAGCACTGCCCCTAAGCCCTGCTTAGGGTCTGGCTTCCTGAATGTAGACAGTTTCTAGCCCCAGCCTGCTCACTGGCACCCCCTGGAGGCCTCTCTCCTCCCTTCACTCCAGCTAACCAGCTGGGCTGCAGCTCTGCACCTGGATGGAGACAGGCGGGAGGCCCTTCCCTGTGCCAAGCAGGCCAGGTTTCTGGTTTTCCTGACCAGGCTGGGCCTGAACCTATGACCTGCCCCTCTCTCCAGTTGAAAGAGCCAGTAATCTTCTATTCAAGGTGTTTCCCCCAATCACAAATCCATCTTGCTCTGGAAATCACTGTGTTCTGGGCCCATCTCCCTTGGTAGAAGGAGGAGGATGGGTCAATGATCCAGGGGCCACTCCTGCTGCAGACTCCGGGATTCCATCTGCCCATTTTGGGAAACAGGCTATGTTCGAACATCTGAATGGAAGGGGGGTGGGGGCCGTCTGTGGTGTGCCTCTCGCCCACAGTGAATCGTTTCCAAGCACAGTCTGAGACCCCGAGGAGAAGCACAAGGACAGGACAAATCCAAGTGTGCTGACCTTCCTCTTCAGACACTGATTTTCCACACAGGTGTTGCTACTGGCCATCTTTGCAGCCTGGTCGGAGTGGTCCTGGGCATCTTGCCATCCATCAATGAGGAGGACCAGGGTATGCTGGTCACTCCAAAGACTCGGTTGGGTCCTCCTTTGCTGCTTTTCACTGTCACACATCACTGGAAAGGATGAGGGTGGGTGTGGAAACGGATGTGTTGATGGATGGCCGGGCACCTGGACTCAGGAGCACGGAAACGGGGGATGCAGCGGGCAGAGCGCTGCCTCTTGGGCACCCAGGTCTCACATGCCCAGACTGGGCCCATTGGCCTCCAGATCTCCTGGCTCAGATCTTTGTGCTCCTGCAAACCCTGACACTCAGGCAGAGGCAAGTGGGACCAAACAGCCACGTGAGGCATCGGAAAGCAGAGGGATGTGCACAGCAGAACAGAGACCCTCAAGGGATGCAGGGGCAGGAGAAAGGGCAATTGGGCTCGTGAGCCGGACAAGGTAAACATCACCTGCGGAACTCTGTGCATAGGAGATGCGAGAAGAAATTTTAATTTTCCTCCAAATACTGCTGACTGGCCCTTCCCAGTGTCACACTATCACCTCCTCCCATTGCCAAGTTTTAGAATTGCATGAGACTTCCCAAAGACCCTGGATTAAAACAATCAGCCTGCCATTCATTGCTGGGCCAGAGTGGAAGCAGCAGGGGCTGGTGGGTCCCGGAGGCCAGTGCCTGGGGCCGGCAGACGCCAAGGTCTCTGGTGTCTCTGCTGATGGATGTCTGTGGGGGGACAGCCAGGCTTTGGCTCCTGGGTGACATGTCATCCACTCTCTGGCCTAGTGTCACCAGAGAGGGGGCCCAGGGGGGTGGTGTCGGGCAGTGGGCCGGCACCTGGGAGAGAGGTTTCAGAGCCAGCCTGCTGTGTGCCCTGGGTGTGACCTGCGTGACTTGCTGTGTGACCCTGTACCTCTCCAGGTCTTGTGCCACACTCCTTAAAGTGGAGATGTGCATACTCATGGCTCCATACAGTTAACAGGCACTTGGCATGATGCACAAGGTTGGGGTCTGATCAAGCAAGGTCACAGCGGCTGACTGCAGGAATGACCACACTCTCCTTTCCTCATCTCTGCGATCCCCACAGCTGCACCCTATGGTGGTGTCCCCGACACCCCGGGCTAGGTCACATGACTTGCTTTGGCCAATGAACATTATCAAGTATGAGGCAAGCCAAGGCTTGCCCTTCCTCTGTGCCTCCTGTAGCCTGTGACCAAGCCTGGGCCAGCCTGCAGCAGGACAAAAGCCATGAGATGTCCCTGCTCGGCCTGTCTAGTCCAGTCAGTCCTCAGCTGAAAGTTCAGCTGTGCAGAGAAGCATGAGTGAGCCCAGATGAGAACGGCAGATCACGAGCTAATGAATGGTTCTCACATTACACCAAAGCCTCCGAATTTTCGAGTGCCCTGTCACACAATCATGCAAACATCAGTGCCTCAAACACAGTCAGTCGCTTTGCAAATAAATCTTATCGAAAAGGGTAACATAATCACTTTTCTGAAAAGCGTTGGAGAAAAACAGAATGTGGGAGGTTGTCGTTCTCTCAAGAGGAAAATTTCCCAAGAGAGAAGAAGCAGGGCAAATGATCTCCCCAGCCCTTTCTTACAAGACCGACGGACGTCCCTGGATCTTTGGTGGGAGAAAGACTGAGTTTTTGTTTGGAATGTTTTGGAATGTTTTGTTCGAAAGTTTTAGAATGTCTTGCCAATCCTCACTGGATATACAAACACACACCTGGCTTCCCGAATGGATCAGGGCCGATGGAGCAAGATTGACTTCCAGGCCAGCCCTGGAGGAAGAGGGCTCTTTACACCAGAGGGGGCAATTCAGGATTCTGGCTGTCCAGTGTCGCCCTCCCCAGGTGCCAGCTCCTGGGAGGGACAAGGGCGGTTAGCACGAGACTGCTGGGCCCCCCTCAACAGCTGCTGCCCCCATCCCTGTCTTCACTAACCTGGAGTGAACCAAGGACAGCTCACTGTGTCGGGGCCCATCTTCCTGGGCAGGGCCGGGCATGTGCCTCAACTGGGGTAGGATCTCCTGTACTGGCCTCTTTCATTATGCCGTATGAGGCGGCTCTGTTCCAGGGGGCCTGAGGCTGCTGCGCAATGGGATGCGGCCCGTCTCTGTATCTATTTCCTCCCTTCCCAAGGACTACAGGAATAGCACTGGAACACGCAGTTTATTTGTCATGATTAAGCTGGAAAATCAGGCTGCTTCCAATCAGGCTGGAAAATCAGAGGTGAGGGAAGCCCTCTGACAGGATAGTGGCTGATTCATTCTTTAACAAGTAGCACCGTTTTGCTAATCATTCTTAAAGAAATCAAAGCTGCTTTTGCTCTGTGAATATTAACTTTTATCCTTGAGAGGGTGAGCGGGATAAGACGCCTCCTGGAGCCATTTAAGAGGCTCCCGAAGAAGCCAGTGGGGGCCCTGAGCCCCCATGGGCACAGCAGAGGCACCAGCCAAGTGGCTTCTGGCCGGGAAGTCCCACTTTTCCATGGACACAACCATGGCAGAATGCCAAACGCCCCGTCAGAAAACAGCACGGGCTCTCTGAGGCCATTTGAGGCCTCGTGACAGAGGTGCAAGAGGAGGTTTTTTCTTGGGTCATCTCCTGGGACCCCTGCCCTGTCCACAATGTCTGGAGGCTGAGCCCATGAGTTAGGTTCCTGGTGGGGGAGGGCCTGCAGGGGAAACAGCAGGACACCCCCACTACACCCCAGATGCCCACAGGCTTGGGAGCCCTGATGGGACCGCCCCCTCTCTGTGGACATCAGAAGCATGGTGAGCTGCTCCCCGGCTGGCCGAGGGAGTATGGCTAGCCAGGGCAGCCACCGTCCTCCCTCCATGGACCCTGCCTGCCCTTCCCGGGTTCCCTGTCCTCGGGGGTAACTTCTGCCCTGATGTGGTCTGTAGCACCTGCCACGCAGCCATGGACAGGAGACAGCTGCAGGCCTGCGGGTGGCCTGGCTGCTGTCGTGGAGGGGCTGCCCTGAGTCCTCCTCAGCGTCCAGTGCTGCTCG
The DNA here is from genome assembly GCF_020171115.1 of Neogale vison. Classification (NCBI taxonomy): domain Eukaryota; kingdom Metazoa; phylum Chordata; class Mammalia; order Carnivora; family Mustelidae; genus Neogale; species Neogale vison. The sequence continues at coordinate 37,244,175 of NC_058097.1, read as the reverse complement.
GAGGCCATTTTGTTTTTGTTTTCACTATAGATTAAAAACCAAAATGTGGTCCCTGTTTGCAAAGAATAAATAAAACTCAGATACATTTGAGGCCTGGCTCTACGTACCTAAACAGATAACTGGTTAGTTCTGGCCCTCAGGGCCTAGGCTCAGTTGGAGGTTCACTCTGAGGGCTGACAGCACAATGCTAGGCCCTTCCCTTCCCAGAAATGCCCTAGAATATTTCATGCTGAGTACAGGTGGCCAGAGAACTAGTCTGGTCTCCACAGACAAGCCAGCCCACCAGAGAACGAGGGTAGCCTAACGTGAGGGTTGTGAGGAGGGTCGTGAGGACAGTCCCCTCCTCTACGTCACCCAGAGCAAGGCACATGAGTCTGTTCTGCACTTCGTGCTGTCATAACACCTCTTTTAAATACAGGCTTCTTGGCTAGAAAAGTAGGAAGCCAAGTGAGTGACCTGGATGAGGCCTTTCCTCGCTGATGTCCAGTGTCGGCCTTTCCCCTTTTGTTCTGCCTCAAAGTGAGAGGGGAGGGCCGGCCCCCAAGAGGCAGCAGCCTACGTGTGGCTGGTCTTTATGGGCCTGGCCTTGGACCTCCATGTAGCCCTGGGACAGAGGGCTGTCTGCCTGGAGCAGCCAGGGATGGCCTGGCCTCACTCCTATTCCCATCAGCGGCCCCACGCCCTCTTGGACCCGAGGCAGAGGGGGCCAAGCCCCAGCTGAAGGAGAGGGTCCCTCGTAGAGCATCCCAGGGCCAGGGTGCAGGGGCCTTCTCTCTGGGTTTTTAGGCGCTTGTGAACTGGAGCAGAAAGAACATGTAGGAGTCACCCTGGCCAAGGTGGAGACGCCTGACCCAGAACATCAGGCCAGAGCTGCAGGCAGGGTCGCGGCACTCCTGCGGGCTGGCCTCTCCCTCTTCTTCACCACCCCACCCCCTTCTCCACCTCCCTGGCCAGGGATCACCAGCTCCCACTGAGCCCAGGGGCAACAGCAGGGAGAAGGAGAGGGAAGAAGCCACTGGAGGCTCAGTAAGGTCTGCAGAGGGGTCTGGCTTGGTGCACACAGTTTTAAAAAATTCTAAATTATAATCCAGCATGCAAAACCGGGGAGGAGGCTCTTACATGAAAGCAGAGGTTTGGGCGTCTACTGCCAACACGCAAGTCCCAGCCACCCTGGGCACGTACTCCTCCCAGCTACACGGCCCATAGCTGGGAGCTCTTCTCAGCCGGACTCTGCTGCTCATTGCTCCTTCCCTAACCCCAGCTGGAGGTGGGGGTACCTGAAGCCTTGTGTAAGCGGATGAGGCAGAGGCATCCCTGAGTGGGGTCAGGAAGAGCCTCCCTCAGGCTAAGGAGCTGAGATTCCACTCACAGCTACACCAGAGATTAACTCCTATACCTATACTGCCTACCCGCTGTGCAACTTGAACAAGCCCCTTAACCTCTCTGGGTCTCACCTGGGTGAGGGGAACAAGGGTGGCTGCCAGTTACCCTCCGGCCCTCGAGCACTTGGGGCTCCCTTCGCTCAGCCAGCCTCGCTCACCTCCACCACCCAGCCTGGCCCTCAGCAGCCCCTGACTTTGCAGCCCCCGAGCCAGCTCTGTGGCAGCATCCAGGAGGCCGGGCCTTGGTCCTGCCTCAGTTTGTATCTTGTTGTGTGAAGACAGACACCGGCCCTCCCCGCTCTGATACTCCTGACTTGCGCATGGCCACCAGCACCCACGCCACCGCCGCCGTGGTTCTCTGCCTCCTCCCCAGACGCCACGTGGAGCAGGCCTCGCAACCAGTGCAGTTGGGCTTTAAAGGCAACGGAGATGTTGGGAAGGAAAGCTGAGCGTGGAAGGAAGAGCTGCGGGAGAGCAAATGGGACGAGGGTCCGTCCCTTGGTCCCATGTTGATCCGCCCTGCTGCCTGGCCTGCCCCGGGCCTGGGTGGGAAGACAAGCTGTCCTCCGGCAGCCTCAGTGTCCAGCCAGTGGGAGGAGCCCTGGGGTGAACGGGGGGCAGAGGCAGGGTAGGACACTGGTTTTAGCCCTTGCTTGCTGTGTCTTCTGCGCACGGCCCCCGCGCTCCCTAAAGCAGCTTCCTGTCTCCATCACCACCCGTTGCTCACCTCCCTTCTTCACACACACCTGGAGAGCTCTCTCTGAGGTGCAGAGCCCCTCCGCTCTAGGAGAAAGAGCAACCATCTCCGGGCTACAGCTGGGCTACTCCCTAACAACCTCACCTTTGCTGCCCCCCTGCCAGCCGACCTGCTCTCCAGTCCACCGTTCTCTGTGAGCACCTGCAGTGGACTCTGGGCTCACCATGCGGCACCTCTGTTTCCTTTGTCTAGTTCTGATTTGTGCCTCAAGCCCGCAACCAGTGCTACCTCCTCCAGGAAGTCCTCCCTGAGCGCCCCGGCACAGAGGGCTTGGGGCAAATGTCTGTACTGTTCATGGGGCCCTTTGTCTCTTTACCACTTCTCTCCCCATTACCATAAATGCCTTTCTTACAATATGTCCTGCCTTGGTGGAAGCCCAGGCAGCAGAGGGCTGGCCTCAGACCTCCTCCTCTCCTCTGCCTCGGCAAGCAGCCCCACCCCCAGTGAGGCACGGCGATCTGATGTGGGAGCGGATGTCCATCACTGGGGAGTGGATGGCCGGAAGAAGACCCAGCCAGGCCCAAGCAGAGAGAGGTAGGCACCTTCAGAAAGAGGACAGCAGAGCTGGCTAGCCCCTGTTAGGGCAGACACTGTCACAGTATGGTACATTAAATGCAATCGTCCTAACTGCGGGAGTTGCTATTTCACTCTACTTCATGGGGGGTGGGGGAGGGCGGGGGGGAGTTGAGATCCAGAGCCCTGAAGTACTCAAGGCCTAGGGTTGCCAGAGAAAATACAGGACACCAGCTCAGTTTGAATTTCAGGTAAACAATGAATAATTTTAAGTTCATGTGTATCCCAAATACTGCATGGGACCTACTTGTACTCAAAGGCTATTGTTTGTTTCTTGTGATTCAATTAACCGGGTGTCCTGTATTTTCATTTTTTAAATCTGGCCCTACCAAGGGCCAGATAAATGGCAGAGTCCAGACTTATACCCAGACCATCCGGCTGCTGTCCACACACCAACCCCCTGCCTAGACATTTGCCCCAAGCAAATGTCAGAACCAAAGAGCAGGAGCGCTGCTCCCCACCCCCCATGCCCCAGCTGGATCCCAGCCCCAAGCTGCTTCCGAGGGAGATGGCGTAGGAGGAGATGTTCTTCTGTATTTTAACCTTCATAATGGCTTCTTAATGTGGCCACAACTTTGTTGTGAACTCCCTTCCAGCTTCCTATTTCTTTTGAAATGAGATCTCGCTCCAAATGATCCCTTAATGGTGTCACTTAATGAAAATGGTAAACTAGTCTTTCCGTGTTGTCAGGAGGCCAGGGTTGGCAGAGCCAGGGACAGCCCTGACCACGGTGACCGTCAGGGTGCACCCCGGGCGGGGGGAGGGGGGCTCCCTCAGTGCTTGGCCCATCCTCATGGGGGATCCGCCACTCTCCATCCGGATTCTCTGAGCTCTGAGGCTGCAGGGTGCTAACAGCACATGATTCTGGGTTCTCTCCTTTTATCCTCTCAGTGGCCTTAGGAGGTAGAAGCCACTTTCCCCTCACGCAGGTGAGACCCAGAGAGGTTAAGGGGCTTGTTCAAGTTGCACAGCGGGTAGGCAGTATAGGTATAGGAGTTAATCTCTGGTGTAGCTGTGAGTGGAATCTCGGCTCCTTAGCCTGAGGGAGGCTCTTCCTGACCCCACTCAGGGATCCCTCTGCCTCATCTGCTTCCACAATGCTTCAGGTACCCCCAGCTCCAGCAGACTGAGGTCTGCATGGAGGCCGCTCACGCTGTCCCCTTTACTAAGGGCCTTGCTCTGTCTCCTCTGGCTGCCTACAGACCACTCCCCTTCCCCAGCCTAGCCCAGCCCAACCCAGAGGCCCTTACAAGGTGACGAGACAGTTCTCCTGGGACGCCTGGGTGGCTCAGTTGGTTAAGCGGCTGCCTTCAGCTCAGGTCATGATCCCAGCGTCCTGGGATCGAGTCCCACATCGGGCTCCTTGCTTGGCGGGGAGCCTGCTTCTCCCTCTGCCTCTGCCTGCCACTCTGTCTGCCTATGCTTGCTCTCGCTTCTCTCTCTATGACAAATAAATAAAATAAAATCTTAAAAAAAAAAAAAAAAAAAAAGACAGTTCTCCTGTCGCATACTACCCCCTGCTGAACTGTCCTGGCCCACCCTTGCCTGGTCCCTGTGTAAGGACCTATTTAGGCAGAGGCCTCCATCAAGGTTAAACAATATTGTTTAACCCTTCAACTATCCCTGCTCCCCTTCCCCCAGGGGACTTACTTAAAAACAAGTCCAGGAGGATATTATGCTGAGTGAAATAAGTCAAGCAGAGAGAGTCAATTATCATATGGTTTCACTTATTTGTGGAGCCTAACAAATAGCATGGTGGACATGGGGAGTTAGGAGAAGGGAGTTGGGGGAAATTGGAAGGGGAGGTGAACCACGAGAGACTATGGACTCTGAAAAACAATCTGAGGGGTTTGAATTGGCGGATAGGTGGGAGGTTGGGGGAACCAGGTGGGGGGTATTGGAGAGGGCACGGATTGCATGGAGCACTGGGTGTGGTACAAAAACAATGAATACTGTTATGCTGAAAATAAATAAAAAATAAATTAAAAAAAAAAAACAAGTCCCGGAAACCAGCCCCAGGTAACAAAGCCCAGATAGAAGGGTGGGTCAGTCCAGGTGGAGACATCCGATCAGTGGGGGGTTGCATACTGTCTCCCTAGCTACCAAGGAGTATGGGCCCCACCCTTTGCGAGCCTTTTGGGTGCCAATTCTAACCAAGGTGATAGGCTAGGTCAAATGTCTACTATAGGGTAGACTGTAATTCAGTTGGTCACCTAGCATCACTGTGCAGCTTTCTCTGTGTGTTACAATTTCACTGACCACCTGTGCATGGCCAGGCCCAACCGCATGGCCTTTGCCCTTAAAAGCTAGTCTGTGAAACAGAGAAAGGTCGCCCTCTCTGTAAGAGGGGCAGCCCTGGCCGGTCAGTTTGATTCTTGATGCTTGACGTGAAATAAAGCTTTGCTTGACCTTCGCTTTGTATCAGTCTTGCTCCTTTAATCACAGATGCATTATTGGGGGACCTAACACCTGGACCCTCCCTCTCACCAAATCAGCTGTCTCCTGGCAGGGCAGAGATGTTCCTGACGCCCCACATCCACTGATCCCAACAGCCAGGCACCTACTCAGTCAGAGGCCACTGTGCCCTTTTCAAATGCAAAGCGCCCGTCACACCCTGGCCCCCCAGGGGCTCCATCCCAGCTAGGAGATCTGACTCCTCACCTGGCCCCAGCCCAGCCCACCTTGCACCTTCACACCTGCCTTCCAGCCCTGTCATCTACTGCACTGCTCACCCCGTGCCTGCCTTTTCCCCTAATGGGTTCCTCTGCACCCCCAAGGTCTCCCTCAGACACTGCATCCACTTGGACTCCATCTGGAGACTCCCTGCCCCCTGTGGACTTGAGGGCAAGTTCCAATTCTTCCCAGCTGCCTTTGGGCGCCCGTGGAAGGTTCACCTTCTGACTCCTATCTCCCAGCACCCTGCCCACACCCTGCAATGCTCATAAAACACGGGCTGAATGAATGAATGGACGTCTTTCTTAGTCTAAGCATCCAGACATTCACCAGATGCTTCACATTTGGAATCTCATTTTTCATCTTCAAACCCAAGCTGGTGCTGGAGGCCGGTTGCTACCACACTGATCTGACCTTTCAACTGCCTGAGACTGTGCGCCCACGTCTCTTTGTCCAACTTTTCCTCAAACGAATTTCACTGTTTTACACTCATTTTCCCTTTATGGTTATTTCTTCATTAAAAATTTTTTGTTCTGTTATGTTACATGCAGTCTGTAAGCCACTTTAAATTCTTCCCTTAAAAGGTGACATATAGGGGCGCCTGGGTGGCTCAGTGGGTTAAGCTACTGCTTTTGGCTCAGGTCACGATCTCAGGGTCCTGGGATCGAGTCCCGCATCGGGCTCTCTGCTCAGCAGGGGGCCTGCTTCCCTTCCTCTCTCTCTGCCTGCCTCTCTGCCTACTTGTGATCTCTCCCTGTCAAATAAATAAATAAAAAATCTTTAAAAAAAAAAAGGTGACGCATATATATATATTACTTGTATACCCTATGTAATTTATGTATTTTATATATATATATATATATATATGCTATTTCCATTGCTTTTTAAATCTAAAGCAGTAGAAATCCCTTTTTAAGCTAATTGCTGCATGGAACCCTGATATTTCAAGGCATTAGAAAAACCGAACAGCTCTGGTTAAAGCTGGGAATAGGGCTGGAGCTCAGGGTTCCAAGGAACACAGCTTGAGAACCACTCACCAGAGGCTCTTCAGGATCCTTTCTAGATCTGAAACACACAGACCTGTGGCTGCTGGGGCACTAGGGTACCTATTACAAAAATAGGGAATGGAGGACCTGCCAGGGCTTCAAATTAGTGGACCCTGCCCCTCTTTGGGGCATCCTAGCCCCATCCAAATCCCACACGTCCCCTCTACAGCCCTTGTGTCCTTTGACAGAGTGTGCCCCATATACCCCAGGTCAGACAAATGTTGGGCACTCAATGCCGGCTCAATGAAGCCTGCTTAATGTGTGGGTCCAGGACCCTGCTTCCTTGCCCTCCTCTATGGAGCGGGACCTGGCCATGAAGAGAGGCCAGAGGGCCAAGGACGAAGGCCTAGAGGTCCCCAAGCTCAGCACTGCCAGGACACAACTGCAAACCTTTCTTCTACGTTCTGCCTTGACCGTGCCCAGGTATTTCTTTCTGTTTCACACTGACGACTTTTCGTTAGAAATACAATTTAACTGAAAAGGTTAACACATTTTAATTGCCCAGGGATAGTGCTCTGAAAATTCTTTAACATGTGCTCATTAAATAAAATTAGCACAGAGGAGCTGCCCAGGATATGTCACGCATTAAAATATGACTCTGTAGACTAGAATGCATTATGAATTATTGCCTTGTGTATTTTTTGTTACATTAGTCTTTAATGTGAATATAGTTATTCCTGCCCACCTGGAGATTTTATTTTATTTTATTTTTGATGCTTGAAAACAAATGTATCCACATTGAGTTTTGGATGGATAATAATCATGCAATCAGTCTTGGTCAGGCTGCAATCACCAGAGTGCCCAGTGTCCAGCAGATGGAAAGGTCCCCCACTCTTGTCCTTCACCAGGGAGCGAAGGTGGTGCCTTCTAAAGGCTGAAGGGATAGGGGAGCTGGAGCAGGCTGGAGACTAGCTGTGTCCACTTGCCCTGCCCATTCTTACTGTACCTGGGGACTATAGACAGAAGCAAGGGCTCACATGGAATTCTGAGCTGAACCAGTTTGTGCCATGCCACTGCCTAAAAAATTTCTTCTGGAATATGGACTGCACATGTGTGTCAGGTTTGGGCAATGCCAACCCTGGGCATGTCTGCAGCCCCAACCCCACGCATTCTGTAAGACTCATCATGTACTCCACATATACCCATCTTCCCATTCCTGTTTCATCTACATATCCCCTCATCCTTCCTTTTATCCCCCATTCACCCATCCATTCACCTATTCACATTCTTCCTTCCATCTATCTTCACCTACCCTCATCCTTCATTCCACCTACACTTTCACCCCTCCTTCTATCCATTCTCACTTCCACTCAACCTTCCATCCACCCACACATCCACTCATCCTTCCATCCATTCATCCACATGTCCACATGTCCTTCCAACTGTCCACACCTCTGTCCATCCTTCCATCCACCCACACATCCACTCATCCTTCCATCCATTCATCCACATGTCCACATATCCTTCCAACTGTCCACACCTCTGTCCATCCTTCCATCCACCCACACATCCACTCATCCTTCCATCCATTCATCCACATGTCCACATGTCCTTCCAACTGTCCACACCTCTGTCCATCCTTCCATCCACCCACACATCCACTCATCCTTCCATCCATTCATCCACATGTTCACATGTCCTTCCAACTGTCCACACCTCTGTCCATTCTTCCATCCACCCACACATCCACTCATCCTTCCATCCATTCATCCACACATCCATTTGTCCTTCCATCCATCCACCCATCTGCACACCCACTCATCTTTCCTTCTACTCATCCCTACCCTCTTACCATACTTTCACATCTTTCCCTTGACTCAGCCACCGGCTTGTTTTTCCACCCCCTACCAGTCCCACCACCTATCTAACCAAACAGGTAGTCTAAGACCCATCACCTCTTAGCTGGATCACTGCCTCTAAAGTGGTTTCTCCACATCCACTCTGTCCTCACCTCTCCAACCTCCACACTGCAGCCAGAGTATCGGTTCCAAAAACATCATCCCTTATCACCCACTTGCTCCCCATTCTGTTGCCCATAAGACAAAGCCCAAACTCCGATCTCTATCATAAGGCCTTATGGAGTCGGAGCTCTGAACTACTCTTTACTTACATTTCCCTCTGTTCCCTTTCATGTTTTGTTGTCCCAACTGCAGTAATTTTTTGTCAGGTCTTTGTACTCTCCTGTTCCCCCCTGCCCTGCTACAGGATCTTTGCACACACTGTCCCCTCTTCTTAGATACACAACCTACTCTCCTTATCCTCTCTCTTTACTCTTAACCATCTTTCAGATTATGGCTCATGCGTCACTCCCTCAAACACCCTTCCCTGACTGAGTCAAGTCTCCCTATTTTTAGCTCCTATAGCTCATGGGCCTCTCACTTAGAGTAACCAGCTATGGCTGCGAACTTCCACTTGCCATGTGACTATTTGATCAATGTCTGCTTCTCTCTCTGTCAGACTCTGAGGACTTTGTATGTGTCCTCAATGCCTAGCACAGTTCCTGCATATAAAAGATGTTCAACGGACATTAGTTGAATGAACGAGTGAATGAATGAATGAACTAGTGCCAGGCCCAATGAACATGGGGTAGGGAGGATAAAGACCTAAGAAAGAACTGGGCCTGCCTCCCTGGGGCATCAGCCTGGCATCCGCCAGACACTGACTCCATGACAGAGAAGGAAAGGTTGGGAACCCCGAGACAGCAGTGAAGCCCTTCTGGGTGCTCAGGGTGAATGAGACCCCTTTGACCGGAGAATCAACAAAGCTCTCCTCCCTTCTTTGAAGTGATCTCTACCTGTCCCACCTTTTCTGAGCCCTTCTTGTGCCCCAGCTGAGCCCTGAATTCATTCTCAACATACTTCTTGCTTGGTCTGACCACCACTGTGAGACTGTGAGCTCCTCCCTGAGATAGGGGATGGGGCTCCCTGATGCTCTGGGCAGTTGGCTCTGGCCAGACCAAATATAGTTGGCCAAGAGCCCCCTTTCAGGATGAGCCACGGTATGTCAACTCTCCCTCCTTCCGGTTTATTATATTATATATGAAGATCCTTCATCTGGGCCAAGTGGCATTTCTGTGAGAATCAGTTGTAATAAAATTTGCTATAAGGGGACTCACGTGGCAGCTGGGCTTTCCTGGTTAAAGAAAATGGATTTCCTCCTGAGGAAAGCTGATGGGCAGGGGGCCAGAAATGAGCAGAGCGAGGGGCTCTCTGTCTTTGCCGACAGACATTAAGAGTAGGTGGGCCTCCTTTTCGGTGAGTCTGCATGGGCTCTCTGTGCTGGATGGGAAGAAGGTTCCCATGGGGCAGGGAGGGGTGTGGCTGGGCAGAAGGGGCCCTGACCTTCAGTTCTGCAAATAGCCCGCTCAGGCTCCCAGCACCTCCCCGTGGTGGTCTTTGTCCTACCTTCTCCCCCGTGGTCCTTGGGACCAACCAACACCTTGATTGGTCGTCGTCAGGCACAGTGAGCCACAGCAAGGGCATTTGGGTAGAGCGTGAACATGAAAAACAACCACAGGACCTCGTGTGGAAGAGCTAGTGCAAGCCCAAGCCTGTGACAGTGGCCCAAAGGCCCCTCCACAGGCGCCTCTCTGTGGGACACCAGGCTTTCCCACAAAAGCGGTTCTACCTTGAGTGGTAAGAGTCCCAGTAAGGGGGACGTGGGCCACCCCGTCCCCAGTCCAGGCCTGCTCTGGAGGCTCTTTGGCTATTTGACTGTCACTGAAGGAGTTGTTCCTTCTGCTCCCTTCTCCTGTGGAGGGGTCCTTGTCTAGCGCTACAGACACCAGGCTCTCCTCAGAATGGCTTTCCAGACACCAAAGGGCCTGTCTCCTCCCATCACAATGGCCTGTGGACAGCAGCCTATACAACCCTGAACCAAGACCAGGGATAACACAGGTGCACAGAGTGGCCTACAGGCAGGTGCACACACATGGTGTGGTTTAAGGTGGAACTCGAGAAAAACCAGGATAAGTTTGTCCTTGCTCACGAAGGAGCTCCTAACACATCAAAAACAGCCACAGCCAGGCCAGGATGAGGGTGTAGAGTCCTCCCCACTTCCTACCTGGAAAAGGCACTGAGAGAAAAAGGACAAAAATAGAAACCCACTGAGCCATTTACAGTCTGAAGGCACTTTCTGTTCTGAAGCTCCTAAGCTTCCTCCCATCACCTTTAGCTCCATGATGCTCACAGCAGTGCAGAGGGAGAAATGTCTCAGGGCGAGGGCTCAGATCTGAAAGGATCCTGGACAGTCAATGCCATTTGCCCAAATGATGCAGATAACAGGAGTCAGCATCTACTGAGGCTTTTCTAGGTGGCAGGCGCTGTGCTAAGCTCAGCTCTCTTTCTGTAGATTGTTTCCTCTGATGCTGGCACAGGTCCAGGAACCACCCAGACAAGAACTGATGTGGAAGTCACACATGGGGCGCATGGATCAGGATTCGGATCCAAGCAGCTGGACTCGTGCAGAAAATGGGAAGCACGGTACTTACGAAGGCTAGCGGGGGATAAGGCACATACTGTGATATCTCTGCAGTCGGGGCTCTGTAGAGCCCAGAAATGGGGCGAGTGTTGCGGCACCCACCCCTGGATTGCATATGAGCCATCTCACTGGACACTAAGGAACATTCGAAATGTCAGGAGGAAGAATAAAATGTCTGAGAAAGGTGGCAAGGAAAGCTTCCTTCTGAATTGTTCTTGGTCTCCAGGTTTGCACTTTTTCTCTTCCACCATAAGGGGCAGCTCTTGAGAGAAGTGACTGGGCCACTTCCCTGGGGCTCGCCCTTTATGGGCGCCAGGTGTCCAGCTGGGAGCACTCAGCCACACCCTCTTTGTAGTTGGCTTCCAGACATGAGGGGTCTGTTCCCCACATCAGCCCTCCTGGCCAGGTGGTGGCTTCTGAGCTGGACAGAGCAGAGCCCCCGGGGGTGGCTGAAAGCTGGGGAGAAGCTTTTGAAATGTCCACTTTGGCCCTATTTTGTGCAGACAGAGGCCCCCCAAACCTTCCGCTTGAAACAGAAACACCAGAAGTCAGTCCAGAGTGGCTTTGATGTTTCAGTCCAAGGAGTGATAATGTGGAACACAATGACCAGTAATTTCCAGAAGCAGCCTCCCCAGGACTGCCAGCTGGCCTGCCTCTCCAGGAGGGCACAGGTCTCACACTCTTGTTGAAGGCTGAGAGGCTCCTCCTGTAGCTATTTGCATGGTGAGCTGCTCAGTAGCAGCTAAACCCAGAGGTAGCCCAGAGGAGGCTGAATTGGTTAAGTCATCTTGGTATTTATAGCACACCTTCCCCAGGAGTAGCAAATCCACAGACAAGCAGGCTAGTTTCCCCAGAAGCCCCACCCCTTCAAGGAACAGGTAGGGATCGGCAGTTACAGGGGCCAGGCCTGTTTGCTGGTCATCCTAAACTTCCCTGCTGCCCTTACATAAGACAAAGGGAAGCTTCTCACGCTTTGGATAGGAGTTTCTGAGAGATGACCAGTAACAGTCAACAAAGCTCGGAGGAATAGAAAAGATAATTCTTTTCCTTCTGTGCTGCAAAGAAGTGTTCGATCCAAGCCAGTATCTCCCATAAAGCTCAGGGGTTTAGACCACAGCCAAGCCCTTGCCTCTGTCCACATGGGGCAGAACTAATCAATATCATATTACAAAAGCACTTGACCTTATTTATCCCCACAGATGCTTGGGGAATCCTTAATATTCAGAGCTTTAAAAGTGTGCACCTGGCTTATTAATGAGTAGCTCCTTGGTGGCTTTGGCTCCCAGTGACATTTAGAAAGGCCGGCTCTCCACTTTTCTTGTGGGGGCTTCCACCTGAGCTGAGGAAGGGGTCTGTGCCCTGGGGAGGGGACTGTGAGATGAAGGGAGGCAGGAGGAGTTACTCAGAACAGCAAAAAGGAAGGGAAACCCGGTATGGGCGTGTGGCCCATAATCAGTGCTCAGGAAAAGGCAAGTTCTATTCATCGTCATTGCAATCCACAGGGTAGCTGTTTTGTCCTTAATTTGGGATCTCCCTTATGCAGAAAGAATGGCCACGCAATGGGCTGGCTAACCACTCAGCGGTGGACGAAGGTCATCCCATCTGGTGTGACTTTCTCAATTCATGTGGCTTAGGATGGGGAGGGAGGAAAGGCCTCCAGCAGCTTTCCCAGGACTGACCTAAGCAGGCGGACAAAGCTCTGTGTCAGAAAGCCTCTTCGTGTCAGAAACTGCATGCTCCCTATAGGAAGCCTCCTCTGATTGCCTTTGGTGGATGAGGACTATCCCCTCTCGGAACTTCCACTGACACAGACTTCTTTGTGGTGGAGATCCACAGGTGCCCTTGACACTCTTGAGCTGGGTGCATGGCCACCATTGCCGGTTCCTGCTCATGGTGGTCACGTGACTGGCCCATGGGGCCGAGGATGCCATGCAGCCAATAATCACACACGTTTGCTGTCGGGGATCACGCAGGCCTCTCTCACCAGCTGCGAGGCTCAGCCATTTTCTTTATGAAATCCTTTAATTTTCTCTTTCAGGATGTTCAGGGAGCCTCGCCCTCTTCTCTGGGACAAATTTTGCTAGACTTATTTTCTCTTTAATTATGATCCTCATGTCGCATCAGAGCTTGAGGGAAGAGTGAATTGTTTATTGAAGGCAGTTGTTTTGGGGCTCTTCTTGGGTCCGGGGAGATTGGGAACACCAGGTGACTCTTGCTTGGCCCTGCTGGCCTGGGTGGAGACTTTCCCAGCTCCATGGAGACTCTCCCAGGTTGGTCATCCCCAGGGGGCATGGGCTGAGAGTGAGGGCCTTCACCTTGTCCACAGCCCCCTTCTGGTATGGTTTACAGTTGCCATGGCGATACCCAAGGATGCTCCTCTCAGTGGCTCCCAGCAGTAAGAGCCTCTTGAAAGCTGGCACACCCATGGCCTTGACTCTCTCTCTCATTAGTAATTGAAATACTGAGAGCCAGTTCCCTGTTGGGCCCCAGGCTGCAGTTTGCCTCATCAGCCGGCTCTCTGTAGGGGCCTGGGCGCCTCTCCTTGGAGCAGGAGCCTTGAGGCTAATTAGAGGTTCGCATGCCACAGATCTGATCCCCAGGTCCCCGCAGAGGGGAACCTCTTGCCAACACACAAGCCATTGAGTTGCAAACTATATTCTTCTGAGGCTGCCGTTGGCTTCACTGTGGCACCGACGCCTTTCCCGATTAGAAGGGTTTGTCTGGAAGATACTCTGTTTTGTTCTCTCTCTCTCGCTCTCTCTTTTTTATTTTTTCTAGAAATGGCAATCAGCAACAAAGTGTTCATAAAAAATAGGTCAGCGTTCAGATTAATTAGGAGCCAGATTTACGAGGACGTGGCTAAGAAGGGGCCTGGTCTCCTGTGCCAACTCCGCTGTGCTAATCCAGCCCATGTTATTTTTAAGCACAAATATCAAAATGTCTCTTGACAAATGAGACGTGAAATGAATGAGTTTTTGGACATAAACTTTTAGTGCAAATATGTATTTGGCTGTGTTGGGCACCTATGGGGCACAGGAAGGGTTTTCTGGCCTGGCTGGGCAGTAGTTAAAGGACAGACATTCAAGTGAATACCCACCCCCCGACCCCCCTGCAACACACACACACACACACACACACACACACACACACACCCCTTTCCTGGCATTGCTGAAGTAGCTTGCTTGAAAAACAGAGGAACACAGTATTGTCTGGGACTTCTTTCTTCCAGGAACAATTGCTGAACCAATGACTGGGGAGGTGGGCTGGAACCAGCCCTGAGGCTGCCATTCTCAAACAGCCAGAGTGTCCCCTTGACCCAGGCCTGGAATGGCCTTTTGAGCTGGAAACTCAGCTTTGGGTTTGTCTTGGAATTGGGGTGGGGTAGAAACCCTCTTCCTCCGTCTGAGAGTTGGGTTATCACCGACGCGCCCTGGAATCACTATCCACCTTTCTGCACTCGGCTTGAAGCCCCTGGGCACTGGTCCCTCCAGGCCACCTCATCAGAGTCCTTGCCCGAGGCTTTCAGGAGGGTTTGGCCAGTAGGAGGCCCACCCAGGAACTGGAGGGCAGGAGGAAAGTGAGGTCCTTGCTGGGCCATCCGACCAAGCCCACAGCTCCCGTCAGGCAGGCTGCTCCAACTGGCCAGCCCCTCCGGGTTATACTAATTGCTCCCCCTTTGCCCCTTTAGGCCAGGGGTGCTAATGGCTCCCACTGTCCCCAGCCCCGGGGACTGGCACTCATGTTTTGTTGGCTACCCTAGCCCTGTCCACACCTTCAGAAACTACTCTCGTCACCTTTCCCCAGTGACCCTGTTTGAATGTGCCATTTGCTTTGCCAGCCCCTAACTGATAAACTCCGTCAGTACTCCGTGCTCATTAACCAGGTGGCAGCAGTCCTTGCCGGCGCCTTGTCCTCGAGGCTGCTGAAAACTGAGCAAGGGAGGTTAGGCCTGAGGTCACGGTCTCAAGCTCCCTGTCTGGCTCATGCTGCTGGTGGCTCCGGTGGATTGGCTGGCCTGCCGCACCCCAGGAAGGCTCAGCAGGACCGTGCACGGCTCAGTGACACACACATCTGCAGAACAGTGATCAACGCCTGCCACCTAAAACACCATGTTCAGGCTTTGTCCCGCCGACAGCCCAAACCTGGGTGGCCTTGGGTGGTAGGCGGGATGGGACACATAGGACCACATAGGGCCCCCTCCTTGGGATCAAGGCCATTTGGTTATGTTTGTGGATTAGAAATCAGCTCATACACTTCTCCATGGCCCACCTCTGGGCACAGAGGTACCCAGAGCACTGTGACTCTCCCAAGACCTTCACCTGGAGATGGGATGGTACAGGCTTTCTGGTCTTTTGGCAGAAGGTCCACCTCTGGCCTTCTGAATGGGAGCTGGAAAGAAACTTGGGGTTCTTTCAGAGATGTGTCTAGCAGTTCCAGGCCTGTTCAGGAGCCGGCAACTGCTCGGGATGACAGAGACCTTAGGGGCCACCACACCCCCATCCTGGTGGCACTGCCCTATCAGCCCTGTTGGGAGTCCACTTGGTGTGCTTTTCGGAAGGAAATGCACACTACAAGCCACTCCATGGGAGGACAGAGGAGCCCCCGTTAAAAATGCTGCCCTGTGGCAGGCAAGTGCCCAAGGCCCCACCTGCTGGGGGTCCTGAGCACTACACCCTCAGAACTGAATGGGTGTGAGACCCTCTAGATCTTCCAGAAAGGACACAATCTGGGCCACCTTCCACAAGTGGGGGTCCTGTTGTGGGGATGAGTGACCCTGGAGCCCCTTGTGTCCAGCCCAGAGACTGGATATCAGACCAGGGATGCCAGCCACACTCAGATCAGGCCTGGTTGGGCTCAGGGTGTCAGGGTTCTGGCTGGGGAGAGAAGATTCAAGCAGGAATGAGCTTGTGGCCTTGGTCTCATTAACACCTTTTGTGAACCCTATCAAGTTCGTTCTCAAAGATCTGTTTCATATGATGCTTCCTTGACCAAAGCCTATTGGTCCCTATTGGATCCACTTAGCATCCAAGGTCCTCAGCAGTGTGGCCTCCAACTGCCAACCACTCAGCTTCATCTCCCCGATCCCCTCCTCTCTGGCAACAGCAGGTGATGGCCCCGGTGGTGATAATGAACATTTACATAGAAATTTCCACACTGAGCTCCCTCTGCAGTCAGGGATTCCCACTTTCTTTTACAGATGAGGACATACATTCAGAGCTATTAGACCACTTGCTTAAGTCATTCATACAGTAAGTGCAGGGAGCACAACTCACATCTGGCCCTGCCTTCTGAACCCTTTGCTCTGCCACTACTCATGGTCTATGGAACATCCCAGAGGAATGTTCCGGCCAGAGACACATGTGTTTACTTGCTGGGGACCAAGGGCATAGAGCAAAGGGATTTTTTTTTCACCAACCCAATTAAGTCCCTCACTCTACAAGTCAATAAACACTTTTCCAGTAGACCTACTGTGTGCTAGACAAAGATGGCTAACCCCCTAGATGTTTTTTAGATGGCCAAAAACCCCCTGTAGAGACAGGACATGAGGTCAGAAAGCAGCTGCCAGGGTGAGGGCTACGTTTTCCAGCCTGCCTTGCAGCTCTGTTGCCCCACGTGACTGAGTTCTGGCCAAAAGGTGAGAAGGGAAGTAACCTTTACCACTTGTAGGCCTGGTCTTTAAACACTTGCCTTGCCATTCTCTACAACAGCTTTGCTCCGGGAGAATTCACCCCTAACAAAATGATTTCAGTGGCCATTCTCTCAGTCTTCCAAGAACAATACAACTTAGAACTGTTCTAAATGAACAAGAAAGAAGTCAATTTGTTATCTACAATGTATGCCTCAGAGCATTAGGGCTTGGTTTTCTCGGGGAACTGGAGTGAGAATGTTGCTCCTGTTCACTCCCACCCTTTGGCTGTAAGTTAATGCCCAGAGTGACCCTGGCAGGCACATTTTGAAGATGGGAAAGTGCATGTTAGCCTGGGTCCCTGAATGAATTCATGGAACAGAACCTCTATCCTACCCCACCCCACCCCCACCCCTGACTTCAGAGCAGCATGAGACGTGGACCAGAAATAATACAGTTGAATTGTGTTAAGCACTGGCATTTTAGGGTTTATTTGTCACAGCAGCTAGTGTTATCTCATACTTACACAGGGGATAGAAAATTCCAAGTCAGGTGGGGAAGGCTGGTGCTGTTTGGGAGAGGGGCCCTCCACAGATCTCAGCTCACCCACCTTCTCCCACAGCCTGGAGGAAAGTCTTGTGGGGGGGGCTGTGTGGAGCTTAAGATCCAGCCAGAAGCCTGAGCTGCATGGAGAGACCCCCAAAGGGCAGTGGAACTGAACTGACAGGAAGACAGACAGATAGGGTCTCAACTGTTGGAAAGCTTCAGAACCAGCCAAGGGAGACAGGCTGGGATCCCTGTCACCTCAGATCCGAGGGGGAGCCCAGGATCCTGCGTCCTTAACCAGCTCTATGCTGCTGGTGAGCGGCCTGCACTTTGAGAAGCACGAGCCTAGGGCACAGTGTGTTCCATCCCACAGTGACGTTTATAGGCCACTGTCGAAGAACCCAGACACCTAGTGCTGCAAAGCCAGTAGAGATGCTCTCTCTCTGGGACTGGGTCAAACAAGTCTGGGGGTCCTGCCCCAGAGCTGTCTGCCCAGGGCAGTCAGTCTGTTTTCCCTTCTGCTCTCCAACTCCCCTCTCTCCTGTCCCCCTACCATCTCTCCCAGCCCTTTCAGCTCCCTAGGAAAGCAGGTCTTAACCTCTGGGTGCCCTGCTAACCATGGCAAGGCTCTATCTTCACGCCCCCATTCCCCAAGAAGGCCCAAAGGGGACTATTTATAGCAGAGCCTGTGCCTAGGAAACAGTCTGGACTTAGCCAAAGAGAGCAGAGGCAGCACAGCCAGTCTTAACCCACAGCCTCCGACAATGTCTGCTCTAGCAATCAGCATCCAGACGCCCACTGTCTGAGTTGTAGCCACCTCCTCCCACTCTGGGCGCTAGCGCCCTACCCTCTAGGCTCTCAGGGCTCCAGGAGAAAAGGGTCCAGTTCTCCAAACTCAAGAGAGGGTTCCCCACACAGCAGCCACGAGTGTACCGGGAGATCGGGGCAGGCCGGCTCCCACCCCCTTCATAAATACTCATCTTGAATGCTTCTGAGCGACCAGCAATAAACAGGAAACTCAGGAAATGAGGGAGCCCAAATGAGGCTGCGGAAAACTTGCCCCAGGCGCACCCAAGTGCATTACCAATCATCAGGCAAATTCAAATGCTAGAGTCCCTCCCCTACTCCTCCCGTCCCCCGTTCCGCAGCCCCCGCGCAAGCGCGCCCCCTCTCGGCACCTTCCCTTACCTGAGCCGTGCCTCTGGCGAAGAAGGACCGCCTGGCCCAGTGGCGGTGACGCTGACGAAGCTGCGGCCGCAGCCGCGACGGTGGTCGTGGCAGCGTGGGCCGCGGAGGCGGCTGCCGCCTCGGGGACTGCAGGACCTGGGGCCGCAGGAGGACTCCCCGGAGGCAGGCTTTTGTCGCCGCGGCCGGGGTCGGAGTTGGCGCGGCCCGCGGCGCCTGTGGCACCCACGTTGTTGGCGTTGGCTGCGCTGTTGGCGCTGTGGCGACGCGGGCCGCTGCTCTGAATGTGGGACACGGCCTCGGCGGCCTGCATGTTGGGCGGCGCAAAGCGCGAGAGCACGCGCAGCAACGCCTGGGCCTTGTGCTCTTGCGTGTCATCGTCGCTGTAGTCGGACACGCGGCATTCGTACACGCCTTCGTCCTGCCGCCGCACGGCGGACAGCCGCAGCCGGTGTGAGATGTCATTGCCCTGGACGCGCACGGTCTGCAAGAGAGCAGGCGCTGGGGTCAGAGGCTGGGATGCGCAAGCCCACAGCAAGCTCTGCAGCAGCGTAGTGCCGCCGCGCCCCACTTCTGCTTTTGCGCCCTCATGCCGCAGCACCCCAACACCTCTCGGACTCAGGTCGGCCCCTGGTGACTCAGTTTTTCTTTCATGCCGCGTCTCCCCAGAGTCATGGGACTCCCAAACCTGACTGGACCCTGGATGGCCCTACCCATTGCACCGTCTCCCCATCATCTTAAGCGAATGCATCATGTTACATCCGCTCGCCAAACTATGCTTCTGTCCATCAGAGAAGCAGAACCCACCCCTCCTTCCTCCTTTCTTCACCTTGGAAAATTCTGGCTTGGCCTCCTGTTGCTAAACCACCGCAGGGCCTTAAGCCCAGCCCTCCACATCCACTTCCACCAACGTTCCTTTTCTCTGGAATCCAGAGGGCCTGGGTTAGTGCCTGAAGGACAGCCACTTGGCTCTCAAGAGTACACATAAATATCTGCCTCCCCCCTCCACCCTGCCCTTCACAGCTAACCCTCCACCCTTCCGAGGATGTAGGCAACGCGGAGGCTGCTGCTGGGCTCCCCGGGCTCTGCTACTTTTGAGTCTGCATTTCAAAGAGGCAGCCCGAAGCTTCCTACAAGCCCACCTCCTCCCCGGCCTGGAGGATACGCTGGCAAGCAACCACTTTGAGGCGCTCACCTCGGAACCCAGCGCATGATGAGGCCCCAGTGGTTTCCAAGCCCTGATATTTCCACGCTCCAGGTAGGAGAGCTTGGGCGCATCTCCTCCTTGAGTTATAGATCCCAAGACTCCGGCCCCAAGCAGCCCCGCCAATTCCCCCTACCCCTTCCCGCCCCTCACCTTCCCCCAGGACCTGCCCACAGCACCGGGCACCGGACCTGAAAGCCACGCAAAGGAGAGGAATGCGGTGGAGGGCGCTACTTGGGCGCCGGGTGTGTGTGGGCGGGGCCGGAAAGGCCCACCAGTTGGCGAAGGGGTCAAGGCCAGCGCGCTCCAGTTGCTGGGAGGCAAGCCAGCAGAGGAGAGGCAAGGCGATGCTTGGCAAGGGTCTGGACGCGCCAACTGGACGAAGGAGAGTTTTACAGGTGAGCGCCTCACAGAGAAAGGAGATTCAGGCCTGGGACCCTTGATTTACACAAAAGCGAACCGGATTCTACTAGCGGCGACAGATGGCGCCCCGACAAGCCAAGCAACCGACAACGCAAGGCTGCGAGCACGGCCCTACATCGCGAGGCCGCTAAGCCTTTCTAAGAGAGGAAAATGTGGGGCGCGAAGCGGCCAGAAGGGGTCTCCCGCGGCCCGCGCTGGGCTCCACACTTACGCTGATTTTAGTTGCATCCTTATTTGTTACCTAAAATGCAAAGAGGGAGAGAGACACATTAGGCTCTCGGCCTTCAGGCTCCGGGAACTCAGATGCGCCTCAAGCAAGGGGACTCTCCGCGGGCGGGCTAGGACTCGAAACCGCCCGGGATGTAGCCAGGCTGAAGTCACGAAGGACATGAGGATTTCCTGGAGTTTTACCCAGAAGGAAGCAGGGCTTGGAGCTAGCATGGTCCCTGGACAAGGAGAGGCTGCCCTAGCACACCTGGCCGCCAGAGAGTAAAGGCTGGATTGCCACCAGGGTAGGAAGAAAGGCTCATCTCCCTCCCCCCGGAACATCATCATTCCCTGCCGTGTTTCTCTAAATCCCGTGGAAAGCTGGACGGAGGGGCCCGTGTATCCGGACAGGACACAGAGGGAGACGTGAGCAGTAACTCTGGGTGGGACCCCGGGTAGAGAGTAGGTGTGCATGTGTGTGTGTTAGACTGTAAGTGAGAGGCCGGTTTAAGAGGCAGACAGACGGTGGGGGCTTCCCTCCGATCCTGTGGGGGTTGGAGGTGCACTGCGGGCTTCTGGAACGCAGCCCAGAGGAGCTTAACTCCTTGGCCCTGTGCCCTGGGGACCTCGGAGTAGCAGAGGGCAGGGAAAGCCTGGCCCATCTAAGTGGTCTTCCTTCATCACCCAGTACCCGTCTGACTCTGCGGCCAGCAGCCAGCAAGCAAGAGCAGACGAACTGGATGAAGGGTTGCTTTTAAGAGAATTTTAAATGAAAGGAGAAGGGAAGGTATTACCAAAACTGTGCTGTTGTTCAAGATGCTGCGGGAATGGGGGTTGTGGGAGACGGACAGCTCCACAGGGCGGCGCCCTGCCTTCCTTGCCGGGGTTGCCCCAGCCGCCCGGGGCCTGAGCCGAGTGAGCGCCGGCGCCGCGTGGGCGGCGGGTTACCTTGCTCCGGGCGCCCGGCACGCTGAGCGCCAGCTCGTGCAGCAGCTCCCGGGGCGGCTCCTTGAGGTACCACCACTGAATCTCCAGCGAATACGAGGTGGCTCCGCTAGCCCGGAAGGCGCAGGGCATTTCGATGTCGTCTCCCTCCCGTACTGTCACATCTTTGGGGACTTCGGTAAATGTAGCTGGGGGCGGGGAAGAGAGAGGCGTGACCAACTGTGGGGCGGGGGCCTGGGGCAACTCTAGGCGAGACTGTGCGTCCCGGCTCGCTGGCCTTTGTGCTTGCCACCCCGTAGCCACAAGCGTGGCCCAGGAGCTAGCAAAGTTTGGTCGAACAGCTGCCTGGCCCCAGCAGAGACCGGCTACCGCGGCAGGCTGCTTTCCTCCGGATCCGGCGGAGCGGCACGGGCAGCTTACGCTTCTACCCCGCGCCCAGCCGCACTGTCAGAGCCAGCCTGGGGCGCGCCAGGTCGCGCGCCCCGAAAGCCGCCTTTCCGCCGGAGCACCTGTCCGGCTTCAAATGACCCCGGAGAGGGCTCCGCCGCTGCGGCGACCCTTCGCTGCTCTCCTCCCCCTACCCCTCTGGGCCTGGGCTGCACACCGGGATTGCTGGAGACCATGAAGCCTTCCCCTTCTCTTCCTTCTCCGGCTCCTTGGTGACCGGGACAGAACGGTTCTGGCGGCCCCGGCAAGGACTCCCCCGCCCGAGCCCCCCGCGGCAGCAAAGTTCCCGCGCTCACCGTCGGCCACGAAGAGCAGCAGGGCGTGCAGCAGCAGCGGCGGCAGGTATCCGAGGGCTCCGAGAGGGTTCCGCTGTTCCATCTCCCGCGGGGGGCGCGGCGGCGGCGGGGGCCCGGGCGCCGAGAGGCAGCGGTGGCGGCAGCGTGGGCTCGGATCCGGCTCAGGGCTCGGGCTAGGACGCCTCCGAGCCTGCCATGGCCCCGCGCGGCGCCCCCTCCCCCGGCCGCCGGCGGCCGCCAATCAGTCCAGCTCCCTCGCCGGCTTGCCCGGCGCGGCTCCGGCTGGGGGCGCTGCGCGGGGGGCGCAGGACGCGAGGTCCCGCCGGGAGGCTACTGGTGATCTGTCCGTGCTTCCCTCTGTCGGGCCGTCCACAGGACGATGGGGTAGCTCAATTCAGTCTCTGCCCGGCGGGCCGGGCAGAGGCTGGGCCGCCCCGAGACCCATCCCTGTCCAAGGGAGCGCGAGCCTCAGAGCCGCGAGCTTCTGCCTCCCGGTCTCGTTCTGATTTGGCTCCCGAATGCCACCTCCTCCAGCTCCCGCCGAGCTCTCCCGCCGCCGCCCCCGCTGGTCCCTCAGCGTCTCTCCGCAAGGCGAGTGGGCGCTCAGCCGCGGCTAACAGACCTGGCGTCCGACCCAGTGCAGCGCGGGGAGAGCGGGTCCGGCGTAGCGGACCCAGAGCCGGGGAGAGGCGGGGAGAGGGGGAGGGGAAGGAGAAAGGGAGGGGGCGGTCAGTGGCTGGGCTCGGAGCCGCCTCCACCGCTGCATCACCCCCGCCCTCCCCTCTTCTTCCACAGCCTGCACCGCCCCCGCCCCAGAGCGCGCCCCCCCCCAGCCCCGCGGGGGTCGCTTGGAGGGGCCACAATCTCTGTGGTTGGAGCGCAGCCCCGCCCGCACCCTCTTTGGCTGGGGGTCCTCCCACCCAAACTCTCCCTGGCTTCTTCCCAATCTTCCTCGCCTGAGACGGCCGCTTATCCCTGCACCCCGCGTGCCCCGCGGCCCTCTCCGCAGACCCCCGCCCTCAACTCCTTACCCCAGTTTGGGCAAAGAGCTGCACCGCTCTTTGTCCCAGGCCCAGGCCATGGCTGGTGGGTGGGCGCCGGGGGCCAGGGAGAAGGGCGGAGCGCTGTGCTGGGCTGGGGACGAGGCCGGGTGACGGAGGCGACGCCGGGAGTCTGCAGTGTGCGAGCGAGAAGTGAGCGCAGAGCGCCCGGCGAGCAGGTGCCTGTGGCGCGGAGAGCGCACGAGCGAGCCAGCGAGCAGCGGCCGTGAGTGACGGCAGAGGCGGCGGGGGTGGGGTGGGGTGGGGAGCGCCCAGCACGACTCAGGGCTCCGGAGGTTTCCGAGCGGGGGTGGGGTTCCTGCACCTAAATCGTTGGCCCATGCGTGCCCACTCGTTCCTCGCCGGTCGCGGCCCTCTCTTTACCGGTGCAAGGCTAGGGGATCCTCAGGCGGCGAGAGGTCGGGTCCAGGGAGCTTTCCGAAGTCCATCCCCTGTCCCTGCATCTCTCGCCCCCACCCCCACCCCCACCCCCACCCCCCGCCGCATCCCTGTACCTCTCCCAGCCTTCACCAGGAGCTTGTCCCTCCCCAGCTCTCTGCGGGAGTGCAGTCTGGCCCCCAAGGGGGAGTGTAGGGCCGGCTTCTGGTTCCGATGGGCACACAGTTGTAGGGGCAAGTCCCGCAACTGGGCTTGGGTCTCTCTTGCTTCCCTTCCCATGGGAGACCTGAATACCGGATTTCAGTTTCTCTGTCCCTATCTTCCTGGCCCCAACGTCTCAGCTCAGTCCTACAGGAGGCCCCCACCAGTGGATGGTTGACGTGTCTGTTTTCCAGCTTGGCTTGCCAGCTTTCTGGAGGCACCACCAGAGTGTTCCCCAAGAGCCAGGGAGAAGGAAACCCAGAGGGCAGATACTTCAGGGCAGCAGACATGGTGCAGGCTGCCCAGGGCACACCCTCGGTGGGGAAGTAGTAGCTTCAGTCCCTTCCTAAGCTTTGTCTTATCAATAAGGCTACCCCTGGACACTGTGCCCTTTACCCCTCCTGGGCCTGGCTTTCAATATCCTCATCTGTGACTACGGAGTCATTCCCACCCCTCAGGCCATTGCTGCTCCACTAGGGAGCCCTGGCTGGGAAAATGTCTAGGGTCTTTCTCTTATTTCTATAGTTTCTCTGCAGGGACTCCAACCCATGGAGGCAGTTGCCAGCTGCCTTCTGTCATTTCATCTCCCTAGGGCTAGGGGCTTCCCGTTAGAAATCCCACCTCTCTTTAGAAACTGCCTTGGGTTGCTGAATGGAAGACCCTGTGGGCCCCACTGCTGTCCTTAGTTTCTGAACGGAGGGGGCAGACTTGCACTGTGCTAAGGAGATTCAGGACCTTGAGGGGATTCTAGGAAAGCATATTCATTTGGGAATTGATTACAGGCAGGTCTCCGATGGCAAGAGCTAGCCCACAGGGCAGGGGGCCTGCCTGGGGACACAGCCATCTCCTGTCCTGACACCAGATCCAAGCAAAGATGGATGGCCAGTGATCAGGGATACGCGAGGGGAGAATTCCTGCAGGTAGAGGGAGTTATACCTTGGTTCCCCATTAGATCTGTGAGTCTTCTAAACCTGAACCACCTTGTGGGGTAAGCTATATCTTGACTGCTTCATGAGCTGGTGTTATTATTAACAAGAATAATGACCATGTTCTTTCACATGCTTTCCATGTATCAGGCATTGGTTATATACTTACCATACATTAGTTCTCACTATGAAATTGGATCACTCTTTCTCTGCTCAAAATCCTACAGAGGCTCTTTTTGCACTCAGGATTAATGCCAGAGGCCTTACAATGTCTGACAAGGTCAAACTATCTGCTTTTGTCTTCCACTCAATCACTATGTCTTCATACTTTTTGTGTCCTTTCCCTGATGACGCTCTCTAGCCACCCGGACTTCCTTACTACAGTACAACACACTGTGGCCCCACCCCAGGACCTTTGCACCAGCTGTATCATTTGACTGGGATCCTCCTTCCTCACACCTACTAAACAAACTCCATCATGTTCTTCTGGCTTTAGTTAAGACGTTGCCTTCTCAACTAGGATCCTGGGACCACCGTTTTTATACTGCTGTCTGCACATTCTCTCCCCTGGCACTCCCCTCACTTTTTTTCTCCTTCCTTAGTACTAAATGCCTTCCAGCATATGGTAAATCATCCTTATTTTTTGTGTTTCTTGTTTGTGGCCTGTAGTTTCTACTAGGATGGGATTGTTTCACTGCTTTGTTAACTGACACATCTCTGACACCTAGACGGGGTATGGCATAGAGTAACCCTATAAATATTTGTGGAGTGAATGAAAGAGCTAATTTAACCCCTATAACAACTCTGTGGGGGTAGACACTGTGATTTCACTGTATTTTAGAGATGTTGTGGCTGAAGCTCAGAGAGCTTAAGGAACTAGCCCCAGGTCAGTAAGTGGCATAGTAAGAGCTTTGGCCCAGGTCTGTCTTAGTCTGGGGTAAATTCTTAACCTAAACATTCAACTTTTCCCACTCCAGGTGACACTCTGGTCTCCGTATGTGCTGTTGGTATGGAGGGCAGGACCTCCCTGCCCTTGGTTGATGGCAGCCTGACCTGCCTTGCAGCTTCTTCCTTACTTTTTGAAAAGTGCACAGGGGTTCTGTATCCAGAGGGTTTGTTTTTTCTTCTGTTCCCTCTGGCAGCCTGGGAGGTCGGCAGCTGTGCCTTGCCTCTCTGTGTCTCTAAGTCTCAGCTAGGCCAGCCCTTGCTTAGGCTCAGTAACATTGCAACTAGGAGTGTTGTTAGGTGTGGCGGGAAGGGATGTTTGGCCTCTGCCCCCCTTTCTGCAAGGGAGCTGGTTCCTTCTGGTTGTGTTGAGACGTGGGAAGAGGTCTCAGTCGGGGGCTGTAAAGAAGGCATCTGTGATGGAGCACGTGTGTGGTTTCTCTGGTTCTCTTCTCAAAAGGAAACTTCTCTCTGGGGACACGGTCACTTACCCCACTCACCCCTAGCAACTGCCAGAGTGTCCCTTGGGTCCCCGCAAAGATGCCCTGTTTAGAGGAAATGTTGGTCATGTGGCATGGGGCTGGTTTCTTCACTGGTGGACTTCTGAGAGCATTTCAGAAGGTTGTGTCTGTGATCCTGAGTGTGCATGGGTGGGTAGTAACAGTAGTAGTAGTAATAGTAACAGTAACCTTGGGACCCCAAGGTTTTTCTCTCCCTCTGTCCATTCACAGGCTCCAGAATGCCTGCAGGATCACAGTGTACAGAGACTTGGAGGTGGGCCCCCCTGTGGCGTGACCACTAGACCCTCCATGTCCTGGACTCCCCCATGCTGGGTGCTCGCCCGGGGTCACCCTTGCCCCGTCCTGCCTCATCACCCACGCTCCCGTCATCGGGCTGCCAGCTGGGGTGTGTGGCGCTTGTCAATACCATTTTGTGGATGGATTCACTAGACTCTCAAAGGCACTTCAAAAAGCACCATTTAAAAAGAGTGCCCAGCCTTTCGTGAAAGTACCCTTAAATTACAGCCCTAAGTGAATATGTTTCCTGGAACTCACTTTCAAAATATATTTATTTTAATGCTCAGGTCCTCTTGGAGTTTTGGTTTCGATATTCGTGTCTCGGCTGACCTTTCCTGTCTCCCCATACCACGCATGGCAACATTGATTTTGGGTAATGTATTTTGATTTTAAGATGCAGCCCATCCATAAACTTTTCTATCAATAATCCCGGCACTCTCTGTGTACCCGACAACTTAAAGGAAAATACCAGATTTATGGGGACTTTTATTTTTGGCCACTTTAGTCATTCAGTGGCCATCACTGTCAGGGGATAAAGGCCTGAAATCCAGCCTCAGGACTACTCCCCTCCAAGGGCAAACATCAGGTCAGCGTCTCCAGATGGAGGTGGCAGAGGGTGGCCTTCTCTGCACCCTGGCTGCCCCTAAGACATGAGGCGAGGCAAGTGGAAAAGCTGCTTGTTTGGGGTCCTGGGTTCCTGTGGTCCTCTTCTACCCCTCCTCCTCGCAGGAGGATGAGAGCGGCCTCCAGCCCCTGCCATCCCAGGGAGACAAGAGAGGGTCCTTGGCTCGCACCACCGTACCTCAGGGCCATCAGGGAGGTGGGCGTGGCCTCGCCCCTGGTTCTGCCCAGGTGCACTCTGAGAAGAAGGCTTGGCTCACATTCTGGCCTGTCATTGCTGCATTGGTGTCACTGCTCTGGGTCCCCTATGCCTGGGGCTGTTTGTTTGCTTGTCAGAGACAGGATTGATTAGGCTTGTGGATTGCCTGGAGAGATGGAATGAGAGGAGAAACTCCAGGCAGAGCCTGCTTCGCCTCAAACATTTATCCAGCCAATGTGTCCTGAGAGCCCAGTTTTCATTTACCCTGCACATAGGTGTCAGCAGGGACTCTATAGGGTGTGGGGAATCTGTAGCTTCCTGCCTGCAGGGAATGGGCATTTCAGCCCAGAAGGGGGCAGAGATACACCTGCAGAGGAGAAACAAAACCTAAGCCTGATCGTCTTAGCTTTGTGTACCCTGTGACCCGTGGCCCAGACACACGCACACACACAGACGTACCTAGTGGGAGCCTCGTGGGCAGAGGAAGACCTGTAGTGGTCAGCTAGGCAGAGCCCTGGGGGAGGCAGGCAGATGACACAGCAAGTGCCATCTATTTCAGGCAGATGACACAGCAAGTGTGAAGGCCAAGGGTTGGGCAGGGTGGGCACTTGGAGGGAAGAAGGTGGCAGAGCCTCCTAGGAGAGGGGTGCACAGTGGGGCTGGGGGGGGTGGGGAAGGCAGGTGAGGGCACACATAGGCTTCTAGCCACATGTGGAAGGACCTTGAGGTGCAGGTAAGAAAGCCCCTGAGGCTCAGGTTCCCCAGCTGCAAAGTGGGATTTTTAATTCCTGCCCTAGCTCCTCTCTCTCCTGCATGCGTCCTCTCTCCCATGCACTTGCCTGAAGGTGCTGGGCCAGGGTTGGCAGGAATAGCAGGGGGGCAGGCTCTGGGGCTTCAGACCCTGCTCTGACGAGCTTCATGGGCGCAAGATCCTGCTTCGTGGCCTGGTTATTGATGGCTCAATGAAAAATTAAGTCTAAACCAAACCGAACAAAACAAAGCAAAGCAAAGTGGTGTCCAGGGTTGTGGAATCCAGGGGCTCCTGTTCAGACCTTGGTCTTGCCTTGGCCTCTTGGAACCTCACTTTTCTTACCTGTAAGGAGGGTGTCCCAGCTGTGCTAAGTGCAGGGGGAATGGGAGCATTGGCTTTTGAGCTAAAGGCCTGTGAGACTGAGGACCAGCAGCCGCGGTCCGCATTCTGAAGTGTGTGTCCTGCGTGCTTCTGGGTCATGAGGATGTGGGTGGGGGACCTCAGGGAACTGCCTGGCCACCCTCAAGCCTGGGTGCCTGGGCAGGTCGTGTGGCCTGCAGGGAGGTGACCGGTGGAGCTGAGTGTCCCATAATGGATCTTATTATAGCCTGTCCGTGTGTTATTTACTTAATCATTTGCCAAAGTAAATCTTACAGACCCATGAAGAGTTTATTTTTTTAAATTTTTAATATTCTCAGTACACTTGGGGTTTTATTTCCCACTAGATCTATTAGTTTAATTTAGTAGAGGACAGACTGTATACTTAACCAAAAATTGCTTTGACATTATGGAGAATTAAGAGGCCGGGGCCAGACGGATCTGAGCAGATCGATCCGTTTGAGATAAAACCCTGTTATTTCCCTATGTGCTTTCTTCACCTTAATGGTGAGGATGGTGATTAGAAACACAGAGCTGGCTGTAATGGCCAGGGGTCAGCCTGAGGGTCAGGGCTCTGGCTCCAGTGCTTTCTCTGGACCCACAGCAAGGTCTTGAGACCCCACGGGAGAGGTTGTTTTATGGTTCCACGGGAGATGTTTTTGGGGGCCAGAGGTGTCCGTGGCAGCCTCCCTATGTCTGGGATTGGGCAGCCTTCTGAGGAGTTGGCTTCATGTGGTTAGAAAACACAGACCTGGTGTGGTACTAGGGGGGCAGTGATGGGGTGATGGAAGCCTGGTAGGGCAGGGCCAAGTCTCTCCCTGATGCTGAGGCTGAGCTGAGCCCGAGCTCCCCATCGGAGGGCACTGCGATCCCTACCTCCCAGGGCTGTTGTGGGGGTCAAAAGAGCTGATGTCCACAAAGTAGCTTTGTGAATTGTCATGGGAGAAGACTCGTCATTATGGTCCTGTGTCCCCTGCATTTTTGGGCCCCCCAAGCAACTCAGGAAATCCCTGTCTGGCTATCAGATGGCTCTAATTCCAGGACCCTAAGGTTTGGGCATCTTTCTACATCTTTCCGGACTACCACCTAGAAGCTTCTGAACAGAGCAACCCCATGGGGGACCTGGGGCCATCGGGAGGCACTGCGGCCCATGGGAAGTTACACCCCATGGCCAAGTGGTGCCGTCCTTGGTGCCACATCTTGTGGCACCTCTCTCTGGAGAGTGAGGGAGCAGAACGGGTTCTCCGTCCCCCACCTCCATCCTGAGCTGATGTGGAACCTGAGGATCCGGCGAAGGGTCACCTCCAGCCCCACCTAGGAGTCCTGCAGTCCAGTTTGCAGACCCAGCCCCGTGGTCCTGCCCTACCATCCCTGCTCAGCCCAGGGTATGCTCCCCTGCCTACCCCCTGGCTCTTCTGGCTGACTCCTGCCTCCAGACTCTTCCTCCAGGAAGACTTCCTCATGATCTCCTTCTCTGGTCCGCATTCAGAACACCCCTCATGCCCCCTGGAAACTCTCACTTTAGGAAGGCTCAGACCTGCTGTCATTCCTCAGGATGACTCAATGAGGTGCTGGCCTCTACTGGGGCTCTGTGTTGGGGAATACTCTGAGGCCACATCTGGGCTTTGCCGGGAAGCATGTTTTCATGGTGAAGTGACATGTGCCATTGCTGTGGGTGGGGGGCGGGAGGCACACAGCAGCATCTGCCATCCCTGGAGTGGCTTCTTGGGCTCCCTGAGCTCTGGAGAGGGTTTCCTTCTCCCATTTCCCCCTTGAGGTCAGCACCTGTAGGTCTGTACCTAGAGTTGGTGGCGTTTGGGCATAAACATGAGAGCTCTTGGGTCCCCCTCCTTGTCCACATACAGTGGTAGGCACAGGTACCTGGTTCTGGCAGTGCCTTGTTTGAGCCTGTCTCCCTGCTCCTGCCCAAGCTGGGTTACCTGCAGGGAAAGAACGCTGGTCTGGACCTACCCAGACACTTGGCCTGGCATGTAGCAGGGGCTCAGTGTGTGCTGGACTTCAGGGAGCTGAGGCAATCACACAGTTCCCGGCGCGTTTCTCAAAGGAATGTCTGTTGGTCCTGGTTTCCTCCTGGATAGGGGCTCCTCCCCACTGTTGGGCCATGGCAGGTGTACCACTGGGGTCAAGGAAACAGGCGCAAGCTCCAGGTTTGACAGTATCTTTGGCTTCAGAGCCCCAGAGTGTCTGGTCTGGATGGCCCTGGAGGTCAGCTCATCTCTCTTGCTGGGGTGCACCTGTGCAAATGCATGGGTCCAGAAGGGACAGGACCCCCAGGCAGGGGCGTCCACCCTGGCCCGAGCCTGCTGGGCCCTGGCCAGCTGGGCCCCTGGCCCCTCTGTGCTGATGCCTGGGCCTGGG